>NW_022589733.1:4951513-5548821 GCF_004348235.1 Phoca vitulina | reverse complement strand
CTTTCTTTCTTTCTTTCTTTCTTTCTTTCTTTCTTTCTTTCTTTCTTCTTTCTTTCTTTCTTCTTTCTTTCTTTCTTTCTTTCTCCTTCCTTCCTTCTTCCCTCTCTGCCTTTTCTTTCTTCCCCTCCCTCCCTCCCTTCGTTCGTTCCTTCCTTCGTTCGTTCCTTCCTTCCTTCCATATAAATTTAAAACATGTGTTCAGAAATTTAGTTCACTTCTTTGTTCCAGGCTGTCTAAGCCTCTTCCCACTTACCAGCTATTTCTGTTGATGTATGGAATCAGAAAAGTAATGGATATAAGGAAGTGGGAAGAGGGGATTGATGGGAACAGAAATCTCAGTATCTTAAAATAATATGTCCTATACTGATAAGGACAGTTAAACAAAGCAGCACTGATGACTACGTGATATAAATTAGCATTGAGTAATGTCCTGCCTCTCAAACTTTATATGCTTATTGTCTAGAGATCTTTTTAACTTGTAGATTCCAATACCATAGGTCCGAGGTGTGATTTAAGATTGTACATTCCTAGCAAGATTCCAGGTGATGCAGGTGCTGCTGGTCTGGACCAGGCTTTGAGCACCAAGGATGTGTGGAAGAGTACACATTTGTCTCAGATTCAAGTCTGAATCTTGGCTTTGTTGTTTTCATTGCCTCAGCGGACTTTGGGAAAATTAGTATCCAGTCCATGGCTCTCATGCTTGGCTGCACATTATAGTCACCTGGGATACATTTAAACATCCTATACCCAGGGCGCCTGGGTGGCTCAGTTGGATAAGCATCTGCCTTCGGCTCAGGCCATGATCCTGGAGTCCCAGGATCGAGTCCCACATTGGGCTCCCTGCTCAGCAGGGAGTCTGCTTCTTCCTCCGACCCTCCCCCCCCTCATGCTCTCTCTCTCTCTCAAATAAATAAACAAATAAAAAAAAAATCCTATACCCAGGTTGCATCCCAGATCAATTAAGTCAGAATATCTTAGGGGTGGGACCCATGCAGCAGTTTTTAAAACTGTCCAGGTGATTTCACTGTACAGCCAAGATGGAGAGCCTTTGCTCCAGGGTGGTGTTTCTCAAACTTGAGCACCTGTCACAATCACCCGGAGGGCTTGTTAAAACATAAATTTCTGGATCCCAGCCCCAGAGTTTCTGATCAAGTAGGTCTGGGGTTGAGCCTGAAAATTTGCATTTCTAAGAAGTTCCCAAGTGATGCTGCTGCTGCTGATCATGCTCTAAGGGCTTAAGTTCTCATCAGTAAAATGGGCATATGTATTACCCATCTTTCACAGGCCATTGGAGGATCAATGAAATAAAACAGTATGATGTTTAGTATGTAGTAGACAATAAAGAAACAGTGGTGTCTATTATTACTAATAGTAGTAGTATTTCTATGCTTAAGTTAGATGTTTCTTAATCCTTAGTTTACCTATAATATTGGTTAAATTATTCTCCTACTTGAAGAATCCCTTCCAAGTGTTGTTAAATTTGTGCTATCACCTCTCAGAGAGCTTTAGCTCATCCTCTGGTTATAACGATATCATTCTCAGGGACTGGCCTTGTTTAATTTTCCAGACCACCTGTATACATGTCCAGTAGTTAACAAGTGACCCGACTCCTTGTCCACAGCCTACCTGATTGTGTCTGATAAATCCATCATGGTCCTTATCTGGTTCTTTTTTCCAAGACAAACCCTACAGGCCATGCCTTCCTGGTGGCAGAACCAGAGCCCTGAGGACTTCAATTTGTGTAAGACCTGGTAGTCTCCAGATGGCCTGGCAGATGGGAATGGGAAAGGGTGGATGGACCCTTTCTGAGACTTGATGCTCTGTTATGAACTCTTCTTCCACTGCTACCCTGGTATATGCAGTAACTCCACCGTGATTTTTCTCCTCCTGAATACTGTATTTGCACATAGCTCCTTCCCAGTAAGAATGGTTCCCAGGTGGTATTCTCTGGCCCAAAGGCTGCTACTTCATTATCATCTTTGTTAACCTGAGAATACCGCCCTTTGGGTTCTGCAAAGGAGCACATCATTCTTGCTAAATTCACTGTGTCAAAAACGACTCCTTGCTGGGCTTTGGAGCTTCGTTGGTGAACTGCAGCTATTGATCTTGCTTCCAGCACTGTGAATAATGCAGACAATACGGTTTCTGGGTGCCTTCTCTGAAAACTGCCCAGATTTTGGACTTGCACTTGATGCAAACTGCATGATAAACATGCCAAGCTTGTGCTGACAGCACTGAAGCACTTTGGGATAAACATTTGTGTTTGCTAAAAATGTCTCTAAAGAATTGGAAGTATTTTGTCAAAAGATTTATCTGTGCATTTCTGGGGGTATTTTAATATTTTCCATGACCCAGAAGCAATGGCTCCTGAGTGTCTCATTTATCAGGTTCTGGTACATTTCTAATCTGAAGCTTCAAAAGGAAAATTTGGAATTAAAAGATTAATTCTTGTTTAAAATTGACATGTGTTCTTTCTGAGGGATAAAAGAGTTTAATTGACAGGTTTTTTGCTGTGGACGGGGCTTGTGGCTTCGATTGTGATTATTTTGCTTTCTCTTCAGGTTTCTTAGCAAATCTGGGCCTGGGGATCAGATCTGTTACCTCTGAAAAGATGGTAATTATCACTAAGCAATTGCTGGGTTAATTAGGTCTGTCAATAATTCAGAGGGCAATTGGAGCAAAGTTGAGACAGGTTTAGAGCCAAGGCATGTTGCTGTTTTGTGGAAGTCTGAAATAAGTCTCTCTTAAGTCGATAACTCTGACTTAGTTAACATTCCACCTTTGGAGTTTAGACAGGTGGACCCAGTAAGAGCTATGTGTTTATTAGGATCCACTAACCATAAGACATTAAATTCTTCACCATTCTAGAGTGGAACCTAAGCTGGGAGGAGGAAATATCCATTAAGGAGAGATTAACGTTGCATGTCCATTTGAAAATTCAGTCTATATCTTTGTGTAGTAACCAGTGTTGTGGCCACATGTTATAAATGGTCTTTTAATGGGGATGATATAGTGCTGGATAGAATACATACATCCATATTGATTTATTTTTAAAGATTTTATTCATTTATTTGAGAGAGAGAGAAAGAGAGCACGTGCACCCCTGCAGAGGGTGAGAGAGAGAGAAACTCAAGCAGACTCAGTGCTGAGCGCAGAGCCTGATGTGGGGCTCAATCTCATGACCCTGAGATCATGACTTGAGCCAAGACCAAGAGTCTGATGCTCAACCGACTGAGCCACCCAGGTGCCCCATATTGATTTTTTTAATATGTATAAGGAAGCTGCTCTTGTAATAATGGTAATAATAATAGAACAAAAACCATGATAATAACAATAGCTATTTTGATGTACTGAGTATCTGCTGTGTGCCAAGTACTTGTTTATGTGATCTGCAGTTCTCCCAGGGATTCATAAAGGTAGGGATTATTAGCCTCATTTTACAGATTAGGAGACTGAGGCATAGAGCAGTTACTTGTTTTGCTCAAGGTCACATAGGTGATAAGTGGCAGAGCTGGGAATTTAAACCAAGACTCTGTGGCTTCAGACATGCCCCCTCCCCCCCCCCAAGAAGCAAATGGTTCAAGAAGAAAAAGGTCCTCTGGACATTCAAAATGCATGCCAGAGGTGATACTCCACTTCCACCAGGCATTGTGGTATAAATCTGACTTTTTGTCTCTAACTCTGTTCCCTCAGGATGACTCATCAATAGTGTTTTCTGCAGGTAGATGTTCAGGCATTTGGATTTGATGAATATCTGTTGTAAATTGGGAAGTTGAATGAAGCACTTTATGTATTGTAAATCCTTTAATCATCACAAAAGCTTTGGGAGGTAGGTTTTCTTGTCCCTGTTTTACATATGTGGGAATGGAAGTTCAGAAAGAAAAATGTCTAGCTTAGAGTCACATGGCTAGTATGCAGACAGAACAAGGATTTAAACTCTAGTTTGTCTTGAAAGTTTGTAAAATATGAAAGGCAAATAAACCCTCCTGGATTTTTCAGCATGTATGCCTCATCTTTGAATACTGTAATTAGATTCTGTAAATACAGAAGCATGTTGAGTTGCTTACATTCATTTTGGGTTAGTTGATCTATCTATATCTATCTATCTATCTATCTATCTATCTATCAATCATCTATCTATCTATCTATCTATCTATCTATCTATCTATCTTAATTTGTTAGGGATGTCATAACAAAATATCACAGATTGGGTGGTTTAAACAACAGAATAAATTTTTCTCATAGTTCTGGAGGCTGGAAGTCCAGATCAAATTGTCGGTGGGTGTGGTTTCTTTTGAGGCCTTTCTCCTTGGCTTATAGATGTCTGCCTTCTCACTGTGTCCTCACACAGTCTTTTCTCTATGTGCATACTTCCCTAGTCTCTCTTTCTATATTCAAATTTACTCTCTGTATAAGGACACCAGTCAGATTGAATCAGGGCCCACTATAACAGCCTCATTTTAACATAATCTTATCTCTTTAAAGGCCCTATTTCCAAATATAGTAACATTCTGAGGTACTAGATGTTAGGGTTTCAACATCTAAATTTGGGGGGTGGGGCACAATTTAGCCCATAACTCTATTATGTTAACATATAAAAAATAGAGAAAAATATTCTTTATACTTTAATAAACATCTATCAGATCAAGTTGAAATCTCCTATATCTACTTCTATCTCATTCTTCCTTCCCTCCCAGAGATAAACATTATTATGAAATTTTATATGTATAGGAATTTTTCTACTTCTACTCCATTCACTACATACATACTGCATTCATAAAAACACATAGAATTTTTGTACTTTTTAGATGGGTATCAGTGGTACCCTATGATATGTATTCTGCAGCTTGCTTTTATCTTTTAAGGCGAATAGATATGATGTTGGACCATCATTGAATTCTTAATGTATTATGTCCAGGTTGAATTGATTTTTATTTTTAAGAATAAACTGCCAAATTCATTTTATTAACATTTTTGGGGGATTTTTACTTAAGATTGGTCTTTAATATACTATTCCTGACTGAATTTACTTGCTTATGGATTATGGATTTACAAGCTTAAAAACATGAATTAGTGGAGTCCACCTCTGGAATGGCAACACGATTCATTCCATGGACCTGCTCTTCAGCAAAACAAACATTACTGTTGAAAATTATTTTAAGAAAACAACCATTTAAAGTTTCTGGAAATTTTCCTCAGGGCATATAGCAAATAAAGAAACATTTATTCAAGAAAATCTAAAACTTGTTAAGATCAGTGAGAATCTGTGGCATTTGAAACAGGACCTGTTCCCTCTTGCCCCCTCCTCAGCTCATTATGATGGAAATCCCACTTAGGCAGATGCAGCCAAGAACACAGGACTCCTTAGTCCATTAGCTACAAATTGAGAGCTAAGTTAAGTTATCTTCCTGGGAAGGACATACTGCCAACATTTCTTATCCTCCCAGCTACATGCTGCAAAGGCTAAATTTCAGGCGAGTATGGCTGAAGTCTGGGGGCTCCCCTCTTCCACCCAGCCACTACTCATATGGTGGAGGCTCTACTTCAGTCATGACATGCTAAAAACAAAATGGGGTCACTATCATCCCTACTTCAGCTTGTTCATAGAGTGGATGTTCCTTGCCAGGAAAGACAAATAAAGATTATAGTGTACCGCTCCTGCTACTGTCCTGCTCTTAAAGCAAGGAGGGGTATTAGTTAGAGAGAAATAGGCCCCTGTCCTTGTTTCCAGCCTTAGAGCTCATGGCTCAGAGATTTTAGCCAGGGGGAGAGGCAGGCATTAGTATCAGAGAACTTCAAAGCTCTCCCCAAAGGAAATGACTTTTTGAAACAGTGTGGAGGATGTTCAGGCCTAAAGGTGCTCTCAAAGACAGTGGAGGTCTTGGAGGTGAAAGCAGAAGTTCCATCCTAGGCCAGTTATTTACTAGAGCGAAGCAGGGAAAGAAACATCTAAGAAGAGCCTTCCTATGGTCAGAACAAACCTCAAGCACCAATGTCACAAACTACCTGTAGTAAGGGATCCAGATTTAATTGGATCAGACTGTGGAGCCATTTATGCTCCAGGGCATTGTTAAAACAATAGAGCAACCATTTGGCAATTAATGGCACCTAATAGCTAGATGTGGTCATGGAAAGAGACAATTAAAGGGAGTCCTGCCAAAACCACTGTCATCCCTGTGTCACTGTGGAAATACCCAAAATTGTGCCCCCAGAGAAACAATATCATAGGGGCAGTGGAAAGGAATAGACTTTACTACTGTAGTCCAGCCATTCACTAATAATATGATCCAATAACAACAGGAATCCTCAGAGGTGGGGCACCAATATGCAGAGTTACTACAATATATCTCTAAAATGTCCCATCTCCCCACAGCACAAAATGATGAGACATACGAAGATACAGGGAAATATGATGCAAAACCGGGGGGAAAAAAGCAGACAACAGAAATTACCTATGAAAGGAATCAGATGTTGATTTAACAGAAACCCTTCAAAATAGTCATTCTAAATATATTCAAAGAACTAAAGGAAATCATGATCAAAGAAATAAAGGAAAGTATGATGACAATGTGATATAAAATAGAGAATATTGATAAAGAGATAGAAATAATAAAAAGGAACCAAGTAGAAATTGTGATTGAAAAGTACAATAACTGAAGTGAAAAATTTACCAGTGAGCTCAACAATATATTTGAACTGTCGGAAGAAAAAATCCGTGAACTTGAAGATAGATCAATAGACATTATGGAATCTAAAGAACAAAGAGGGAGAAAAATGAAGAAAAACAAACATAGCATCAATTGTGGGATACCATTAAGCACATCAGCATATACATAGGAATACCAGAAGAGAAGACAGAAAGAGGCAGAAAGAAATACTTGAAGAAATAATGACTGAAAATGTCCTCAGTTTGATGAAAAACCACATACACATCCAAGAAACTTAATAATCTTCAAGTAGGATTAAATGCAAAGAGATGCACACACAGACAGGTCATAGTATAAATGCTGAAAGTCAGAAGTCCAGAGAGAATCTTAAAAGCAGCAAGAGAAAAATGATTCCTCATATACAAGGGAGCACGAATTAGGTTAAAGCTGACTCCTCATCAGAAAGAATTAAGGCCAGAAGTCTCTGGGATGTCATACTCAAAGTGCTGAAAGAAAAAAAAAAAACCCTATTAATGCAGCATTGTATATCCAGCAAAATTGTCTTTCAGAAATAAAGGTGAAAATTAAGGTCAAATGAAGACATTCCTAGTCTTTATTTATTAGACCTTTATGAAGAAGTAAAGCCAATTTCCTATCTACTGTATACAAGTAAACCCAAACTGACAGAATTCATTGCCAGAATTCATCTCCTTTCAAGAGATACTAATTCTTTAGAATGAAGCAGGTGACCCCAGGCAGTAATTCCAATCCATGAGAAAAAACAAAGAGCACTGGTCAAGTAATTATATATTATAAAAGTATAAATACACATTTCTTCACCTTTCTTAACTGATTTAAAAAGCAATCATATAAAATCACACACACATATAGATACATACATACACACACACTAATATGTTGGCCTATAATATATAAATATGTAACATAATTTCTCAAACAGCACAGAGGAGGTGGGTGGGAATAAAGCTGTACTGAGGTAAGTAAATGACACCAGATGGTAACTTGAATCCATAGGAACAGATGAAAAGAACCAGAAATTGTAAATAAGTTTAACATAACAAACTTGCTGTCCTTATTTTCTTGGCTTTTTAAAAGATAAAATTACATAAAGTAATAGTTTTAACAGAGTATCCTTGAGTGTGCAACATTTATAGATGTAATATGTATAACAAAAATAGCACAAAAAAGGGAAGTGGGACTAGAGCTGTATCTATATACTTTCTATAAATTTTTATCTCACTGGAATTAATTTAGTATAAATATGAAATAGGTTCTCACAAGTTAGTATTTATATTATATTAATCCCTATAGAAATGACTAAGAAAATATCTCAGAAAAAGAAAAATTATTAAAGGAATTAAGTTGTTACACTAAAAAATACTTAATGAAAATAAAGCAGTGAAAGAGAAATAGAGGGGAGAGTGTCATGAGACATACAAACCAAAAAGTAAAATGGCAGAATATATAAATAATTACATTAAATGTGAGTGGATTAAGCAATCTAATCAAGTCAGATTGTTAGAGTGGAGAAAGAAAAATAAAATCAATTACATGCTGTCTATGGGAGATACACTTTTGATTCAATGTTACAAATAGATTAAAAGAAAAAGGTTGGAGAAAGATATATCATGCAAATAGTAACCATAAGAAAGCTGGAGTGACTATAGTACTATCAAATAAAGTGGTTTTTAAACATGTTATTAGATAAAAAGAGGGACAGCTAATAAAGATAAAAGAGTCAACCTATTAGGAATATTTAACAATTATAAACCATACATGCTCCTAAAAACAGAGCCCCAAATACGTGAAGGAAAAACTGATGGAATGAAATGTAGAAATAGACATTTAAACAATAATACTTGAAAGCATCCATATCCCTCTTTACATAATGAACAACTATATAGAAGATTAACAAGGATATAGAAGACTTGAACCACCCAATTATGCAACCAGTTCTAACAGACATCTGCAGAACACTACATCCCAAACCAACAGAATATACATTCTTTTGAAATGCATATGGAACATTCTCCAGGTTAGACCATATAGTAGGCCATAAACTAAGCCTCAATAAATTTAAAATCATTTAAATCATATAAAATATATTCTCTAGCTGCAATAGAATGAAATTATAAATTAATAGCAGAAATAAACTTGGGAAATTCACAAATTTGTAGAAATTAAGCAACACATCTCTAAATTACCAATGGGTTAAATAAGGAACCACAAGGGAGATTAGAAATACTTTGAGATTAATGAAATTGAAGACACAATATAAAACTTATGGGGTACAGCTAAAACAGTACTTAGAATTCATAGTTGTAAAATGTGTATATTAAAAAAGAGGAAAGATCTTAAACCAACCTAACTACCTTAAGAAACTAAAAAGAGATGAGCAAACTAAATGTAAAACAAGCAAAAGGAAAGATAAAATTAATAAAAAAATAGATCAGAAATTAATAGAATATTATTAGAATTAGAGAACAGAAAAATAGAGAAAATCAATAAAACCAAGCATGTTTCCTTTAATCTTTGGCTGGACTGACCAAGAATGAAAAGAGGGGACCGAAATTACTAAAATCAGGAATGAAAAGGGGAAATTACTAATAACCTTACAGAAATTTAAAAAGAAAATTACAAGGGAATACTATAAAAAATGGCATGACAGTGAATTAGATAAATTGAATGAAATGGACAATTCCAAGAAAGCATGAACTACCAAAACTGGCTCAAGAAGAAATATAAAATGTGAATAGAAGAAAGTAGAATAGAATCTGTAACAAGTAAAGAGACTGAATTAAAATTTTAAAAGTATCCGCAAAGAAAAACCCAGATCCGGATGGTTTCACTGGTGAATTCTACCAAACATTTAGAGAATAAAAACCAATTATTCACAAAATCTTCCAAAAAATAGAATCAGAAAGAACACATTCCAACTCATTCTATGAGGCCAGTAATACCTGATACCAAAACCAGATTAACAAATCACAGGAAAATAACACTATAGACTAATATCATTTATGAATATAGATGTAAAAATTCTTAACAAAATACTAGCAAACTAAATCCAGCAACAAATAAAAAAGGATTATTCACCATGACCAAGTGGGATTTACCCAGGAATGCAAGGTTGGATTGTCATCTGAAAATCAATTAATGTAATATGTCATATTAGTAGAATAAAGGACAAAAGCCACATGATGATCCCATTAGATGCAAAAAAAAAAAAAAAAAAAAAAGCATTTGACAAAATCCAACAACCTTTTATAATAAAAGCAGCCAACAAGCTAGGAGTAGAAGGTAACTTCCTCCATGTGATAACAAATCTCTATAAAATACTGACAACTAACATCATACTTAATGGTAAAAGACTGCAAGTTGCCCTGCTAAGATCTAGAACATGGTGATTCACTCTCACCACTTTTATTCAACATTGTTCTAGAGGTTCTAGCCAGGGAAGTTAGGTCATAAAGTGAAATAAAAGATGTATTAGTTGACTCGGGCTGCCATAAGGAAAAAAATACCATGAACTAGATGGCTTAAACAAACAAAAAAAAATCATTTTCTCATAGATTTGGAAGTTAGAAGCTCCAGATTAAGGTCTAGTAGAGCCAGTTTCTGGTGAGGACTGTCCTTTCTAGGGTGCAGATGGCTGTCTTCTCATTGTGTCCTCAATAGTAGGGAGAGGGAGAGAGGCGGGAGTAGAGGGAGAGGGAGAATGCAGTCTCTCTCTGCTCTTTTTATGAGGGAACTAATTCTATTGGATCAAGGACACACCCTTATGACCTCATATAATCTTAATTAATTCTTTACTCCAAATACAGCTACAATGGGGATTATGACTTCAACATACGAAGGTGGGGTGGGGGGGGAACCACAGACATTCAGTCCATAACAAAAGGCATTCAGATTGGGGAGGAAAAAGTAAAATTATCTCTATTTGAAGATGACATGACCTTGTATACAGAAAAAAACCTAAGGAATTCATTAAGAAACTATTAGAATGAGTAAATGAGTTAGGTAAGTTTCAATAGATTCTGTTTCTATACATTTATAAAGAACAATGCAAAGTTTAAATTAAGAAAACAATTTCATTTATACTAGCATCACAAAGAATAAAATAGTTAAGAATAAACTGAACAAAAGGAAGTACAAAACTTATGCTCTGAAAACTGTAAAAAATGATGCAGGGACAGGTGGATATCCACATGGAAAAGAATAAATTAGGACTCTTACATCATACCACACACAAAAATTCACTCAAAATGGATCCAAGACCTAAAAGTAAGAGCTAAAACTTTAAAACACTTGGAAGAAACATGGGGGTAGATGGTCCTGACCATGAATTAAGGAGTGGTGTTTTAGATATGCACCAATAGCACAAGCAACAAAAGAAAAAACAGGTAAATTGGCTTTCATCAAAATTTTGCTTCAGAGAACACTCTCAAGAAAATGAAAAGCCACTGAGCCACCACTCAGTCTGTTAAACACTTGCCTTCGGCTCAGGTCATGATCCCAGGGTTCTGAGATTGAGCCCTGCGTCCAGCTCCCTGCTCAGCGGGGAGTCTGCTTCTCTTTCTGCCTCTCTCCCATGCTTGTGCTCTCTCTCTCTCTCAAATAAATAAATAAGATCTTTAGGGGAAAAAAAAGTAAAAAAAAAAAAAGTGAAAAGACAGCCCACAAAATGGGAGAAAATATTTGCAAATCTCATATATGATAGGGGACTTGTATCTAGAATATATACAAACCCTTGTAACTCAATAATAAAAAGACACGTAACCTAAATGAAAAATGTGCAAAGGATCTAAATAGATATTTTTCCATAAAATTTATAAGTATTACCAATAAGCACATGAAAGGAAGCTTTCACATTAGTAGCTGTCAGGAAATGCAAATCAAAACTGCAGTGAGTTACCACTTCACACATACTAGATAGGCATAATAGAGAAGACAAATAATAATAACTATTGGCAAGGATGTGGAGAAATTGGGACCCTCATACACTGTTGGTGGGAATGTAAAATGGTCAGCCACACTGGAAAACCATCTGGCAGTTCCTCAGGACATTAAATGTAGAGTACCATGTGACCCAGCAATTACACCCCTAGGTTTATACCCAAGATAATGAAAGCATATGTCCACACAAAAGCTTGTACACAAATGCTCATAGCCTCCAAGTAAAAACGACCCAAATGTCTATCAACTAATGAATGGGTGAATAAAATATGGTATATCCCTATAATACAGTATTACTGGATAATAAAAGGGAATAAAATGCTTAGGCATGCTATCATATAGATGAATCTTTTATTTTTATTTTTTATTGTTATGTTAATCACCATACATTACATCATTAGTTTTAGATGTAGTGTTCCATGATTCATTGTTTGTGCATAACACCCAGTGCTCCATGCAGAACGTGCCCTCTTTAATACCCATCACCAGGCTAACCAATCGTCCCACCACCCTCCCCTCTAGAATCCTCAGTTTGTTTTTCAGAGTCCATCGTCTCTCATGGTTCGTCTCCGCCTCCGATTTCCCCCCCTTCATTCTTCCCACATAGATGAATCTTGAAAACATTAAGCTAAGTGAAAGTTACACAGGACCACATATTGTAGGATTCCATTTATATGAAATGTCCAGATAGGCAAATCCATAGAGACAGAAAGTAGATTAGTGGTTGAATGGTTGCCTACTGCTGTGTGGGATGAAGAGAATGGGGAGTAACTGGGAAATGGTATGGAGTTCCTTTTGGAGTGATGAAAATATCCTAAAATTGAATGTGGTGATAGTTGCACAACTGTGAATAAATTAAATAGTATAGAATTGTTTGCTTTAATTGTGTAATTATATGGTATATGAATTATACCTTAATGAAACTGTTAATGAATGAAAAGAAAAGAAAAACATTAATTAGAGAAGCTTTATCTCTTTATTGCTAGTCTCTGAAACTGAAAACTATAAAATGCAGGAATTATCTTTTTGTTGTTCATGGAAAAATTAGTGTAAAATGTGTGGGCCTGGTGTCTTTGGGGGGAGAGATTTCTTTTTTTCATTAGTTTAAAATTACTTAAAGATAATTAGTTTAGATATCTTCTTGAGTTAATTTTGATTACTTTTTCCTCCTAAAATATTATCAATTTCATCCAAATTAAAAAAATATTGATATAAACTGGATTATGGTATTTATTTATTTTAAGATCTTTTTTCCCCCCAAGGATATCAAACAATCCCAATGGGGAAAGAATAGTCTTTAGCAAATGAATAAAAGTAGTTGGTTCTTCTTAGAGAAATGGCCAAGTTGATGTCAGCAAAGTAAAAGATGAACTGAAAAAATTTTGTGATGCCTTAAAGTAAAAAAGTGCAAAACATGAAGGTATCATGCTTAAAATGCACAGAAACTCATCCAGGAGCTTCAAATGGCCATATCTGGGATATTTAGAGCAACAGAATAAATAATGATAAATAGTATTGGATGATAACCCATAGAATGAAACAAATATCTATGAATCCATACTGATAGGAGCAAATAACTGAATAATTGATGAAATAAATGAATGGAGAAGAGACAGCTTTTCCTTAAGGAGGATTTCAAATAATAAAGGTTGCATGAATGATGAAATAGAAACTCGCCATCTGACAAACATCACAGTTATAATTGTTGCAGACCCAAATCACTGATGGGTGTTACAATTAGTGGGAGAGATTATGGTGATGAAAGCTAGATGAGGGGTGCCTGGGTGGCTCAGTCGGTTAAATATCTGCCTTCAGCTCAGGTCGTGATCCCATGGGAATGTCCTGGGAATGAGCCCTGCATCAGTCTCTCTGCTCAGCAGGGAGTCTGCCTCTCCCTCTCCCTCTGACCCTCCCCCCTGCTCATGCTCTCTCTCTCAAATAAATAAATAAAATCTTCTAAAAAAGTTCTTAAATTATAAAATTAAAAGCTAAAAAAATTTAAAAATACTTAAAAATCTGTTTTATCTGTTTAGTAGTTTTCTATTCCTTATATTGTTGCGAGTAGCTTTTCTCTTAATCAGTTTATAAGGTTTTTATTTTTTTTGAACAGTGACCCTATGACATTATATTTTCTCCATCTCCTTTTTTAAATTTGTTGTTTTTTTGGGGGGGTTTTATTTTTTTTTTTCAATATAGTTGACATACGGTGTTACAGTTTCAGGTGTACAACGTAGTGATAGTTTATAAGTAATTTTTTATTCATGTCTCCTCCCCAATCCAGCTTTTATTTTTGTTATTCATTTTTGTTTGTTCTTTTATCATTAATTATAGTTCTCATTTATTACTTATTATTAACTTTATTATTATGTATTTATTATTGATTAACTTTATTTTTTCATTATTTTTAACTTCTGTCTTTGAGTGTATTTTTGGTTGCTTTTCTAGTTTCATTTAGTGAATTCATTACTATACTAGTTTTGTAGGGACCACCATAATAAGGTACCATGAACTGAGTGGCTTTAAAAAAAAACAGAACTTGGGGCACCTGGGTGGCTCAGTCATTAAACATCTACCTTCGGCTTGGGTCATGATCCCAGCATCCTGGGATCGAGCCCTGCATCAGGCTCCCTGCTCGGCGGGGAGCCTGCTTCTCCCTCTCCAGCTCCCCTGTGCTTGTATTCCCTCTCTCTCTCTCTGTCAAATAAATAAATAAAATCTTTAAAAAAAACAACTTTAGGGGTGCCTTGGTGGCTCAGTCACTAAACGTCTGCCTTCGGCTCGGGTTGTGATACCAGCATCCTGGGATTGAGCCCTGCATCAGGCTCCCTGCTCAGCAGGAAGCCTGCCTCTCCCTCTCCCACTCCCCCTGCTTGTGTTCCCTCTCTTGCTGTCTCTGTCAAATAAATCTTTAAAAAAAAAAACAAAAACTTTAGGGGTGCCTGGGTGGCTCAGTCAGTTGAGTGTCTGCCTTCTGCTTAGGTCATGATCCCAGGGTCCTGGGATTAAGCCCCAGTCTGGCTCCTTGCTCAGTGGCGAGCCTGCTTCTTCTTCTCCCTCTACCTGCTGCTCCCCCTGCTTGGGCTCTCTCTCTATCAAATAAATAAATAAGTAAATTTTAAAAAACAAAAACCAAAAAACTCAGAACTTTATTCTCTGCCAGGTCTGGAGGTTAGAAGTCCAAGATCAAGGATCATATTCTTTCTGAAAATTCTAGAAAAGGATCGTTTTTGCTTCTTGCAGCTTCTGGTAACCCCAGCTGTTCTTTGGTTTGTGATAGTGTAACTCGTCTCTGCCTCTGCCATCACGTGGCCTTCTTCCTAGGTCTCTGTCTCTTATTTTCTTGCATGGACACCAGTCATAATGGATTTAGTGCCTACTCTGCTCCAGGAAGACCTCATCTTCACTTGATTACATGTGCAAAGACCCTATTTCCAAATAAGGCCATATTCACAGGTACAGGAATTAGGGCATGAACATATTTCTTTGGGGTAGAATTTAGTTACTTACTTTTATTTTTCTTATTTTTTAAAAATACATGCATTTAAAAGCCATACTTTTGTCTCTACATAGTGTTTTAGCTGCATTTCATGATTTGTAAAATAAACTTTTACAGATGTATAATATGAATAAAGAGAAAAGTATACAAGTGATAAAAATAATGCTGTATGAATTTTCGTTAATTCAAATACCTGTGTAACAACTGTACAGATTACATGGTATTTCTTGCACTCTAGAAGCACCTGGGAACACCCTTTTAGTCACTACCCACCCAAGATTAATTAGTATCCTGATTTCTAAAAGCATTGATTAGTTTGGCCTATTATTTAATTTTAGATAAATGGGATCACAGATCATGTATTCTTATGTAACTGGCTTCTTTCGTTAAACATTGTGTTTGCAAGATTCATCCATGTCATTGCATGGTGTTGTAAATTATTCATTCTTGTTGTCTAGGATTCCATTGTTTATCCATTCTGTCGACAGGCATTTGGTTAGTTTCCAGTTTCTGGTTTATAGTTGCCATGAATATTATGTACATGTCTTTTAATGAATATGTGTATGCATTTCTCTTTCATATTACCCAGGAACAGAATTAGTTGGTCACAGTATAACAAATGTTCAGCTTTATTCAGTACTGTCACACAGTTTTCCAAAGTTGTTGGATAAATTAAGTCACTTACCCCAGTGAAAAAGAGTTCAAGTCAATTCTTGACAATAGTTGTTATTTTGTCTTTTTCTTTTTAGGTGTTCTGGATGTGTGGTGTTATTTAATTGTGGTTTTAATTTGCATTTCTCTGATGACTAATAAGAGAGAACATGTTTTCATAGGTGTAATGACCATTTAGATATTGAAGATTTGTGAAGTGCCTGTTCAAGTGTTTTGCTCGTTTTTCCTTTCATTGTCTTTCTTTTTCTTTTTGATTTGTAGTTCTTTATGTATATATCCTTTTTCTAAGTCCCTTGTTGGGTATATGTATTATACATCCCATAAGTTTTTAATATATAATAATTGTGATTTGTTCTAAATATTCTAGAATTACATATAGGTAATCATACATATGATGTATATACGCACATGCATAATATAACATGCATCTATTACCTATGTATAACATGCAAAATATATATGCATGCATGCAACTAAAATGCCCACCTGAAAGTAAACCATGGGTTAGGGAAATTGCATCGTAACTATAGAATATATATATTACTTGTTTCAAGTGTAGTTGAAAAATTTTTGTGTTTCCTCTCTAGCTATATAGATAGGTATGTCTATAAATACATCAGTTGAGGTGACCTTCTAAAGAGCGTCACTTCAAGTGGGAACTATGTCACTAAAAATAAATCTTGTGTTATTCCTATCTCCCATATCCCTGTTTTTGGTCATTTTGATCTATTAGTTTCTAAAGGAAGTGTGTTAAAATCTCCCACCCTATGAAATTAAAGCATTTTATAGTTTTACAGTTTTAAGATGCATATATTAGATGCATGTAATTTTAATATCTTTTTGCTGGTTATTTCTCTTTATGCAATGGTTATTTCTTTATCATTATTTTATTATGTAATATCCTTATTTATTTTCATTAGTATCTCTTGCTTTAACTGCTCTTTTATTGTGATAATAATGTCTATATCAGCTTTTAATGTTTATAATTGTTTTTCTTTTACCATCTATTTATTCTCAACCTTTCTATATCATTTTCCCTTAGTTCTCTCTCTAAACTGAAAATACTTGGGTTTTGTTTGTCCACTGTGATATTTATTTGAATTATTATCACTGATTTTTTTAACTTATTTCTACTATCTTTAGTTTTCAGTTTGCCATGCTTTTTCTTAGATTTTTTCTTCTTTTTGTACTTCTTGTAGATTGATAGGATTTTGTTTATTTCCTCTCTTAGTTTGATTTACATGATTTATAGTTTTTATCTTAGGTCTTTTTTTTTTTTAAGATTTTATTTATTTTTCAACAGAGAGAGAGTGAGAGAGGGAACACAAGCAGGGGGAGTGGGAGAGGGAGAAGCAGGCTTCCTGCTGAGCAGGGAGCCCGGTGTGGGGCTCGATCCCAGGACCCTGGGATCATGACCTGAGCTGAAGGCAGACGCTTAATGACTGAGCCACCCAGGTGCCCTATCTTAGGTCTTTTATTGATTATCCTTAAATTAATGCTTAGTTACCTAACTTACTTTTTCTTCTCCTCTCTCTCTTTCCCTATTTTCTCCTCTTAGGTTTTATTGAGTTGAATAATTCAATGACATAGTGTCAAAAGTTAAATAGATTTATAAGGCTTAAAATGAAAAGTAACACTCTCTTGGTTGGTTATTTCTAAATTTTTAAATTTATTGTTTTGGGCACTCTGTAGACTCAGTAATCCAAAGTTGTTATTCTAAAAGAAGCAATAATGCCCATTCATTGTTTGAAAAAGAGAGTTAAAAACATAGTAGGTTAGAGCCTTAAGATACTTTACTCTCATCACCCAAAAGTTTTTGGGCCTCTAGGACTATGAAGGTGAAACTATAATTCTCTGGAAACGAAGAGTCAAAGTAAACTTAGTGATAAGATGTAAAGAGAATGTTTCAATTGCTCAGATGTGAAAAGGGAATGCATAGGAGGAATGGAAAACTTCTCAGTTGGAAGGCCCAACAAAGGCCCTGTCTTGGTTTCTGAGTATCTTCCAGAATGAGTCAACCTAAGGTAAATTTGGTAAGTAGGCACTGTGCTATACTGTACACTATGGATCTGCCTAAAATGGAGTGTCTTGATAGTTTCATCCTTGAAACAAAAAATGATGATGAAGAAATGAGTTTTCAGAGAAAATGAAAACATTAATTTATATGTATCCCTATGTTTTTTGCAGCACTATTTACAGAGGCCAAGATAGGGAAGTAACCTAAGAGTCCATCTGTAAATGAATGGATAAAAGATGTGGTACACACACACCCCTCAAGCCCCCACAATGGAATATTACTCAGCTATGAAAAGAATGAAATCTTGCCATTTGCAACAACATGGATGGGCCTAGAAAGTATTATGCTAAGTGAAATAAGTCAAAGAAAGACAAATACCATTTGATTTCACTCATATGTTGAACTTAAGAAACAAATGAACAAACAAAAAAAGAGACAAAAAAAACAGACTCAAATATAGAGAACAAACTGGTGGTTGCCAGAGTGGGGATGAGCAAAATAGATGAAGGGGATTATCAGTACACTTATCATGGTGAGCACTGAGCAATGCATAGAATTGTTGAATCATTGTATTATATACCTGAAACTAATATAACTCTGTATGTTAATTATACTTCAATAAAAAAAAAGAAATGGGTTTTAAGATTTGTGGAAACTGAATGAGAATCAGAAAAGTCAGACATCTTCACTTAATTTAAAAAATGAAATGAGTTTTTTAAATCAGAGGAGTTCCTGAGCTGGCTAGTTAATGAACTTCCACATAGAATAAAGGGACACATACTTATTTTTATTCTCACTCAAACCCCTGTCACATTACATCTTAGCTGATTGCATTTTCTCTCAATGGCTGGAGGTGGTAATATATGGACAGTCAATAATTTCTGAGCATTTCATCTTTACAGTACACATCTAATGAGTTTATGTCTTCATTCTTAATTACTTCAGCAATAGATATTATATGATCCCATGTGAAAAGCCGTATTTAATTAATATTGCCTCTTAAAGCTTTGTGAGGAAACATTTCCTCAATTTGTTGTATAAATTTATAGGCTCCATCGTGGGTATCACTCATGCAATAAGTGCCTCGGGAAAAGAGTGCTAAGCAAAGCCACTCAACAATCTGGTGGCAAATAGGAAGCGAGGCAACAGCTTTATTTTCAATGTAAGGCCCCAGGTGGAATGCAAAGAATAGATGTAGATCATCTCAAGTGTTACTGGATTTATGACAGGTTCTCCTCTTAGCTAACAGAGTGAAGGGGGCAGGGCAGTGAGACCAGATTCTTCTGGTGCGGTGAGGGAGAAAAAAAAAGAACACAGGAGGCTGGGATCATCTCTTCAGATTTTGTTACTGTTTTTTTAATGTTTGAAAAACCCCTTCTAGTCTTCTTTTCTTTTTCTTTTGAACATGGTTGATTATCCTATATATCATTTGTATCTTATATTTCACCTCACATCTTCACAAATATCACCTTAAGGCCTACAAAACTTATTATTTAGATATGGCTTAACTTAATTCATTTCCTTCACAAGGTCCATTTTTCGGGAAAGCGGTAATGGTTTTGTGGGTGTTCATCAAATAGTTATTAGCTTACTGGCCTTTTTTGCATCCCCATCTCTAAAATGGGATTCTGAAGTATTACACCTCTTCTTTCTATTGCTGAATCTATACACATGTAAATATCCAGAGCAGTCATCAACATTTTGTTGAGGTAGAGAGCTTTTCACAGGAGATTCAGGATCCAGTAGGGGAGACCTAGGGTTAATAGTGGGCAGAGTTTCATGAATTTTAATTACTGACAAACCCAAATTAGATTCTCAGATAAAATAGCACCAGGTATTAGCAGGGGCCAGGAGGTCAGAGGTGCCAGGGCCCTCCCAGCTCTACCAGCCATCAATGCTATAATTGATTAAAGCATCGCAGGCTAATATTTTTCTAAGTGTGTCACAGCATTTCTTCTTGTTAGGTGCTACATTTGCTTGCTGCTGTAAAACATGCCGAAATAATTGGATTACTGGTGATCATAAGGAAAATAATATCTACCATGGATATAAAGTATATTTTAAAGGAAAAAATTCAAGATACTTCTTTCATAGCCTGCAAATTTTCTGTCTTATTCTTATCCTTTGTTTACTCTCTGACTTCTCGCTGCTTTGCTAACTGGCAGAAAGGAGTGAGATTTCTCTGGGGTTTCACCTGAGCAACCCTTGAATGTCTAGGTAGAGTAGAAGCCGGTACGTTTTCCTGGAGGTTGTTAGAGATGGAATATCTACATGGGTATTTATGTGGAATATCAGAGCGAGGGAGCTTTTTCAAGAATCTGTAGATTTTACAACATTGTAGTGGGTGCTGTGGGGATTGTAGAAGGAACTCTGAATTACAGACAGCTTTAGAGTCCCATTTCCTGGCTTTGTTGGTCATCTAACTCCACCAAGCTTCACTTCCTTCATCTGTAAAAATAAGGAAGCTGAATTATGAATTCAGCAGCCCCTTCTTGCTTCATTCAGCCTGCTGTGAGAAGAAAATTTTCTTTCCTCATGTCGCCTACAGAGAGAGCAGAAGATCTCATACATTAAACCCAAGAAACAGAATCGTAGAACATACACAATTGCCTAGGGATGAAGAATGTGAACTCAAGAAATCTTGGAAGCTGGTGGAGAGTGCTTCTTAAAAAGTTTGGTGGTCATTGACTGTTAGGAGTGGCTGGAAATTGACTTGCTTGTTGCTTACTCCCCAAGCCCCCAACCTTGAATGTGAGATCCATAAGAGATTGCCTGTCTTGTTCTTAGTTGTGTCTTTACTGCCTAGAACAGTTCCTGTAACACAAAGGTGTCAGTATTTGTTGAGTGAATGTACATGTTGAGGGACTGAATGATAAATAGGTTTGCTTAGTACAAGTTTGTAGTATGAGATGCAGGTTCATCCAGTTACTATCCATGAAGAGGAAAGACATTTTTGACAAAAGTGCCCTCAATTTTTAATTGTCTTCATGCCCTAGGACTGAGATGGAGGTGGGTCTATGTGATGGGCCATTATTAACCAGAGCTAGTTTCTTAAATGATTGGATGCAACTGGATTGACTTTCAGGGGTGAGTTTAGACTAGCAAGACCGGAAATACTGCATTGGTTCTACCCTCCATTTTGTGGTTGCTCACATAAATAAGTCCTAAATCTTATTATTCATATATATATCTATGTACCCTTTTTTAAAGAATTGACTATTTTTTAGAACAGTTTTAGATTTACAGAAAAATTGAGGAGATGGTACAGAGTTCCATACACCTGCACTCAGTTTCCTATTATTAACATCTGACATTAATATGGTACATTTATTACAATTAATATACCAATATTGACACATTATTATTAACTGAAGTCCGTAATTTAGTCAGATTTCCTTTTTTTAAAAAATTTTTAAAAGATTTTATTTACTTATTTATTTGAGAGAGAAGGAGAGAGAGCACATGAGCAGAGGGGAGGGGCAGAGGGAGAGGGAGAAGCAGGCTCCCCACTGAGCAGGGAGCCCAATCCCAGGACCCTGAGATCATGACCTTAGCCGAAGGCAGATGCTTGACCAGCTGAGCCACCCAGGTGCCCCAAGATTTCCTTAGTTTTACTTAATGTCCTTTCTGTGTTCCAGCATTTCATGTAGGATACACATTACATTTAGTTTTCATGTCTCATTAGGTTTCTCATGGCTGTGACACTTTCAGACTTCTCTTGTTTTACATAATGACCTGGACAATTTTGAGGAGTACTGGTCAGACATTTTGTAGAATGCCTCACTATTAGAATTTGTCTGATGTTTTTCTCATGATTAGACCAGAGTTACGGGTTTGGGGTAAGAAGACCTTAGAGGTAAGTGCTATTTTAATCCCATAGCATCGAGCGTACACACTATCAACATGACTTAACACTGTTGGTGTTGACCTGATCCCCTGGCGAGAGAGTGTTTGTGAGGTATCTCCAGTGTAAATTTACTCTTTCTCCCCTCCTTTCTTTACTGTACTTTTTGGAAGGAAGCTACAGTATACTTCCCACACTTAAGGAGTGGAGAGTTATGTTTTACCTCCTTCACGGCAGGGTAATTACATATATTACTTGCAATTCCTCTGAACAAGGAATTTGTCTCTTCTCCCTTATTTATTTGCTTTACCATTTACATCTGAATGGACTTACGTGTATTTATTTTATTCTGTGAGATATAATGCAATACTGTTTTATTTATATTGTGCCCAGATTGTTCTAGTATTGGCCACTGGGAGCTCTTTTAGTTGGCTCCTGTGTGCCTTTGATAGGCCTTCATCAGTGTGTTTGTTTTGGTTTGGTTTTTTTGTTTCTTAGCACTCCATTCCCTTCTGTTATGAAATGCTCCAGGCTCAGCTTGTATATTTCCTACCCCCAGTCCTAGAATCCTTTACTTCTCCAAGATGTGTATCCTTTAAAAATCTACTTTTTTTCTTCCTTGAGAATGTTTTGATTCTTATTTTCAGCTTTAGCTGTACTCAGAAACTTTTATTGTTAACTTTTCTGTATGTCAGTCCAGAGGTGTAGGTATTAGAAGAAAGTTTTCAGGTTCTATTACTAAATAAAGAGTTCAGAAATAGACTTGCAATTTCTCTTCCGAGGCTCCTATATCACCAGTGTCAAATGCAGTAGCTTGTTAACAAGAAAGCTACTACCCAGAGAGGGCTTAGAAATGCCAATTAGAGTCAGATCATTTATTTATAAATGTACAAATTCATTTCACGTTTTATCATGGGGCAAAGCATGCCTTGCCCCTTTAACTGTCAAGATTACTGAGCCGGGCAGAACGAATGACATGTTCTCCAGATGACATTTCTGACTTCCACAGCTGCTTCTCTCCTCCCCAAAGGCTCCCACCTCTTCTGAATTCATGGAGGGTGGGCTTTTTATTGCTTTTAAGGATTGTTTTCCATGGAAAGAAGAAAAGGTGAGTTTCCCTTGGTTAAGTAATAGGTGTGAAGAGAGCAGTTTAAACACATAAGGATAATTTTTAACCCTGGGCAAGTTTCCTGAGTTGGGTTTTTGGGTGATTTTTTTTTTTTAAGTGGCAAAATATAACATACACCTGTTTCCTAATCATTTTTGGTCTAGGCCTTGTGAAGGGAGTCTTTCCCTTGGTAATGTATAGATTCTGAAAGATCAAAAATAATTTCCGATGGGATTCTCTAGGGTGTCCTGCCTGGCTAGGGAGCAATTTCTTTTGGCCTAGGGGAAAATTGTGCATTCAGATCCAGGAAAAAGAGAGGTCACCTCTGGCCAGCTGCTTCTTGCTTCTGGACACATAGATTATTAGTGTCCTCTTTTGTGGCTGGAACTGCATCTCAGTGGCCTGCCTAGAAGAAATGGAAATCTACCCCCTCATTAGCCCCTCCCCAAATCAGGCAGCAAGTGAATTATTCAAGGTGAACTCAATTAACAACACCTACACCTGCCACAGTTTCCCAAACAAGATTGGCAATATAAAGCATAGGGGAATCATTTAGCTACTTCTTAATAATGTGGCAAGGTGAACTAGGAAAAGGGAGTGGGGCAATTTCATTTCTGGTTTCTGCTAAAATATCTGATTGACTTTGTCAGTAACTTTCACAGCATGTTTTTAGTTTTATAGAGAATTGAATAAATTTTAAGTGTATGTGTATGTGAATGGCTTCTAAAGAATAAAGGAAGAGTTTTTCTTTTTTTAAGAAAAAGTGTTCAGATACCAGAAAGCTGTTGATATGGGTTGATTGAGATCTGAGAGCTCCAAATTCACACCATGTGTAGTATCCTTTTTTCCCCCCAATTCTTTCATCTGATTGAGTCATTTGACATGAGCTCAGAAGTCCCTCTCCAGATACAGAATGAGATGCCATTACTTTTGGAATTGCTAGCCACCCTTTTGATCCATAGACCTCACTTGCCCAATTATATTTATTGTAAGCTGTGAGATAATTACTCACTTTAACTTTGGCTTAGGTGAGTTTGACTTTTCCTTTGACTATCCTCTTCTTTATGAAGGGTTCTGCTTCCAAATTAACCATCAATCAGGGGAAGTTTCCATTGACTCCAGCTTTCTAGACTTTCCACCCAAGTTTGCAGATCTTCCTTGGCTTTGGTTTGGGTGGGTGGATCACATGTGATTAGAGATGGAGGGGTCTCACCATTCCAACTAAGTGACCTCAAGGGTTCATACAGAATGGGGACTCAAATTGCAAGGCTATTAAACTGAAAGGCCTCCTTTACACTTCCCATTTCCAGGTAGAGCTTGAAAGATATCCACATTAAAGTTTACTACGGGTGAAATGTACATAATGGTGCAAGGCAAAATGTGTGACAGTCTCCTGGCAGGAGTCATCAATCATTCCAGACTTTTTTCAGTGGGGATAAAGGGCTCAGCATGACTCCAGTAAGGGTTTACATCCCAGGAATCTTGGTTTAGTAGAAATATATCCTCTGAGTTATTTTTTATTAATAGCTCTTTGGGGAGAAAAGGTTGTAAGAAAATTCCCCCTTCTTGGACCATAGATTTATTACTAAAAGCCCATATCAAATCTCTTGATCCATTAAGTACTGTGTGTTACTATACATCATAGGTGACTATCTTTGGAGAAGCGGTGACATAGTGCATAAGACAGACAATACTTTGTGGATTGAAGCCATTCAGTACACTCAGCACTGCTCTTCATTTTCTTTAGAACCAAGAATGATCAGGAAATAGGATGTGCCATGCAGTTAAATATTTGGCCAACTGATATTTACTAATGTATTTGCTAATATTTTAGCAATTTTCAGAGATTAATGAACAATGAAATGTTCACACTTTTAAAAAAGATTTTATTTATTTATTTTTGTGAGAGAGAGAGAGAAAGAACGTGCATGAGTGGAGGTGGGGGAGGAGCAGAGGGAGAAGCAGAGCCTGATGGGGAACTCGATCCCAGGACCCTGGGATCATGACCTGAGCCAAAGGCAGACGCTTCACCGACTGAGCCATCCAGGTGCCCCAAAATATTCACACTTTTAAAATATTTCAAACTTTTACCAGTTGTTTTTAGCTAAAAATAGCTACTATTTACTGAGTGCCCTGGGTTAGACACCCTATTAACTGCTTTAGGTGCATTGTCTCACTGATTGTTCTCCATTTGTCTCTGAGGTACGTGCAAATATTGGCTTTGATTTAATGACTTGATCATTGAAGCTCAGAAGGTTAAGTAATTTGCTCAGGGTTATAGAGCTATTCAGTGATGGGACCAGGGTTTGAACCATGGCAGGCTGCCTCTGCTCTTGACTGTTACTCTAAACTGCCTGCCAAATAATATAAATTGATTTTGTAGTCTAGTCTAACCTCTCTCTGATATTCCAGACATAAGCCAGCTTCTGCCTTAACACACCAGAATGTGAAAGTCCTTTGTTACAGGAAATCATTTTCCTTTATTATCTAAGAATCTCCCTTCTTGTAGCTTAAATCCACTGCTTCTAGTTTTGTTCCTAAAACTAGTATATATGAAAGCACATTAGGAACTGGAGAGCCTTGTGTGGGTATTGAATGTTTTTATTTTAATCATTATTATGTGAAAGGTGAATCGTGCTTCTGTGTGTAGCTCTGCATGTATTTAAAGACAACCATTATGATCCTTTAGCCCCACCAACTAACAATTCCAGGGCAGTGTGCCAAGCACTTATATAAGCATGAATCCACTGAGTCCTTACAGGAAGCCTTAATATTTTTTCTAATTTATAGATAGAACAACTGAAGCTCAAATCAATTAGGTTACAGGCTCAGGCCTTGTAGATAGCAGATGAATTTCAAACCTGAATACTTCTAACTCCAAAGCCTTTGCTCTTCCTGTAATACTTCTGGTGGCAACCCTCCTGAGGCCTTTCTGTTGCTGAGCTCCAGAACTCATTGTTAGGTTTAGGCCCAGATAAGCTACCCTGGGATTTCTTCTTCCTTCCTGATGGTTGATCCCAATCCCCAGACTTCTCATCTGGGTAACTACTCATATTCACTCTTTTGTAGGAACTTCTATCAAACTGTCTGTAGAGTGGATTCCAGTCTCCTAGCCCTTATTCCCTTTCTTAACCATTCCTACAGAGGTACCAATGGAAAATCAACACAATGATGGGGCACCTGGGTGTCTCAATTGGTTAAGCATCTGTCTTTGGCACAGGTTATGATCCCAGAGTCCTGGGTTGGAGCCCCACATCAGGCTTCCTGCTCAGCAGGGAGCCTGTTTCTCCCTCTCCCACTGCCCCCCCCCCACTTGTGCTTTCTCTCTCACTCTCTCTCAAATAAATAAAATCTTAAAAAAAAAAACAAAACAGTGCAATGCAAAAATACCTTTATAAGAGTAGCCTTTGGCCAGTCTTTCTTGTCTTTCATCTGGGAGTATGGTAATCAGCTCATCTCAGTTTGCCTGGAACTCTTTCAGTTTTAGCACCTAAAGACCCTTATTCCAGAATCTCCTCAGCCCTGAGAAAACCAGGTTTGTTGGTCACCCGAACTGGGAGGGTAAATGGATAAGCTTTTAAGTAGAGGGTCTTTGGATGGGCTTGGAGCAGAAGGACAGTGTAAATGAACCTCCTAAAATCAAACACAAAATTGTGTATTGATTAAAGAGCAGGTCGGGGCACCTGGGTGGCTCAGTCATTGGGCGTCTGCCTTCGGCTTGGGTCATGATCCCGGGGTCCTGGGATTGAGCCCCACATTGGGCTTCCTGCTCCACGGGAAGCCTGCTCCTCCCTCTCCCACTCCCCCAGCTTGCATTCCCTCTCTTGCTGTGTCTCTCTCTGTCAAATAAATAAATAAAATCTTAAAAAAAAAAAAAAAAAGAGCAGGTCGTAGTTACGCTGTCAGTAAATGGCAGAGCCAGCTTTCAAATCCATGTTAGCCTTAATCCAAGTTAGACATAGTTGTGCCCTTACCATACTGGCCCTGGTGAAAACTTTCCTATGGCAGGGGTCAACAGATTACCAAAGGGGTCAACAGGTGACCTAGAAAAGGGCAAGTATTGTGGACCTAAATATCCTTGAGTTAGTAAAATTTCTTTGTAGAAAAAGATTGATTCCTGGAACGTAGCATTTTAGTAGTCGGACTAATATAAACTCAGACTTCTAAATCTGTTCTTCTAGATACTGTAAGTTTACCAATATAGTCTTAAGATAATAGTCATAGCTTTTGGGAGGCAGCCACATAACTCTCAACTCAGAATCTGAGATCAGTTAACACCCATTTTTTTTTTCTCTTGAACTAATATTAATTTGGGTTCCTGCTATTTGTATTTTTCTCCCCCTCTATTATCTTTGGGTGCCTGAAAATGCTCTTATAATTATTTCCAATTTCTGGATGTTAGTTTGTGTTCTAGATTTTCCTGTGGTTATCATCTATCTATGCACATAGTAAGCTTAGTGCCTAGTGACGCCTCAAAATAACAGTGTTACAGATAAAAAAACAATTGCATGTTCACTGAAATTATAGATAATTTCATGGTTTGGAAGCTTCTTGCCTTTTGGAATATGACAACTGCAAATGAAATTTAATGTGAATTCCTTAGAAGTTCTATTTTGCCATCAAGAAACATTGATTACTTTCTTGCTACAATAATAGTGGTTAAATTATCTAGTTATCCAACCTATTTCAACCAGGAAAAGAATAATAAGACAATATGGGCTCAAGTGTACACATGTATCATTGAGAAATATTTCTCACAAATAGTTTTTTAGGCAAGTAAGAACTTGGCTAAACACTTTACATACATTACCTTATTCACAGCAAACCTATAATAATCATTAACGTTTATTGAGTGCTTACTGTGAGTCAAGCATTGTTTTCAGAACCTTACTTGTATGATCTCATTTAATTATCACAATATTCCCAGAGGGAAAGATTAGGAGTAGTTTCTAAATGTGGTTAAAGGTGGTTTAAACAGGTGAAAGTACTTATTGTTTGCTTTATAAGAATCTCAAAGCAGCCCTTACCAGTGCTCAGTGATGTCCCAAAGGACTGGTCTCCTTTGATATTTTCTCTCTGCTAACTTCAGTGAATCATCAATGTACTGAAAGATGGCTGGAACAGCCCCAAGCATCACGTCTTTATAGAAGAGCACCCAAAGCAGGAAACAAAAGAGGAATAGCAAAGGGCCTTTTCTTTCTACTGTTCTTTTATTTTCAGGAAGGAAAATCTTTATCCTAGACACTCAGCAGACTCCATTTTCAACTCATTAGTTAGAACTAGGCCATCCCATCATCCTCACCCTCCAGGGAAGCTGGGACAGTGAATATATGGCAAAGGAAAATAGGGTTACCTTGACTGGCTTAGAAGAGTGGTTCTCAAACTTTTTTGGTCCAAGGACCTGTTTTCACTCTGAAACCTATTGACCCCAGAGAGCTTTGTTATCTCTATTAATATTTACCATATTAGAAATTAAAACAGATAAGTTTTTAAAATATTTATCAACTTATTAAAAATAACAAGAAACAATACATATAAATGTTAAAATACTTTTACTGAAAAATAACCTTTTCAAAACAAAAAAATTAACAAGAAGAGTGATGTTGTTTATGCTTTTGTAAATCTTTTTAATGTCTGGCTTAACAGAAGACACCTGGATTCTTATATCTCTTTCTATTAAATCTGTTGTGATATGTTGTTTTGATTGTTGTATATGAAGAAAATCCAGCCTCACAATATGTAGTTGGAAAAATTCGGATATTTGAAAAGCTTTTTAGATAATCATGAATTTTTTTTGACACTACTCAAACTCACCAAATGGTGATATCTTAAAGTTCATTTCATTGTGAAATCTGAAAATATATCAATAAATGTTTTATACTCTGTTTCATTAAAATCCATTGGTCTCTTTTGTAACTTGTAGGGACCTTTTATCCACATATGACTTTGTAACATCATGTATTGGTCATTTGGAAAGTATTGGCTCAGTGAGTTATGTAGATCTTCCATTCTTCATTATGCAATATAAAAAATCATGTTTAGAGGTCTGGCCAAGATGGCGGAGGAGTAGGACACTTTAGTTTTGTCTGGTACTAGGAATTCAGCTAGATAACTATCAAATCATTATGAACACCTGCAAACTCAACTGGAGATCTAAGAAGAGAATTGCTGCAATTCTACAAATAGAACAGCGACCACTTTCTGCAAGGTAGAAGGTGTGGAGACGTGAATCCGAGGGGATATACTGCGGAAGATAAACCGCAGGGGGAGGGAGCCTCCATAAGCTGGCTCCGGAAGGTGATATAGCAGCAGAGAGCAAAATCAGAACTTTTGGAGGTCTGGTCCAGTGAGGGATGTCCTGCCTGAAAGGCACTCAGGTGACTAAGTGGGGGCAGAACCCTAGGTGGGTCAGTGTGGTCTCAGGATCCCCAGGATCACAGGAAGACCGGGGGGTGCCTGAGTGCAGCAGAGCTCCCAGGTATCGGAGCAGGGAAGCTGGCTGCAATCAGTGAGCCCAGGAATGGGTTCTTAGCTTGGGGTTGCCATAAACTGCGAACCAGGGCCCATCAGTTGACCGCTTCCTGAGCGGGGGCCCAACAAGCAGCAGAACTGGTGAGCCCCCCCTAATTCCCCCAGGAGGAGTGGCCCAGGAGCACGCGGCAGGAGTCTGCAGGGTTTGAAGACTCCAAACAGGGTCGTGTGCCTGAGATAGAAATGCTTGGTCACAGGCCAGGTGAGCATGGAGTGCGGACAGAGACCAGGGAGACTGGAGTGATTGACTGCTTTTCTCTGAGGATGCACTGAGGAGTGGCACCCAGAGCTTTCAGCTCTGGGACCAGAGATTGGGAGGCCGACATTTTCTTTCTCATCCTCTAAAGGTGTGAGGAAAGCCTTCAGGGAACAAAAGCCACATAGAGGGAACCGGAGCAGATTACTTAGCCTGGCCCCCTGGCAAGGGCGGTGCAATTCTGCCTGGGGCAGTTACACTTGAGAATCAAAGTAACAGGCCCCTCCCCCAGAGTATCAGCAAGGACATCCTGCCAAGACCAAGTTTACTGATCACTGAAAACTGCAAAACTCCAGTGCTAGGGGAATACAGCACATAGAATCCATGGCTTAACTCCCATGATTCTTTAGTCTTTCAATTTTATTTTTTTTTAAATTTTTCTGTCTGATTATATTCTCTTTTTTTTTCAATTTAATTTTTTAATTTTAATTTTTTTCGGTTTCAGGTTGCTTCTGATTTGTTTATAGTGTATATTTCTCTGGGGTTGTTGTTGCCATTTTAGTATTTTGTTCTCTCGTTCATCTATTCTTCTCTGGACAGAATGACAAGATGGAAAAACTCACCTCAAAAAAGAGAACAAGAGGCAGTACTGACTGCCAGAGACCTAATCAGTATGGACATAAGTAAGGTGTTGGAACTAGAGTTCAGAATAATGATTATAAGGATACTAGCTGGGCTTGAGAAAAGCATAGAGGACACTAGGGAATCCCTTTCTGGAGAAATAAAATAACTAAAATCTAACCAAGTCGAAATCAAAAAGGCTATTAATGAGATGCAATAAAAAAATGGAGGCTCTAAATGCTAGGATAAATGACACAGAAGAGAGAATTAGTGATATAGAAGACCAAATGATGGAGAATAAAGATGCTGAGAAAAAGATAATCAACTACTGGATCATGAGGGAAGAATGTGAGAGAAAAGTGATAGCATAAAGTGAAACAATATAGAATAATTGGGATCCCAGAAGAAGAGGAAAGAGAGAGGGGGGCAGAAGGTATATTGGAACAAATTATAGTGGAGAACTTCCCTAATCTGGAAAAGGAAAAGGCATCCAAGCCCAGGAGACACAGAGAACACCTGCCTCTCAAAATCAATAAAAATAGGCCAACACCCTGACACATAATAGTGAAACTTGCAAATCTTAGAGGTAAAGAGAAAATCTTTGAAAGCAACTCAGGACAAGAGGTCCATAACCTACAAAGGTAGAAACATTAGATTGGCAGCAGACCTATCCACAGAGACCTGGCAGGCCAGAAAGGACTGGCATGATATATTCAGGGTGCTAAATGAGAAAAATTTGCAACCAAAAATACTTTATCCAGCTAGGATGTCATTCAGAATAGAAGGAGTGATAAAAAGCTTCTAGGACAAACAGAAACTAAAAGAATTTGTGATCACCAAACCAGCCCTACAAGAAATGTAAGTGATCCTTTAAGCAAAGAGAGAGCCCAAAAGTAACATAGACCAGAAAGGAACACAGACAATATACAGAAACAGTAGCTTTTCAGGTAATACAAAGGCACTAAACTCATATCTTTCAGTAGTTACTCTGAATGTAAATGGGCTAAATGCCCCAATCAAAAACACAGGGTATCAGATTGGATAAAAAAGGAAGACCCATCGATATGCTGTCTGCAAGAGACTCATTTTAGACCCAAAGACATCTCCGGATTTAAAGTGAGGAGGTGGAAAACCATTTATCATGCTAATGGACATCAAAAGAAAGCTGGGGTAGCAGTCCTTATATCAGACAAATTAGATTTTAAACCAAAGACTGTAATAAGAGATGAGGAAGGACACTATATCATAATTAAAGGGTCTATCCAATAAGATCTAACAATTGTAAATACTTATGCCCCTACCACGGGAGCAGCCAATTATGTAAGCCAATTAATAAAAAAAATCAAACACATTGGTAATAATACAATAGTAGTAGGGGATTTTAACACCCCCCTCACTGCAATGGACAGATCATCTGAGCAGAAGATCAACAAGGAAATAAGGGCTTTGATGACACACTGGATCAGATGGACTTCACAGATATATTCAGAACATTCCATCCTAAAGCAACAGAATACACATTCTTCTCAAGTACACATGGAACATTCTCCAGAATAGATCACATCGTAGGTCACAAATCAGGTCTCAACTGGTACCAAAAGATTGAGATCATTCCCTGCATATTGTTAGACCACAATGCTTTAAAACTGGAACTCAATCACAAGAGGAAATTTGGAAAGAACTCAAATACACGGAGGCTAAAGAGCATCCTACTAAAAAATGAAATTAAACCAGGTCAACCAGGTCAACCAGGAAATTAAAGAAGAATTAAAAAAAATTCATGGAAACAAGTGAAAATGAAAACACAACTGTTCAAAATCTTTGGAATGCAGCAAAGGTGGTTCTAAGGGGGAAGTATATAGCAATACAAGCCTTTCTCAAGAAACAAGAAAGGTCTCAAATACACAACCTAACCTTACACCCAAAGGAGCTGGAGAAAGAACAGCAAATAAAGCCTAAACCCAGCAGGAGAAGAGAAATAATAAAGATCAGAGCAGAAATCAATGAAATAGAAACCAAAAGAACAGTAGAACAGATCAATGAGACTAGGAGCTTGTTCTTTGAAAGAATTAATAAGATTGATAAACCCCTGACCAGACTTATCAAAAAGAAAAGAGAAAGGACTCAAATAAATAAAATCATGAATGAAAGAGGAGAGATCACAACCAACACTGAAAAAATAGAATTACAAGAACATATTATGAGCAACTATATGACAACAAACTAGGCAATCTGGAAGAAATGGATGCATTCCTAGAGACATATAAACTACCAAAACTGAAACAGGAAGAAATGGAAAACCTGAGCAGACCCATAACCAGCAAGGAATTGAAGCAGTAATCAAAAATCTCCCAACAAACAAGAGTCCAGGGTCCAGTGGTTTCCTAGGGGAATTCTACCAAACATTTAAAGAAGAATTAATACCTATTCTTCTGAAGCTTTTCAAAAAATAGAAATGGAAGGAAAACTTCCAAACTCTTTCTGTGAGGCTAGCATTACCTTGATTCCAAAACCAGACAAAGACCCCACCAAAAAGGAGAATTACAGACCAATATCCCTGATGAACATGGATGCAAAAATTCTCACCAAAATACTAGCCAGTAGGATCCAACAGTACATTAAAAGGATTATTTACCACGACCAAGTGGGGTTTATTCCTGGGCTGCAAGCGTGGTTCAACATCTGCAAATCAATCAGTGTGATACACTACATAAATAAAAGAAAGGACAAGAACCATATGATCCTCTCAGTAGATGCAGAAAAAGCATTTGACAAAGTACAGCATCCTTTCTTGATTAAAACTCTTCACAGTGTAGGGATACAGGAAACATACCTCAGTATCATGAAAGCTATATATGAAAAGCCCGGGGGGGATATCATTTTCTTTTTTTTTTTAAATCTTTTTTTTATTATGTTAATCACCATACGTTACATCATTGGTTTTTGATGTAGTGTTCCATGATTCATTGTTTGCTTATAACACTCAGTGCTCCATGCAGAACGTGCCCTCTTTAATACCCATGGGGATATCATTTTCAGTGGGGGAAAATGATAGCATTTCCCCTAAGGTCAGGAACACGGCAGGGATATCCACTATTCCCACTGTTGTTCAACATAGTACTAGAATTCCTAGCCTCAGCAATCAGAAATAAAAAGCATATAAAAGGCATCTGAATTGGCAAAGAAGAAGTCAAACTCTCTCTTTGCAGGTGACATGATCCTCTATGTGGAAAACCCAAAAGACTCCATCCCAAATAGCTAGAACTCATACAGGAATTCAGCAAAGTGGCAGTTTATAAAATCAGTACACAGAAATCAGTTGCATTTCTATACACTAACAATGAGACAGAAGAAAGAGAAATTAAGGAGTCGATCCCATTTACAATTGCACACAAAACCATAAGATACCTAGGAATAAACCTAACTAAAGAGGCGCAAAGCATCTGTAGTCAGAAAACTATAGAACACTCATGAAAGAAATTGAGACACAAAGAAATGGAAAAACATTCCATGCTCATGGACTGGAAGAACAAATATTGTTAAAATGTCTGTGCTACCTAGAGCAATCTGCACATTTAACGCAATCCCTATCAAAATACCATCAACTTTTTTTACAGAGCTAGAACACATAATCCTAAAGTTTGTATGGAACCAGAAAAGACCCCGAATACCCAAAGGAATGTTGAAGAAGAAAACCAAAACTGGTGGCATCACAATTCCGGACTTCCAGCTCTATTACAAAGCTGTCATCATCAGGATAGTATGGTACTGGCAGAAAAACAGACACATAGATCAATGGAACAGAATAGAGAGCCCAGAAATGGACCCTCAACTCTATGGTCAAACTAATCTTCCACAAAGCAGGAAATAATGTCCAATGGATAAAAGACAGTTTCTTCAACAAATGGTGTTGGGAAAATTGGACAGCCACATGTAGAAGAATGAAACTGGACCATTTCCTTACACCATATACAAAAATAGACTCAAAATGGATGAAAGACCTAAATGTGAGATAAGAATCCATCAGAATTCTAGAGGAGAACACAGGCAGCAACCTCTGTGACCTCAGCTGCAGCAGCTTCTTGCTAGACACATCTCTAAAGGCAAGGGAAACAAAAGCAAAAATGAACTATTGGGACTTCATCAAGATAAAAAGCTTTTGCACAGCAAAGGAAACCGACAAGACCAAAAGACAACCGGCAGAATTGGAGAAGATATTTGCAAATGACATATCAGATAAAGGGCTAGTACCCAAGATATATAAAGAACTTATCAAACTCAACACCCAAAAAACAAATAATCCAGTCAAGAAATTGTCATAAGACATGAACAGACATTTCTCCAAAGAAGACATACAAAGGCAAACAGACAGAGAAAAAAATGCTCCACATCACTTATCACCAGGGAAATACAAATCAAAACCACAATGAGATTCCACCTCACACCAGTCAGAATGGCTAAAATTAACAAGTCAGGAAATGACAGATGTTGGTGAGGATGTGGAGAAAGGGGATCCCTCTTACACTGTTGGTGGGAATGCAAGCTGGTGCAGCCACTCTGGAAAACAGTGTGGAGGTTCCTCAAAAAGTTGAAAACAGAGCTACTCTGTGACCCAGCAATTGCATTACTGGGTATTTACCCCAAAGATACAAATGTAGTGATCCAAAGGGGCACCTGCACCCCAGTGTCAATAGCAGCAATGTCCACAATAGCCAAACTATGGAAAGAGCCCAGATGTCCATCAACAGATAAATGGATAAAGAAGATGTGATACACACACACACACACACACACACACACCAGAACACTACTCAGCCATCAAAAAAAAAAAAAAAAAAATCATGCCATTTGCAACAATGTAGATGGAACTAGATGGTATTATGCTAAGTGAAATAAGTCAATCAGAGAAAGACAATTATCATATGAGCTCACTGATACATGGAATTTAAGAAAGAAAACAGAGAATCATAGGGGAAGAGAGGGAAAAATAAAACAAGACAAAACCAAAGAGGGAGACAAACCAGAAGAGACTGTTAATAATAAAAAACAAACGTGAAGGTTACTGGAGGGGAGGGAGGTTGGGGGATGGGTTAACTGGGTGTAGACATTAAGGAGGGCATGTGAAATAATGAGCACTGGGTATTATATAAGACTGATGAATCACTGACCTCTACCTCTGAAACCAATAATACATTATATGTTAATTAATTAAATTTAAAATTTAAAAATAAATAATTAAAAAAATCATGTTCATCAATATCACCATTGATCTCATCACAAAAGTCTTTACATCTTGGGATATTGTCAGGCACTCAGTGGCAGATACAAATTTTCCAAAATTGTAAGTTTCACTTGAAAGCTCATATGTTATCACTGGCAGCAAATACCATCGGTTGTTTTACTTGAAGTGTAAGGTTCATATTGTCTGCCAAATACACCTGAGTTTGAAAAACTATGATTTTCCAGTTGTTCTTTTAAGTGGGAATGATGTTCTGTGACAAAATGGGGCTAGTTCAGCCTGTAACTCAGGCAGTTGAGCAAATTGTCTTTCCTTGAGACATGGTCCTTCAGCATGCCCCAAAATGCTTCCTGTGCACTTCTCATTTCATCACACGGTGTATTTACGTGTGTATTCAAAGGTCAAGATTTAATAGAATTAATAATTTATTAGTAATTTTCATTGCTCCACCAGGGATACTTTTAAGTGAAACTGGCTTTATTTTTGGCGGCACATGACTACTGATCCAGTTTGGTGCCCCTGCCTCGACTCATTCTGGGGTATTTTTGCACAAAAGTAAACAATGCCTTTGTATTCTTAGGAAAATAGTTTATTTCTTGAAGACTTCCTGAGAAGTCTCAGAGACCCCCAAAGGTCTGTGGACCACACTTTGAGAACTGCTATCTAAGACCATTAATAATTCATGTCCTAAAGTTTGACAAGCAGCTGACCAAAGAAAATCAGGGTTGTGTCAGCAAAGAAAAGAGAAAAATGGTTGTTGTATAGACACCCATTGCGTGCAAGACAAGTCTCAGCTCTGAGACAGCAGGCCTGGGACTGCCTCCAAGGCTTAGCACTGGCTTTTAATCACTCCTTTCTTCTGCCTTCGGGACTGTGGCTAATGCCCAGCCCATAAAGCTAGTCTCTGAGCCTGCTGCTCTTCAGTCCACACCCCTGTCCCAGAATTCATGTCCTCTACTCTCTCTGCAGGATATTTCCCCACGTTCTACTCTTCAGCTTCAGCTCCACCCAACTCATTCCCTCTCCAGTTACACACTACCCCTTGCTATTCCCATTGGTCCCCATTCACAGAGCAATGCTTGTCTCCATCACCATCTGTTGAAATCCTACCTAGACTAAATACCACCTCCTTCATGAAGCCTTCCTGGTTCCTTCATCAAAATTCATCTGTCTTTTGTGACCTCATATTATTATACATTGATTGCACCTTGTTCTGTTACATATAGTTGTGTCCATGCTGTAGAGGCTGCTTTTAGACAACAGGCTTGAGCAGTGGAAACTTGGTCAAGGCAGAAGGGCCCAAAGTGACCCCAACCCCCTGGCTGAATACAGACAGCATCAGGCGACCCACCTCAGAATATCTGTAGGCCCTAACTGACCAGTGGGCTACTTACAACCAGGCACAGTTACCAAAAAGGGGAAAATCCCATACATCCCCATACCTCCTCACCTTCCTGCTCTAAATACAGCCCCTACCCACTGCCTTGTGGCAGTCTCTCCTTTGCTGTCCTGCCCATACTGCTCCTTGGCTGTGTATTCAATAAACTTCTGTTTCCTTTGTTCTGCTTTGGGTGAATCCTTTCACCACTCACCAGCTGCTACCCGATTGTCGCACCACATTTGGGGAACCCCATCGATCGATTGGGAGAGACAACACACATGCCAGTTTCTCCTGCTAAATTTCAGTTTCATTAAGGTTAGGGCCTACAGCTTTCTTCATCTTTTATGTATCACATTGTGTCTAGCCCAGGTCCTGGCCCCTCACTAGTGCTCGTAACTGTTGGGTGAAATTTCATCCATGAAATGTTCTGATACACAGAGCATGGGGCATATTACTGAATGCCTGAAATGATGTGTCCTTTCATTGGCTAGACATAACAGAGGAAAATTAGGATTGGTTTTGATACATATCCATCACTAACGTGAAGTATGTTTTGTTTTCTGAGAGTTGCTGTATAATCAGATGTAAGTGGAGAACCATAAGTGCCACCTCTTTGATTTTATTTTTATTTATTTTTATTCCTTTTAACATGGTTTATTTCCTTCGTACCACTGTGCATGATGAAATGCGAGATCATTTTTGGATCCGAATTCTTGCCTGCCTCCGAGTCTTTAAGGTGGTTGATAAGAAAATTTGGCACAGGTGTGTGATTCTTCTGCTAATTTAAGCTACTTTACCCAACTCAATGCCTGATGCAAATGAAAACCCCTGAATGAAATTTTTTTCAAGTTACTAAAATAAAAGTGCATTAAAAATGAAGCTCTAGCTAGATTAATCCTCCTAAATGCTAGATGATGAAGCTTGGTGAGTAGCTTGAAAACCATAGTAACAGAGTTTGCAAATGGAGGTGGCAGAGCTTTATTCCTCCATGACTCTCAAGAACATGTATCAAATGCAGCTGGAAGGAGGACTCCTCACTCTGGGCAGGGACACCAGGGGCTCTGTGGAAGGAAGAAAAAACTGAGATTTAGGGAGTGCTAAACTGGTTTTTAGTCAGGCATATTGAGGTATCGTTTACATACAGTAAAACTCTTCCTTGCCAGGGTACAATTCTATGAGTTTGGAGAAACACAATTGTATAATCACCACCACATTTAAGAATTAGAACATCCCCATCATGCCAAAATACTTCCTCTTGCTCCTTTGTGCTTAATCCTTCCTCCATCTGAAGCCCTGGACACTCCATGTATCCATTTTTTGTCTCTGGAATGTTGCCTTTTCCAGAGTGTCCTATAGATGAGCTCATAGAGTGTACAGATAGATGTGTTCGTGTCTGGCTTCTTGCCCCCGGCGCAGTGCATCTGAATTTTATCTTTGTTGAAGCAGGTATCAGTAGTTTGCCTGTTTTATTGCTAAGTACTGTGCCATTGTACAGTGACACCACAGTTTGTTTATCTCTTGACCACTTGAAGGACGTTTGTTCTTAGTTTTGGGCAATTATGGCTGAAACCATTATCAACATTTGTGTACAGGTCTTTGTGTGAACATAAGCTTTTGTTTCATCCAGGTAAATACCAAGTGAAACTGGAGTGAGATTGTTGAGTCATATGGTATGCTTAGGTTATGGTGTGTTTAAATTTATAAGGGAAATGATATATTCTTATAAGAAAAAATATATTTCCTGTAAGAAAATTATGACTATTCATGGTTATTGTGGTAAGCAGAATCATGGATCACCTAAAACAATGCATGATAATGCTATTATCTCTTGGTTTGAAAAGACATTGTGTGTTTTGCAGCAGATTTATTTTTCTAATTACATTTTCCCCTAAGCTGATGTTTAAATTAGTCAGTGTTCCCTGGACATCCACCAGTGTTGCAACTAAGCAAAAGGCTGCAGGCAGGAGAGGGGGCAACTAGTTGAGGATATCTGTGTGGCCACAGATAATCCACAAAGTGGATAACAAGTGTGCAGACAATCGATTGATACCTCTACAGTATTCTAGTAGTCACATAATGACAATTGCCCTATTTTGCTTGTGCAGGATATTGATTTTTTTTCCCCTCAGAGTGCAATATGAGTCAAGATTATCCCTGTTTTTTAAAATGAAAATATGAAATTCGATTTTTCTCAAAAGGCTTACTCCAGCTTCCATCTCATCCAAGTCACTCAGCAAATGTCTATTGAGTACCCACTGTCTTTTTCTTTACTCTTTGATGGTGGCTGGGGGAAAGGTTGGCATGTGAAAAATGGTTTGTCCTAAGGAAGCCTCACTTCATCTGTTCAGAGAATGAGGTTTGTATAGGAAGAAACAGTGACTAACATAAGATAACCTGTCATTATGGGCTGAAGTGAGTGGACAAGGGTGTAAGTGGTTTAGGAGCACAGAGAAGGGAAAACCCCCTGGGACAGATAGGACAGGCACAACAGAAGGGATGGGGAATTGGAAGCAAGTCAGGTAAAGTGATTTCTGCAAAGCTTGGGACCTCCTTGTCTTTGTTGTGTCCCCCAGTGCCTGATGTGGTCCCTATATTAGCAGATATTTATCAAATACACATCCTGGGTAGGAGGTTTTCTTTTGTGCCTCATATTTTATTACATTTATTTTCCCCATATTGTAAGGGTGATGCATGCTCATTGCAAAAGCCATCAGGCATTATAGATTTAGATAGGAAAAACCTATAATCTCCTTTGTGTCCTATCTTTGAGATGGTCCTTGCTAAATTTGACATTGACTCCACAATTCTTCATGTGCACGCCACTGTCGCACACTTGCAGCTGTACTGCTCAGCAACTTTTATCACAACACATTCTTCCATCTCGGCATAGAGTTCTCTTTCATTTTTTAAAAGTCACAGCATCCCCATTGTGGAGATGTACCAGAACTTATTTATTCAACCTCTTCTAAATGGGCCATTGGACTGTTTAATGGGAGGGTTTAGAAAGGTGGAGGGAAAGAGTGAGAGAGCTAGAAACATTGGTGATGATGGGAAGTTAAGAAGACCGTTCTTCTAGAAAGAGAAACATGGAAAAATATGAGGAAGAAGCCTTTGGTGAAAAATTCTACCCCTCTGATAGAAGCCATAACTTAAAGATGAAATAAATTAGAATATGAAAAGCCAAACTATGAAATATCTGGGAGAAAATATAGGAGGATATTCTTATGATTTCAAAGCAGGAAAGGATTTCTTAGGCCTCAAAAAGTGCTAAACATAAAGGAAAGGATAAATGAATTTGAGTATATTAAATTTGTTTACAGTTCTTCTCACTGAAAGACACCATAAGGAATGAAAAGCAAGCCACAGATTGGGAGAATTTGCATCACATATAACTGACAAAGGATTAGTATCTACAATATATTTGAAAACTGCTCTGATCATAAAAAGAAGCTAAGAAGAGGTAGAATAATGCACAGAAAGACAAAAACAGATGTTTCATGGAAGATGTATTTGAATATCCTATAAACACATGAAAACATGCTCAATCTCATTAGTGAGTAGGAAATGCAAAATAAAATGTCACTATGATATCCTTTCACACTTGCCCAATTGGTAAACATTAGAAGTAAACAACTAAGTGACGGTGAGGACATAGGGGAGTGGGAGCTTTCAGTCACCTCTGGTAGAGGTCCGAATTATCACCACTACCATGACTTTGGTGTCACCCAGTGTGTTTATTCTCTACTGTTATGTAACCCATTACTGTAAAACTTAGTGGCTTAAAATCACATTTATTATCCATAGTTTCTCTGGGTCAGAAATCTTGGCGGGACCCTGCTAGGTCCTTTATCTCAAGGTCTCATGTAAAGCTGTTTTCAAGGTGTTGGCTTAGGCGCTGGTCTGATCACAAGGCTTGACTAGGGGAAGGATCCACTTCCAAGCTTATTCATGGAGTTGTTGGCAAGATTCAGTTCTCTGTGTATTGTTGCACTGGTGGGCCTTAGCTCTTTGCGGCCTCTAGCCTGAGGTCCCCAGCAGTCCCTTGCCTCATGGGTCTCTCCATAATGCAGCTCACATGATAGCTGGTTTCAGCAGAGTGAGCAAGTGAGAGATGGCAAGAAGGGGACCCGAGACAGAAGACACAGTTGTTGTTGTTGTTTTCTTAAACAGCTTTATTGAGTTATAATTCACATACCATAAAATTCTCTGATTTAAAGTATCAGTTTGCTGGCTTTTATATTCACACATTTGTGCAATCAACACTATCACCTAATTTTGAAACCTTTTCATTACCTTAAAAAGGAGTCCCATCACAAATACAGGAAACTGATCTTTGACAGAAGAGCAAAGGTAATACAATGGAGCAAAGATTAGTTTTTTTAACCAATGGTTTTGGAACATATGGACATCCACAAGTAAAAAAAAAAAAAAAAAATGAACCTAGGCACAAAAGGCCCTACACCCTTCACAAAAATTAACTCAAAATGGATCATAGACCTAGATATAAAATGCAAAACTATAGAACTACCAGAAGACAGCACTGGAGAAAACTAGATGACTTTGGGTTTGGTGATGACTCTTTAGAGACAACATCAAAGGCACAATCCACGAAAGTAACAATTGATAAGCAGGACTAATTAAAATTTAAAACTTCTCCTCTATGAAAGATGATGTCAGGAGAATAAGACAAATCGCAGTCTGGGAGAAAATGTTTGCAAAAAAGAAAAAAAAAAGCCAACGATAAAAATCCAGAATTTACAATGAACTGTTAAAACTCAACGGTAAGAAAACAAACAATCTGACTTAAAAATAGGCCAAAGAATTTAACAGACAGCGCACCTCTGCAAAGATGCTCTACATCTGTCATTAGGGAAATACAGATCAAAACAACGATGAGATTACACTATACCTATTAAAATGGCCAAAATCCAGAACACTGACAACACAAAATGCTGGAGAGGATATGAACCAATGAGAACTCTAACTCTTTGCTGGTGGGAATATAAAATGGTATGGCCACTTCGGAAAACAGTTTGGTGATTTCTTATAAAACTCAACATATTCTTACCATATAACCCAGTGATTTTGTTCCTAGGTGCTTCCCCAAAGGAGTTGAAAACACATCCACACAAAAACTTGCACATTGATGTTTATAGCAGCTTTATTCATTTAATTGCCCAAACTTGGAAGCAACAAAGATATCTTTCAGTAGGTGAAAGGATATATAAACTGTGGTGTACCCAGACAATGGAATATTATTCAACACTAAAAAGTAATGGGCTAGCAAACCATAAAAAGACATGGAGGAAAGTTAAGTGCATCTTGTGCAAGAAGCCAGTCTTAAAAGGCTACACAATGTATGATTTCAACTATATGACATCCTGGAAAAGGCAAAACTAGGGAGACAGTAAAGAGATCAGTGGTTTCTACAGGTTGAGCGGGTGGCAAAGAGGAAGGAATGAATAGACAAGCATAGCATTTTTAGAGCAGTGAAAATACTGTGTATGATTCTATAATGAATATATGTCATTATACATTTGTACAAATCCATAGAATGTACAACACCAAGGGTGAACCCTAGTGTAAACTATGGATTCTAGGTGTTAATGATGTGCTTCATCAATTGTAACAAGCAAAGCACTCGGGATGAGGGTGCGATGCTTATCATGGGGGAGGCTATGCATGGGCTGGGGCAGGGAGTATATTGGAAATTTCTATCTTCTTAATTTTGCTGTGAACCTAAAACTACCCTAAAAAAATGAAGTCTTAAAATAAATAAAAGGAATCCCATCCTCATTAGCAGTCACTCTCATTCTTGCCCTTCACCAACCCCAGCCCCAGACAACTATGGATTTGCCTATTCTAGACATTTCCCATAAATGGAGTCCCATAGGACATGGTCTTTGTGACTGGCTTATTTCACTTAGCATGATAATTTTCAAGGTTCATCTGTGTTGTAGCATTTATCAGTACTTGATTTTTTTATTGCTTAATAATATTCTGTTGTATGGATATACCCTGTTTATACATTTGTAAGTTGGACACTTAGACTGTTTCTGGTTTTCACTATTATGAATAATACTGTCATACATATATGTATACAAGTTTCTGTGTGGACATAGTTTTTATTTCCCTTGTATACGTATGAGTGGGATTTCTGGGTCATATGGTAACTCTATGTTAAACTTTTTAACATAGAGTTATGCAAAACTGTTTTCCATAGCATCTGTATCATTTTATATTCCCACCAACAATGTATGGGGGTTCGTTTCCCCATGTCCTTATCAATACTTATGATTATCTGTTATTATGTTTTTGCCTGTCTTTTTGATGATAGCCATCCTAGTGGGTATGAAATGGTGTCTCATAGTGGTTTTGATTTGCATTTCCCTAGTGATGAACAATGTTGAGTATCTTTCCATGTTCCTATTGTATATCTTATTTGGAGAAATAGATTTCTCTATTTAGGTCCTTCGCCCATTTTTTTAAAAGACTTTATTTATTTGAAAGAGAGACCAAGAGAGATAGCATGATCTGGGGGAGGGGCAGAGGGAGAAGCAGGGTCCCCACCAAGCAGGGAGCCTGATACAGGGCTCGATCCCAGGACCCCAGCATCATGACCTGAGCTGAAGGCAGATGCCTAACCAACTGAGCCACCCACTCACCCCGGCCATTTTTTTTAATAAAGATTTTTTTTTCATATTTGAGAGAGAGCGGGGGGAGGAGCAGGGTGAGGGACAAGCAGACTTGGAGCTGAGCACAGAACCCAATGCAGGGCTCGATCTCATGACCCTGAGATCATGACCTGAGCCAAAATTGGGCACTTAACTGGCTTTGCCTCCCAGGGGCCCCTCCTTTGCCCATTTTTAAATTGGATTATTTGAGTTATAATAGTTGAGTTATAATAGTTATTATGGGTATAAATTCCTTGTCAGATATATTATTTGTAAGTATTTTCTTCCATTCTCCACAACCCACGTTGTCTTTTCACTTTGTTGATGCTGTTCTTCGATGCACAAAAGTTCTTAATTTCGATGAAGTCCAATTTATCTATTTTTACTTTGTAGCTTGTGCTTTTCGTGTTAAATCTAAGAACATATTGTGTTTTCCAAGGTCACCTTTTAGAAGCATCCTACCACGTGTAGTAAAGTTGAACCTGCATTACCCCCTAATAAACTGGCCATTTATATCCTCCTAAGAATGAATCCTAGAGAAATTCTTGCATGTGTGCACATCAGGAATATTCAGAGAAGCATAATCCATAGTATCAAAAAAAAAAAACCAGGAATGAAACATATGTTCATCAACAGTAGAAAGGATGGATAAATTTTGCTAGTCATTTAATGAAAATGAACAAACTACAGATACTTCAACATAGTGGATATCTAAAATATCATGTTTGGTGATAAAAGCAAGACAGAAGACATGCTGTTTTCATAAAGTTCATTTATAGAATGTTCCAGGTGAGGCACAATTAAACAATATGTATTTAGGATTAAACACATATGTGGAAAAACTATAGGAAGAGCAAAGGATGAAGGCAAAATCCAGGATATTGTTTGCCTTTGGAAGAGAGTAAGGGGATATGATAAAAAGGAACATACAGGAGGCTTCTAAGGCACTGGTAACATTTTATTTCTTAGCATGGTAGTTGTACCTAGATCATTCTTTTATCTTTCTTTTTTAATTTTTTTTATCATTTTAATCTTTTTGTTTAAATTTAATTTAATTTTATTATGTTAGTCACCATACAGTACATCATTAGTTTTTGATGTAGTGTTCCATGATTCATTGTTTTCGCATAACACCCAGTGCTCCATGCAATACGTACCCTCCTGAATACCCATCACCGGGCTAACCCATCTCCCCACCCCCTCCCTTCTAAAACCCTCAGTTTGTTTCTTGGAGTCCATAGTCTTTCATGGTTTGTCTCCCCCTCTGATTTCCACCCCTTCATTTTTCCCTTTCTTCTCCTAATGTCCTCCATGCTATTCCTTATGTTCCACTAATAAGTGAAACCATATGATAATTGACTTTCTCTGCTTATTTCACTTAGCATAATCTCCTCTAATCCCATCCATGTTGATGTAAAAGTTGGGTATTCATCCTTTCTGATGGCTGAGTAATATTCCATTGTATATATGGACCACATCTTTATCCATTCTTCTGTTGAAGGGCATCTCGGCTCTTTCCACAGTTTGGCTATTGCGGACATTGCTGCTATGAACATTGGGGTGCATATGGCCCTTCTTTTTACTACATCTGTGTCTTTGGGGTAAATACCCAGTAGTGCAATTGCTGGGTCATAGGGTATCTTTGTTTTTAATTTTTTGAGGAACCTCTACACTGTTTTCCAAAGGGCTGTGCCAACTTGCATTCCCACCAACAGTGTAAGAGGGTTCCCCTTTCTCCACAACCTCTCCAACATTTGTTGTTCCTTGCCTTGTCAATTTTTGCCATTCTAACTGGCGTAAGGTGGTATCTCAATGTGGTTTTGATTTGAATTTCCCTGATGGCTAATGATGATGAACATTTTTTCATGTATCTGTTAGCCATTTGTATGTCTTCTTTGGAGAAATGTCTGTTCATGTCTTCTGCCCATTTTTTGACTTGATTATTTGTTTTTTGGGTGTTGAGTTTGAGAAGTTCTTTATAGATCTTGGATACCAGCCCTTTATCTGTAGTGTCATTTGCAAATATCTTCTCCCATTCGGTGGGTTGCCTCTTTGTTCTGTTGACTGTTTCCTTTGCTGTCCAGAAGATTTTAATCTTGATGAAGTCCCAAAAGTTCATTTTTGCTTTTGTTTCACTAGCCTTTGGAGATGTATCTTGAAAGAAGGTGCTGTGGCCGATGTCAAAGAGGTTACTGCCTATGTTCTCCTCTAGGATTTTGATCGATTCCTGTCTCACATTGAGGTCTTTCATCCATTTTGAGTTTATCTTTGTGTATGGTGTTACAGAATGGTCGAGTTTCATTCTTCTGTATATAGCTGTCCAATTTTCCCAGCACAGGGTTGCAGATTGGATAAAAAGACAGGACCCATCCATATGCTGTCTACAAGAGACTCATTTTGAACCTAAAGATACATCCAGACTGAAAGTGAAGGGATGGAGATCCATCTTCCATACCAACGGACCTCAAAAGAAAGCTGGGGTAGCAATTCTTATATCAGACAAATTAGATTTTAAACTAAAGTCTGTAATAAGAGACACAGAAGGATACTATATCATTCTTAAAGGGTCTATCCAACAAGAAGATCTAATAATTGTAAATATCTACGTCCCCAACATGGGAGCAGCCAACTACATAAGACAACTGTTAACCAAAATAAGGAGTCGTATTGATAATAATACGTTAATTGTAGGAGACCTCAATACTCCACTCTTTTATCTTTCTTTAAACCATACTTATATAGCCCTATATGAGCTTTTATTTATGTATTTATGTATTTATTTATTTATTGACAGAGAGAGAGATATAGCGAGAGAGGGAACACAAGCACTGGGAGAGGGAGAGGGAGAAGCCGGCTGCCTGCTGAGCAGGGAGCCCGATTCAGGGCTCGATCCCAGGACCCTGGGATCATGACCCGAGCCAAAGGCAGACGCTTAACGACTGTATGATCTTTCTTTAAACCATTATTATACACTCACATTTCATAATAAAAAAATTACAGCTTTCTGAAATAGGTAATAAAAATTTTGGAATGCGTGTGGCCTTCTTGTTTAACTTCCCACTGAGCTGGAATCTCCCATTCCACAGGCACTCCAGGTCTTAGTTGGAAACTTCCAGCAACAGGGATAGTGTCTAGCCTTATCCTCATGGAAGCCAGGTACATTTTTTATAAGCATGGCTTTTCTCAAGTCTGTAATATGTTGAACTAAAAACTGTCTCCTAATGACTTTTGCCTACTGGCAGTAGTTCTCCCCCAAATAAGTCATGTATCACTTTCTTGTCTCTCATTTAATTACTACTACTAAGTATTTGAAAATATCTATATGTGTGGTAAGCATGCTCTGTCTCTTGAAGTCGAAATAAAGAAGGACTGGAGCCCTTTTTATCTTGGCTCTTTCTTCCAAGCCTCCTGGTTATTTTTCAAAAAGCTTATAGTCCAGTTGGGGGAAGTGAGCTGAACAGAAGAAAGGAATTTAACTGTCAATGTCTGTGACATCGACAAGGCATCCTATAGGAATTTAGAAAATAATTCTCAGGAGAAGACTCAGTTTTGCCTTAAAGGAGATATAAAGCATGCTATTATTTGGTTAGTTGTGTCACAATTTAAAATTTTAATCTGATTTTGTCCGTTGAATAATAAGGCTGGAAACCAAAGAGAGGTACCCAGCTACCATCAAATTTAGCTTTGATTTTACGAAAACTTGCCCCTCAGAATTCATGAAAGGTGAAACATACTAACATTATCTAAACATCAATATTAGTAACATGACGGGCAGAAGATCTCTTACGCAAGCATTTATAAACAGCAGGTCCTTCCCTTCTTCCAGGACAGGGATCTGCCCAGGATTTATTGATCATTTATGAATTGACATTTTTGGGACTCTGATGTGTTTCCATTAGATCCCATTGGGAGGGATGCCCAGGCCCTTTCTTTTTCACTTACTAGCTGTCATTTGGCTCCTCATTTTCTCTTCTATAAATTGGTGATCAGAACTGTACCTATTTCTTAAGGTAGTAGTCAGGACAGGATGTGATGATACTTTTGAAGAGTTCAGCCCTGGGCCTGGCACATGGTAAACTTTCAATGAACCCAAGTTAGCTTTGCTGTAATTTACCCCCCTCACGCAAGGATTTCACAGCCCAGGATTCTACAGTTCCACAGTGTCAGGTGTCTTCTTGCCCCTCCTTGGGGCTTTCTCTTCCTTCTCGAGGACTTCCCCTTTTGCAGAACAAGCTTAGATATTTGAGGTGGTCCCAGCATTCCTCCATCCTGGAAGTTGAAAGGGGAACTTTGAACCCTGTTCAGTTTGGCTGGCAAAATAATAATAATTGGAAAAAGTTTGAAAAGTGGGAGATTCCACAGGAAATCCATAGATTCTAGTGTCTCTTTAAAAACTGCAATATTCACCTCGCCAGGACTTGCTTCCTCAAGAGACATCGTGGGTTAGTACTGGGCAGTGGCGTCTTTTCTCCAGGTCCCCCATCATCTCCATGCCTGGTCACTTCTCACACTTTTACACAGTTGGTCCCTGTGGTCAGTGAGCATGCAGTCCTTCCTCTTCCTAACTGAAAAGGCCTTCCTTTATTGAGAGCATGAGCTTGGGTTTTGCTATCATAGATTTTAGCTTTCGATTTTTTCAGGAGATTTTGAATTTCTTCTTGCTTGTCAGAGAAACTTTTTTTTTTTTTTTTTCCTGCAGCAGGTTTCTTTTTGTACTCTCCAAGAACAGCTTGCTAGCTTGCAAAAAAGAAGAAGCAGGGCTCTTTGGGGAGCTGTCAGAAAGAGCAGATGCAGCCTCAGCATGGCGCTCCTGATCCCCGCAAGTGGCACGTAACACTTTATTTGTAAAGAGAAGGGCAGAGAACTTCTCTTCTCCCCATGTCGCGATTTGCATTTTATTAGACACCCAGTAGGATGGTTTGCAAATCGCCATCTTCACTCGCAGATCTCTCTATCAACCCCCAACCTACCAGAGGGCAAAACACAGGGATGCAAAAAACAGGATGGTGTTAAAAGGAATCAGAAAAATGCAGCTCACAACTGTGGCTTTTTATTCTGCTTCAAAAAGTGCCTTTTGTTTCTGAGATTTCTGAGGGAGATAAGCGGTCTCTGCCCAGATACGTAGAGGTAGTGTAAGGAGAGGCAGAGGAATGCTGTCCCAAGGCAGAGAAGCAGAGAGCCCGGGGTTCTGCGGTTAACACCTCCATTTGCTGGCTGTGTGTTCTGGCATAAGCGACTTCATGCCACAGCCTCAGTTTCCATACAGCCTTGTTCACAGAGCTGGCTGGTTGCAGTGGGGTTGCACGTGTAACCGCCTGGCCATCTCCTTACACCCCTCCTCCCCTTCATCTTTGCCATTTCCCTTGTCCAGGGTTTCCATATTAAATTCTGCCTAAGTCAGCTCTTCCAAAGAAGGGCTTTGCTTGACTTCTTAACTCAGTTGATACTATTATTTTAATCATTATAGAGAAATCTTGCTCTTAAAGGAAATAAACAAAACCCCCTTCTTTCCCCCCAGAATTTTACTAAATAGAAGGTGGAAGGTGGGAGATTACTGCAGGCAATTATGATTACCTTCAACTGGGTGGGGACATGTCCTGGGGAATCTTTTGAAACGTGGAAGGAAGACCAAATTGTGTTTGGTTCAATTTATCTTATATATACATTGTGGAAGGTGGTTAATTGGTATATGTGACACCTCCTTTGGTGTCAGAACAGCTTCGTACCTGGCCATTCTGCCGTTAGTTGGGCCTGCCCTCAGTGCAATCTGGATTTTAAAAAGTAAAACTATCAGCCAATTATTTGTGGAGATTGGGAGGTACAGTTGAAGTTTGGGGTCACTGTTAACTTACTGTCTTTTTCTTAAGTATAATAAAAAGATTTCATAAAGAAGTAAAATTTTCCTGGTTTTCTTTTCATAGGTACATGGACAATGGATTTGATCTAGTTCTTTCATTTTTCCAGGACATTGAGAAAGGAATTTGCCTGTTCAGTTGCTCCTGGTCTTACACCTGCTGGATGGTAAAGTTAGATATTCCAGATCTCTGGAAGGTTGAAGTCAGTGATCTCTCAGAGTCTCTTCCAGCCTTGTGTCTTGATGAGACACCACAAGATTCATTCTATAGGCTGGTGAACTTCATATCTCTTGTCTTTGCATTTCTTATACCCCTTACCATGGAGCAAAGACCGTCGCCCCTGTATTGACTTCCTCTATTGTAACCCCTTAACACCAGGTCAAGAACTTCATTTCAGCACTTACTATACATCACTGTAATTATCTGTTTATGTATGTGTTGTCTGTGAATTTCCTGATGACAAATATCAGGTCTCATTCATACTTTTATTCCTGGCACTTACCATAATGGGCAAGTACTTTGTAGGGGAGCAAACCCAATACAGTGTTGAATGAAATAGAATGAATGAACATGGCCCCTGCTGCAATCAAAGGTCTGACCCACCTTTTTCTTATTCACACTGTGTATACCCAACATAGGAAAAAGTTTGGATAAACAGGGAAAGGTTCCTGGGACGAAAAGACCCATCCATATTCCAGCTCTTTGACTCAGCTTTGAATCCCCTTTGGGGAAGGGAGGGGATGGTGGGAGAAGGATGTTAATGAAACAGACAGGGTTCAATGCATAAAGGGACTTAAAAACAACAACAGCACAAAACATTGGATTTCATTGGTTTGCTTGTTTTAGCCACGGTCCTGGTGATAAACAGTCCCCACCCTTCACTTATCCCAATCTTTCCCGAGGTAAAGGTTATGATGGAAAGGCTTTACCTTTATATAGGTAATATACCCCTCACATTCCCAGGCCGCATCTTCTATACCCTTGATACTACAGCTGTCCGTGACTTGCCCACGTGGAATTATGTATGTGTAGAAAAGGACGGAACAAAATCTCAGGTCTCAAGTCTAGTCATTCCTCAGGCGGAGCTAACCGGCTACTGGCAAAGGGAAGTCCTTCCTGGAGGCTGGAGGTGAGCAAGATGGGCAGAGCCTCTGAAGCAGTGATTCTGGAGGGCACTCAGTGGGCTGAAACTGGGAAGCTATGGGCTGCTCACTCAGCTCCCACAGTGAATGTTCCTGGTAAGGTTCTCTGCTGAAATGATCTATGTTTCTGTGGCCCTTATGTGCTAACCCTCTTTCTCTGGACCCCGACTGATCTCCTTTCTCTTTCTAAGCTCTCTCTTTGACTATTGTTGGAGATAGTGAACAAGGCCTTGACCTCTCTCACAGTGTTTTTCCCAAATACTTTTCCATGCCATCTGATACCTTCTGAAGTTGTCTAAGGACTGCACCTTTGGAAAACAAACAAACAAAAAAGGAATACTGCCTTTCCTGCCTCTGTTTTCTTCCTGGTTTCACTTTCCTTTCCTGAGGCAGTATGCATGGAAATGGCCTAGCTGACTTAGAAGGAGCAGGGATGGGTGAAGGTGGAGCCTGAAACGTGGGTAGGAAAAAAATGGATCTACAGATTGAAAAAAACCATCTTGCCAGATTTGCTATGCTGTGGATCCTAGAGTTCACCCTGTAGGTGATGGGAAGCCATAGAATTTTGAGCAATGTAGCAATGTCATCAAAGTTGACCTCTATGACTGGCATATCTGTTTCTCTGTTAACTCATACTTTTTTTGTGTCTATCCTGTTCCCAGTATTATATTCGGAGTTATGGGGAGTATGACTAAAGGCAACACTCATGTCTTCAAAGTGCCTTGAAAACTTAAGAGAATAAAACATTTTATCCATAAATAACAGAAACTCAGTTAAGTATGCATATAAACCAGTACTTTGGGTGGTACAGTATGGACTTTGTTAAGTATTACAGAGGTGGATGGAAGAAAGAGCTAGTGGCTTGGGGGAAGACTTTGTGGAGAGGTTGTATAAGAGTTGAGCCTCCAAGGATGGATGATCAGAAGTTTGATTGACAAGGGGAGTGAAGGGAAAGTGCAAAGTGGAAGGAAAAATGGTAGGCACTGGTATTTGCCTCTCTGAACATCTCCTCTTCCACCCTCCCAGCAGACCCTGGCTTTGTTTATGACCCAAGCATTCTGGAAAGTTTACTCTGCTCTTACTTCTAGGAGTGGATCACATAGCCCAAGTCAGTCATCATTCTGTCCCTCCTAATGCTTCATCCCCAGGCCTTGGTGATTAATTTACTCTTAGTGTGCAGATGTGAGGCCCAGAACAGCTGCATGAGAGAAGCTATTTTCAGAATGATGCCAACACACAGTAGAGCATATTCAAGGGAATCTGAGAAAAACAGTGGAAGACATCTCCAGATCAAACCATATCGAAGCCTACTCCAACTCTGAACTTCTTAGTTACATGATACAATAAATGACTCTCTAAATTGGGCTTTTCTGAGCCTGAAACATATTAACTGAGAGAGCTGATTGCAGTACGCTGGCCTATGACTGGAAATAATGAGTAGACCCCTTGGAGGGAAGGTTTGAGATTACAGAAGGAGGAGATGATGAGGGGCTTGTGGAGGTAACATTGGATTCTGGAGGGTCTTGAATGTGAGACTGAGGCAGATACATATGGCCTTGCTTGATAATAGAAAGAAGTTACTAAACATTTTATAAAGAGATAAGAATGATATTTATTGGCCACTAAAACTCAGGATCAGAAATCATATAATGAGCCTGGACAAGACTCTCATCTTAGTTTTCAGTTTCTCTCTTTTCCCCAGAAGGAAGACCCATTGGGGCCAATTAATACCTCCCCAAGCCTTTATTTTGCCAGATATGATCTTTATACCAGGCTTCTAGAACTGCTCCCATAAAGTTTAAAAGTTGGTGTGTATAAGTTTATGTGTTTCCTTGGAAAATGCATTTGCTATATTGCTTCTGCTCGAAATAAAATGTGTTTCCAAAGTTATAAATATGAAGTTTAGAAGAGAGCATATTTCTTGGGAGGGATTTATTCCCTGTGACACGCTTTGAAGTCTGTTTTCCATTTTTTCTTTATCTCCGCTCCTTCAGAACGGTGTTTGTTTTTGCCATTATGCAAGATTTGCAGCCAGCCTCTCTATAGTGTTTGTATATTATTCCTTAATCAGATAAGAAAATCATTCTAAGCTTTATCTAGAAATTTCCATAGTAAGTATGGTTTAAAAAAATTCAAATAACGCTATGAAAGGGACTAAACCTCACTAGGTGTGAACACACTTGTCCATAGTAAACACGAACTATGAGCAGATAATGGATAGTACAGGTTCAAATGAAATTCCAAGCTCAAAGACTATGTATTAGTTACACTTTCAGGTTATATTACTTAATAATAAGGAATGTCTTACACTTTGTGATTTATTTCAAAACAGACTATGTCCACTTAACTCAGTTTAATATAAGTTTATAAATAAATAAAAGACTGTTTCTTTTTACCGTACATCATTGGTTTGGTGGGGGGAACCAGGGTGGTTTCCAAGCACCTACCACCACAGTTGTTGCTTGAGACATCTCCATCTGCAGCACACTGGAGCAATTCAGCTCTGGATGCCCTGCAAAAGTGCTGTTGACCTTGGGAAGATTTGGTGGGCTAAAGATCTGGTGTTAAGTTTAGTTGACCAGGTGCAGTTTAGTTTTCAGGGGCAAAATCAATGACCAAAGCTCAGTTTTCTGAGTCTTTTTGTTTCCTTCTCAGTATAATTCCTTAATGCGCTATTTGTGTAAGAAAACACCAGTGATTTTTTTTTTAATGGGGAGGAGGAAGGGCCTGGTGGATCCAATGAACAGGGTCATCATGAAAAAAACCTAATCAGGATGTACATATGGAAAGCTGTTCCACCATTCATCCAATCACTTAGTCAATAACAACACATACTGAGGGCTTAGTTGGTTTCAAGATCCAAATCTCTAGCAGAACCCCAGAATCCTAATAAACTGGCTAGCAATCAAATTAGACTCAATTAGACTAGAGATGTGGATCCTTGCAAAGGGGAAAACGTTGGAGCTAGAAATCAACCTAGATGTTAGAAGATAAAGTCATTCCATGGGGGTAAGGTTTCCTTGTCTACAACAGTATTTTCTAGCTGGCAGATCATGCAGTAGGAGTGTGTTCAAAGCAAAATGAAACCAAACAAACAAATAAACAAACAAAAGAACACTTTAATGGTGGGTGAGAGCCTCTCTCCTGTCCCTCAATGTTCTGCTAATTTCGCTTAACCTGATAAGCTTATAATATATTAATACATTTTTATTTGACTTAACACAGCAGTCCTCAAAGTATGTTTCATGCAACACCACTCCTACAAAATAATCTAATAAAAAATTGTTGTGGGATCAGTTAAGTGTGGGAAGCTCTACAAATTACAGACCCTCCTTGGAAGCATTATCTGCATACTAATAGCTTTGCGAAGTCCTACAGCAAACAGAATTGTTTAACTCCCAGTTTTTCCCTACTTTCTTGATCCATGGAATCATTTTATGCATCTATGGTTACGCCTTTTCCCTTCTCCCTTTCTAGGAAGGTCAACACTGTTGAGCATTGACAAAGATAGGCAGCAGGCAGCATGGTGCCTCTGATGCCAGGACAACTTAAACAGGGCACCAGGAGAGCAAGAGCCTATGACCTTTCTTGGCCCATGGCTTCTTTTGTGCAGCACTGTTACTGGCCAAGAGGCAAGACAATGTGGATATGCAGCTACATGATTGATTATCAACAGTGACCCAACCAGAGACAACAGCACAGGCAACAGGTCTATAACACACGAGAAATCATCATACAGATGAGATTTACAAATTCACAATAAACAAGACATCTTCCTTTGTTTCCTTCCTCTGCTTTATCCAACTTCCTACCCAGGACCTCTCTAGGACCATCTCTAGTGCCATCTAACCTGGTGCCACAGTAGGCTTCTATCAGGGACTCATTTTACTTTGATTAGGTCAGCTGATTCCTAAGCTTGTGGACACACAAACACACTTTTAATTTCTTTGTCATCTTTGAAACTGGCACTAGTAATAACAGAGCCATTATGGAACATTGTTTTAGTAACAAGATTATCATCTACAAGTGTTCATTGCATACTTTCGTATAAAAGGCCTGAAAGGCAGGGGAAGTGACCCATGTGGTTCCTGCCCTCAAGCAGTTAATAGTCTAGTTGTAGAGACAGACATCCACATGAAAAGGAAGTGACAGCCAACCTGTTGGGATGCTTGGTTTCCAGTCAAGTGTTGCAAACTGAGTTAATGAGGAAAAGACTTCAAAGTGGAAGAGGTACCTTCATCAGAGCTAGAAAGGACGGTGGAGTTCATAGCAACAATGTTAGAGCTGGTATTGCCCATAATCATCATTGCAGTTACGCCTTTTATACTCTCCCACTCTAGGAAGGTCACTAGAATCACAAAGCAAAGGGACCTTGGCACTAAAGCCCTCAATTTAACAGGGGCACAGAGTGTGTTCTCTCTTTTCTTTTCTTTTTTTTTTTTTTTTAAGATTTTATTTATTTATTTGACAGAGAGACACAGCGAGAGAGGGAACACAAACAGGGGGAGTGAGAGAGGGAGAAGCAGGCTTCCCGCGGAGCAGGGAGCCCGATGCGGGGCTCGATCCCAGGACCCTGGGATCATGACCTGAGCCGAAGGCAGACGCTTAATGACTGAGCCACCCAGGCGCTCCTGTTCTCTCTTTTCTTGAATGGTCACAGTCTGGTGGGGAGGGAACACAGCAAATGCTAATTGCTGTGATAAGGAGAAGTAGTGGATATTATGAGAATACAGAGGAGGGAACCCAGCTTAAGTTGGGTGTTAGAGGGATCAAAAAAAGGGGCTCAGATTTGAAAGATGAGAAGAGATCTACTTTATGAAGCACTAGGAACATCTGTGCAAAGGTAGAGGGAAATGAGAATTGTCACTCTGCTAGGGAACCCAAACTAGAACATGGGATCATGGTAGGATATTGGCATTGGAAGGTGGGTGGGGGCCAGATGCTGGAGCCCCTTGTATGATGTATCAAGGGAGTTAATATTCATTGGTCCCAGGGGGCATAAGATCCAGGTTCTGGTTCTTTGCTGCCAGGTGGCTGGTTATGTAATGCTGGTCACCTCTTTTTGGGCCTTAGTTTTCTCATCTGTACTCAGGGAAGATTAGCCCCTGTGAGAGTTCTTCTAAGGTTTTTTTTTTTTTTTAAGATTTTATTTATTTATTTGAGAGAGAGAGAGAATGAGCGGTGGGGAGGGACAGAAGAAGAGGGAGAAGCAGACTCCCCACTGAGCAGGGAGCCCGATGCGGGGCTTGATCCCGGGACTGGGAGTTCATGACCTGAACCGAAGGCAGACGCTTAACCGACTGAGCCACCTAGGCGCCCTGAGAGTTCTTCTTGTTTTAATGATCTTTGTGGTAGAGTGTTTAATGAATTATAGCCTTTCTTGCCTTGCTTCTCTACCTGGTCCACCTTTGTCAGGAAGACTTTCATTGGCCAGGACCGGTTGACCAACTGTATTCATGGACAGTAGTTTTCCACTTCAACACATTAGGAAAAGTCCATTTTTCCCTAGAGCCCTTGGCCTTTGTGTTAGAGTAGAACAAAGAGCTGTTGCAATGCCAAACTGGAGTGGTTATTATTTAAACCTTTCCCTCTTACATGCTGTGTGGTCTTTTTCATATTCATATGACTTTTCTGTTTTCATTGGACCAAATACAATGAATTTAATGCACTCTTTATTAAATTCCATTTCGTGCAACTGGAAAGAATTCTATCTCCTCTCCACTTTATAGGTTTGCACTATTACTAAATACTCAGGCTTTTAGAACATGTTTTGTGGCTGTTTTCCATTTTGTTATGCCTTAACTTGGTATGAATATTTTTGAGAAATTAAAAAAATTAAGAAACTGAAAAGATGTAATTAACATGTGCTTTCATCACCCAGAATTAACTGCTATTAAAATTTTTCAATATTTGCTTTAGGTTGAATTTAAATGTTTTAATAAGATAAAATCATTTCAGATGAATGTAAAATTTCCTTTAATCATTATCAAAAACCTGTCCTCCAACCTCCAACATGTGCCCCATCTCCAAATTTGAAATGCATCCGTTTTAATAATATTTATACAAATTAAAAATATCCAATGTACACATACAATAGACTTTCATAAATTATATTAGTACATTTTAATGTTTTAAATCTTTGAAAATGTATACCAAAAAATAAGAATTAAACTTCTACCAAGGGAAACCAAGTAAATCAGGATTAAGAAAATGAGCTGAGGTCACTGAGGTAACAGGGAAAAGTAGGGGGAATGGTCAGTTGGTCATTGGATTGTTCCACTAGATGCGGCTCTTGGCCCCATGATACTTTTAATTGGCTGCTACTGTTCTAAATCGGATTTTGCCTCACACCTGTCAACATCAGCTGTGGGGCCATTTGTCTTTCCTTTATCTTCAACTCAGTGCCCAAATCATCTTATTTAGAGGGATACTACTCAATGGATGAGATAGAGCTCTGCTTTCCCTATGGAAATAAAGGGCAAGATTTTTCTTGTTCCATTCTCTGAGAGGTGGGGAACAATGGATTCAAGTGACCCCATTCAAAAGTTTGAAACTTGGGAAAGCAAGGCAAAGGCTCGGGGGCAGCTGAGAAATTATTCATGATTGGGTCTATAAGAATGAGTTGATGATTTCTTCAGTTTATTTTCCACAGTATGTGTTGGGCAGGTGCTGTTTGTTGTAAGTAATTTATATGTAATATCTCATTTGATCCTCATAGTAACAGTGTATTGAGTACTCTTATGTTATTTGCTTTACTTATGGGGAAACTGAAGCTGGGATTTTCAGTAACTTGTCCCTGTTTACTAACAAGGCGTGTTGCTGGATGAAACCCTAGGCTTAGCACCTCAATCCAGTACTTTTAGCAAAAGTCCAGAAATTTACACATCCAGCTGTTCCTATTGTGTAACCTAAGTCATGTTTCTTTATGTCCAACTTCTCTTGGTTTCTTCCCAAAGTCAGAGCTGAGTTATCTAGCCTCCCATTGATTTAGCAATTCTTTAATCAATTTCTTTTCTCCTTAGCTGAAGTTAGCTCAAGTTGGATTTGGTTTTTTGCAACTGAAAACCCTGTTGGTCCATAGGCTCTGCTTCCATATTCTTAATTGTGTAACATTACTCTTTATTCCAAGAAACTGCTTAAAATATTATACTAAGGACTGAGCTTGATGTCACAGGTTAGATTTATGTTCTTTGCAAATTATTCTATTCCATGTACTCTGTTTCTGAGTAATGTCCCATTTTAAAAGAGAAATCATTTCTATTTCCCTCTTATTTTGGCAAACAATTAGTTGATGTGGCTGGTAGAATGATGTCTCCCTGAGGCATTTAGGTCTTACTCCCTGGGACCTGTAATTTATATGGCAAAAGGGACTTTGCAGGTGTGATTCAGTTAAGGATCTTAAGATGGGGGGAGGGGGTATCCTGGATTATTTGGGGTGGGCCCTGAATGTAATCACAAGTGTTCTTCTAAGAAAGGAGATTCAGCTTCAGAAGAGGAGGCAATGTGGTGACAGAAACAGATTGATGTGCTTGAAAAAAGAAGAGGAAGGGACCACAGACCAAAGAATACAGGTGTCCACTGGAAGCTGGAAAAGGCCAGGGGTTGGATTCTCCCCCTGAGGCTCCAAAAGGAACCAGCCTTGTCAGCACCTTGGTTTTATCACTGTAAGACTCATTTCAGACTTCTGACCTCCAGAACTATAGAAGAATAAATTTGTGTGTGTGTGTGTGTGTGTGTGTGTGTGTGTGTGTTTTAAAGCACCAAGCTTATAGTAATTTGTTACAGCAGCAATAGGAAACTAATCGTTGATGAAACGAGATCATTTTGTAGGTTTATGCTTGGCTTGGAAAACAGTACATGTTGACTCTTAGGTTTCCGGGCTGGGGAAGGTCAGTGGCAACTCATACACGTGCACCGTAAAGTGTTTAGGCAGTTGGTGGGAAAATTGTGTCACGATTTCTCTTGTGGGGAAGGCAGAGTACTCTTATGGTCAATGGATTTTTTTTTTTTTAAAGGCAAATGATATGAAAAGACCAGCTGGCACAAGCCTGGTTAATTGCAAAAGTTTATGATCCAAATTATCTTATAATTTTTTTTTCATGAAGTGTCATTAACAGTGTTTCTGCCACCAGCTTTTTTTTAACGTTGGGAGTCATTCCATGTTGACGGGAGCAGAAGGCAGAATTAAGTTTGACTGGAGTCATGTGACTTATACCTAAAGAAAAATCCTAGGGAAAGTATCTGCCCCAAATAAAGCTCTTCATTATTGTTTTGGTTCTAAGAGGATAGAAGGGTAAATTAATCACTGTGGCTGAGTCATTTGAAAGATTACAAGGCTTGTGAGTTCCTGTGAAAGCTATGTCCCTGGAAGACGCTCTACACCTGATAAGCCTTTTGAAATTTAATTGAAAAAATGTTACAAAGATTCTAAATGACCATAGGATCCTTTGTTAGGAGGGGAAAAATAAAACAACAACAACAACAGGGCCCTGTGAGTCTTTTTTGAAAAGGGGTGTGTGTGTGTGTGTGTGTGTGTGTGTATGTGTGTGTGTGTATGTGTGTGTGTACATGCATGCACACATACATGTGCGCATTGAGGATAGTGGAGGGGGGTGAATGAATACCTGTTTGAATTCCTTTGAATAACGTCTCAATACATTGCCATTGTTAATAAAATTATGGTTGGGGGCGCCTGGGTGGCTCAGTCGTTAAGCGTCTGCCTTCGGCTCAGGTCATGATCCCAGGGTCCTGGGATCGAGTCCCATATCAGGCTCCCTGCTCGGCGGGAGGCCTGCTTCTCCCTCTCCCGCTCCCCCTGCTTGTGTCCCCTCTCTTGCTGTGTCTCTCTCTGTCAAATAAATAAATAAAATCTTAAAAAAAATAAAATTATGGTTGGTGCACCAAGCAGAATGCATTTGAAATAAATAGCTTCTAAACTGATATTACACAGGTTTTCAATATCAACTTGTTTCTGTTTCACAGTGTGTAGATAATAGGAGGGGAGACACGTCTAAAGGTCATTGCTTATGCTGTAGTTATATGTCTTACAATGCCTGACTGATGTTTTTAAGAGTGGCTGAATACTTATACCATCCAGGATGGATATTCTCTCAGATGCTGACAAACACACATCTATCTAGATAATGGAACTGATTCTTTTTTTTTTTAATGTGTGTTTGTTCACATAAATATAACACATAGAGCATTCAGCTGTGACTCATGAATAAATCTTGAAGATGCATGAGAAGACACAGCATTCAAATTTGATTTTCAGCTAAAAGTAAGTGGGATGGGGGAAGCTCATTCCATGGGAAAGAAAGCTATTTTATTAAATTCATTTGATTCCACTGGGGAGGTAAGGTTGTACATCATGGAGAATTTATATGTCTTGGATTCAAACCTTGCTCATAAAATCCAAAACATTTGTGGTTTTTGTTGTTATTATTGCTCTTGTTACCATCACAGCATCATGTTCTTTGCCATCTAGCCCAGAGGGAGAGCCATTTTTCCTAATTCAATTTAATGAATAAATCCACATTGAGCACCTAAGGTGTGTTCAGTTCTGGAGGATTAAAGAAGAGTGATGGTTCCTTTCCACCACAACCTAGAGAGGTAGAAGAGTAGAGTGAGTAAGGGATAATTTTCAGTTAGGATGAGCACAGTGTGGCACACCACTTGCCACTGCCCTCTTCAGTGTCCATTGCAGACATTGCTCATCACTTAGGCCTCTCCTTTCCTCCGAGCTTGGATGCAGCTTCTTTTCTCAGCATCATATTTCAAGAAGCCACTACCCATGGATTGAAGGTGACATTCTTAGTACAACTTATTTGCTCTTCTTTTCATCCTTCTACTGGTGTCTCAGGCAGTTTGGGCTGCTGTAATAAAAATTCCATAGTCCAGGTGATGTAAACAACAAACCCAGTAAGCACTGGATGGAATAATACTTTACTCACATAGAGAAGAGGCAGAACAAGATCACCGTCAGTGGTAGATGTCTGTCCCCCAAGATCAGTGGGGTCCCTCCCACCAGCTGACACAGGGCATTTGGCCTGCACATACGCCTCCTATGCTAAAGCAGAAGGACCTTGTTCTTTCCTTGAAGAGGACGGGTAGAGCAGTATGGTTGAGCAGGTGTCCTATGATACACATGCTTAAGCAGAACAGAGGAACACACATTGAGTGTGAAACAGGGAAAGATATTCCCACCTGAGGTGACCAGTCCAGCACAGGTTGTGAGGACCTTCTGTCTTGGAAAGGAAGTGTTACAGGTGCAAGGCCCATTCTTATGTGGCCAAGTGAGTGTCAAAAGACTGCAAGCAAGAGTGCCTCTCCTAGCAGACACTAATCTCATCATGGGGCCTCCACAGTCATGACCTAATTACCTCCCAAAGGCCCTACCTCCTAATACAATCCCACTGGTGGTTGGGGTTTCAATATATGAATTTTGGGGGACACAAATATTCAGTCCATAAAAACAAGGTAATTCAATCTCATTAAGTGAGTTTATTTATTTATTTTAAAGATTTTATTTGTTTATTTGAGAGAGAGAACATGAGCCGGGTAAGGGGTAGAGGGAGAAGCAGACTCCCCGCTGAGCAGAGAGCCCGACGAGGGGCTTGATCCTGGGACTCCGGGATCATGACCTGAGCCGAAAGGCATATGCTTAACCAACTGAGCCACCCAGATGCACCCTAAGTACGTTTATTTATTTACCTGAAAAATGAGGATAAAAATATCTAAGCTCAAAGGAACTAGAGAAATAGTATAGGTGAAACTTCTGAGGTGTCAATAGGGCAGCCAAAGGTGGGAGATGTTACCCTCCAGGTGGCTGGATGGGATCTATACATATGAACTAAATGATATTTGATTGTGAATAATACTGTGATCAATAACAGCTTCTGGTAGGCTAGAAGTTAGCTTATTTATTTAAAGATTTATTTATTTTAGAGAGAGAGTGTGTGCACATGCACAAGCAGGGGGCAGGCGCAGAGGGAAATGGAGAGACAGTCTTCAGCAGATTCCCCACTGAGTGGGGAGCCTGTTGGAAGGCTTGATCCTAGGACCCGGAGATCATGACTTGAACTGAAACCAAGAGTCAGACACTTAACCAACTGAGCCACCCAGAAGTCCCTAGAAGTTAGTTTTAAAACCAAAATCCTACCAAAAATGGGGAGATTCCTCTTCATTTGTTTGTTCATTCGTTCATTCCTTTCTCATTTGATAATTCACTGAAGAGCATCCCTACTCTACAGGCCAGCACTTGTGCTTTTTGAGGAGACTTCAGACTAGTAGGAGGAGAAAGGACCATCATGCACACTATTTTGTATCTCAGATTTGTCTGCAGCTCTGGGACCAATTAGCATTTAATTTCAATAAATGGGGGCAAAAAGCTCTCCATGCTAACCCAGTTTGTTACCGTCCTCAGCTCACCTGCCTCACAGATCTTTCTAGAAAGTACAGAAGAAGCTGATATCAGCATAGTGTTTGATGCCCAGATGGGGCACATGTGACTTTTCAGTACAGAAAACTCAACATCTTTTGCTAAGCCATTGTAGTCTTCACTGGGGGGAAGGAAGCATCATTCAGCAGATTGGAACTATTCCTCTGTAGCATTTGTTTGGCACCTGCTAACTATGCAGGTCTCTTGATAAATGAGCATTTAGGAAGCGACATCTTCAGAACAATAGTATATACCAAATATCTTAAGTAATTTTTATTTTAGATGCCTGGTGCTTTTATGGCATTTTGACTGACTCAAATGGTATTGGGATTCCTTCTTCATAGATGAGTATGTAGTTAGCCCTCATGACACAAGAATGGCAGTCACATTAAAGATGCTCCTGTGAAATGATGAAAGTTTCATTTGTGCTGTTTTCTGGTGGAAGTGGAGATAAAGAGCAGGAGAGGAAGGAAGGGAGAGAGAAGCACATGAAAAGGACACCCATTTGAAAATGACAAAAATAATTGTTCGGTTGACTCTCATCAAACCAGGGTAAGAAAACTGTCTTGTCTTACAGAGTTGTTTTGAGGTACAAATTGGGTAAGCGATGGAACAGTCCTTGGAGAGTTAGAAAACATGAGGCATGCTCTACATCCCTTCCAGTTCTCACTTAAAGTAATCTAAGATAGAATGTGTAATCACAGAAAGTGAAATGGTCTTCAAGTTACCAGGAAGAGTGCTTCCCCAGCTTTTTCTCATTGTCGTCCCCAGTGAATATAACAACATGTTAGCCAAATGGGGGGACAGAACCACGGCTGGGGGAGGGCAACCAGTCTGGGGGCACCACCCACCTCACGTCTACCGGGCCGAATTGAGAGATGAGCGGGTCAGATTCTTAGTGTAACTGTCGCCTGGAGCTGTCTTCACTGGGATGTTTTATAAAACTACACTTCAGGAACCCTCATTGTCATTGGCTCCATCCAAGGTCCTGTACCTAATTTTGAATCCATATTTTTTTTTATTATGTTATGTTAATCACCATACATTACATCATTTATTTATTTGAGAGTTTTTGATGTAGTGTTCCATGATTCATTGTTTGCGTATAACACCCAGTGCTTCATGCAGTACATGCCCTCTTTAATACCCATCACCAGGCTAACCAGTCCCCCACCCCCCTCCCCTCTAGAACCCTCAGTTTGTTTCTCAGAGTCCATAGTCTCTCATGGTTTGTCTCCCCTCTGATTTCCCCCCACCTTCATTTCTCCCTTCCTGCTATCTTTTTTTTTTACATATAATGTATTATTTGTTTCAGAGCTACAGGTCTGTAATTCAACAGTCTTACACAATTCACAGCGCTCACCATAGCACATACCCTCCCCAATGTCTATCACCCAGCCGCCCCATCCCTCCCACCCCCCACCACTCCAGCAACCCTCAGTTTGTTTCCTGAGATTAAGAATTCCTCATATCACTGAGGTCATATGATACATGTCTTTCTCTGATTGACTTATTTTGCTCAGCATAATACCCTCCAGTTCTATCCACGTCGTGGCAAATGGCAAGATTTCATTCCTTTTGATGGCTGCATAATATTCCATTGTATATATATACCACATCTTCTTTATCCATTCATCTGTCGATGGACATCTTAGCTCTTTCCATAGTTCGGGTATTGTGGACATTGCTGCTATAAATATCGGGGTGCACATACCCCTTTGGATCCCTACATTTGTATCTTTGGGGTAAATACCCAGTAGTGCAATTGCTGGGTCATATGGTAGCTCTATTTTCAACTTTTTGAGGAACCTCCATACTGTTTTCCAGAGTGGCTGCACCAGCTTGCATTCCCACCAACATCTGTCGTTTCCTGACTTGTCAATTTTAGCCATTCTGACTGGTGTGAGGTGGTATCTCATTGAGGCTTTGATTTGGATTTCCCTGATGCTGAGCAATGTTGAGCACTTTTTCATGTGTCTGTTGGCCATCTGGATGTCTTCTTTGGAAAAATGTCTGTTCATGTCTTCTGTCCATTCAATCCATCAAGATTGGATCATTTGTTCTTTGGGTGTTGAGTTTAAGAAGTTCTTTATAGATTTTGGATACTAGCCCTTTATCTGTTATGTCATTTGCAAATATCTTTCCCATTCTGTCGGTTGTCTTTTGGTTTTGTTGACTGTTTCCTTTGCTGTGCAAAAGCTTTTTATCTTGATGAAGTCCCAATAGTTCATTTTTGCCCTCGCTTCCCTTACCTTTGGCGATGTTTCTAGGAAGAAGGTGCTGCGGCTGAGGTCGAAGAGGTTGCTGCCTGTGTTCTCCTTTAGGATTTTGATGGACTCCTGTCTCACATTGAGGTCTTTCAACCGTTTGGAGTCTATTTTTGTGTGTGGTGTAAGGAAACGGTCCAGTTTCATTCTTCTGCATGTGGCTGTCCAATTTTCCCAACACCATTTGTTGAAGAGACTGTCTTTTTTCCATTGGACATTCTTTCCTGCTTTGTCAAAGATTAGTTGACCATAGAGTTGAGGGTCCATTTCTGGGCTCTCTATTCTGTTCCATTGATCTATGTGCCTGTTTTTGTGCCAGTACCATACTGTCTTGATGATTACACCTTTGTAATAGAGCTTGAAGTCTGGAATTGTGATGCCGCCAGCTTTGCTTTTCTTTTTCAACATTCCTCTGGCTATTCGGGGTCTTTTCTGGTTCCATACAAATTTTAGGATTATTTGTTCCATTTCTTTGAAAAAAGTGGATGGTATTTTGATGGGGATTGCATTGAATGTGTAGATTGCTCTAGGTAGCATTGACATCTTCACAATATTTGTTCTTCCAGTCCATGAGCATGGAACGTTTTTCCATTTCTTTGTGTCTTCCTCAATTTCTTTCATGAGTATTTTATAGTTTTCTGAGTACAGATTCTTTGCCTCTTTGGTTAGATTTATTCCTAGGTATCTTATGGTTTTGGGTGCAATTGTAAATGGGACCGACTCCTTAATTTCTCTTTCTTCTGTCTTGTTGTTGGTGTATAGGAATGCCACGTGCGTTGATTTTCTATCCTACCACTTTGCTGAATTCCTGTGTGAGTTCTAGCAGTTTTGGGGTGGAGTCTTTTGGGTTTTCCACATAAAGTATCATATCATCTGCGAAGAGTGAGAGTTTGACTTCTTTGCCAATTTGGATGCCTCTTACTTCTTTTTGTTGTCTGATTGCTGTGGGTAGGCCTTCTAATACTATGTTGAATAGCAGTGGTGATAGTGGACGTCCCTGCCATGTTCCTGACCTTAGGGGGAAAGCTCTCGGTTTTTCCCCATTGAGAATGATATTCGCTGTGGGTTTTTCATAGATGGCTTTTATGATATTGAGGTAAGTACCCTCTATCCCTATACTCTGAAGAGTTTTGATCAAGAAAGGATGCTGTACTTTGTCAAATGCTTTTTCTGCATCTATTGAGAGGATCATATGGTTCTTGTTCTTTCTTTTATTTATGTAGTGTATCACATTGATTGATTTGCGGATGTTGAACCAACCTTGCAGCCCAGGGATAAATCCCACTTGGTCGTGGTGAATAATCCTTTTAATGTACTGTTGGATCCTATTGGCTAGTATTTGGTGAGAATTTTTGCATCCATGTTCATCAAGGATATTGGTCTGTAATTCTTTTTGATGGGGGTCTTTGTCTGGTTTTGGGATCAAGGTAATGGTGGCCTCATAAAACGAGTTTGGAAGTTTTCCTTCCATTTCTATTTTTTGGAACAGTTTCAGAAGAATAGGTATTAATTCTTCTTTAAATGTTTGGTAGAATTCTCCTGGGAATCCATCTGGCCCTGGGCTTTTGTTTGTTGGGAGATTTTTGATGACTGCTTCAATTTCCTTAGTGGTTATAGGTCTGTTCAGGTTTTCTATTTCTTCCTGGTTCAGTTTTGGTAGTTGATACATCTCTAGGAATGCATCCATTTCTTCCAGATTATCTAATTTGCTGGCATATAGTTGCTCATAATATGTTCTTATAATTGTTTGTATTTTTTTGGTGTTGGTTGTGATCTCTCCTCTTGCTTTCATGATTTTATTTATTTGAGTCCTTTCTCTTTTCTTTTTGATACGTCTGGCCAGGGGTTTATCAATCTTATTAATTCTTTCAGAGAACCAGCTCCTAGTCTCATTGATCTGTTCTATTGTTCTTTTGGTTTCTATTTCATTGATTTCTGCTCTGATCTTTATTATTTCTCTTCTCCTGCTGGGTTTAGGCTTTATTTGCTGTTCTTTCTCCAGCTCCTTTAGGTGTAGGGTTAGGTTGTGTATTTGAGACCTTTCTTGTTTCTTGAGAAAGGCTTGTATTGCTATATACTTTCCTCTTAGGACCGCCTTTGCTGCATCCCAAAGATTTTGAACAGTTGTGTTTTCATTTTCACTTGTTTCCATGAATTTTTTTTAACTCTTCTTTATTTTTTTTTATTTTTTATTTTTTAAGATTTTATTTATTTATTTGACAGAGAGAGAGATAGCGAGAGCAGGAATACAAGCAGGGGGAGTGGGAGAGGGAGAAGCAGGCTTCCCGACGAGCAGGGAGCCCGATGTGGGACTCGATCCCTGGACCCTGGGATCATGACCTTAGCCGAAGGCAGACGCTTATCAACTGAGCCACACAGGCGCCCTTAACTCTTCTTTAATTTACTGGTTGACCTATTCATTCTTAAGTAGGATGCTCTTTAGTTTCCATGTATTTGAGTTCTTTCCGACTTTCCTCTTGTGATTGAGTTCCAGTTTCAAAGCATTGTGGTCTGACAGTATTCAGGGAATGATCTCAATCTTTTGGTACCAGTTGAGACCTGATTTGTGACCTATGATGTGATCCATTCTGGAGAATGTTCCATGGGCACTAGAGAAAAATGTGTATTCTGTTGCTTTGGGATGGAATGTTCTGAATATATCTGTGAAGTCCATTTGGTCCAGTGTGTCATTTAAAGTCTTTATTTCCTTGTTGATCTTTTGCTTAGATGATCTGTCCATATCAGTGAGGGGGGTGTTAAAGGCCCCCACTATTATTGTATTGTTGGCGATGTGTTTCTTTGCTTTTGTTATTAATTGGCTTGTATAATTGGCTGCTCCCATGTTAGGAGCATAGATATTTACAATTGTTAGATCTTCTTGTTGGATAGACCCTTTAAGTATGATATAGTGTCCTTCCTCATCTCTTATTATAGTCTTTGGCTTAAAATCTAATTTGTCTGATATAAGGATCACCACCCCAGCTTTTTTTTTGGTGTCCATTAGCATGGTAAATGGTTTTCCACCCCCTCACTTTCAATCTGGGGGTGTCTTTGGGTCTAAAATGAGTCTCTTGCAGACAGCATATTGACGGGTCTTGTTTTTTTATCCAGTCTGATACCCTGTGTCTTTTGATTGGGGCATTTAGCCCATTTACATTCAGGGTAACTATTGAAAGATATGAATTTAGTGCTATTGTAAAGTGTAAAGTGTAAAGTGACTGTTACTGTATATTGTTTGTGTTCCTTTCTGGTCTATGTTACTTTTAGGCTCTCTCTTTGCTTAGAGGACCCCTTTCAATATTTCTTGTAGGGCTGGTTTCATGTTTGCAAATTCTTTTAGATTTTGTTTGTCCTGGAAGCTTTTTATCTCTCCTTCTATTTCCAGTGACAGCCTAGCTGGATATAATATTCTTGGCTGCATATTTTTCTCATTTAGTGCTCTGAATATATCCTGCCAGTCCTTTCTGGCCTGCCAGATCTCTGTGGATAGGTCTGTTGTTAATCTAATGTTTCTACCATTGTAGGGTAAAGATTTCTTGTCCCGAGCTGCTTTCAGGTTTTTCTCTTTGTCTCTGAGACTCGTAAGTTTTACTATTAGATGTTGGGGTGTTGACCTATTTTTATTGATTTTGAGGGGGGTTCTCTGTGCCTCCTGGATTTTGATGCCTGTTTCCGTCCCCAAATCAGGGAAGTTCTCTGCTATAATTTGCTCCAGTATACCTTCTGCCCCTCTCTCTCTTTCTTCTTATTCTGGGATCCCAATTATTTTAATATTGTTTCATCTTATGGTATCACTTATCTCTCGAATTCTGCCCTTGTGATCCAGTAGTTGTTTATCTCTCTTTTTCTCAACTTCTTTATTTTCCATCATTTGGTCTTCTATATCACTAATTCTCTCTACCTCATTTATCCTAGCAGTTAGAGCCTCCATTTTTTATTGTACCTCATTAATAGCCTTTTTGATTTCGACTTGGTTAGATTTTAGTTCTTTTATTTCTCCAGAAAGGGTTTCTCTAATATCTTCCATGCTTTTTTCAAGCCCAGCTAGTATCTTTAAAATCATCATTCTGAACTCTAGTTCCAACATCTTACTAATGTCCATATTGATTATGTCCCTGGCAGTCGGTACTGCCTCTTGTTCTTTTTTTTGAGGTGATTTTTTCTGTCTTGTCATTTTGTCCAGAGTAGAATAGACGAATGAGAGAACAAAATGCTAACAGGGTAACAACGACCCCAGAAAAATATACACTAAACAAATCAGAAGAGACCTGAAACCGGGGGAACAGAAAGGGAAAGAAGGGAAAAAGAAAAAGATAAAAACAAGCAAAAACCAGAATATGATCAAATATGATCAGGCTGGTGCATAGATCAGTGCCACATACTAGATTTTGGGCATATTTTGGTCTGTTAGAAGTAAGTGCCTCCTAAAATTTTAAAGAAAGAAAAACTTATACATGTCCAAAAATAAGGGTAAATACGATGAAGGGATGGAATATGACTGTAAAGATGAAAATTATAAAATATTTTATAAAAGGAATTGATAAGAAGTTGGTTGAAAAAAGAAAGAAGAGGATTTAAAAAAAAAAAGGGAGAGAATGTGATCAGGCAGGAGACTAGAACAAAGCCATACACTAGAGATTTAGGGTATATTTTAGTCTGTTAGAAAAAACTGTATCCCAAAATTTTAAAGAGAGAACAACTTATATATATATACCAAAGATAAGGTTAACTACTATGAAGGGATAGAATATGACTCTAAAAATGAAAAATAAAAAAGATTTTTTAAAAAAAGGGATTGATAAGATGTTGGTTGAAAAAGGGAAAAAGAAAAATTCAAAAAAAAAAAAGAAAAAGAAAGTTAAAAAAAATTAACTTTGAAAGACTAAAGAATCATGGGAAGAAAGCCATGGGTTCTATGTGCATTATTCCCCTATCGCTGGAGTTCTGCCGTTCTCATTGATCAGTAAACTTGATCTTGGCTGGCTGTTCTTGCTGATCTTCTGGGGGAGGGGCCTGTTGCCATGGTTCCCAAATGTCTTTGCCGGAGGCGGAATTGCTCCGCCCTTGCTGGTCCAGGCTAAGTAATCTGCTTGGGTTTGCTCTTGGGAGCTTTTGTTCCCTGCAAGCTTTCCCTACAGCTTTGGAGGCCGAGAGTGAAAATGGCGGCCTCCCAATCTCCGCGGCGGAGGAGCTGAGAACTCGGGGCCCCGCTCCTCAGTGCGCCCCCAGAGAAAAGCAGTCAATCATTCCCGTCTCCCTGCTCTCCGTCCGCACTCCGTGCTCACCCAGCCTGTGACCGTGCGTTTCTATCTCTGGCACCTGACTAGGTGTGGAGTCTCCAAACCCAGCAGATCCCTGCGGTGTGCTCCCGTGCAGCTCCTCCCGGGGGAGGAAGGGGAGTCTCCCCGGATCTGCCGCTTGTTGGGTCCCTGCTGGAGGAGCAGTGGCCCGACTGTGCCGTGGATCACGGTTTATGACAACCCCGAGCTGAGACCCCGCGCCTCGGCTCCGTCTCTGCAGCCGGCTTCCCCACTCTGATACCTGGGAGTTCTGCTGCACTCAGGTACCCCTGGTCTTCCTGTGACCCCAAGGGTCCTGAGACCACACTGTCCCATGAGGATTCCACCCCCCACTTATCCACTGGAGTGACGTCCGTCAGCAGAGCGGACTTCTAAAAGTTCCGATTTTGTGCTCCGCTGCTCTATCACTTGCCGGTAGTGGCTGATGGTGGCCCCCTCCCCCGCCGTCTATTTTCCCAAATATTGCCTCAGATTCACTTCTCCGCACGTCCTACCTTCCAGAATGTGGTCACTTTTCTGTTCAGAGAGTTGTTGCTATTCTTTTCTTCGATCTCCTGTTGAGTTCGTAGGTGTTCAGAATGGTTTGATCCCTCTCTAGCTGAATTCCTGGGACTAGTCGAAATTTAGGTCTCCTACTCCTCCGCCATCTTGCTCCTCCTCCCGAATCCATAGTTTTTTATGCATTTTCTTTTAGAAGCTTTCCACCCCCTCTTATAACTCATGTGTGGCACACTTGCTGGGAAGTTCTGACCTATGGTTTGTTTATGGTGGGCTGTATACTAGCAGTTTCATTCAGTAGTCCCTGGGAGTGTCTTGGATTAAAGGTGATGAGCTTTTCTACCCATCGAGGTTTGGCCCTTTGCTCTCTAAAATACATTAAGACATGGGCGCCTGGGTGGCTCAGTCGTTAAGTGTCTGCCTTCGGCTAAGGTCATGATCTCAGGGTCCTGGGATCCAGCCCCATGTCGGGCTCTCTGCTCGGTGGGGAGTCTGCTTCTCTCTCTGCCTCTGCTGCTCCCCCTGCTTGTGCTCTCTCCAGCTCTCTCTGCCAAATAAATAGATAAAATCTTAAAAAAATAAATAAATAAAGGCATACATGCTTACCTTAATTAATGTGTGTGTTTAACTGAGCACTAAGCATATCTACATAGAATTCTAAAACACAAAAATCATAGTCCCTTTGGAGGAAGGGTTAGAGAAATAGAATAATAGTGTGTAACATGTAATATATGTAATAACAATAATGCATTAGATTTTAGTGCCCTCTGAATAAGTCTACTGTTTCCTGCCCCTAGTTAAAATAACAAATCCTATATTTTAACTCCTCTTTACAGAGATGATGGGAATTGAAAGCAGCTTCATGGTCTATGACCTCTGTAAGGTGTTCAAGGCTTAGAAGTCTCACCGACATCTTAGGGATCTAGATGTATCCCAGCCCTCACTTCTGGATGCCACTTGATAGGGTATGGTAAGGGACTCTGCGGTTTCAAGCAGGTCTTCTCTCTTTTTATTCAGTTGTTCTCAAGGCAATTTTACTTTATAAAAAATATAAAGTAAGTAGAGTTTATATTTGGTGTTACCTCACTTCTTGTCTCAAGCCCCCCCCTCAACTCTCTAAACATCTACCTTGTTCATTTTGTTTTCAATGACTAAGGAGAGCCAGGAGCTGGAGAGGAACTTGAGAGTCATTGTAGGCTAATTATTAATACATTATAAGTATTATAAGGCTAATACATTAATAAGTAATTATCTCACAGTGCACTTAGATTTACAGGTTACAGAATTCTAGTTGTTGCCAGCTCAGTACAAATAGGACACTGATTTTGAGTATTTGAGTGAATTGAACCTTTGAAAACCATATGCTGTGGTACAGTAACTTGGAAAGTTGTGTTTCTTTAAAAATCACATCGTCTCTTGGTAGATACTAATTTTCATTTCTGGTTAAGTGTTTGCTAAACCATTTCAATCCATGTTGGCATTGGATTACTAAGTATCACAAGAGAGGCGTTGGAGAGTTATATGTAAATAAAATGCATATAAATTACAATAGTTTACCTCTAAGCAGTCTATTAATATAGTCAGATAGCACTTAGAAGTCTTTCTTTGCACCTGAACTGTGTTAAAGCAGTAAAGATTAAAAACTAATTATGCATACGTTGTCAGTACCAATATTTGTAATTAATTTGATTTACAGTCCACTATATAATAAACTGGGTTAAAATTTTAACAGGTTGTGTGAATAGTCATTAATGTGTTCCTTTTCTATTGCCTTATTCATTTTTAGAAGTATATTAAATGAGTTTTAATGTTTTTAAAAGCAGATTAAATGTATGTGCAGCCCAGATAAAGCCCAGTGAAAATGATTATTTAGCAGCAATGCAGATTGTTCTTACAGCCTTCTCCTTTAGCCCATTGTGATACTGTGTATTTCAAGGATGAAAAGAACTCTGGAAACAATTAATTTCTGTGAATTGAATTCATCCATGAGGACAGAGACTGTCCTTGGGAACCATGTATTGTGGGGAAGGGGTGGATGGTGAAGGTACATCTTGGGTCATGTTCCTTCCAGGAGGATACAAAACGATGGTGTGTAACTTCATATGTTAGTGGGCAGAACCAAATTTGAGATGACATATTTGAGTCATACTAGTGACACTAGTGCCTTACAAATGACACTGTAGAATTCTTACTCCGTTTCTAGAATATAAACATTCCCCCTTCTGCCACGAGTGGATCTTGATAACTCCATAATTATCGATTTGTGTCTTGGTGCTGTAGAAAGATCCGGGTTATATATATCATAGTACCTAGTGAGGTGCTGGATTCATTTTAGGTGCTACACAATTAATTATTGAATTAATTCAGTGAGTTAGCATTAAGTGAGCCTGTGGTGCCCTGATTCTGATGTTCTAGGTCAAACCAGGATCACAGTTCTCCTCTCTATTATCCTGTTTCCTACTGTTTTGCCTTCATTTGTGTTTGTTGTTGTACAAACAAGGACTGCCTGCCTTCCATTACTGTGTAACCAAATCACAGCCGCTCATTGTGGTTGGGCTCAGAGGCTTCCTTTTATGCTAGGCTTTTTGGTTGCTCCAGAGGGAAGATTTCTCTCCTTCAACTTCTGTAGCAACTTTGTAGCTGTTTGGCATATGCAATGATGTGGTATAGAGCTGACATAATACACATGGACATTTTCAGTACTGAATTTAACAATCTAAATGAAAAATGGCTTGTGAAGCACAGTAAATAGGATATGCTAATAGAAACTAAATTTCTGGTTCTTGGAAAGATTTTATTACTAAAATATAATACAGTGTACATATATTTGGGAAAAAATCAACTAGTATCAGGCCTGTTACCAAGGAAGTCTGCTCAGATGCCAAGCAAGTTTGCCCAAGACTCCCGAACATTTCCTGTGATATGAGAACATGTTATCATTTTTCATTTGAGCATGCAAGTAGCCAGCACTTAGGAGTGGTATGGTTAGGTATCACCCTGTAGGGCCTATAAAGGAGAAGAATCCAGGCAGAATTGAAAGACAGAAAAAAGAAAGAAGGGGTTTTGATTTCATAAAGACTGGAAATTTAAGTGAATGTGTCAGACCTTCTCCAGGACCTCCTTCTATGGCATGAGCCACGGGAGCTGTTTCTTGCTGCTCGGCCTGCACCTGCTCTCTCCCTTTGTGTCACTGTCACGGATGCTTCTGTGACGGCAGACTGAGTGTGCTTGTGAACTGAACTGAGATGGAAGACCTGACAGGCAATGGCTAGGAGTGAACTGCTCTCCTGTCCCTCATGGCCACCAGAGAAATGGCAGACCCGCTATGGTGGGGTGGGGGGAGGGGGCAGAGAGGATGTTGTTAATACTACCTTGTATCATCAGTATGTGCTTACAAATCACAATAAAAACAACAACAAGCGGTGTCATTACTACTCCTTATTGCATGCTTACTATGTTTTGGAGCTCCAGGAGGTAACACCTGGATTTTTTAAGAAAAATACTCACTTTGGAGAGGAGAAAACTGAAGTTCTCACAGCTCATATGTGGCAGAGTTAGGAGCTGTTCTTAGATCTGTCCTGGATCTATCTCAGATCCATCTTTAGGTCTTGATCTGCCCCACATCAAAGCTTCCTCACTTCCACATTAAAATGCCTGGCTAGACATGCTTGGAAACAGGGTTCCGTTTTATGCATCTTGATAGCTGAATGCCAAGCACATGGTACAGTTGATTGAAACAATAGCTGAAGGAGTATTCTCCCCCACCCCTTTTATTATGAAATATTTTTAAAAGTATAAGGAATAATGTAAGGAACGCCAGTCTACCAAAGTAGCAGTTCTTGGCCAAGGGTGCTTTTGCCTGCTTTGCCCTCCCAGGACACATTGCCAAATTGTGAGACGGTTTTGATGGTCCTAACTTGGGGAGGTGCTACTCATGTCTCACGTAGAGGCCAGGGATGCTGCTACACATCTTGCCATGCACAGGACACTTCTCCACAATGAAAAACATCTGTCCCAAAGTGTCAGTGGTGCAGAGGTTGAAAAACTAAATAAATGGTTTAATAAAACCATTTTTGAAGCCTTTTTAATACCTCTTCTTGGCTTCTCCTATTTTCCTGATGTTGGTATCTCTAGGCATGCCTTTATGTATCTCCTACTAATGTAGGTATTTATATTTGTCTATACTACCCAAAACAATCTCCACATTTAATGCAATCCCTATCAAAATACAACCAGCATTTTTCACAGAGCTAGAACAAACAATCCTAAAATTTGTATGGAACCACAAAAGGCCCAAATAGCCAAAGCAATCCTGAAAAAGAAAAGCAAAGCTGGAGGCGTCACAATTCCAGACTTCAAGCTCTATTACAGAGCTGTAGTCATCGAGACGTATGGTACTGGCACAAAAACAGACACATAGATCGATGGCACAGAATGGAAAATCCAGAAATGGACCCACAACTCTATGATCAACTAATCGTCCACAAAGCAGGAAAGAATATCCAATGGAAAAAAGACAGTCTCTTCAACAAATGGTGTTGGGAAAACTGGACAGCAACGTGCAGAAGAATGAAACTGGACCACTTCCTTACACCATACACAAAAATAGATCCTAAATGAATGAAAGACCTAAATGTGAGACAGGAAACCATCAAAATCCTAGAAGAAAACACAGGCAGCAACCTCTTTGACCTCAACTGTAGCAACTTATTATAAGACACATCGCTGGAGGCAAGGGAAACAAAAGCAAAAATGAACTATTGGGACTTCATCAAGATAAAAAGCTTCTGCAGAGCGAAGGAAAATCAACAAAACTAAAAGTCAGTCTACGGAATGGGAGAAGATATTTGCAAATGACATATCTGATAAAGGGCTAGTATCCAAAATCTATAAAGAACTTATCAAACTCAACACCCAAAAAACAAATAATCCAGTTTAGAAATGGGCAGAAGACATGAATAGATACTACCAAAGAAGACATCCAAATGGCTAACGGACACATGAACAGATGCTCAACATCACTCATCATCAGGGAAATGCAAATCAAACCACAGTGAGATACGACCTCACACCTGTCAGAATGGCTAAAATTAACAACAGGAAAAAACAGATGTTGGTGAGGATGTGGAAAAAGGAGAACCCTCTTGCACTGTTGGTGGGAATGCAAACTGGTGCAGTCACTCCAGAAAATGGTATGGAGGTTCCCCAAAAAGTTAATTGCACTACTAGGTGTTAATCCAAAGGGTACAAAAATACAGATTCAAAGGGGTACATGCACCCTGATGTTCATAGCAGCAGTATCAACAATAGCCAAACTATGGAAAGAGCCCAAATGTCCATCGACTGATGAATGGATTAAGAAGATGTGGTATATATACACAGTGGACTATTCATCAGCCATGAAAAAGAATGAAATCTTGCCATTCTCAGTGATGTGGATGGAGCTAGAGTGTATTATGCTAAGTGAAATAAGTCAGTCAGAGAAAGACAAATACTGTATGGTTTCACTCATATGTGGAATTTAAGAAAAAGTACAGATGAACATACGGGAGGAGGAAAAAGAGAGAGGGAAACAAACCATAAGAGACTCTTAAGGATAGAGAACAAACTGAGGGTTGATGGAGGGTGATGGGTGGGAGGTGGGCTAGATGGGTGTTGGGTATTCAGGAGGGCACTTGTCGTGTTGAGCACCGGGTGTTGTATATAAGTGATGAATCACTGAATTCTACTCCTGAAACCAATATTGCACTGTATGTTAACTAAGTAGAATTTAAATAAAAATGTGAATGAATAAATAAATTAATTAATGAAAATCTGCTCAACATTGGAAAAGGTAAATATAAATAATACAATCGTTTTAATAGCATTTTTAAGTATCGTTCAGCAATTTGATTCTTTGCACTTAAAATTATCTTTTTGAGATTCAATCTTAACCTTTTGTGTCCATCCATTTCTCTCTATCCTCACTGCTAACCCCTTAGTCTAGGTCTTCATCATGTCTAATGGAATTTCAGCAACAACACCCTAACTGACCTCCTTACCTCCAATACTACTCTTTTCTAATCTGTTTTCCAAACATAGGACACAGTGATCTAAACCCCAAATGTTCTCCTTAAACCTTTATTGGTTCTTCCCAGTGGAGTTCAAACACCTTAGTGTGGTATGACACCTGCTTGTTGTCTGGCCTTCTTGCTAACTATTCTCCCTTCCATGGTCTATTCTGCATTTCAGTCAATGGAACTAGCATCATTTCCTACATTCCAGTCAAGTGGAACTACCGTCATTTCCTACAGAGCCAAGCCCTCCTGCCTCTGCCCTTGTGCACACTGCTCTCTGTGCGGTGATGTTCTCAGCAAACTCTTTGGCCAGCTACTCCTACTCATCCTCCAGGTCTCTTAAGTAAATGTTTTCTCCATTAGGATATCTTCCCTCCCCCTCCCCCTACCCAAAGCAGGGCGAATGTCCTTCTTTGTACTGTCCTGACACTATGTTATATCCCATTTTTTTTTTTTCTCTTTTCTCATCTGGTTTCCTCACTAAGACCTCAACTCCCTGAGGAAGGGCTGTCTCTTATTTGTCTTCTTGTCTCTGATTCCCAGAACAGAATAGGTGTTATTAAATGGATGGGGAGTAATAGTAAAGGCCTTCATAACTTTGAAGTATCTTGATAACATCCCTTTAAGTCATGAACCCAAACAGGAGTTCAGAGAGCTGACTCTTTCTTTGAAATCTCATGCGATGGGTCAGAAGATCACTTCTACAAGAACCATCTTCCCATGTTGGCCTGTTTCAAATGTTCTGTATATCTTAGATTTACCATATTGTGGAGTGTGTTTCTCCTAAGGTATTTCCATTAGTTTTTAAAGCCCACATGCATCTTAAAGGAAATGTAAACCATATGTTTGACATTCATTTACACTTAACTATGTTTTTTTTTTCTATAAAAGAGAAAAATGTAAATTGATGTTCAGATGCCTTTGGGGCTGTTTAATAAATACAACTTTCAAGTCATTTTTCTTTCCATGGAATTATTACAAAGGAAAATGCCTTTGAACAATAGAAGGTCATGGCTCAGTCCCAAATTCTAAGTGAGTGGTATTTTAGGAGGCTCCAAACTTGGTTAAAGTCCTTATCCCAGAGCCCTGAACCACAAAGGTCCCAGTTGCATTTGTTCTATTCATCTGTCAAAGGTAGAAACAGAAGATACTGACCTTTTATTTATCTTTTCATCTTTAAAGTGTAATTTGAGGAAAAGTTTCTGTAATTAGAATAAGAACATCTGGGTTATAGCCTCGACTCATGCTAGAAACAGGAGTGACACCCATATTCTACCTGCCGCATAATGTTGGTGGGAGCATCAAGTGACACGGACGTGAAAGTATGTGGACACAGTAAAGAACACCACTCACAGTCTGTCAGTGGGAAGGCAAATTGATGCAGCCTCTTTAGAGGGAAATTTGGCAATGTCTACAGGAATTTTAAACAATGCACATGACCCCTCACTAACAAAATCTGACTGCTATATATTTACCCTATGGATATGTCAAAATATATGCATAAAAATATTCATTGGACTAAACTTTTTCATTACAAAGAAGGGTATAATCTGAATTAACATACTTGGGAGCTAGTTACATAAATTAATGGAATACTAAATGATTGTTGAAAAAATACACACACACACACACACACACACACATACATACTGATATGGAAAGAGCATCAAGATAGGATATGTAAAAAAAAAAAAAAAAAAAAGCAAGGGCATGTCACTGTATATTGCATTGCCCCATGAAGGGAGGAGAATAATATCAAGGAGAAACAAACAAAGCAAACAAATTGGAGGAGGAAATATATATATATATATTTCACAAGGCAATGCAGAATATTTTTTCTTGGTAGGATATATAAGGAAATATACAAATGGTTACTTTTGGGGACAGAGCCTAGGGAAAGCTTTTAATTTTCATCTTCTGCTATTACCATACTTGGATTTTCATGCCATGCATGTGTAGGCAATGGGCTTATGGGACAATTTTGCTTTCTTCTTCATACTCTTTTTTACACACATGTACACACAAACATACACACATATACACACATGAATATTTAAATAATGTTTAAAGAAAAATGAAAGTATGCAGTCCCTTAGCTTAGTAATAAAGAGCACAAGCTTCAGAGCAGACAGATTTGGGTGTGAATATTAGCTAAGCCTCCATTCTAGTTACATCACCTTGGGAAAATTACTTGAACTCTCTAAACCTCAGTTTCCCCATATGAAATTGGGGGGACGATAACCTATCTTTTCAGCCTATTATGGGAGTTACATTATATAATAAATAATGCATAGTGTTGAATATAACTTACAACATGGTAAAACCTCATTAAGTTGTGTTTATAGTTATTGTTTTTGTTACTATCCTCGCAATGAGCTAGCTAACACCTTTAAATCTCATTCTCCATTAAGAAGATTAGTTCAAACAATGTAGTCCTCAGCCTTGATTCAGGGCTAATTTTAGGAAAAAGAAATGTGAGAGTGGGCTCCTGATAAGGCCTAGCTGTTAAAACCAAAAGGCTCAGGCTTTTGGGGGGTGGATAAACCAAGTATGATGAAGCAGGAGGATTTCATTTGAAACATATTCCCCACCTACCGTGTATGGCCCTAAATGTCAATGCCACGTCCCTTGAAATTCCCTGCTGCAACATGGTGTCTTAACCAGTTGACAGTATTTAGCTCTTTTATTTCCCTAAGAAGCTCCAGTGCCAGGTTCAGATTCTAGAATCCCCGGTCTCCAGCTTAGTGCCTTTTGTGGACTCATGGTTTCATGCACTCTCAGAACAGACTTTTCTAGAGTTTGAAAAAGTTAAAGTGCACTCTTGACCCAAAACCATTTCTTGATTTTGAAAAGAAATTGTTCCTGGAAGTGCTTCAGGGAAAGATTTGGAGGAGCAGCTTTCCATTTTGACTTGAATTGCAAACTCACATTAAAAAACATTAAGGATAATAAACTGGAAATTCAATTACCAGGCTTGAAGCCAGAACACCGCACACTCGATTTGGATTTGCATCTTAACTTATAGCTTGTTCTTGCCAATATTACTTACAATTCAGACCTTTGCTCATGGTAAAAAAAAAAAAAAAAAAAAAGCACTTAGTACACAGATGATTTCTCACCAAGTGCTTTATGATGGACCTGCCCAAATGTCGATTTGGGTGTGAGCTTAAATTAGGAGGAAATTTAAAATATTTCTCCCTTTTATTCTTATATTTTTATTATTGCATTTGGGGAATCCACAGAATTACATGACAAGGGTTTCAAATTTCCAAACATATCGAATGTCTCCTCTTGTATACAACTGAGATTTCTATTAGGCTTATAATCTAATTTGTTTACAAGATACTCATGTTGAGATGTTAGACACCTGCCTTTATGAAGATGATTCCTAGTAGGGGGTTGGAGAAACAATGAAAGGATATGTGATAGCCTTGCCAAAGAAAGCAATGATAAGAGTATGAATTTTTGGTTCACCTTGATTTTTTAAATAATTCAGATATCCAGATGAGGGCTTCCATGAATCTGGATGAATGACCGTCAAGATGGGATCTTTCCAGTTCCTTTTTGAAGAGTGGCCTGACTTAGCCATGAAGGGCCTAGGCAGAACCAAGTATGTTGTTTGCATTCTCTTGGTGTGAATATAAGCTCGGTCTTTTATCAGTTGTGTGACTATGGACAAGTTCCTTAACCTTTTTGTGCCTCAGTTTTCTCGTCTGTAAACTTGGGATTAATTAAGAAGAGCGTATCTATCTTTTAGGGTTGTGTAATGATTAAATGAGTTAATAATGCATGCAAAGCTCTTAGAATAGTGCTTGGCAATAGTAAACACTCAATAAATATTAATTTATTATTATGAGGTGTGACTCATGGAAGACTTACAGGAATAATTAGCTTATTATATTTGCTGTAGAGAAAACAGTGGTTTCTTTTTGGATGCTTCCCAGGATTTTGGCTTCTATCTATAGCAGTGAATCTCAGTCTTGGATGCACATTGGATCACCTGGTGTCAAAGTATAATTTCAAAAGATCACCTGGTGTCAAAGTATAATTTCAAGAGATCTTGACTCACATACAAATATGCAGTCAGTACTTGCCAAAGACTTATTTGATTCATTTAATGAGAGAACCAGCAGGATATGTTCAAAGAGAATTAGAAAGATCAAATAGATATAGGTCCTGAAAAAATGCTGGAATAAGATTGTTAGGTTAGATATAAAACTGTTTAATGTCCTATGGAGCCAAAAAAAAAAAAAAAAAAAAAAAAACCCAACCCTATAATCTTGGAATTGGGCAGAAATTATTAGCATCTCTACTGGAAAAATGTATTTGCATTGTTAATGGACCAAAATCTATAGCACTGCCATCAGACTTCTACAACAGAGGTTGTCAAACTTGGGTGTGTGTCAGAATCACCTGGGAACTTGCTAAAATTATACAAACCCAAGCCCCATTCTACTTTAATAAGCCTGGGCTTCTGTATACTTTATTAGCTTTCTAGGTAACTCTGTTAAATATCAAGGTTTGAGAACCACTTTTCCACAAGGCAATATCTATTCTTACGGAGTTGTGAAATATCCTAGTAAATATGAAATTAAATGAAGGTACGTCACCCTAAAGACTTAAGATAGTCTTTGGGGTGAGCCTGTTAAACAGTTGCTCCACCATGATGTTGAAAGGCTATGTGGTTATCCTGTTGCTTATTTCCAAGTTTTGGAATTGTTTTCTTAATACTGAGCCATGGCCAGATAACATCCCTAGGTTCTGATTAATTGATCTGAAGCATGGCATGGGAATCAAGGGTTTCAAAGCTCCCTAGGTGATTCTACTGTGCAGTCAAGGTTGGGAACTGCTGGCTTTAAGTTTGTCTCACTTCCTGACTACATTCTGTGTTTTATGCAGTGTCAGGAACATGGTGTGTGTACAATATTATGTATTTAGTTAAAGAGTTAATAAATTAAATTTAATAAACACAGACCACTTTGGAATGGCCCATGTTGAAAAAGACACAGGTTTCTCTGGCCAGCCTTTAATAGAGGTGGATGCTTCTTCAAGGGATGGCTACTCCATTCTCAGTTTCAGGAAAACAGCAGAGAACTCTCCAGTTAACACTCTTTCATGTCCAGGGCACTGTTCACACTGCTGTACCCAATTTACAGGTCTCCTGGATATGACTAACCTATCTTCTCCTGCCCAGCTGTTCTAGACAAATCCTTCCTGTCAGACACATATAGTCCTCTTTTCTTTCAGTCATTTGCAAAGTCTTAGAAGAGATACTTCCAAACACAAGATAAAAATAATTTATTTTGGCTTCTGTCTTATTCTTACAAACTTAAGGTTGTTGGAACAACTCAGCTGTTTCAACTCCAGGCTCCCATGTCTTCTCAAGATGTTGCTTCCAGTATGGCGTTGCTGCTGGTAGAAAGTAAGGTGGATGATGTAGGAGGTAGACTTCTCAGCCATCATTCCCTCATTATGGTCTATTTTGAGGAGTCATTGGTCTTTCCTTGTGGTTTTTAAAATTTCATTCTTCCCGCTGTTTGTGCTTTTGTTTGGATATTCTGTGACAGGGGTGAAAATTGTCTTCATTGCTGTCACCAAGATTCTTTTTGAGAAGGAAGCTGCTTGATGTGGGAAAATAACATCAGGAAGTGCTAGGATTCAAGATGAGACGCTGAGAGCACAGGAGTTGGCTGGGACTTAATCAAGTAAGATAATGGCTGAACTTCTCTACCTGAGACAAAGCAAGGTATTTGTTTTTGCTCCTGAGAGGGAAGAGGAGAGCCCAGAAGGAAGCAGAGAAGAGACAAAGTGATGGTAAAAGGCTGGACGGCTATATGAGGGGAAGGACCAGTGTAAAACCCCTGGCAGGGTGGCCACAAGGACATTTAAGAACAGGCTGGCTTTGTTTGCAGCTCTTGGCACTGCTGTGGGATGAGTGCCACCTCTTTGCAACACTGCCTCCCAACTCTTCAGTGAAATCTATTTCATGCATCCATATGTGCATATGTCCATGATAAGAAATGGCACGGAATTTCATGACTGGATCGAGGTAACACAGTCAACATACATGCAAGCAATAGCCAAAGCCAGAAGGAAACTATAATTATGGAAATCTTGAGGAGGACTGTGAGTGGGTTGAGGTTCTGGAATGGGGTTCAAGGCAGTCTTGTGTATCTCACAAGTAGGGTTACATTGAATTCACTCTTTCCACTAGATTTAATGGAAGGATGAAGAATGTATGACTATGCGGTACAGAATCTCAAGACGGCACAGATGTGCCTCATCAAAGGGCTAACAATCTACTCATGAAAATTCGAGATACAGACAAAGAGCTAGACCTACCAGGGAGAATCTAAGGGTCTTGGAAGTGCAGATGAAGGAATGTTAGTTGAAAGTAAAAAAGGATTCCTTCTGATTGGAGAAAGTATCACAGGCCTCATGGAGGAGATGGCGTCTGAGGTAAACTTTGAAAAATGGATAGTATTTAGATGTAGAGAAGAGGGAATTATAATAATTACTCCCATTTATTAGACAGGAAAAAATACTCCCATGCAACCACTTCTTCCATCAAAATATACAGTATATTTATCACCTTAGAAAATTTCCTGGTGCCCCTATCAGAGCAACACCTCCCAACTCTTCACTTCAGGTGGCCACTGATCCGATGAGTACTCACTTGTGTTCTCTCATTTGATCCTCACAACAGTCCTTTRATGTAAGTGCAGTGACTGTTGTCACTGTACACATGAGGGAACAGCTCTGTTTAGTAAGAAATTTGCTCTAAATTGCACAGCTAGAAAATGACAGAGCTTGAACTTGAATCCAAGGATAACTCTGAAGCCCAAACTCTTACACAGTAGAGGGAGTAACATGAGCAAGGAGAAGAAGGAAATTGCCGGACATGTATGGTCAATAGTGAGTAGTTTGGCTACAGGATAAGTTTTGTGAGGCAAAGTAAAGGGGAGTTTAGCTAGAATGTTGTGGTTTTCTATGGATCTCTTTTCCACCCAGAGGAAGGGTTGTGTGTACTTATAATCCTTATGACTCCTGAGCCTACAGGTTGAACTTACCTTCTAAATGATGTTTACATGTCAAAGAGTGTCCTCTTTGTATGTATGTACAAAAGTGTATGTATTCACTCAGCAAAGAGATATAATGAATCACATGCCAGACATTGCCCTTAGAGCCAGAGATGTAAAGATACTGGAGAATTTACAGGTGTGGCTGGAGTTAAGGGTCCTAGAGATGAGGTAGGAAAAGGCCAAGCCTGTTGAAAGCCTTGAAAAGGTGTTAGGATCGAATCAGTCTGAAAAACACAAGCCTGGAAGTTATTCCATAGATTCCTTTACTTGGGTGGGGGGGAGGTTCTCAGAGCACTGAAATGTCACTATGTCTTGTGACTCTATAAGATGGCGGTGTGTGCCCCAAACATATTTGATCACAGAAACCTTATTTATTTGCTTATTAAATAGGGCCCATTTATGGGATTAATGCTTTTCAAGGCATTGGGAATCACTGGTCTACTCCCATACATTTGGAATTCATTTTGTGTGGCCTGGTGACAGTGTTTGTGTTGCCTTATCTTGTGATTTAACTATAGCATGTCTTTTGAATGTCTCTTCTCAGCTGGATTGTAAACTCTTAGAGTAGAAGGAGGAATCTTGTGCTTATTTTTCTACCCTCATTTCACATTGACATTCGTGTTTTTCCATGATTGTCTTTTATATCTACCTTGCAACCAAGTAGAGGCCAAAGACATGGTGGGCACTTGGTTAGTATCTGAATGGCCTAAGGTGGATTTAACGTAGTAGGGAAGACATCTGATGGGGATTATAATCCTGGCTCGGACATTAGCTGTGTTGACTTTGAGCCAGACACTCACCCTCTCTGGGCTCCAGCATCCACTTCCTCAGCCAAGCACAGCCACTGGATGACAGCCTCCCATGGAGTTGGGTCTGCAAGCTTCTGAGTCTTCAAGTAGATGTAAGATATCATTGGAGAGATTTGAATTTAATTTTAGGGAAAATTCTGTACTCTGCTTTCCTGGAAATAGTGTTTGAAAATTAGAGAAAGTCAATATTTTAGAATAATTTAGAGGAGAGGCACCATCAAGGTCATAATACAAAGTCTTCTTGAAAGAGATTTTGCAGGACTGAAATTCTGTGATCTGTATAAAATGAGAACAATAATGTGTTTCCTTCTCCCATTAGTCATTCTGAACTTGAATAAATCTGAGAAGATTTAGCCTTACTAATTTTAAAAGTAGCTGCTGGAAATATAATTTGATTATAACCACCACAACAAAAGAACTTAAACATATGTTGAAGTTACAAGCATTATTAACACTCGGTTAGGGCACCTGGGTGGCTCAGTTGGTTAAGTGACTGCCTTCGGCTCAGGTCATGATCCTGGAGTCCCGGGATCGAGTCCCACATCAGGCTCCCTGCTCAGCAGGGAGTCTGCTTCTCCCTCTGACCCTCTTCCCTCTCATGCTCTCTGTCTCTCTTTCTCAAATAAATAAATAAAATCTTTAAAAAAAAAAAAAACAAAAAAAACACTCGGTTAAAAACATAGTACCTTCCGCTTATAGAGACGGTTCTCCCAAGTAGCTCAAAGCACTTTGCACTGAAATGTTAATATTCCCATTTTATGGATAAGGGAGTGGAAGTCCAGAGTGGGGCTAGCTGACCCAGTTCCCGACTAACATCCGAGTCAGAGCTGGGTATTGCCCTGGACCTGAGGTTTCCGAGTATGGCCTTTTCCCCACCACCAGATATGCAGAGTGTTCATTTTGATCTCCAGCCCAGTTGATGAAAGCTGTTTTCCCTCTGAAATATGTGTATATTTACTGGATGCTGTGTATGTATGTGTCCCCTACAAGACACGTGATTTCCTGAAACCTGCAGATAAACAATGATAATTGGAAATGGACAGGGTGCTTTGGCAGATTTGAAGTACTGTAATACTTAATATTAAGTCTGAATGCTTCTTTTTTTTTTTTTTTTTTTTTTTTTTTTTTTTTTTTTTTTTTTTTTTTAAGATTTTATTTATTTATTTGCTAGAGAGAGAGAGAGTACAAGCAGGGGGAGGGGCAGAGGCAGAGGGAGAAGCAGACTCCCTGCTGAGCAGGGAGCCTGATGTGGGACTTGATCCCAGGACCCTGGGATCATGACCCGAGCTGAAGGCAGCCGCTTAACCGACTGAGCCACCCAGGCGTCCCAAGTCTGAATGCTTCTTGTGATAAGCAGCCTTCAGTTACCCGAAATCAGGGCCCATGATTAACTGGCAATTGGCTGGTATTAATTATGAGGCACGTCCTGTAAATCTCTTTGCTGATGGGGCCCCAGGCAGGTCTGAGGCCAGCCGAGGTCTGCAGCATGTGGAATCTGGAAGCACAGACCAGAGCCTAGTGCTCTTCCTCCCCAGCCCACATTTGCTTCCTAGTTCCTGGCAGCCCTGACTGCATGTACTTCAAACTCCATTTCCATCTCAATGAGGTTATGTCCAATGTGATTGTACCTTCCCCTGGCAGGGCCCATCCACCAACCTTGCTCTTTTATCTCCCCCTCGGCTTCTTACATTGGAGAACTTGTAGCTCCTTATGATCTGCTGAACATTAATATTCACTAACTTGCTCCAGGGAGCTACGCTTCACCGAGCGCATTTTCACCTGAAAGGAGTTGTTTAATATAAACATTTGGTTAATATTCTGTACATTTGAAAGTATTTTATCAGCATCAGTGTAGGACCAAAAGTCATTTAAATTCAATGGGAACTGATTATGTGCCAAGAATCAGTCCTTTCCAAAAGAGTATGTTTTCTCCCCTACTATAATGTATACATTATAAAACTCACTTACACGGTTGATAGGAACACTTTGTGGACAAACCAGCAGCCCTGCATTTCATCCGACTGAGTATTCATCAGCTCTGGCGCTGGTGTTAAATGGGGGAAAATATTATACAATATTGCTTTAAAAACTGTCTAAATATAATTATCAACATCTTTGGAGTGATAATAATTATCATAACAAGAGCTCATCAGAGGAAACACACAGTTTGATGAGGATCCTCTACTTGAGTCCCTGCCCCCTTGCAGAAGAAGGATGAAAATTCTTTTTTTTTTCCCTTCCCAAAGAACCCTAGCTCTCTGAACCCTTCTTCTGGCTGCCCTACAGTTTTTCTTTGCATGTGTCTGTGTGAAATTCATTATCCCAAATAGTTGGTAAGTAGACAATACAGGCAGCTCCAAGAAAGGTTGAAATAGACAAATGGAGAATGCTGCTAAGATTTGTTTGAATTACATTCCAAACTTTGGGATAAAGTCTTCACAAAAACAACTATTATTACTTTCTGCCTGAGGCACCTGTGGATACCGAGTTTTCTTTAAACGTTTTTTTTTTCTCCTGAAATATAACTTACTGGAGAAGGAAGTGTGTATGTGTGTGTGCATGTGTGTGTATGTATGTGTACATACAACAAATAAAAATCTATGTGGCCACCATCCTGGTCAAGCATCCCTGTATGTGCCTACCTGACAACAAATCTCTCAGCCCCATGGAGTTAACCGTGTCTTCAAGTTTAGCTGGAGTTTGTTCATTTTATTTTTTTTTTTAAAGATTTATTTATTTTTGTGAGAGAAGAGAGAGCAAGCAAGCATGAGTGGGGGTGGGGAAGGGCAGAGGGAAATGCAGACTCCTTGTTGAGCAGGGAGCCTGATGCAGAGACTTGATCCCAGGACCCTGGAATCATGACCTGACCCATAACTGACTGAGCCACCCAGGTGCCCTTGGAATTTGCTCATTTTAAATGCTAGATAACCTTTATGATAAATGGATTTATTTATCCATTCTAACATTTACGGACATTTGGGAAATTTCTGTTTGGGGCTATTCCAAGCAGTGTCTCTCTGAGCATTCTCATTGGTGTACATATACAATTGTTATCTCTGGAACACATCCTTTAGAGTATGATTGCTAGGTCATATATTTGCATTTCTTCAATTTTATTGGATAATGCCCAGCTGTTTTCCAAAGTGGTATTACCAGTTTGCATTCCTGCTAGCAGCATGAGAGTTGCAGATGTACCACATCTTCATCAAGACTTGTATTGCCAGGCCCTTAAATTTGAGCCAATCTGGTGGGTGTGTAGTGGTGTCTTCTATAGTTTCAATTTGCATTTCTCTAATTATCACTGAGATTAAGCATATCTTTCATTTGTTAGTTGGCTGTTTGGAGTTCTTTTGTGAAGTGTCTATTCAAGTCCTTTGCTCATTAGTGGGCTGTCTTTTCCTTATTGATTTGATGGCCTGATAAAGAAATGAAAGCCCTATCATGGTGTCTGCTTAGGAAGTACCCAACACTGTATCCAGCACATAATTTAACGATGATAAAGACAAAAAATTAGTGTAGATGCCAAGGCAGACTCTGCTACTTCTGAGATTCTTATGAATTTCTAGAGTAAAGAAAACATAAGTCATTAAAAAAGGCCATTGGGGCCATATATCTCAGTGCCAGGAGTCCTCTCCTTGTAGTTGGGTTGTTTTGGAAGGGCTCTGGATCCTTCAAGGATCATTTAGATTGCTGCCACAGGGATTTAATAATGCATACCATAGAGTTCCAGAAACAAATAAATTCCTCTAGCAGCAAATAGCCTATTTACTCTCAGGACCCTGGAAGAATACCAAAAACTAAGCTCTTGGACATTCAAAACACTCATTAGTGTTCTGACAGTGGAGATAGCCACATCCTAATTGGCAACATAGCCACATCCATGATTGTTACATTGAGCCAGACCAATGTCAAACATTGAAACAGCCAGCCAGAACTTCTTTAAGGAGAAGGAGTTTGGATAAGAATGTGCCCAACTCACCCTCTGAGATGTGGCTTCGAAGGGTCCAGACACCTTCTAATTCTAGGACTTGCTCTGGATCTGTCTTCTATGATTAAATACTTCTTGATTCTCCTTGGGCTCCCGAATTCCCACATCTCCTCTGCATGTCTCCAGTTCCAGCTCCCTAAGAGAGGGCATTAACTGCTCCACTTGCCCCCTTAAAGAATGTGTCCCTTTTTTTGCTGTAAATCTTTTCTAGATCACCTCCTGGGCCGTTTTTTGCAAGTTATAAGTACTTTTTTTGGGTTCACTGCTGGTCAGACTCCTAGAGTTCTGGCCTGTGTGTAAGAATCCCTTGCAAATGTTTTTGCTTAGAAGCCATGGCTGTGGCACATGTTCAGGGTCAGGTCTGGAACAGAGACTCATGTGACATCTCAGTACTAACCAGAATCTTGGGAGAGGTGAGGCTCTCCAGCCCCCGCTCTGTTCTCTCCTCCTTTCGTGATGGAATCAGTTGACTTGAAGCTGAACATATGGCAGCTACCATCATAACATAGAAACCATTCCCTCTACCATGGCAACCGGAAAATCAATGCACACTTATGGCTTGGATGTACTCAGTAAATGCACAACGTATAGGAGCGTTTTTTTTTTTCTCTTTTTTAAAGAAGCATTTGGAATAGCAGCAGAGAATTAAGACCTTTTCTTCAAACACACCTCTTAAGTTCTTCTGTGGAGAGGGGTGTTTGGAATATCTTACCTATATTGTTCTGTTTCATTACCGCAGGAGTTTTTTAATGGAACTACATTTTGTTTCCAAATTTCAGGCGTATTATTTATCCCCGAATGAATTGGATTCAATTCAGTTTTCTCCCAGAGATCTTTGAAATTGATTCGTCAATATATTTTTCCAAAGTTCTACACCTAAAGGAAAGTACTGCGATTAGAACCTCCCTAATGCATCTGACATCTATAGACTAAATAATTTGGCTCCATATTGATGAGAATATCAGAGGCATACATTCTGTCTAGTGTCTTAAGGATAAGTGTCTTAGTTTTATTACCATGTTCATCTTGGTGAATTCTCTCCTTGCTCAGACCTGGAAGGTAATTGTATCTTATTGTCTATATCTATGTAGTTCCATCACTTAAATAGTTGGAAGGGCAAGAAAAAATGGGACTTTTTTTCTGTGGGAAAGCATTGCCAGGGGCTGTCTCTTCAGACTTCCCATAACTTCATTCCAAGAAAAAAAACAAGCCAAAGAGTTGAAAGGAGCAATAATGGAGACTAGGAGCCATGAAAGTTTGGTTTCTACTTCTGTCCTACTTTGGCTGTCTCTAGCTCCTCAGATGGAGCGGGTCGTTCAGACTGTGGTTCGAAGGACCCTTCTGCGTGAAATCCATGTTCCCTTAACTCTCGGCAGTGTGTTGTTTTCTCTGTGTCGTGCTCACCCATTAGCATTTTAATTTAGCTTCATATGGCACTGTTCTGCAGATGGATTTGCTTTCTTGCTTGTGTTTATTGTACGAGTGACAAACATGAGGGCATTTTCATGATGTGAAAAAATGCCGTGAAGTTGTGAAAATGAGGTGACTTTTCCTTGCCAAGCCCCAAGGAATGTTAAAGCAGAGATAGCTCTGACAGGGAACCACAAACGTTCCCAATATTAAAATGTTCAGGAGTCTTGATCTAATTGAAATGAGAAGTTTTGGCCGAGGGCTAGGGACTCAGACATGACCTTACACTTCTGTCTGTTCAGTGGGATGTGGCTCATCTGACTCTTCGGGAAGTCACTCAGTCCTTTACAGAGACACCTTCTTTCTGTGGATTTTGAGCAGCACTTGGAAATCAGACACCTCCTGCTTTGGGGGCATAGTGGTGAGTGGATGGTGAACACACTCTTACAAAACTAGTCTCAGGTATTGAAGGGCTTTGTTTTGTGAGTCCATCACTCCTTGAGATCTGTAAATTCTTACATCTACCTGGTAGTTCCTAAGGATCCACTTACGCCTTGGGTCTAAAAGTAAACAACTTTCTCATTGGAGGTTTTTAAGTAGGAAAAAAGCAGTTTTAGGGAAGGGAAGCATAAGAAACTGTCTTATAAAGGTTGTCTCTTTCCTATACACTGGATAATTCCTAAACACTTGCCTTCTTGTTTAATATTCGTTGAGATTTCTTAGAGCAAAGTGTACTGTTTAAGGCAGGGGTGGCCAATACTTGTTCAACATCTAATCACCGAGCCAGAATTCATGACAGACATCATTAATCAAGCACAGAATTCTTTCCTGCTGAACCAAGAAGTACAGCGTCAGAATCCTTCTCAGTACGACTCCACCAGTTGATCAGAGTTGTGATGCAAAATGAAACTGACCTACCTTCCCTGGTCTGGACTCTGCCAGAGATGTGATTCCTCTTCTTAGCATGAGTAGCCAGATATAGCAGACAACCTTCATCCGGAAACTATGAGTATTCAACACTTCCTACAACTCCCCCTCCCTCTGACTCCAGTGAAGCATTGCAAGTATAAGAGGGGCTCTTTTGTTGGGCAGGTTCTTTCTTTGTCTCATCTCAGGCCACCTCCTCCTTTATGTCTCTGTGCCTTCGCTCTGCATTCATCAGGGGCTTGGCATGCTCTCTCATGGCACATCCTCTCATGTCTGGGTCCTGGTTCTGTGGGAGTGATAGGCAGAATTCTGAGATGGTCCCAAGATTCCCGCCCCCTGATGTTTACACCCGTTACTCTCCTGATTAGGTTACATGATGTGACAAAGGTGAAGAGATTTTGCAGATGTAGTCAAGGTCTCAAATCCGTTGATTTTGAATTCATCGAAAGGAAGAGTATCATGGGTGAGTCTGATCTAATCAGACGAGTTCTTAAAAAGCTGGGTGGGGGGGCGCCTGGGTGGCTCTGTCGTTAAGTGTCTGCCTTCGGCTCAGGTCATGATCCCAGGGTCCTGGGATCGAGCCCCACATCGGGCTCCCTGTTAGCAGGAAGCCTGCTTCTCCCTCTCCCACTCCCCCTGCTTGTGTTCCCTCTCTCACTGTGTCTCTCTCTGTCAAATAAATAAATAAAATCTTAAAAAAAAAAAAAAAAAAAGCTGGGTGGGCCCTTTGTGAAGGAAGAAACCGAAATGCTCCTGCTGGCCTTGAAGAAATAAACAGCCATGTTGTAGATTGTCTATACTGAGTGCTACATGGCGGGACTCCAAGAGCATCTTCTAGGTGCTGAGAGTGGCCCTCAGCCAATAGCTAGAAAGAACATGGAGACTTCAGTCATATAGCATCAAGAAAATACATTCTTCTAACCACCTAAAAGAGCTTGGAAGTGGGTATTTCTCTAGTTGAACCTCAAGATGAGGATGTAGATGGCCAAAATTTTGTTTTCAGCCTTGTGAGGACCCATTTGAAACATATTGGGCTCCTGACCCATGGAACCTGTGAAATAACAAATTTAACCATGTTAAACAGCTGCTAAATATGTGGTAATTTGTTACACAGTAATAGAAAATGAACCCAGCAGGCCAGATGTAGGGTACAGGATTTTCCACTTGGCCCTTTCTGCTGCCTTCCAAAACCAGCAAAAAATCATTTTGATGGGGAGATAGGTGGGGGTTGGTGAGATAGGTGATGGGGATGAAGGAGGGTACCTGTTGTGATGAGCACCATGGTGATGGATGGAAGTGTCGAATCACCAAATTGTACACCTGAAACTAATATTACACTGTATGTTAACTAACTGGAATTTAAATAAAAATTAAAAAAAATTAAATTAAAAAAAACCCCTACATAACTTTATTTTTAGGGTCTGATTGGTTTTTCCCTTAGGAAAATAATTATAGTGTAACAAGAGTAACAAAACAGTGATGATATTGGGAGAATTAAAGAAATTTCAAAAGCTCATAAGTCACAGTAATTATTTCTAGTCCATATGAAAACAAGAAGAGAGAGTCAGTGCTCCCTCACTTCCTCACTCCCACATGTATACAATGAAATGGGTGTGGCCCTTAGCCCAGGAAACACCAGTAGTAATGGCTGTTGAGACCTGTCTTAAAAGGAATCCTGACACTCCCTGGGCCTTCCTTCGAGAATTCTTATTTGCAAGTATTAAATCTGTTTATCCTTCATTTTACTTTACTTTCTGTTACTTTTTTTATATGGATACCTCATCCTCCTCATGAAGGGAGGTGGCTTTCTTCAAGGGGTTTGGTAGACAGCAAACATCAATCATTGACATTTTGAAAAGTTCTGGACAAGAGTCTGTGTTCTCATTCTGCCATTGCTCATGACAGGCAGTTTACCATAAAAACTATTTCCCATACCCTTTATTTTGCAGTGAACAAATGGATCCCCTCCCTCCTGGGGAAAGGTCTTTTTTATTCACATTTTCATTTGGGACTTCTATTTATTCTGAAGAATGGGGGATGATAAGAATCTCACCTGTTTCATAAGGCTTTTGTGAGGAATAAATAAGGAAATACACGAGAAGTTCTTAGTACCATCAGGCACATAGCACATGCTTAATAAATGTTAGCCATTATTATTATAATCACCTATCATGTGCCCAGCAATTTGCAGGACCCTAAAGTGGTGAAGCAGAAATCCCTGTGTGCCTCCTGCCTACATCACAGTAGAGACTCTCAGATGAAACATCACAATGGCTCCTGGTCATTCAGGAATGGGGGGGGGCTTGGGGGCCAGAGTATAAACTGGTGGATCTGAGCTTGCTGAAACCAGACAGCCGGTCTCTATCAATCAAGAGGGGCTTAATCCAGAAAGGTAGAGTCTCGGGTTTGAGATCATGGAGGGGAGTGGGTAGTTGAGCAAAGTTTCTATTTGGGTTTTTTTCTGGACAAATGACACTGGAAGGGGAGAGAACTGAGTGGATAGTTTCAGAGTTTCAGAACCAAGAGACTTTATGATCTAGGAGTTGCAGTCGATGACGAAGAAAATGGGGTGTGGGTATGGGTTACCTGAAAGTATGCCAAATCAGGAAGAATTATGGTTTCTGTCAGAGTTTTTTCTCTTTCTGCGCACTCAGAAAAACCTGATTTGAATCATTAGGTTGAAAGTTTTGTATATATGTGTGTGCACATACATGCATATATAATATACCGTTAAAAAGGGGCAGCATAGTTGACTAAAGGACCATAGTGTATGTTTTCTGTGTCCTTGCTGTCTATTCAAATTATAGGTGAGCTTGACAAAGGCTTCTTTATAAACCTAGGGAGTTTCCATTTATCTGCTGTTTGGCCTGTATAATCCTCATGTTTTACACTTTTAGCCCTTTTAAAAATGTCATTCTTTTCCCAGGGTTCTTCTGATCATTGGGTCAGAAGCATCTGAGTCCTTGTCATCAGTTGCACCTCAGCTGTACTAGAAACTAGATGTTTAAGAATATCATAATCCCAGTGTGATATAAAGACCTTTCTAAGGAAGATGAGATACCCGGAGACTGGAAAGGAAAAGTCTGAAGGATTTGACCACATTAAAATGAAAAGCTTTGGTTCAGCAAAACACCAGAAACAAATTCAAAAGATAAAATACACACCGGAGAAGCCCATTCTCTCAACACATCTGACAGTTCACAAAGAGCAACTACAGTCCAGCCTGAAAAATGAACAAAGTGGTAGGAAAATGGGCAGTGTTCACTATGAGGACATAGAAATAGGGATGCCTAATTAGGTGGCAAAAAGCTGTTCAGTCTTAATAAAGAGTGAAGATAAAAGCTTAGTAAAGATTAACATTTACTGAAGATTAAAATGACACTTCTGCCATAAATAAAAACATTGTTGGCAACATCGTGGCTAAGTGGGCATCCTCCTGGGGGTAACTGCAAGGGCGCATCTGCTAGGAATGGTAAACAGCAATGGCTTAAGCATTGCCCAAGTTTGTGGCCCAGAATCTGAGCAGGGGTCCAGCAAGGTGGAGGCTCCCGCCTCTGAAGTTCAAGCAAAGAATGACTCCTTTTGGTGACTGACCTCAAAGATAGGAAATTTTTTTAATAGTCTTCTAGTGTTCATTTGGTTACATCTGAGGCTAAAATTCTTCTTTGTCTTTTCATGCCTAGATGTTCTTATTTACTTAATTTGTTTTGTTTCTTTGTTTAATTTTTTATCCTTGAAGTTCATTACCAGAATGTCTTGGTGTTTCCCAGGGTATGGACAGTCCTTTCTAGTCTCATTTGGGCCTTTCTTTAATTAAGCAATATTTTCTTTTGTTATGACTCATTTCTCTTTTTTGGTCATCTGTCCCTACTACATAGGCTACTAGTTACTACATATGTTGGATCTTTTTATTATTGTGCCATGGGTCTCTTTTTTATTATGCCATGTCTGTAATCTCTTTTTATTTTGAAACAGAGATTTTTGTCCCCCAGGGAATATTTGGCAACATCACATGCTTATTGACAAGCTACTGGCATCTAATTGGTGGAGGCCAGGGACACTGCTAAACATCCTACAATACGTAGGACAGCCACTGTCACAACAAAGAATTATCTGGTCCAAAATGTCAGTAGTTGCAAAACCTCGCCCCAGGGTTCAGGCTGGATCCTGATAGATCTGTAGTTTTATTTTTTTAAAGATTTTATTTATTTGAGAGAAAGTGAAAGAGGGAGCACAAGCAGGGGAAGAGGGAGAGAGAGAAGCAGGCTCTCCGCTGAGCAGGGAGCCGGACATGGGGCTTGATCCCAAGACCCTGGGATCATGACCTGAGCTGAAGGTAGATGCTTAACAGACTGAGCCACTCAGGTGCCCCAGATCTGTAGTTTTAAATTATTTCAAATCATGTGGAAGAAATCCAGAACTTCTATAGGAGTAATATGTAGATAATGTTTCTTCTTTTAGGTAATGTTTTCGATACTAATGCTAATGCTGGAGCATTTGAGAGCATGTGTGTGAATATTTGAAACACAAAACCAGAGAGATGTTTCTCTCTACATACATTTATATGTATCTTATACTTTTAAGTGATACTACCATAAACCTTGATTAAAACATGATTATCTAACATATTAAGGGCTTGTGCTATTTGTGTGGGTTACATTTTCTAGTTAATGGCAACTTAACCTCAGAATATTTTTGTTTCAACCTTTGTTTTTCAGAAAAGATGTATTTCCAGGCTGAGGTTCTTGCAGTGTTTCTGAATAATCAAGCAAGTTGAAAACCCTGTAATCTTACATAAATGTAGGAGGAGAGAATTATGGTTATTAACACAATTTCTCCTAGATAATGAGATTGGACTAAAATGATATTGAACAAAATATATTTTCTAAAAGTGATTTAAAAAAAAAAGTCAATATCTAGCCATAATGAATTCCAGCTATTCGACGTCTGACTGAAATTTTATTTACCACTTCAATCACGTTGTACACATCACTCTTATCAGCATGGAGAAATTCCAGGAGAGTAAGGAACTGACCCAGACTCACTTTATCTCCTTTTTCCATAAATACACATATTTTAGTGCTCACTGTTCTAATTGTTTGCAAATTCATTTGCATGATTTCTTTCGATCTTTCACAGAACTTAGAAAATTAATTACTTGATCTCTGTAATAATAACCACCCTGTCTCCTCCCTTTCTGTATTAAAGCTAATTTAAAGGGAGGAATTTAATTCAGTCGTCTCTTTGTTTACTCAAATTACACATGCATAATGAGATCTCAGTAGGAAAGGATGCAGAATGCCACCTTGAAGACTCAAATCAGTACCTTGGGGCAAAAATATGATAGTCTAACCATGTAGTTATTAAGAGTTCCCAGATTATAGCATTTGGATGATCAAACCTGTTGTTTCTAGGGCTCTTCTCAAATCAAAGATGCTGAAAAGATTCGGAGGAGGGGGGACAAACACTTCAGGGGGCAGAAGTCATCAATATCATCACTGCAGTAGGGGTTGCATACATTTTATAATTTCCAAAACTCACTGATACTCTACACTTGATAAAATGATGCGGTATCTTCAGTTTATTTTCCTTTTCTATGGCCTTTCCTTGACATTTCCCAATATCCTCTCCACAAAGGGTTGAAATAAAATACGAACAAAACTAACACATATAGTATTGTCAATCTGGACCAAGTTTTGGATGCCATTTTAATTTTTCTCTCTCTCAGCTCAGTAGTTCTAAGGGGGTTAACCAGAACAGTCTTCAATGAAGTTAAACACATTTTAATAATGACCACTAGGTCATTATTTTTCACATGTGGTTCATTTAGATGGGCATTTATTTCAGAGGTTATTCAACCCATGGTCTCTTTGGAAGTTGTCTTTTTTATTCAAGGTTAGTTGCTTATACCTAACCATGTTCCAGAAAGAGCTGAAGTCAGCTTACAAGGATGCAAAATTAAAACCATGCCGAGTTCATGTTTTACTACACCATGCAATCCCGGGGCAATCAAAATAGCAGTGAGCGCAAAGAATCTTTTGGTCATTGTTGGACACTCTTTGAAAACAGTGTAATCAAACAAGCCATTTGTTCAGTGTCTGCTGTGGGCTCAGCACTGAGTTGGACACTGTGGAAGTTATAGAAAACATTACCTAATGGATATAGAAAACCATACCTAGTGGATTGGAACATTCCACATTCTGAAATTCAGCTATCTGGTAAATTTAGCTATTTAGAAAATAGTCAAGAGGTCAGCCTAAATAATGAGATAGTACTTCTAACACTAACTGGAGATCTGTTTACTCATTCTTTGCTTATAAATCTAGCAAACATGATTCTTTGATGTCCAAGCTCATAGCACTCATGGAGCAGTAAATTGGAAGGTAATAGTTTGCTACTACAGGCACATCGATGGCTGAAAACTTCTGCAAATAAGAGAAGAGAGATTTAAAAAACAAATAGGTAAAAATCAAAAGGCTCCAGAGTGAGGACGTTAAGGGCAAGGACATCTAGTCATGAGGCACAATTCAGTAATGGGTGGCAAAGATGTACTTAACATCTGTTTATTTAAAAAGACAGATACAGGGCGCCTGGGTGGCTCAGTTGGTTAAGCGACTGCCTTCGGCTCAGGTCATGATCCTGGAGTCCCTGGATCGAGTCCCGCATCGGGCTCCCTGCTCGGCAGGGAGCCTGCTTCTCCCTCTGACACTCCCCCCTTCATGTGCTCTCTCTCTCTCATTCTCTCTGTCTCAAATAAATAAATAAAATCTTTAAAATAAATAAATAAATAAAAAGACAGATACATAAGATATACCATAAACATGCTTTTTGCCAAAATGTTTATACTTTTTAAAAAGCTCGGGCCTGGGAAGAAAACCCTCAATTATCTGGAAAACTCCGTCGCTCTGATGGCATTTGTTTTCTGGATAGCTGAGATTTTAGCATTGTTGATGAGGCAGGACTAATAGTAAGCAAAGTGATAGGATGTCATTAAATACTGGGTTGTTTGTCATCTGCTTTGATAGATTCCAGGGTAAAGTAAGTGATTCTAAGCTCCACGGGTGAAAGAATGGTTAAGGATTTGTGCTATGCCTTGAAGCTAGACTAGAATTTGAATAGATGTTGGGGTTTCATACCGATTAAATATGAAGTCAGTGCTTTCTTGGCCCTTTATCCCCCTTTCTCTCTGGAAAGTGGTCCAAGGAGATGGACCACTTGGAGGGTAGAGATTCCAAAAGGGGGCAGGTAGTGGTGCCAAAGCACAATGTGCCATAGTCACCATTTTTCTCGGTACCTCCTTCCATCTCTCTGACCATCTTCCTTCCTCCAGCCATCCTGAGTCAAATGATTCTGTTCCAGTGTGAAGCGGAGAGCAGAGCAGGGCAGTAAGAACCATGCTCTAGGTTCACATTCTGGAGTCTTACTAGCTGGGTGACCTTGAGCAAGACGTCGACCCTGAGCTCCTGCAGATGACACCAGGACGCCTATGATCACAATGATGAGTCAGCAGAACAATGCAGGCACTGAGTATTTTCTAAACCACAAAATCCTCTGAGAAATGTTGTGTTAGTTTTCCACTGGGTGTTAAGATTCTTCAGGATTCCTAATTTTCTCTTCACAAATCTGGGACCTCGGGGCCTGATTATGGGAACAGACTGCTCTTTAGGACTTGAACTCAGCAGTGCTGCAATTATTATGACATGTGGTTTAAATCTCAGCATGAAGGGCAAGTCATTGGAAAATCTCCTCCTTTCCAGCATTTGTCCTAAGAAAGTATCTAAAGATGGGCATTATTTGGTTGATCGAGGGAAGTGTGCTAGGAAATTATAAAAATGTGGATGGCAAGACTGAGAGTGGGAATAGTAATGAGTCCAAGTCAGTCTGTTGAAGGTTTATGGAGAGTATGATAATGATCGATGACTGCCCATCTGAGCCATTATGGCCTGTAGGTTCAAGTGCACAGGCTTGGAAATCCCTATCAAATGAGAGGGGTGGTGTGGCCACTTACACAAAATGAGCCCTTTCTCAAGACAGGATCATAGGGGAAGGGAGGAAAAAATGAAACAAGATGAAACCAGAGAGGGAGACAAACCATAAGAGACTCTTAATCTCAGGAAACAAACTGAGGGTTGCTGGAGTGGTGTTGGGGGGGAGGGATGGGGTGGCTGGGTGATGGACATTGGGGAGAGTATGTGCTATGGTGAGCACTGTGACTTGTGTAAGACTGATAAATCACAGACCTGTACCTCTGAAACAAATAATACATTATATGTTAAAACAAACAAACAAAAAAGAAGATAGTAGGAAGGGGAAAATGAAGGGGGGGAATCAGAGGGGAGGACGAACCATGAGAGACTATAGACTCTTAGAAACAAAATGAGGGTTTTAAAGGGGAGGGGGGTGGGGTGCTGGGTTAGCCCGGTGATGGGTATTAAGGAGGGCATGTATTGCTTGGAGCACTGGGTGTTATATGCAAACAATGAATCATGGAACACTACATCAAAAACTAATGATGTAATGTATGGTGACTAACAAAATAAGATCATTAAAAAAAAAAAAAAAAAAAAAGATGAGCACTTTCTATCCAAACCAGCTTGTCTACCATTCCATTTACCAGGAGCAAGGCCTGCTGTGTCTCAGAAGAACTGTAATCTACTCAGGCTTTGCTCCTAATGAGATAGAACTCATTGCTCTAATTGTTAACTATACTGGAATTTAAAATAATATTTTAAAAAATGCAAGTCTAACCACTACTCCTACTCCCCAGGTCCTCTAAAATAAATTCTGAGTTCTTTAGCATAGATAGTAAAGCCCTCTGTGATCTGATCCTCAGGTCAGTGATACAGCCTTAGCTTCTGCCGGTCTCCAACTAGCAATTAATGCTCTAGTAATGCTAGAGTACTTGAAAGCCATGCCCCTCTTACTTCTTACCATGAGATTATTTTGTCCTTCCATACCTTTGCATTGTTCTTTATTGAAACACTCTTCTTAATCTCCTTACCTGGCTCTTCTTATCAGCCTTCAAGACTTAGCTCAGACATCTTCTCCAACAACCTTTCTTATAATTCCAGAGTGGGTACAAGGAAGGTTGTGCTCTATGCTTGCACTAAAATTTGTGCATGCCTCTCTACTTATGATGGTACATTGAAACGATCTTTTATGTGTTTTTCCCATTAGAATATGGATTTTTAAAAAACAAAGACTGTATTTTATTTATATCTAAGTCATGAGCACTTAGCAAGAGACCTGGCAGACTACATAGCAAGTATATGTCAAACTGAGCCATTAGTTGTGTCTCTAGGACATTCCTATATAGAAATCCATCTGTTAGTCCATGAATGGAGATCTACCTTGAATACTGGACAAAGGGGAGAATTGAAGTGCTTACCAAGCCAATATTGGATAAGCGGGGTATTGTCTACATTTTCCACTGAATGAATCTCCCTATATTTCAAAAGTCATTTTAATATCTCCTCATTTCCTTAATAGGCATTATGAGGATACATCAATGACCAGAAAGAGCACCTGCCCCCAAAGGGTTTGTTTCCTAGGGGTACAAAGCTAAATATGTGCTGCAAGAGAAGTGACCGCCTTGGGGGTTCAGTGAAGAGACAGACTGCATGCTCCTGAGGGAGTCAGAAAAGACTTTGTAGGATAAGGGACACATCAAATAACCTTGGAAAATGGTGACGATTTTGAGAAGTAGAAATTGGGAAGAGATAAAAGGGAGAGTGGGAGAAGATGCATTCTAGGCAGAGGAAATATCAAAGGCAACGAGATGGAAAAGCCCTGAATGTATTTGGGAAATAAGAGGAACAACCGATTGTTCTCAACTGGATCCTGATGTGATTCATTTTCCACTACTTACCCCCCACCACCATGCTCCAGCCATCCCAGCTCCTTTCTCTGGCCCAGTGGTTCACAAACTTGAGTGAGAATCAGAACTGTCTGGAGGGCTTGTAAAACACAGATTGCTGGACCCCATTCCAGCTACCAAGTTTCTGGTTCAACAGGTCAGATGATGCTGATGCCATGGTCTGGGGCCATATTTAAAAATCACTGCAAAATTGTCCTGTGGATGCCACCATGGCAAAGACCTGGAGACATGTTCCTCAGTCCCACTCCGGAGACTATTGGAGATGGACCTTAGAACTCACTTGGAGCCTTGGGCCTTTCAGACTCTGCCCCCAGAAACCACAGCTAACCGCCCATTGGCAGAGCGGCCACCACCATTTCAGTTGTAGAGCAAGCAGCATTTTCCCATCATCCTGGCAAATGAAAGACTAACTTGAACCATCTGGTTCTGTAACACCCTCCTACACCACTGCTTAAAAGCAGCCAAACATATTTTGTCTTACATTTTGTCAATAAAATATTGCTCCCCGAGGCTGTCGGCTTGTCATGTTTGCAGCCCATAAGCAATGCTGGAGCAGTTAGTGGTGGCACCAGCAAGAGGAAGGCCATGGGCAAGCCCCTCAGCCTTTTGCTGCTGACACCCTGTGCACCCCTCTTCTCAGGGCAGATTCTCTAAACTGATGCCTGCAAGTAGTTTTTGAAAGTGGAACTAAAATGTGTCCACACCTTTTCCCGGCCGCTCTGCCCTTGCTGGCCTTTTAATTTTGTTTTGCCTTCTGACAGTGAAGAATCAATGTCTAGCATTTCCAACAGCCAGGTACAGTGTGTACACATTTATTAAGATTAATTAAAAAGTAACAAATTGTAAAGTAATAACATTAACAACCAGTAGAAAAAGTGTAGACAGTTTGACAGTCTTTTTGAATTTCATTAAAAGATGGTAGTGACAAAAACCCCAGAGACTATTTCTACTTTACTAAAGAAATAGGTCACAGATTCAATTACAGTCACTGAAGCATGGACTCAATCTATCATGGCAAATTAAGTACATTTTAGCAACCTACTTTCCTTTAAAAATTTTATAGACACTTTCAGTGGAAGAAGAAAGACTATAGAAAAAAAAAAGAAATTGCAAAACCAAGTCCCACCCCAACTCCCCCCGCAGCTTTTGAGTAAGCATTTGGCTTATTTGCTTTGGGTATAAGACAGAAAATCATTAAGAAATACTCGGCTCGCTCACAATTATTACTCTTCACTCGTTCATGGTTTAATGATGCAGATTTGGAATTGGGAGTGGGAAACAGCTCCAAATTAGAATCGCTGGTCTTCAAAGGGGGACTTTGTTCTCCAGGAGGAGCCCCACCCCTTTCTTTTAAAAGAGGACTATTTGTACTTTACAGCTTTTATGAAATTTTTGCCTGAGACTCTCAGGGCTGACATGTTGTGTTCATTTCGGGAAAGATAAATAATTAAATAATTTTTAAAAAAAGTGCTCATTCGGCCTGTGGATGTGGTTTAGCCAAGTGCAAATATTGGGACAGCGAAACAGCCTCTTGCCTGTAGCAGAGTTGATTTCATGTTGACAACTGGAGTTTATGAAGGGCCTCTTGCCATGAAGCAGCGGGGGCCATCTCTAAGACCCTGCAGCTGCAACAACAATTATAGAGTGGGGGAGGGTGAGACCCTCGTGTTTCCACTTTGACAAGTTAAGGGCTGAGGGCCGGGACACTCCCAAGCCCATCTTAGGAGTCTGTTGTTGGGCCAGAGCAAGCAGCTTCAGAAGCCCAGGTTAAGTCTTATTCCTAAAAAGACACTGCCACCCAGTCACCTATTCAGTTTAGTGCTGGTGTTTCCTGTCCCTCCATAGTCCTGCCTTTTCCCTGAGAACCTGGCTGGCTTTCTCCTGATGCTAGCCAAGGTAGTGTAATGGGCTCAAACCAGAGAAGTGATTGGCTTTGCTTCCGAGAGAAGTGATAGAGATGCTTCCAGGCATCTCTGAATTATCTTGCTATTGCCCAATTAAACAAGAGCCTCCCTTTAGCCAGGCAGAAGACTAAACTCACTGGTAGAAGCCCGCAGAACCTCATTTCTACTTTTGATTGCCAAAGTGCATCTTCCTTAGGGCATTAGGTTTAATAGTGGAAAGTAAGGTGAAGATCTCACAGGGTCAACATCACCCTTCAAAATATCTCAAATCCAGAGGTATCCACAGTTCCCTCGCTGGGTAGTATATAGAACTCTGAGTCAAGAAGCCCCTGGGTCTTCTTACACTGCAAGTTCCTTCAAACTACTGAGTTAAGATAACTGGGAGCTGATGTGTCTACATTGTGTGCTGTGAAAATGGGATCACTCCTAGAAAGGGAGAGTGATGAGTAGGGAGGCGGCTTATATGACCAGAATGGTAAAAGATTGCAATAAGTGGAGGCTGTAGGTTCTCCATGTAAAGGTGAAGAACACATATTGGTGTTCATCTGCCGTGGCCATGCTCAACCTAAATGGATGAGAGTGCCAAAGAAACTGCATGCTTAGGTAGCTGCCTAGCCCACCCATGAGATTGGAATGGTGTGCTGGCTACCATTCCTGCGCTTATCCTTCCGCTAACTGAGGGCAGTAGTAACGCCTGCCTGCATCTCCCGAGTCTGAACTTGTACCCACTGCCCTGGTGGTGCGACACACCTCACAGGCTGAATATAGACGGTTGTGGATAATATAGACACATTTTATATGCTAACTCTGATTTTACAGTATGTTTTAAATTCTGCTCAGTGCAATGAGACACTTCTACTCTGCAAGGCCCCTGGGAACTGAGACCAAAGGAATAGCTGTTCCCATCTCAAGCACATTTGCAGGGTGTGGGAAATGACTGCAGTATGGAAAGCCAGGCGTTTTGGTGTCACTCATCTGGGGTGGGCCAAGTGTTGGTAGCTGTGTTTTCAGGCTTGTCAGGTGATTGGAATGGATAGCATTAATTGAGTACCATGGATTTAAGGTATTTGCGTACATTAAAATCAGTTTCAGCATGACTCCCTTATACTATTCTTTCCTGTTGTTTGGGGAGCCATCAACTTCCCCAAATCATCCTTTTTGCTGGAGAAGGTGAAGATGCTGCTAAGCCTGGTCAATCTCCACTTGGCGGGGGGGGGTCTCTCACTACACCTGAGCATATGTGTGCCCAACTGACAGGGTAGATAGCGGGTAGGGCTACCCAGAAAGACAAGTGCTGTGCTTTGCAACTTTCCAAATGAATTTAAACCTCTGAGATCAATGTTGATGAGATGGGTGTTTGAACACAGCCATATGAAGTCAGGAACCAGACCAGTGGGATTATCTCTAGGAATATGTAAGAAACAGCTCAAGATTCTGGATAAAATCCATCTTTCTCTTGTCTGAGTTTTTAAAAGGTCTGATCAGATGGTACACCAAGTTTAGCTTCCTTGGGAGATGGTATAGCATAATGATTAGGACCATACCATCATAAGTACCATTATAGACATTATGTATGTGGTCATAATTTGGGGGATGGCTCGTTTTGTCCTTAATTACATTATCTTTTCATAGGTTAAACAGTAGGAGAAAAAAAAAGGTATATTTTCAGAAAAATGATATTAACATCTGTCTCTGGTGGACCATTGCCGAGACAACATAGTGAAGTGGATTTGGAACTGGAACACCTGTACCCTGTAGCTTCCTAGGAGTGACCTTGGCCAAGTCTTTGGATCCTTTTGAGTTCTAGTTTCATTAAGTGAAAACATGGAGATTCTATATGTCCCTTGTGTCCTTTGATGGGATTCTCATTAGGACCTTATGAAAAATTCTTCATGTTCATGTAGCACTTATTTTACAGAGCATTTCTCATAAATCATTGCATTTAAGCCTCATGCTAACACTTTGAGATAGATGTTATCATTCCCAATTTACAAATGAAGAAGTGGAGGCTGAGAATTTCCCAAGGCCACCAAAATAGTTCACTGGCATATACCTAAGGCTCCCAGGTTCAGTAGTATTTCTAATAGACCATAAGTGTATTATTTTGGGTAAATGATGTATGGGAACATGCTTAGGAGATTATAGTGTGTGATGTAAATGGTATGTTATATAGTTATTTGGAGATTCTCCCTTTGATGTGATGATGTGATGTAAAGAGAAAGGTAGCACAGAAGCAACAAGGTTTATTTACGAGAGTCAGTTATTAGCAGTGAAGTTGGTACCCAAACAGCAACTGAATCCCTATATCTAGTGTTGATTCAGGAGAAGCATCATACTATTGATCCCTTTTATCATTTACCCTTTTTCCATTGCTGGTTTTCACTTCAGGGTGACACATAGCTGACCTATTAAACAGTCATCTTTGTCCACATGGAAATTAATGAACTGATGATTGTCTCCGGTATATACCAGTGAATTCGAGCTCAGGAAGTAAAAGGAAGATCTCCGGAAAGTAGACTAACCAGGGTTTCCTGGTTGCGTTATTCCCTTCCATCTGAGTCTCATTCTGCCTTCCCCTATGCCTGCTCTCCGAGAGGCTCAACCATCTCTTGATGAACTTGGCATAATAACCATGCACAGCTGGACTGCAATATGGTTTGAGAAGAAGTACACTCACAGCCTGTGATGTTAGATGAGCTTCAATTTGTTCAAACCACTTGCTGTGTCAGTCTGACTCCAGGCATCAGTGTGAAAAATGGGAAATTTAGATACCTTTATAGATAGTAATAGCAACAGTCATACCTTGAAATTTCATAATATTTTTCAACTTACTATGCACATTCACACATGTTTCAGGCAATTCTTACAACAATTTGGTGAAATAGACAGGATTATTATTCTTAGTATGGATCAAACAACCCCGAGACTTGGGGAATTTTTGACCTCTTCTCTCCTACAGCTGGTCAGGGGCAGACTTGTGTCTTTACTCATGTCCTGCCTCTTTGTTTTGCCTGTCCAGGGCCACTTTTCTGGAAATAGGCCACTTGTAATTGGGGGACCTCCTATGCTCTCAAACATTTTGTTCCCAGCTCCCATGTTCTTATCAGACCTTATCCTCCTGACCATACTTGATTGATCCAGGATTGGACAAATGACGCAATGTAGGTTAGACTTTCTCTAGAATTTTTCAAATTGGAAATGGGAGAGAGAGTCAGGAAGTTTCCAATAGGGGAAACTTAGCCGTGATATTTACTATGTTGATAAAGCTGATTTGAGGCGAAAGAATGAAGCTGACAGAGAAGCAGAGCTGGGGGAAAATGAGAGAATCTTGGTGGCAATGATGTCCCTGGCTCCAACTATTCTTAAAGCAGCATCCCTTGGGAAAATAATCTTGCAATACATTTCTTTTTTCCTAAGTCTCTTCAACATACCCTCATATTTTTAAATGAATAAAGTGGCAGATTCTCACCCTAAAAATCATCTTGATCTGTGTCAAAAAGGTGACTCAGGTTTTCGTGTTTGTCCTTGCTCAGTAGCTCCTTATCGAACTCATCCACATAGTTGTGGACATCACTGAAGTTGATACAGAGAATTGAACAGGGCTGCTCATTAGTTAAGCAGATCATACATATTTATGATCTCACTGTAGAAACTGACCTGTACACAGGTTAAGTGTTCCCTCCACCCCTACCAAGTCAATATCGTTCAGAACCATGAGGATCGTTAGCTCTCACTTGACATAAGCAGATAATTACATTCCTGAACAGATTTTAGTGAGATATCATTTCTCTGCTTTTCAAATCAAGGTTCTGAATCCTTAATGTCATAAGAGTTTTTCTGATTGGTGTAGAGTTTAGAATATGGAACCAGATTGCCAAGTTACAGATCTCAGTGCTGGCATTTACTGTCTGCCTAACCTTGGGTACTCATCTTTATGTCTCAGTTATGTCATCTGTAAAATGGGCAATGATAGAGCTACTTCTTATGGTTATAAAAGGCTAAACAAATCAATATCCATAAAGTGCTTAGAATGGGGCTTGAGCATAATACATGCTACATAAACAAAGCTATTATTATTCAATGAATTTTTATTCTGGAACCCCTTCCACACATGAAGAACTCACTGTAGTTATTATAAGTGAATATGTTACAGTTGTGCTTTCAAATATAAAGAGTAAAAACAGGATCTCTAAATAAAAGAACATTTCCACATACCTCTCAGGAGTTAAGTAAAAGATATTGAAAAACATAGTTAATAATGAATAATTTCAATGATTCTGTATAAAGAACATTCATGATACTACCGAGTAACAAAGGAATATTAGAGAAAGAGTGATTTAGATGAGGAATTCCTGAAGTTTCTGTGTCTAAGATAAGGATATTTCTAAGGGTAGGAATTAAGTATATGGTCACAGATTTAGAGACAATCTTTTTAGTTTGAGCTATTTTGAGAGCAACTTAGAGATGGGGACTAATCCATGTTTGCATCTCAAATACCAAGCAAAATTTCTGAAGAACAGCACTGGTTCTATTTCATATTAAATGTGAAAACGACTCTTCTCTTTTGATTTTACCCTGCTGTCACAGAATACTGGTGGCAGAGTTCACTGGTGGAAGTAAGATGGGAAGAATGACATCCTAACTCTTTTGCAGTTAACCAAAGATTTTCATGCCTGGAAAGAGAAAGGGGAAATTTTTCATATTGTTCTTTCTTTAAAGCTCAGAAGCATTATGGGCACACAATAGTGATTTCTTATAGAACTTCAGATACTAAGAAAAGAACCAGAGTGGATCATTTTTATATTAGAAAAATGTAAAAGACAAGGTAGTGATTACAACTGAGAGATAAAATGAGAGAAAATGTGTCTGTGTGCTAGGAATTCTGTTTCTTTTAACTCTTGCTCCTTGTGTGATTTGTTTGTTTGTTTGTTGATGTCCAACTCTCAGCTAACTGTCATTTCTCTAATTGCTGAAACTGCTGAGAAAAAATTATGTTTGGACCATGATACCCAACTAGCCGCATCCAAGACAATGCTTCTAACTCTGTGCACTCACTATCTCTAAGGCAGAGCTGCTGATAATATCTACTGGATGATTGCAAATGACATCCCAAAAGAAATTGGACGGGGATTCTTGTAGAAGGGTATTCTTTCAAGTGCAGCTCCACTAAGCAATGGGAGGCATCGCACTTCAGAACTTTCAGCTCTTTTATAAAGTGTAGCAGCCTTGTAGATTTTTATTTGATAATTCTTAATAGTCTGCTCTACAAGTGAGGCTAATTAGTCAATTCTGAAAACATGTGTATAGACCCATGTATACTATTTAGTGGGTACAAAAAGTTCACTGTGGAGTGGATTTGGTGAATTTCTGAGAGATTTGAGATTGATGGGGTAGAGCTAATGGGAGATCGGTGTAAACAAGGTACATGTAATCAACAACCACCCATTTTGGAAAGGTCAAAGGAGAATCTGTTTTCTGGCAGACACTTCTTTCTTTCTAGCAACTTAAAACTATAAATAAAATGTCCAGTGATACAATTTTTACATTTGTGTGCTATTTATATCAACAAAACTTTTCATGAGCATTACCTTTAATTCTCACAAAATGATGAAATAGGTAGCTCTTACCACCCCCAGAAACATTACTAAGGAGGAAACTATAGTTTGGAGAAGTAAGTGGTTGGGTAGACAGAATATGCTCTGAGATTTAATTAGATAGCCCTCCTCCTTGCAGACATTTATGTAAGGGACCTAGCAAGTTTCCAACCCAAGTAGATTTTTCTGTTCTTGCATTTCCCAAACCACCCCCCCCCCCCCCCCCCCCGCCGCCCCTGCCAATTGTAGTCTCTCAATACTTACCTGCTTTAGAAGTCTGACCTCTTCAGGGCTCCTGAGCAATCCTCTGCTTTCTAGACACCAGGTCTATGAATTTGATTTCCAGTTTTCTAAAGCTAATGCATAAGGCCTTCTTTGGGACATTCTTTAATAGATTTTCATATAATTGTGCAGCAATCAAGATAGACCTAGAACCCTCACAAATTTTTGTTTATTCGAGGCAATGTTTTATAATTTATTAAATTCCAGAAAAAAGGTAGATGTATTTTGATTTTCCAGAATCTCTTTCCTCCTTCTGGCTCTCCTTTTGGATAATGCACTACTCACTCAATCTTAGCAATGAGAATTTGGGGGCGATTGATACTAATCCCCAATTCAGTATAGGAATTCTGATTAGATCAGGACAATAAGCCATACTCAACTTCCTAGCTGAGATTGGTTCAGACAAGGACCCAGTCTGAGCCGGTAAGAGGGTGAGTCACAGGTGAGGGAACTCTAGGGACAGGCACTGTTTTGTCCTAAGTGATGTGGTTCAGTGGGACTTTATGAGACGTGGACCTACTTAGATTATTTTATTTACTTAGATTATTTTATTACCACGAGGAGATAGCCTGGGACCACTGAAGCTATGAAGGGAGGCTTGCAGATGAACCTAAGACCTCAAGGACTGTGGATCCATGATGACATCCTTTGGGCAACTGGGACTTCTGGACTTTTCTAGAATGTGAGCCAATAAATTTTCTCTGCTATTTAAGCCAGTTTAGCTGGGTTTCTAAGCTCATAGCAGTGTGTATTTGGCCCTCATATGCACGCATGCTGACTCCCTTCTGATAAGTCCTTTCTCCCCTTTCTGTCTTTTCACCACTCCCATCCATGGAGGGTGAGAGCTGGAGTCCTGAGACCTGAGTTCATGCCTACGTCCATTACTTACCTGCTGTGCATATTGAAAAAGTAAATATCCCATATTGTAGGTTTGAGAGACAGTAATGATAAAAACAATATTTAACCTACAGGGTTATCAGGAGAATCAAATGAGATAATGATGATAAAAACACCACAGAAATACTACCTTTCTGAAGAATGTTAATTTAATCTAGAAATTGTTGTGCAGCCCATTTCTGCCAGGTTCTTTCCAGGGACAAATGTATAATGACCTGGGAACCGATCTATAACCTGGTAGAAGCAAGAAGGGTTATGTGCAAATAGGTCATAGGTAGAAAAAGAAAACTCTAGTTTTATCTAAATAAAACTCTAGTTTTCTGGTATCATAATTATTTTATATAGGGCCTGATTTAATGCATTATGGAATATTCCACTGAATGAAATCATTGCAGACTTTCAGCAGCAAGCGAAGATATTAAGAAGCAGAATTTGTACATTGTGATTGATCATATTAAAATAATTTAGTTCAAAGTAGGCATCATTATATCTCATCTAGAATTTCCTCCTAATGTGAGGAAATGTTTCTGCATGGTAAATTTGCTCAATTTTGCAGCAGCTGTTCCTGAGCTGGAGACCCTTACAGCTCCCTGGGGCTGGGATGCTAGGGCTTCTGGAAGCTGGGCAGTGTCCCTTTGACCTCACTATAGAGTGGGCACGTGCCCTAGACTCTCTCCTCTTGACTGACTCTTGTGTCTGCCCTGGGCCTGATCTTTTTGGAAAATGTTACACAGTTGCATAAACAAGTTCAAAACTGGCTCCATTTTTCTGGTCTCACCAAATCGAGCTGTATAAACATGGAAAAGGCATTCACTAGTGCTTCCCTTTGTAGGGAACTCATTCCGATTGCCCCATCTTGTGGAAGAAAGAAAAAGAGCCAGTTTTTGTTTTTTTTTTCCCCTTTGGGCACATGCCCCAGAAGAACCAATTCAGCCCAGCTGTCTTCTCTATCTCTGTCTATAATCTGGTTCACATAATACATTTCCAATAATTTATTTTGAGGAAAGGCCAGTGTTCCTCATATATTTGCAACCTGACCTCTTTTCTTTACTGATAGGACCAGGACATGATGATTGCATTCACAAGTGCTAGACAGAAGTCTATGGTGCACGGAGGACTCCAGCCCTGCTACTGTGATTTAGATCCAAATCAGAGTGCTTTCCTACAGGTCTCTTAGCCTCCTGAGTTCTTCTCAAGATTTGGGGAACAGAGTGACCATCTCACTTCCAGCTCTCTGAGATATTTACCCCTCTTTCCACCCTACTTTCTAGGTGCTCCTTTGTACGCAGAAGTCTGTCCAGAGGAAGAGTGGATGAAATCAATTCATGTATTTGTTCACCAGTTTACTTATTTATTTATTCATTCATTCATTCATCTGTTTCACATTTATTTATTGAGGACCGTCTCTATGCCAAGCACTATGCTAGGTAGTAGGGAAAGCAGTGATGGGCAAAACAACCATAGTCACCACTCGGATGGGGTTTACATATTAGTTGAAGTTGACTACGTAGACATTAATCAAATAATCAGACAAATATATAATTGCTGATTGTGATAAGCCTCTGAAAGACAATTAAAGGGTACTATAAGACCATAAAAGAAGAGATCTGACCTAGGAGACCTAACCTTTCCTGATAAAGGGACACTTGAGCTGAGATGGGAAGAAGTAGGAGCTAAGGGGATGGCAAGACATTACAAGCAGAGCTTTTGGGTCCAGAGGGAAACATAGCTCTTGGCCTGGAGAGAGATCAGTGGCTGGAGTAAAGAAAAAGGAGGAGAGTGAGCCTCCCAGAGAGTCTGCAGAAGCAGGCAGGGGCCAGATTATGGCAGGCCTTTGAGGGCATGGTAGGAGTTTGGCCATCTGACCACATTACTTGCCAATATGAAGCACGGTCCATTAATCAAACAAGACTGACCTTCCTCTGTTCTCGCTCACGGCCATTGTGGCAAAGGAGTCAGACCAGTACTTCATGGATGTCTCCATCTCTTTCTGGGCCAGGAGAATGCTGTGGGTTCCACTGTCCATCTTGTGCTTATTCATTCCAGTGCTTGACTCACAGCTGCATCTTCATGAGGTGCTGTGTACATTATCAAATTAGTTTCTTTGTAGTGAACTCTAAGATTTATATAGCACCTAAGAGTGTTTGTATTCATGTGTATAAATGACTGTTGATTCTGTCTCTAAGCGACAAAGACCAGCTTGCCTCCTCAAGCAGTCAGCCTGAAAGTTGCACAACACTGACATCTGGTGCTTGTGTGTGATTTGAGATTGTACAAGGTCAGAAGGAGGCTTCTGAGACTAGTCCACATTGTAAGATATAGCGAGGCCAAATGTTTGAAAATGTTGAGTAGAGGTGCGCGTGTACACACACACACACACACACACACACACACACGCCCCTCCACAGTCTTTTGTTTTGAACTAATTCTGACTTTCCAGTAATATGCATACTTGAAGGCTAATTTCAATATGATGTTTTCTTATTGTCATTATTTACCATTGGACATGAGGTTCACATGATGGAAGGTGAGGTGCTGCCTGGGTTTGGGAGAAAAACAATGAACAAAACCATAAATCAATGTTCATTTAGCATATATTAATATAAATCATAGGATTAAGTGTAAAGAAAAGAGTCACCCTCATAAAAACAATCTAATAATGGTGATTTTAAATAATGTTTGCATAGTAATTTACAATTTCGAAAGCATTTTAGCATATATTTCCATATTCCCTCAGTCATTCAATCATTTATTCATTCATTTAAGAACAATTTATTGGGTGCCTACTCTCTCTGAGTGGTCTAGGCTGCAAGGGATCTCTTGGTCCTGGCAGGGCAATTAAGAGAGATAGTGTAGTTCTTAACCAAGTATGCTTTGGATTTGACTTAGCTGCTCAAAGCATCTGTGTCCTCATGTGTTAACTGGGCAGTGATAATAACAGTGTCTATCTTAACTGAAATGTCCTGTGGATTAAAGAAAGAAAGTGAATGTAAAACATTCACTACAGTGTCTAGTACATCACAAGTAACCAGTGAACCATGGCTTTAGGTATGGCAGGAATTATTTTATTGCTAATTTTCAGTTTCAGAAACAAAAGACTTTCAACTTGAATATGCTCAGTGGTGGGAAAAATAAAAAATGGGTATGCTGTCCATGAATTTTTCGGTCTGGGAAGATCTGGAGGGCTAATGGAAATAAACAGGTTGAAAAGGTTAGAAAAGAGGGCTGGCTCTATTGTCAAAGAACTTTAATGTCTAAGAAGTTTTGACTCCACTCTGTGGGGAAATCTGTAGGAAATGCTGTTCTCAGAGTAATACTTTGGGATATAGGTCATTGGGGCTGAATGATGGGAAGGGTCAGAGATGGAAAGCAAAACCATCAGTTATAAAGCTCTTCCAAGGGTCCTGGTCTGAATGAGTTTGACCTTGAAGCACACACAGATCATGGTGGGAGTATAGAGGAGGAGGTCGTTGAAGGATATTGTAAATGAATCTAGATGAGATGTTGTCTGTTCATTGTTTATTGGCCTTTTCATAGGATGGTTGCATTGTTATCTTTTGGAATCAACCTTCCTTGGAAATACAGAAGAAAACAGTCTGTTTCTTTTACTGGTTTCCTCTTTGTAGTTTGTGGAGATCAAGTTCTACTTCAGAAAATTCAGTGTATCCAAGCAACCTATTGATGCATTGAACACTTAATTAGGATGGGTTCCCTGTCAGTGTATGGCCTGTGGCCTTCAGAACATTCAGACATTTTTCTTTCTCAGAAAGGGAACCAAGAGGGACTTTGCAAATAGGATAAGACTAGTCTAGTATCTGAATGCTCTGGGTTTAGACCTCCCAAGAAAGAGTCTATAAAGGATGCTTCTAGAAAGTGAAAAGTATTGGGTATTTAGTGAAGTGAAAGTAAAGAGAATGATAATTAAGAGGTGGACACTATTATCTCATTTAAGAAATACATTTTATAATCTATAGCAAATACATGTTTTTTCTTATGACTAGAAATTTTGTCCATATTGATCATACAGCCATAAAGAAAACTGTATAAATTCAAAAGTATAGGAGTCTTAGAGAAATTCAATCCCAAGTTTACAAATCATTTAGAAAAGCATGTAGCTTGGGGCGCCTGGGTGGCTCGTTGTTAAGCGTCTGCCTTCGGCTCAGGTCATGATCCCAGGGTCCTGGGATTGAGCCCCGCATCGGGCTCCCTGCTCAGCGGAAAGCCTGCTTCTCCTTCTCCCACTCCCCCTGCTTGTGTTCCCTCTCTCGCTATCTCTCTCGCTGTCAAATAAATAAATAAAATCTTTAAAAAAAAAAAAGAAAAGCATGTAGCTCATTGTGAATATTTTAGTTATTAAACAAGAAATTAAAAAAATCAAGATGAATTAAATAATTAACTTAAGAAACTAAAGGTAACATCAAAACAATCCAAACAGAGGTAGGAGATAATTGGTGATGATGAAAGCTAATTTAATGGAATAGGAAACAAAATGCAATTAATAAAGCAAAAACAACTTCTTCAGAGCATCAAAGTGACCCCTCTGCCTTGAGTGTCTACTGGAGAAAAAACAAGAAGAGAGAGAGTAAACCTTTGGAAAAAGTAGAAATGTTACTATAGATGTTAAGAGTTTAGAAGGACTAGAAGGAATGTTTTATGTAACCATATGCCAATAAATTTCAAATAGATAGCTTCCTAAAAAAATGAATTATTAAAATTGGTTCAACAAAGGTAAATATTCATACTATTTCAGTAATCACAAAAGCAATATAAACATTTGTCTAAGACCCACAATTTGAAGAGCTATCAGGATTATGAACAACTCTAATGATAGTGGTGATATGTACTTGGTGAAATGGACCAATTCCTTGTAAAACACACCTACCAAAACTCATGCAAGGAAAAATAGATAAACTGAAAATGCCTATATATCTACTAAGGAAATTGAATCAATAATAGTAACCTTCCTAAACAGAGAGCACCAGGCCCAGATGGGTTCTCTGGTGAATTCAAACAAGTATTTAAGGAAGAAATGATACCAGTTCTCTTCCAGAAAACAAAAACAGATTCTATCTTATGAAGGCAAGCAGGTATCAAAAAATACACAAACAACTCTTAAAACAATAGGAACACAGCCTAATTAAAATATGAACAAAAGATCTGAACAGATACCTGATCAAAGAAAATCTACTGATGGCAAATATGCACAGAAAAAAGATATTCAACATCATACTTCATTGGAGAACAGGAAGTCTCATTCATTCCTGGAGGGAATGCAAAGTGGTACACCTACTTTAGAAGTCAGCTTGTCAGTTTCTTTCTTTCTTTCTTTTTTTTTTTTTTTTTACAGTTTTTTTTTTTTTTTTTGAGAGAGAGAGAGATCACAGAGGGAGGGGGAGGGGGAGAAGCAGACTCACCACTGAGTGGAGAGCCCGATGTGGAGCTTGATCCCAGGACCCTGGGATCATGACCTGAGCCAAAGGCAGACACTTAACTGACTGAGCCACACAGGTGCCCCTAGCTTGTCAGTTTCTTACAAAAGCAAACATATTCTGGGGGTGCCTAGGTGGCTCAGTTGGTAAGTGTCCAACTCTTGATTTTGGCTCAGGTCAGGATCTCAGGGTTATGAGATCAAGCCCTGCATCAGGCTCTGCACTCAGCAGGAAGTCTGTTTGTGGTTTCTCTCTCTTCCACCTCTGGCCCTCACCCCTCCCCCCCCAAATAAATAAATAAATAAATAAAATCTTTAAAAAAGAAAAAAATAAGCATACTCTTACCATGCAATCAGCAGTTGCACTCCTTGGAATTTACTCAAATGAATTGAAAATTTATGTCCACACAAAAACCTATACACAAATGTTTATATCACTTTATTCATAATCATCATAACTTGGAAACAGCCAAGATGTTCTTCAATAGGTAAAGAAACAAATGGAGGCAAGTTCATATAATGCAATATTATTTAGCAATGAAAAGAAATGAGTTATCAAACCACAAAATGACATGCAAGATTGTTAAATACATATTGGTAAGTGAAAGAAGCCAGTCTAAAAAGGTTATGTGGTATATGATTCCAACTATATTACATTCTGGAAAAAGCAAAACTATGGAGATAGTAAAAAGATCAGTGTTTGCTACTAAGGGTGGGGGGAAGGGAAGGAGGGATGAGTAGGTGAAGCATAGGGGATTTTTTTTTTAAGATTTATTAATTTATTTTAGAGAGAGAGAAAGAGTGTGCGTGCCTGAGTAGGGGGAGAGGCAGAAGGAGAGGGAGAGAGAGTCTTAGGCAGACTCTGTGCTGAGTGGGGAGCCTGATGCAGGGCTCTATCCCAGGGCCCTGAGATCATGACCTGAGCCGAAATCAAGAGTCAGACGCTTAACTGATGGAGCCCCCCAGGCACCCCATAGGGGATTTTTAGTGCAGTGAAACTTTCTGTATGATACTGAAATGGTAGATACATATTTTTATACATTTGTCAAAAAATCATAGAAGGAGCCCTAAGATAAACTATAGACTTTATTTTTTTTAAATTTAATTTAACTTTATTATGTTATGTTAGTCACCATACATCGTTAGTTTTTGGTGTAGTGATCCACGATTCATGGTTTTCATATAACACCCAGTGCTCCATGCAGTACATGCCCTCCTTAATACTCATCATCCAGGCTCACCCATCCCCCCACCCCCTCCCCTCTAACACTCTCAGTTTGTTTCTCGGAGTCCATAGTCTCTCATGGTTCATCCCCCACTCCGATTTCCCCCCTTTCCTTTTTCCCTTCCTTCTCCTAATGTCCTCCGTGCTATTCCTTATGTTCCACAAATAAGTGAACCATATGATAATTGACTTTCTCTGCTTGACTTATTTCACTTAGCATAATCTCCTCCAGTCCGATCCATGTTGATGTAAAAGTTAGATATTCATCCTTTCTGATGGCTGAGTAATATTCCATTGTATATATGGATCTCATCTTCTTTATCCATTCATCTGTTGAAGGGCATCTCAGCTCTTTACACAGTTTGGCTATTGCGGACATCGCTGCTATGAACATTGGGGTGCATATGGCCCTTCTTTTCACTACATCTGTGTCTGGGGTAAATACCCAGTACTGCAATTGCTGGGTCATAGGGTAGCTCTATTTTTAATTTTTTGAGGAACCTCCACACTGTAGACTTCAGTTAATTATAATGTATCAATATTGGCTCATCAGTTAACAAATGTACCACACTAATGCATGATGTTAATAAAGGGGAAATTGGGGGTGAGGGGACCCATGTACTTTCTGTTCAATTTCTCTGTCTTTTCTGCTCAAATTTTCTATAAACCTAAAAGAGCTCTAACAAAGTCTGTTATTTTTTAAAGTTATAAGATGAAAAATAGAAAATAAAGGATACCAGGGTTGAATGGTTTTATAGGGCACTCTTTCTAAACTTTTAGGGACAGCCAACACCTAAATTATCCAAATAATGCTAAAATATGAGGGAAAAAGAAAATCTTCCTAATTCCTCTGGAAAATGACCAAAATCAAATAAAAACCACACTGAAAAAGAAAACTATAATACACTCTTATTATAAATAAATATGCAAGCATCCAACACAATATTAGGAAGGAGAATTCAGCCATGTATTAAAAGAAAAAAATTACAGTGTCACAGATTTTATTTTAAAAGTTCCACAAAGGATCAATATTTAGGGATTATCTTTTTTTTTTTTTAAGATTTTATTTATTTATTTGACACAGAGAGAGAGAGACAGCTAGAGATGGAACACTAGCAGGGGGAGTGGGAGAGGGAGAAGCAGGCTTCCCGCGGAGCAGGGAACCCGATGCGGGGCTCGATCCCAGGACCCTGGGATCATGACCTGAGCCGAAGGCAGATGCTTAACGACTGACTGAGCCACCCAGATGCCCCTATTTAGGGATTATCTTGAGGGGAATTCTATGTCAAATCTGCTTAGGAAATATACTCTTGGCAATTCACCGTGCACACTAACACATTAAATATTCTGAATTCCTACAGAAAAGAAACCCGTTTTGGTTTAAAATAGTTTTCCCAAAAATATTTGATAAGAGAACACTCTGTTACTCCTATATAGTAATGGTATTCCATAGAACACGCCACTCAGTGCAGAAATGCCTCTCTCCTTTGACTTGTATAAGGGACTGTGTAGGGAGACTAATGGTCTGAAGATGCTCATGTCCTACTCTCTGCAGCCTGTGAATATGTCACTCGACACAGCAGAGGGGAATTAAAGTTGCAGACGGAATTAAGATTGCTGATCAGCTGACCGCCAGATAAAGTAGTTATCCTAGATTGCCTGGAAGGGCGCAATTGTAAAACACAAGTTTCCTTAAAAATGGAAGAAGGAGGGAGAAGAGAAATCAGAGAAGGAAGTGTGACAATGGAAGGAGGTCAGAGTGCTATGATGGGAGAAGGACCTGCCCTGGCTGGCTTTGCAGATGGAGGAAGGGGCTGTGAGCCAAGGAATGTGGATAGACTCTAGGAAGTGAAAAAGACAAGGATGGAGATAGATTCTTTCCAGAGTTTTCAGAAGGGAATGTGGCTCTGCTAACACCTTGATTTTAGCCCACTGATACCTGTTAGACTTCGGGACTGTAAGATAATAAATTTGTGTTGCTTTAGCGACCAAGTTTGTAGTAATTTGTTGCAGCAGCAATAGGGAACTAATACAGGGACTGCCTTAACATCTCCTTTAAAAACCTCATTACTCATTTTTGGTCTTTTATTTTACAATTAGTCCTGTGAAATAAACATACTAAGGGTAAAGTGAGTTGGAATTAATACAGAGTCAAAGTTGTATAGAATATGTATAGAGTATAATTGCGGCATTCTTTACTCTGGCTGTGGTAGAGTGGAAAAGAAACAGCATTTGCAGTTTCAATGTTGCTGTAATTTTGGGAAAACTTTTCTCAAGCTCTATTTGTGCTTTTATAATTATATCATGGAGTTACTGTAAAGACTTAATAGGAGTCCATACTGGAAAGAATTTGAAAACTGTAGAGTCACCTGGGGGCGTTTGAAACATGTCTATGGTCCTTGCTGGCTATGTTAATTCTGGGGAATCTCCACCATGCTTACTTTGTCTGCCTTCCCCATTCTCTCCATTTCTTCTACCTTCCCTTTTCAGACAGACTTTGCATGGATAATATACACTCCTATGTGTCTCATTCCAATAAATTCATTATAAAATTTCAAGTAGTGAAATGTTTTTCTCTTAACTTTGTCCTACATCCACCCCATTCCCCCATGCTACCTCCCATGTGCACCCATCAATAACTGCTGTTCTTAGTTTCTTATGTTCTTATATTTCCAGATTTTACCTTATGAAATTCAAGACAAAATATAGGTTCACATTTTCCCATTTTACATAAGAGGTGGCTTTTTATATACATTATGCTGTACTTTTATTTTTCACTTAAACAGAATTACCTTGAATACTTTTTCCTATCTGCACACAGAAGTCTCCTTTATTCTTTTAGCACATACAACAATACTTCAAGAACTTATCTAATGAACAGGTTAGAGTTCTTAGTAGTTAGCATATTTATTTATGGGTTCATTATGCTACTAACTTGCTTAAAATGTTTTTTTTTTCTCCTAAAATGTGCTAAACACTTTCCCAATTACCCAAATTATGACAAATTGAGGAATAATGGACTAGTCTAATGGCAAGTTGCTATTGTCCTTGAACATAACTTAAGCTGCATTTCAGCTAAAACAGCCCAGGTTGAAAGTTGTCCAAAGGTGCAGTAAGAAAGGATGTAACCCATGTTGGGGAGAGGATGAGTTTCCTAGTCATTGGAATGGTCAGTAGATGTATACCTAATCCTAAAGAAGATGAATATTTCAACTGGGAAAAAAATCTTAACTCAAATAATTCAGTTCTCTTATGATTAAGCTGTCCATAAAATAATTTGAATATTGCTGAAATGTATATGAACTACATATCTTATACATGTTTACATATTATATAGGAAGTGTCTGTTGTATATCCATCATTACTGTATTCACTCAAAGGTTAATACTTGCTGTTATGCTATTTGTTTGCAGAATAATGGTAGGGGCCACTAAGTAGATAAAAATCACATGTAAAAAAATAATAAACATCCAGCTTGTAATTAGCCTGTTATGAAAGTTTCAGTTTAGAGACTTTATTTGAATGTCACAAAAAGAAGTTCTGTGGCATTTTGAAATAATGTACTAGACCAGGATTTAGGTAACCTCTTTGGCATTCAGCTTTGATTACAAAGAATGGAAACAGAAGTCATATTGGCAGGATATGAGAACATCTCATGAACCCAAAGACAGGAATTACAGTTGGTTTTCATGAGGGTAGGCAAATGGAATTCACTCATTAGTAGTTTCATTTCTACAGGTTTGGTGGTCCCAGCTTTCTCTTTGCTGCCCTGACCAGCTAGGTTTTAACTAGATTATTTTGAAATAATTGCTACTCCAAACGGAGGGTATCTTCCTACCTGCAGCTTCTTCTACAGTTTCTAGGAAACTCTCCAAAAACTTCAGCACAAAACAGAATTGTACAGTGGAAAGAATATCAGCCTACACAGTGGTCAGCAGTCCAGGGTGCCAGGACTGTCTCAACCATTATCTTGCTATGTGAGTAAGAAAAAAACTCATGTAATTATTTTGACTCTTTGTCTTATTTGTCCTGCCACACTGCAAAGGTATTTATTCCCCAGACTTATCTCAGATATGCCTCTCCTTTCCATCCGTAGTACTGGAGCCTTAGACTTACCATATCCATTGCAATTGCAGCCCAGTTTCTCTCTGAAGAGTTCACTGCTGGAATGATATTGTCAATAAGCTGGGAACATGAAGATTCAAAGATGTTTGCATTTTTTATCTGGACAATAAGCCTATTCATGACATCTTGAAGAGAGACTTATAACACGGCAGAAAGAATATGGCGGGTAGCAAGATGGATTCACTTTTCTGCATATTGAAGTCAAAGTTGTGATGTAAAACCTAAATTGACTTGTCTAAGACATAACAAGGAGGTCTCATCTACGGGGATAGATTTGGAAATTATCAGAGTGTAGGTGGTGGTAAATCCATTGAAGCAAATGAAATGCCCAGGGAGAATATATATGTAGAGAAGAAAATCCAAGCAAATAATTTGATGGATGTCTGGTTCAAGGCACCCCACTGCAAAACAACAACAACAACAAAAAACCCCAAAAAACAAAAGCTAACCAACCAACTAAACAAACAAACAAACAAACCACAAAGTTGGGGACCTTGGTTTACATACAGTTAGTTTATTTTGGGAAGATGAAAATGTTCTAAAGATGGATGGTGTGATGATTGTGCAACAAGGGGAATGTGCTTAATACCAATGAATTTTATATTTAAAAATGTTTAAGATGATACATTTTCTGTTATGTATATTTTACTATAATAAAAAAAGACTGTGTATAAGGTAAAAATTGCTTAAGCCAAATTAAAAAAAATGTTTAAAGCCAAATTTTTTTAACCACCCAACATTATTTTTTAAACCCTGTAAAAGGTGTCTCATTGGAGACTCCAAGTGCAGGCATTTCCTCCAGCGTTGGACCCAGCTGTTGAGTACCAGAGGAAGTCATTGGCCATGTTATGCAAAAAACACTTATCTTTAAACATCAGAATCCTAGGCAACATGGTGAGATGCTCTGTGATAGACCCAGAGGGACTGGGACCCAGTGAGGGAATGGTGGAGCCATCTTTCATCTCATACTCACTGAGGGCAACATTCTTTGAGTAGGGCACTGGGCTGAAATGCTGTGGTCTTGAAATGTTTTCTTATTCTCTCTTTCCCTTTCCTGAATATGGGTGGTTGAATTCATGCAAGTAAAATGAATATTTGGTACAACTCCACTGGAATAACTATTACTTACAACATTTTATAATGTGCCAGGCATTGCTCTAAGTGTCGTACTTGGAATATTTCATTCTCTTTTATAGTCAACCCATTCAAAGGCCAATTTTGTCTTTCCTGAGCCTGCTACAGCCTCCATAAGGACATAACAATATTGACCTCATGCTCAACACCTAACTGTGAAAGATTTGACCTGTGTCCTGGTTATGTCTGCCAGTAACTGAATTAGGAGTATTGGAGGTTATTGTCAATGGCAGGAGGGTCTGGCAAATTAGGGCATGTACACTCAGGGCCAGGGGCTGGTGGCCAGGTCAGGCCATTTGTAAATAGTGACTGGTGGTGGAGAGAGAGGAGACTGAGAAGCAGAAACAGAGACCCACCTGAGAGATGGGTAGATGCTTCTATGACTGAGAATTTTCAAATTTCTGTGAAACCTGGCTGCACTTTGGCCTTTTTGTTCCAAGTGTCTCCCTTGCATGTGTTTCATCTCTCTTTTCTTTGAGCTAGCTTAAGAGAGTTCTTGTTCTTTCCAGCCTTGATTAGAGCCCAAGCCCACATTATTAGAATGCCAGTTGCACTCATAAATGGTTCATCTACATTGTGAGGAGAAAGATAGCTTGGTCTTAAGGGAAGGACCAAGAGCGAGGGATCAGATGTGTTTTAGTTCCAGTACTACCATTAACTCTTGTGACCTTGGACAAACAATTTACCCTTTCTGAGAGCACAAAATCCTAACCACTAGACCACCAAAGAACAATTTACTCTTTCTGGACCTCAGTTTCTTGAGTTATAGAATGAGGATAATAACACGGCTTGCTGTATCTACTTCATAGAAGGAGGATATAAAAATAATACATGTTCAAAGCATTTTAAAAGGTTAAAAGCATTCTAGAAAGCAAATAATGACTATTACATTTGGCCAAAATGAAAATATGTTTATCTTAAGACTTTTTATACTTGTAAAGTTTCTGAGAGCTCATTTGGCACTTCAAGTTCAGTAGAAGTCCTCACAAGTGCTCTGACTGGTATGGGACCAAGAGACCATATGTGGTTTTCTAAAGCTTCCTAACCTCGTGCTTTAACTCTCCAACTAGATTTTAAGTTGACAGAGGGCAGGAACTCTAGTATATTTATTTGCTTCTTCCTTTGGACCAAGTGCAATGTAGATGCTTGTAAATATGTGTTGAATGAGTATCTGACTAAAACAAAAGAATGGATGTTGTTCTAGAGAACTTTACCTTCTGTAGAAATTCAAGATGAGTTTTCAGTTCTATATGACTAGTTGTATTCTAAGAACACATTAGAAAAAATAGGAAAAAATAGTTTGCAAGTAGGCATACATATTATATGCAGTGCATGCATCTCTCATAGATAGATGCTCTTACAATGGAGCAGTACAAATGAAATCACTCTTACTGATCCTCTCAGCTGGGTAAGAAACTATTTTATTTTATTTACTTTTTAAAAAGATTTTATTTAAGAGAGAGAATGAGAGAGAGAGAGAGAGAGCATGAGAGGGGGGAGGATCAGAAGCAGAAGCAGACTCCCTGCTGAGCAGGGAGCCCGATGCGGGACTCGTCCTGGGACTCCAGGATCATGACCTGAGCCGAAGGTAGTCACTTAACCAACTGAGCCACCCAGGTGCCCAAGAAGCTATTTTAAAGTTGAGGTTCATATATTCACTAGTGTGAATATATTTAGGATACCCTGCACAATACTGCTCAGTGGAAAAAATGTTCTAGTCTTCTTGGACAGAAGGAGTTTACCATGTCAAGTTTTCAGTATTTGGTAATTTATCAATTTAGTATTCTATGAGTCACACAAACAAATCTAATTTCAAAAATATCCTAAAACCCCCACATGCCCTTGATGAATATGGGTAACCTGTGTAGGCATGAGCTTCCTGTTACTGGAGATATTGGAGCTGTGACTGAATAATCATCTATTAGGGATGGTTCTGAGGGCAAAATTTGGGGGAGGAGCAGAAAATGGTCTTGATTCCTACTGATAGTCCTTTTTCAACTTGGATTCTGGAATCAGATTGCATATGTTGGAGACTTACTATATGTCTCTATAAAACCTGTTGAGAATAATGCCCAAACCTCAAGGAATTTATATTCTAGAACAGGGGTCAGCAAACTAAAGCCACAGGCCAAATATGGCCTATCACCTGATTTTGCAAATAAATTTTTTAAAAGATTTATTTATTTGAGAGGTGGAGGGGGAAGGGCATAGGGAGAGAATTTCAAGCATACTCCCCCCTGAGTCTGGAGCCCGACTCAGGGCTCCATCTCACAACCCATGAGATCATGATCTGAGCCAGAATCACTAGTCAGACACTTAACTGACTGAGCCACTCAGGTGCCCCTGATTTTGCAAATAAAGTTTTATTAGAATTCTGCCATGCTAATTTATTTGTTTATTTTCTATGGCTGCTTTTGTATGACAACAACAAAGTTGATTAGTTATTACCAATAACATCATGCCTGCAAAGTCTAACATATTTACTATCTGACCCTTTACAGAAAAAGTTTGCCAGTTCCCATACAAAGTAGATTGCAAAGTTCAGTGCATGCTTCCCAGACTGTGCATCCTTACTTCCTAGGGGATAAAGTATATTAGATCCTCTATGTATATTTATTTTTATCTTATTTTTAACTTTTGGCCATTTCTAATTTTTAGGCTCCTCATCTCTAGATTGGGGCTATTATTCATAGCCACTCCGTTGGGTTGTTGAGAGGCTTAAAAGGGGTCATTTGTGTGAAATTGTTCAAATAGCTTGAACCTGAACTCCTAACTGCTATACTTTGTGGCACCAGGACACCACAGAGGGCAGCAAAGTAGAGGAGGTCTGGGGAGGTGAAGGAAGGCTTGTTGTAGAAGGTGTGACTGGCCTCGAAGAGAGGACGAGGACGAGAATGGTCCTGGAGCTACTGTTCTCTGCCTCAGTTACAGGGAGGCTGGCTAAGCCAACCTCTAATCTTCCTAGCAAGGGTCCTCCCTTCCTTCCCCCAACCCTCTGCCATGTTTTGAAAGGCCAGAGAAATTTTTTGCCTGCTATTCACCTGATCCAGAGAAGTAAGTGCCTCTGTAATTTCAATCTGTGCTTTCTATCACTAAGATAAACTAGTAATGATTTGCCAATAAGATGCAATTACTGTGCCTGCTGAGGTCAATATTCAATCAGTGGTTCCATTCTGAGTGCTGCTTTGATCAGTTGGTCAAAAATTTCCTTTCTTTAGATGCTCTGTAAACCAGGATTGATCGAGAGGTTTAGGGGTTTAAGATTGGGATGTGATTTCATTTCTAATCCAACTTTGGAGCAGCACTTCAAACTGGCCCAATGTGACAGGGTCTCCCTTGGGAAGCCCCTGCCCACATTGAGACTGGACTTGGCATTTCTTCGCATTGCCCCTAACCGTCTCCTCTCCCTCCCCCAAATAACGGTCAAGCTCTAAAGTATCATAAATAAAATAGATTATTCTCAAGGTTTTGTGGGGAAATCAGGAAGTCACGTTGGTCACTCCGTAGCAAAAACTTAATGCATTTTTTTCATTAAGCATTTTTTTCAGTTCATTCCTAGCGTCTCCCCATCTGCTTGATTTTTTTTTTCTCTTTTCTTCTCCCCTACATAGCCTCTTAGGCTTTTCTCTATCAACTAGAACAACTTAGCTTTTTCCCCCACTTTGGAAATCTCACTCAAAGTAATGAAGCCCCTGTAGATAAGCAAATGAGGCCACTGATTATTCCTCAAACATGCCCCTTGGGGGTATCAGCCTAGATCACCATACGAGGAGATCCTTGGCTGATTTAGAGGAATAAAACAAGATCTGGTTGAGAATAAATCCAAATGAAATTGAGAAATTTCATCCCAGAGACCCAAGATGATGGTACTTGATTGGATCTTGGTGTTCTGTTTGGTCATGATCAAAGTAGACAGCCTAATGTTTTAGGGGCTTCCCTTTCTATCTCTCTCTAACTGCATTTATCTGCATGTCTGACTTAAGATTAGTTTAAAGGCAGAATTTTCATCTTGGTTTTGATATGGATTCACATTTACTTAAGACATAATCAGGGGCTTCACGTAGCTAGTGACAGTGCCTCTGTGAAGCTGAGATTTTGCTATTTTATTTTTAAAATTTAAGTTTTTAATCCTTCTTGATTTAATTTTTCTAATGTGACAACACCTTAAAGTTTACATGTAAAATATATGTAGCTCTTGTCCCAGAAATCCCTGTTATGGGAATCTGTCCTAACGAAATCATAGCCCTAGGGCTTATAATCAAGGACAGTTATTACAACATTATTTGTCAAGGCAAAAACAAAACAAAAACCAAAAAGCGTGATATACATCAGTATGGGAAAGATTGAGTAAATTCTGGTATCAATCCTATTGTGGAATATTAAATGTTTCCTCAAATAGATAAGTTAAATCTCTATCTATTGATCGAGAGGGTTGTCAATAATGTGTTGTCATGTGAAAAAGGCACCAGGTGACAGTAACAACCCCAAATCCCTTACATCAATGTTTATTTATAAAAAAAATGTATCAAGATGTGAGTAGAAAAACACCAGGCTGGTATATTTTACTTTTGTGGGAGAGAAAGATAAATGATTAGCATTTTCTTTATATGGATTTTTATTTTTTCATTGGTTTCAGTGGTTGTGGTGAACACCTGTCAGTTTTGAGGTTTGATAAAAGATGATATCTGACAAGATTTTTTAAAAATAAAACAAGTCAACAAACAAAAAATACTATTTCCCTCCTTGGAAAATGTGGTGCCAAGTATTTTGGGAGCTGCACACATGTGTGCACAGAACAGTCTTGTGTGGTATTCTGCCCACAGTCAACCTTCTTGAGAGCTGGGATAGTTCAGTTAGGGAGAGATCTGAATTGTGACAGGAGACATCCTAAAGCTGTTAGTCTTGGATTCTGATGATTTTACCTTTATTTTCCCCTCAATGGAGTCCCACTGGCCCTCACTTTCCCAGTAACTTACCTACCATTTAACCCACTGGAGGTTAAGATGATTCCAACCAAACAATATCACAGCAAATTTTTAACCTGTCTCCTTTCTGTCACCTTCTGAATTTGAGTTACTGTTCTGCTTTTTAGAGATAAAAAAGGATTAGACTTGGAGGACCCAAGACCCAGGTTTGAGTCAACCCTCTTGGAGCCATCTATGTGACCTTGGTAAATAATGGCTAGTCTTAGATTTCTCCTCTATACAATGGAGATCTCTTCAGCTGACCTCACTAAGCATAATGGTAGTCCTAAATAATGCATAATGGTTGTGAAAATACTTTGTAGTCTTTACAAATTTAAAACACTGTAAATTATCTCATTTCTCTATGATTGCCTTCCTTCTGGAAAAAAATAAAAGGTTACTTCTGTATTATGTGAGGGCCCGGTGGGGAAGTAATGTTGGACTTTTGGTCTTTTTTTTTCTTTTAAGATGTATTTATTTATTTGGGAGAGAGAGAGAGTGCGCACTCATGCGCGCATGTGAGCTTGAGGGGGAGGGGCGGAGAGAGACTCCTCAAGCAGACTCCCCTTAGAGTAGAGCCCAGGTGGGGCTCCATCTCAAGACCCTGAGGTCATGACCTGCGTCAAAATCAAGAATCAGACGCTTAACTGATTGAGTCACCCAGACCCAGGACTTTCGGTCTTTGTCTCTGGTGCTTCTGCAGTAGAGGGTTAAGTTCAGTATAATTGGTGTCAGGGAAAATTCTACAGATATGTAGAACACAATTTCAGGTCAAATTACTCTTTTTGCCTCTTGGGTGAGGATTAAGTGTTCCCATTGTTTCCTATGTTATGGCATTCAACAAATCTTTGATAAAAACAAAATCACTAACAGGTGCCTGGGTGGCTTAGTCTGATTGGATGTCTGATTTTTGATTCCTGGCTTGGGTCATGATTCCAGGGTCATGGGATAGAGCCCCTCATTGGGCTCCCAGCTCAGCGTGGAGTCTGAGATTCTCTCTCGCCCTCTGCCCCTCCCCCTGCTTGTGTGCATGTGCACTTTCTCTATGTTTAAATAAAGAAAGTCTTAAAAAAAAAAAAGTGAAATCACTAACTCATTAGCTCTGGATTTATATATTTTTGTTATCACTGGATAACAACAAAATAATCTCTTTTCGAAGTATTTTTAGTTTTTACTTAGATGCTCAATCTGTTCTTTTCTCTTGGTCTCATTTTTAAGTTAAGCATAGTTTATACATTTGCTCCCTTTTTAAAGATAGAACAAAGCATTGCCTTAATAATAGGAATATTCTACATACTAAGTTGGGTATTTTTTAAGGCAGGTGTCCATTATAAGAACATGTTAACAGCCAGTGTTAGTCTATTATTTGCAATGACTTGCACATGTATTCTCTCATGAATCCTCAAAGCAGAGGCTTGGAAGGGTACCCAACTTACTCACATTGCTAGTGAGTGATAGAGTCAGGACCTAACCCATTATTATTGGATGAGCAACCTAAACTCTAACACTGGATGGAAGGAGTAATCACCTTTATTGAATTAATGATCATATCAAATAGACAAGTAACAAGTAGCCTGACCAGTTTCTGTCCCATGTAACCTAGAGACTTCTTATTCCTGGGACTTCTCAGATAAGCTAACCTATATTCCAACTAATAGTCAAACATAGCCAATCACAGAACTCTTTTGAAGTGCATTTCAGGGGCATAGGTCTAAAAAAACATGCCTTAGGAAAAGCTGCTCCAGCCAGTGTCAGAGTCTTGTGCCGGCACTGCTATCCCATCCCCCTTCCCCACCTCTAGAGACTTGTTCTGCTCTTGTAAGAGGCAGCATTTAAGTATCGTTTGTTGTTCTCTTTTGGATGTGCAAACTATTAATTCATTTTAGTTGTTAAGAAATGGGAATTACCAAGTGTCCTTTGTGCTTGTGATCTGGTGTTCTTTTGTCAGAAAGCCCCAAAGCCTATTGTTCTAACCCCTCTTGGGCTCACATTGTATTTTCCATGACAAAGCACATTTATTGTCTTCCATCCCAATTTGGGGTTCTGTTTGTAGGGTTTTGGCAGTTGCCATTCGGAAGAGGAGCAGGGCAGACTGGTGTACTTGAACGGGCCTGCTCAAAGTGACTAGACCAGTCTCTTAGTCTCCTGTGTTTCAGGTGGGTTTTGCAGTACAGACACTAATTAAGGATGGAGGAGAGGCTGTTCATCGCTTGGTTATTAATTTTCTCCCCATGGAAAAGGGGCTGGGAGATAGATTGCTGGGTATTTACCTAGTGAACAGGACGTAGTCCGCATCCATCTGTCTTCCATTCAGTCTCCTTCAGAAAGACATTATGGGTGAGCCTCACTCTTCTAACTGCAGGTATCACCACTGACAGTTTTCCAAGTGGCCCGAACAGCTCGCCAGGAATCAATGTAGCTTTTCACAAAGGGATCGACTTGATCAATATCACCAAGCAAACCCAGACCTAACAAACAGATCACATAAACGTTTTCATGATCAATAGAAGTTACACAGAACATAAATTATTGGGGGTATATCACAAATCACAAATGCTTTCTGTTGATAGCTCTTACCCTGAGAGCCATAGTAATACAACATAAGTGAGAGGAGAGACAGTATATAGGTTGTCAGACAGACCCTTAGCGACATGATCTCGACAAGGGACATTAGCTCAGGAGATGTAACTCTGCTTTTGAAGGAAGAATGGTTTTAAGTAGTTGACATTCACACTTTCCCCACCAAGTAGGTTGTAAATTTTGGATGGATGGGGTTATTTTGGTGTCTCAGTACCATGGGTATGGGCATATAATGGGCATATCAGTAAATTCTTGCTAAGGTGATCAGCATTCCTATGCTATCCAGGGAATAGCGCTAATACCAGGAGGTTATCCTCGTCATTTACACCTTCTCCCTTTTCCTCTAGACTCCTTGGGGACTCTCCAGTTCTAAATGTTGTAAAATTTCCTGACAAATAATCTACAAGTGTGGACATTCCGAATGCTGAAAATGCTGGAAATAAAACCTAAGGCAGAGCTACGCCACAATAATAAGTCAACTCCTTACCCAACTTTTCCTGGTGTTTATGTCTGTATCAGTTTTCTCTTGCTTCATAACACATTATTCCACAATATAATGGCTTAAAAAGCTGCTGTTTTATATACTTATGATTTTGTGGGTCAGCAGTTTGGGCTGAGCTCCGTGGCCTTGCCTGGGGTCACTCATGTGTCTTTAGTGATTTGGTGGCTCAACTGGGCCAAATGGTCCATGACAGGCTCACACCATGTCAGGCAGTCCTGCTGGCCATCATCTGTTCATGTGTACTCACCCTCAGGAAGGCTGGCCTGGCCTTCAACCTGGTTAGTACTCCATTCCAAGAGGATGAAAGGGAAAGCAGCAAGGTCTTTCCAGGCCGAGTCTCAGCAGTCACACAATATTATTTTCTCTCCATTCTGCAGGTCAAAGATAAGACACAGGGTCAGCCCAGACTCAAGGGATAAAAGAAATAGATGCCCACCTCTTTGGGGGGGGGGTTGAACAGGAAGGCCACTGTGCAAGGGGGCAGAGTAAAAAGATGGAAAGGATTACTGAAGCCATCCTCACAAAAAGTATCTGCCACAATTTCTCTCTATCCCCCCTGCCTGTCCCCACACATGCATCCCAATACACATCACCTGTTCCCCATTCAAGAAGTTAGGTTTTCTCTGCTCCAAAAGTGGCTGCAGCTAAGAAGGGATGGAAGTGGAAAGTAGAGAAAAAAATGAGTCTTTCCTATGTTTTATGTTCTAAAGGACTAAGCCTAAGGGTAAGGGGGACGCAAGGCAGAGACAGATGCTGGGAAGAAACATCTTGAGTCAGTTTCTCCAGGAACTAGATAAAACTTACTTGGGCTGGGCTTGGGGGTCAGGGTCAGGGTCAGGGAGGATGCTGAGCTGGGGATCAGATAACTATGAGGGACCTGAAACAGGCTTACAGAGATAGTCATGCCCCAGTGTCATTAACTCTACATAAACCTTCCCTGGGATAAACCAGATCAAACTGGCTACCTCTGGCAAATATTTCCTATCTATAGCCAAAAAGGAAAACAAAGTCAGTTACCACAACTTACCATGGATCAAACACTGTGTTATAGAATTTATCTGTATTATATCCCTTAATTTCCTTGACACATCTGACCATGCAATGTCTCCCAATTCTATGCCTCCTCTACAAGGGTCCCCTTGGAAATTAGTAAATATAGTGAGCATTATCTCCCTTTCATCTTAAAATAAACAACATTTTGTCAGTTGAGTTAGTTTTCATTCAAACCCTTCTAGAAATGATAAAACCTGATCTGATAAACTAAGGCAATGTGACAATGGGTAACGACATCCAAGGATGAAAATAATCGTGCTTCCCATACTTTGTGGGAAATTAAGCCACGCGTACCATTAATAGTAACCTAAGAACAGAAGCAGGAATACCACAGAGCTTTGGGGATTCAGTATCAGCTCATCAGTATATTTTTTCTGATCCCTGTTTAACCCCACTTTAGGGATAATGAGAACTTATTTATAGTTTCCTTTCTTTTTTTTTAACTTTCAGAGAAACCAGGCAGTCAGCTGGAGAGAAAAGATGCACTGACATTTGTGAATGAGCACACAGCCCGCCTCTCATTGATCATTTCTCCTCTGAGCATCCTCTGAGAGATACACATATACAATTCTAGGGACAAAACTCTTTTCTCTGATCATGAACAATCTGTAGTTTTATCCTGGATAAACCCAACCAAACTCAAAGATTTGATAGGTATCAGATAAGAGCTTGGAAGGCAGCTTGGAATTTCTTACGGATGTAAAATATCCTAGTTTCAGCCAAAACAAAATGAACAGACATAAATAAATCCATGACTCTTTTTGTTTGTCATCAGAAAAGCAACCTTTGGAAGTTTACAATATTTTGATTTTCAAATAGCAAATCAAGAAGAGAAGTCCTCCAGAGTGCTGGTTTAAAGATTTTTGTGCCATTAACCTCAGGGTAGATACTTGGAGGGGAAGCTCTCTGCTACTGAAGTTCCTTTGGCTTTTATTTTTATTGGCACTGAGTAGATAAATGTAGTCGAGGGCTAACTTTGAAGTTGGCAATGAGAAAGCAATGTTCTTATGAGGTTTTAGTTTCCTCTGGAATAGTCTTAAATACCTGACGAAGTCTCAACAACATTTTAATATTTCTAGGGCATTAAGTACCTTGAAAAATTGATAAACCAATCTATCCTATCTGCATATCATTGGAAGGGATCTGTTCTGAAAGCAATCAAGCCTGGGTCTGGTGATTGGATGAATGGCCAGAATCAAAGTTTTTGCTGAGTGCCCAGTGACCCAAGGCTCTGGAGTGACAGGTGCAGGGGTTCTAATCCCAACTCCACTACTCTCTGGCTACTTGACCTAGGACAGATTATGTGCCTTGCCTGATCCAGTTTCTTTGTCTAGAAAATGAGAACAGTAATGGTGTTTACCTACCAGGTTTGTTGGGATCAAAATGACTCCAGTGGCACTTAGCACTGCATGATACACTAAGTGCCTAATAAATGACATATATTACAGTGGTGCCCTGTGAACTGCTGGGTTCCATTAAGCAGAGGCTGTATCTGTACAGTCAGGGATCCTTATCCCTGTGGAGGATGGGGTATATGGGTAGATGCTCAGCAAGGAGGTGCATAAACTTGGATGGGAAAAAATAATATCTCTGCTGACTTCCACCCAAAATCTTCAATTATGAACCTACATAACAAACCACAGGAGTGTTAATGGTACCTATAATGTTTTCATCCTACAGAAATCCCTGGTGTTTTCATATTACAGTTGTCATGGGGATCTTGAAATAGTATTTATGCACAACAGTGCTTCAAAATTATAGTACTTATTAGATTTGCCAGTAGATCTTGTTTGTCAGTGTCAATGGTCCACATATTATGAGTGGGCAGGCTTGCTCTGGTAAAGGGTAGACCATTCCTCAGAGGAACATCAGGGAAGAGCCGGCCTCCAAGTTTGAACTGCCCCCCCCTTTTTGTTTGTTTCCTCTGTGACTGCTGGCCATCTCAGCTTCAAGGGGAAAACATGAACAAGACCTCTCATTTAGTTTTCTGGCTTGAGCAACATTGCCCAATTCAGCTTTGAACTATGTGGACAAGTTGAAGCAGAGCCTATAATCCCAAGTAGCTACTGTTCCTTACATTTAGGGTGTTTTGAACAGGATCTCCTTAGGGAAAGAGGAGTGGATAGTCTTACCCTGGTCCTAAACTTCTGCAGCAAACCCTATCAATATCCCTGCTAGATAATCCCTCTAGTAAATATTAACATTTAATGAGCACTTACTATGTCCCAAGGACTTCACTAAGTTCTTCACATATATTGTTCCATCTAATTCACATAATCATCTTAGGTATGACTGTTATTACCCTGATTGTTCAGAAGAGAGAATTGAGGTTTAGAGAGGTTCAATAATTTGCCCAGGATCACCTAGCTAGTAAGTAAAAAGGTAGGATTCTAACACAGACTCCTCTGACTCTTAAGTGTTGCATTGCTTCTACTACTTTCCACAAAGTAAAATAGAAAAAGTAGATTTTACTTTCTTGTTTGGTTTCTTAATGAGAAATCTGATACTTTTATCATAATGTATCATGGAGAAGAAAACTCCCCCTCTACAAAAATGACAGAGAAAATATTTTTTCTAGATGTTTTTCTTTGGGTGAGGGCAAGACAGTTCTTTTTCTTGAAGCAAATTCTTTCTTTGCTTTAATGATGAAATACTTGGAATTGTTTAAAAAAATACGTGCTCTTTCTGGTAGGGTTGAATTTTTTCTTGCTGATGAATGAATGTTGGCACAAGGCCTTTGCTGAAAACCATTCCTGGACACTAGGAACTTTTCATTAACTGAAGGCCTGTTTTTGGGGTTCTCTTGTATTGGAACCCATCCCATAAGTGGCCCCATTATTCATCCAGTTGGACATGCTAGCAAAGTGGGAGCCTCCCTCTCTCTCAGCAGCCATAGCCAGTTCATTACCAAAGTCTCGTCGATTTTAATCTCCTAAATAGATCTCAGCTACGTCACTACTTCCTATCTGCTACCATAACTATAGCAAAACCATCATGATCTCTTGCCTGGACTATGCAGCAGATTCCCACCTATCCATTCCTACTGCTCCATGATTTGGCTTCTTCCCCATCTTTTCTCCATATGAAGTCAGTGTGTTGTTGTTGTTGTTGTTGTTGTTGTTTTCTTCCAGATTCTTCAGCGATTTCCCTTTGCTCTTAGGACAACATCACATGTCCTTAACGTGGCCTACAAAACTCTTTAACTATTTGACCCCTAAAGACCTTCCTTTCTCACCTTACTCCATGCTCCCCCTTATTCTCTCTCTGTCAGCTACACCTACTTTCTTTATCATTCAGGGTACGATAGGTTAAGCTGTAGCAACAAACAACCCCCAAATGTCAGCCTCTTAAAAGCACAAAAGCTCACTGATTACTCATGCTGTGGGTCCAGTATGTATCGGCAATGGCAGGAGGTGCACTGATCAGGAGAAGAAAGCATGGCAAATTACATATCGGCTCTTGGGGCTTCTCCTGAGGAATGGCACACACTTGTCTGCTCACATTCCATTGGCAAGAGCAAGTCATGTGTCCACACCTCCCTTCAAAGAGGCAGAGAAACACAATCCCAGCATGTTCCCAGGATGACAACCTGAATCAGCACCAGGGCATTTTACTTGCTGCATTCCTTCACATACCTTTGAAGATGCATGACCCCTCTTCTTAGAACATCTTTTCCTCCGTTTTGGGGGATAACTGCCATTTATCCTTCAGATCCACACTAAACTTTAGAAATCTTTCCTGACTATGTCAAATAGACTTATTATTATAGACTCTTACAGCAACATAAATATATATAAAATCTGTCATTATTGCAATTTGATCTTTGTTTGAGTCATTAAAATCTCTGTGTCCTCTATAAGACTGTAGGCTCTACAAAGACAGTGACTATGTGGGATTTTACTCACAGTGTTAGAACAACAAAACCCAACATATGTCGCATGCCACATATCGCTCTAAGTGCTTTGTCTGAAAAAACTCGTTAATATTTACAGTAATTCTATGTGGTAGGGTTATTGACACATTTTATAGATAAATAAATTGAGGCACGGAGAGGTGACGCAACTTGTCCACGTTTGTGCAGCTAGTAAGATGGGAAGCCAGGATTCAGACATAAGCCTTCTGCCACCAGAGTCATTCTCTTAACCACTGTAATTCATAGCTTTTTAAACATCTAGCTATTCCATGGCACCAAAAGTAGTGCTTGGTAACTGTTTATTGAATGAATTGATAAAGGAGTAAACTAATATTGTGTGGAGCCCACACAGGAATAGGATAACACAGGTGATTTTTCTGGAATGTCAAAACGACAAGGGCCCACAGAGTTTGGCCAGCTTAACCCTCTTCTCCTGCAGCCTGATAAACCATTGCTCAGAGTCAAGGTTGATGCAGAGTCTGCATTCTGGCTCTCTTGGCAGGAATGACATGCCACTTCATGTCTCCCAGAGCCGTACCTTCCTTACTTCATTGAGAACAAGGTAGAAAATGGGACCAGTGGGGATTTCTTCCAACAGACCAATGGAGAGTTTGTGTGTGAAAGATTTGAGTGCAGGGAGTAGAAGTCTATTTTACCTTCCCCTCTCTGTTCTGAAATTAGATTTTCTAGGACAAAAAAGAATGCCAAAAGTAATGAAATCTCCACAGTTACACACACAGTTTAAATTAACAGTATGAGTCAGTGTTGAGAATAGAAATAGCAGCATAGGCTGACATCCACGGAACAAATGACTCAATTAACTGTATGTGCACTGCTACCAGTTAAAATTTCCCTGATGATTTATAATCAGAAACCCATGAGAGTTCAATCTCAAAGGGGCTGTGGCAAAATGTGTATTAGTTACCAGAGTGGCTGGTTCATTGGAATCGATCGGGAGTACTGCCTGGGAACCTGGGGCTTCCTACCTGTTGTTGAGTTCTAGATGCCCATTACCCACATCCCAGAGGCATGGCATGCCTCCTGGACAGGGAAACATGCCAAGCACCACCTCCTTAGTTCTCACTACTGGAATCCAGGTCCTTAGAAAGCAAATCCAATTCCCCACCTGCCCAAGAAGGGAGACGGTATATAATAGGTTTTGGCCAAGCAGAAGTGCTTCCGGGGAAAGGCTAGATCAGGTGGATGTGGCGTGTAGAAGGAAAGTACCTTTGTTGACATGACATTTACTCATTTTATCCTCAAGGGGAGAAGGGCGCAAGTAGCTAGCACATTTGAGGCACTTTGAGCCCTGAGAATGAGGCAGATAAGGAGGGAGAGTTGCCCTTTGTGGTAACTGAGCATCCTTTGCTGCAAATGGGAATTGACTGAACCGAAGCTTGGTCAGTAAGTGATAAAGAAGACGTGCATCCCAAGGCCTCTTGGAGATCCAGCCCAAACAGGGAAGTCTTGGGGAGGCCAGGCTCCCTCTCTTCAACCTCATCTTCTTTGAATGTGCTTTCAGTTTTCCATCTTTGTAAGAATGTGAGCTCGTTTGACCCATCTGCAGCCTGGAAACCCAGTGCAGGTGCGTCCTTTCTGCAGCATTGGGAGTGAGAGAAGGAACGTGTGGTTTGGGGCTGGAAAGCAGGAGTCTGCCACTCATACCGTGCCCCTCAGCCCCACCCCACAGTCTCATTCTCTGTCTGATTCTTGACACCTGAATGGACCCCATAGATTAGAGAGGGTGTGACAGCATCCCTATCCTGGTTGCTGGATCTTTCATAGAACGGGTGCCTCCTATGAAGGAAAATAATGCAGGCTTTGTTACGATTAACCTAGTTACCCGATCTGGAATCCAGGGCCATTATCTCTGGACATAAGCTCCAGGACACATCTCTTTTCAACTTCATTGCTCTCTGCTCATCTATCTGCCCTCCCCTCTACCCCTCCCGTATATTTGTTTGTTCCTTTAATCAGTGAACACTTGTTTTATGCATACATGCCAGTTACCGTGCTCTGTATTTTAGAGGACACAGGGATAAGTAACTCCGAGAGATGGATTCAGGGTCTGTCTGCACAGGAGATTGTAAAAGGTCTGTGTTAGAGCTGACTCATCCCTCCTGGAGAAGGCATTAAATTATTCTGTCACCCACAGTGCCAAGCTTGATGACTGAATCTGAGCTGCCTTATAATCAGCCTAACCTGGAAGGAAGGGCACAGTATTCCTAGAGACATCAACCACCTCCTTCTCCTACCCACTCCCAGCAGAGGACTGCCCCTTTCCCAGCATGCCTCGGGGCCTCATCTCTGCTTTGCTATGCCCAAGGTGTAGCTGAAGACTTTCCCCTCCAGAAAGAGCTGGGTCTCTTATTTCAGGAAATTAGAACACAGTGGAAGAATAGAGAGATACCAGCTCCCTGTGAGGGTGGGCGGGGGTTGGGTGATCAGTTTCTATGACTCAGGCAATAACCTTAACTAGAACACGGTTAAGTGGAACCACACACACGTGGTCTTTTTTTGTTGTGATTGGACAGTGCTCCGTTTGAATCATGATCTTTCTGGTGGGTCACCCAGAATCCTGCTCAGAAAAAGCGAGAGCATCATGCTTTGAGACTGCAAAATGATATCACAGCCACCCTCTGAAGAGTTTCCCTATAGGCCTCTGGGGTAGGCAGGGCAGGGGCTATCATCCCGTTTTATAGACAAGGAACTAAGTCTTGAGTAACACTAACAGCTGGCGTTTCCTGAGCACTTCCTGTGCGTCTGGTCCTGTGCACTCCTCATGCACTGATCTCTTTGAACTCTTAAGACAGCCTCAGTCTGCTGGTTTAAAGATGAGTAAAATAAGGCCCAGAGAGGAGAAGCTGTTTTCCCCAGACACAAAGATTTAGAGAGTGGTAAAGCAAAGTCTCAAACCCAAAACTTCTGGACCTCAGGTTCACACTCTTGAAGACCTGGGCTGTATATATTATCCTAAGAGCACACAGCCACCAGTGGTAGGTCTGTGTGGTAGGCATGGACACGCGGGTCACTCCTTGTCACCCTGGAAGGGAATTGTTGCTGATAAAAGCCTTAAGTCCATGGTATAAGGGCTTTCTAACTCACTTGAAGGCCAAGGTTTGAATACCTGGAAAAAGGAGATTCCTTTGGCAAAGGTAAAACGTTTAAAGATGCAGGTACGTCTGTAACCAGAGAGAATTAGACAGTAGAGCCTGGAACCCTTTACCGCGTGCCGGGCAGGCAATAGCCACTAATACATTCTTATCTCTACCTAAAAGATAAAGAAACGGAGATTCAGAGAGGGTCACTGGTGTGCCCTGATAAGGCCAGCTGAGCTTTGACCTCTAGTCTATGTGGCTCCCCGAGTTCAGTCACCATTAGGCACCCTCTGCTGTCTGCTGAGCCAGAGTCAGAACAGGAGTCTCAAACTGGGAGTCTCATTGTGAGCAAGCAGTAGGAGAGGAAAGGCAGGGTAGATGTGGGACAGGATGCAGGTCAACTCTAGGAGTCTGGTGTGAATGCCTACCAGGCTCTCTGATTTTTCACCTTGAAAGAGAAATACAAACTAATAGCTGGGGGAGCACGCAGCTCTGGTGGGACAGGCCAGTATATGGAGTTCCTTCTTTGTCGGTGAGATATTGAACATTTCACTTTTTTCTTGAAATTTGCAAGTTGAAAATTTACATTTTCTTTCTTTTTTTTTTAGAAAATTTACATTTTCTTGAAATGTGTCCCACTTACTGATTTAAGCAGATAAAAACATTTACATATTTATAAAATTTTTGCGGTGCCGTGTGGAATCTCCAGTTCTGTTTGATTTTGCTAATTGCCAGAGTGCCTCCTCTCTACTAGAGGATCAATAATAATAATGATGAAAGGCCTAAAAATGCATAAGCATTTTCTGTTTCCAGCTTCTATTTTACGAATAAAACATTGATGCTCTTTTTAAGTTGGCCATCACTCATCTGGTAGGTTTTGCAGACAATAACAGTTCATTAGTAATATCTGGTGGGGAAGATGTATGATGCTGTAAATATTTAAAATCAAATTTGAAAAAGAAGACAGAGATGAATGCATGGGATGGGGGTGGTGGGGATGATCATGGTGCTCAGGGCTATGGTTTTCACAGCATCTTCCATTTGGGCCCTGCTATTGTTTTCCCTTCTAAGTCCCCTGCAAGGGGACTCAGTGATGGGGCTACACCTAGCAGGGTCCAAAATGGCAGACGTTGAATTCAATGGGTAGCCTAGCCTGAGGTCCTTCTAAAAGTAGCCCCTTTCGTAAGGATTTAGGTCTAAGTATTATGTTGGGAGGCTGATTCCAGGAAGCATTATGAGAGAGTGAAGACACATGACAGGGAAGGGCAAGGCCATCAAGGGTAGTTCAAGGAGGAGCATTGCTACGGAGAAGTAGGCGAATCCTATGGGAACGCTCTTTGGTAAACCTCTTTGAAGGAACCCTCAGGGGCCGGGAAACTGAAGTCCATCCTCCCCCAGCTCTTTCTTCTCATCAATAGAGTGTTGTTCCTAAGAAGGCCCTAGGGGGTCTGTAGGTGGCTGATATGTGGAAACTGTGTGCATGTCAGCTCCCAGGGGGTCCCTGGGGATGCACAGGACCATGACAGCTCAGCTGCTATGGGTGCAAGTGGAGCCCAGAGTTTGTTGAGGTGGATGGGACAACTAATCAAGAGAGACCAGCTAGGGGAAGCTGAGGCCTAGAAGGAACAAGTGGAGTGAATGCAAGCCACAATGGCATCAGATGAAGGGATTCAGCCTAAGGAGAAATGGTCATTGGTCATTGGAGGAGGCTGCCTGTAGCTGTTAAAGGGCAGCCCAGAAATCGCCCGTTCTGTCTACTTCCTCTCAGAGTATTTGGAGGAACCTGAGCCCAGCTGGGACTGCCTGGGGAATGCCCTTCCCTTCGAGCCTTCCCTCTCTGTCCTTTTTCCTCAGAGCCCAGTCTCAGCTCTTTAGTCTCCACACCTATCCCTCCCACTCTTCTTTTCTAAAACTCCCCTAAACATGTTTTATTTCTTTGAATCCCTGCTTTCCACCTGTATTCTGATGTTTATAACCGAGATTGGAGTAAAAAGGTATGTTTTTCATTTGAAGGATCCTAAGGTTAAAATGTTTTAGCTCAAGTGTTTCTAAGCTGTCTTCCAGCTCTGATTCAGATGCATCAATAAAACCATGAAATGTCAGGTCAGAGAGGAAAGACCTCAGGTGCCTCTGGTGCAAGGTCCTCATGTCACAGGAGCGCAAATCAGGGTGAAGAGATGGGAAGGGACTTCCTTGAGGTGGAGACGTATAACCTTGCGACAGGCTAGTTAAAGGAAGGTATCATAGATTCTTCAGAAGGGTCTCAGACCTGAGACAGACCTGGGAGAGATCTACTGTGATCCAGGGATCACAGGAAGTGGGGGAAGCAGGTAACCATTCCTGGCCCTGACCAAACAGGACCTGAATGCCCACTTTTAGCCTCTGTGCCCTTGCCAGAGGGCCTGGAAAAAGTTTTAGAGTGGGTCCTAAAAACATTCCTGGTGGTCTCGGTTCTATCTTTACCCCATTCTTGAATCTGCTTTTGAATGTAGAGCCCAAGGAGTTGTCTAGTCTCTGTTTAAATGTCCTTCATGATGAGATGTTTACAAATACAAGAGGCAGTTCCTTCTATTTTCTGATGTCTCTGTTAAATCTCTTCCTCTGTGCCTGCAACCCAAACTCGTCTGCCCGTAGCACCCACCCACGGGCTCTGTTCTTAGAACTAAGGTCAGAAGGCAGATCTCCTGGCAACCTAACAACTATCTAAACGGTACCAGTTCTTATGCTCCTTGCACAACCTCATTTTTATTGCCCTCACTTTCCTCTTCACACTTCGAAAATTGCCACTTGACTTCTTAGAATATAGGACTCCCAGCTGATTTACCAGACTCGGAATTAGAGGGCTGACCAGCCTCGAAGGGGGGATCCCTCATCTTGCCCTGTGCTGTATACCTGAGTGTGACCCTGAGGAAGTTATCTGACTTCTGCAAACGTACTTGTGTGGATCCAGCCTCAAATAATAATTGTGTATTTAGTTCTCAGCAAAACCATAGTAATATTTTTTATTTTATTTATTTATATATATTTTTAAAGATTTTATTTATTTATTTGACAGAGAGAGACATAGCGAGAGAGGGAACACAAGCAGGGGGAGTGGGAGAGGGAGAAGCAGGCTTCCCGCTGAGCAGGGAGCCCAATGCGGGGCTCGATCCCAGGACCCTGGGATCATGACCTGAGCCGAAGGCAGACGCTTAATGACTGAGCCACCCAGGCACCCCAATACTTTTTATTTTAAACACAATGGGAAACTTCAGGCATTTTCTGTTCGCTTTGCTGTCCATTCCTAACCACTCCCCCCACCCTCATCATCCTATCCTTGGGGAACTGATATCTGGGCTCTGAGAGCAGTGGTTCCATTTTTGGCAGGCCTAACCACATGTCTTATATGGTGACTGGATGATTGGATAATAACATTACTATATGTAGATAGTGTAATGATGACTGAGGAGTAGGATTTTGGTAATGGCATCACATACTCAATCTGTGAAATAAACAGGTTTAGTAGAAGAGATACTTTATGTGAACTGTGTTCTCCTGAACACACTATGGTTATTGTAATAGAGGATTCTGCACAGGCAGGTGATGGGGTGGAGTGGATGGGAGCCATCATCTCTAACTTGATGTCTTGATGGAAATCAGGGGAATCTTATGCTTGGTTGGAAGACCTCAATGGAGGGCTTTATATCAGATGAATGACCATAGAGGAGAGGTCCAAAAAATATTACTTGGGGTATTCTAGACCCAGAGATACTCCATAGAGAAAGGGTTCAGATAAAGAACCTTGAAATTCAGCATATTAATGCCCCCTCTTGGAGGTTATAAGTGTATTAAAGGTCTTGAGAAATCTTGCAATGAAGAAACACAAATAAATTTGTTGAATTATGGTTTCCTAAGCCTTATTTGACCACCAAAACCTTCTCTTTTACAAATAATTCCAACTGCATTTGGTAAAGACTGCTTTGTACAGATCGTTTCTCAAGCTGCCTCAGTTTTGCCATCTGAAGTTTACCAGCATCTGAGTTTGATCTTTACGGGATGTTCTCCTTGGAGGTCATTTTTGAACTCACAAATATTTATTAACCTGGCCCATTTAAGTCATAGGTTATAAGAATTGAGACCGAATAAAGGATATTCTTTCTTGAAATTCCAGCACCCGATTAAGATTCCACTGTAATAACAAAGCATTTGCTCAAGGATTTCATTATTGGGTTAAGAACAAAAGGAAAGTGGATCTTGTTTTCCTTCTTCTGAGTGGGGATTTTTCTGTCGTTATTGATGCTGGATTATAACCTACATGTATTTACTGAGCCCGTTCTAGGCACTTAGGATTGTGGTAGGACTTGTAGTGGATGTAGAAGGAAAATGATGAACTGTCATTTTTCCCAAGGCACTTACAGGCTAACCAAACAATACCAATGAGAGAAAGGGTAAATGCCACAAACAACGTTGCCCAGAATATGGCATAAGAATTAATCAAAAAGAAGAAATCAGTGGGTTGGAGTAGATGGGGAAGATTTCATAGAGTTAGCAGGACTTAGATATGGCAGGAAAGACTGGGAAGAATTTTTCAAAGATAAGAGGATAAATGGAATTCCAGGCAATACAAAAAATCAACTCTTGATAAGAGGCCTCTGGGAAAAGTCCTTTTCCTAGGGCCTGGGCTACTTCAGGAAAGTGTCACTGTGTAATGAGAGTGTCTTTGTTCATCAGAATTTTACTGAAAGTAGTTGAAACTTATGAACTTGAAATATAAAGCTGATTGATGCAACTGGATTATATGTCAGGGGTTTGAATTTAGATACCAATATATACATTCAATATCTACTAATTGAAGAGTAAGAGGGTAATTAGCTTTTATTTCTCTATATTTTTATAAAGACTGGTGAGTTGCTTGAGTAGGGGCCACCCAATCCTGGAATGGGTATTCTTAGCACTAGTCAGGACAACACCCAGCTTACTTAAGAGCCTGATAGCCCACTCTCTGGGGCAGTAGGACAACAGGGTCACAACTCATTCCTAATTGCCAACATTTAATAGTAGATGTGCTTTTTATCCTTCTGGCTAGACAAGGTTCAGTCTCCTTGGGACCCTAAGGGCTATTTGTCCCTGCTCCAGTTTCTTCATATTCAACATAAGCAGCTTCTTGCTTGACTGTTGGAAAACTGTAACCTGAACTTTCGTCTACATAGGGACCCTCCCCTTCTTCCACACAGGGATTGGGAAGATAGAAGATGGTTTTAAAGTTTCCTTGCCTTTTATCCGTATGTTTCTTTGTATCTTCATAAAATCCCACTCATTTAAAAAGACTGTGCTTCTCAGCTTCACCCCAAAACCAGAAGGTTAAGTTCAGTGTTACTTAGAATAAGAAATGGATTGATTATCTCCAAGTCCCCATTCACTAGCTATCTTCGCTCCATGCTTTCTTCTCCACTCCTTGGACCAAAATTTGACAAGAGAAAATGCGCAAGCCAAGACTAGTGGATTCCATCAAGGACTGGTCCATGGCCCAGTGAATTGCTGATGGATGGAGGAGCCCTTCAGAATGCCAAGAACCGCCTGCCAGCTTGTAGGCACCATCCACTCAAACAGGGCCATCCACCCTTGAGATGATTTCCAGCAGAAACAGAGCAGTGTAGTGAGGACCAGAGATAAGATATACAAAGCCACTGACAAAATGCCTAGACTATGGTTGGAGTTCATTAAATAATTCATTTCTTATAGTTATCATTATTATTAGAATCCTGGGATTGTGTCGACCCACTTATGAATAGTGCTGGCTCCAGAATGGCAAGCTCCATTAACTTTATAATATAAAATAAAAATATCAGAAGGCCATATTTTGAGAATGAACTGTAGTCCTTTAGTATGATGCAACAGCTAAGAAAGGATGAGGTAGGTATGTGTGCACTAATGAGGAATGAGTTTTAAAAAGCAAGTTGTAAAACAACATGAACAGTGTGATCACATTTTTGCTTTTAAAAACCAAAGCCCCATCTAATACATAGCTACCATTTAATGAGTTATTACTGTTTGCCTAACACTGTGCTAAGTGCTTTTAAAACACTTACCTCCTTTCATGCTGACAATGGTGAGAAGGTGGCGTTGTTACCAATGCCAGTTTACAAATGCAGATATTGAGGCTTGGGGAGGTGACGTAGCTTTCCCAGAGGCACACATACAAGTAAGTGGTCTGATTCCAGTCTGTTCTAGAAGTCATTATGAAATTTAAATCTTCCTGCCTCAAAAAACACAGGAAGGATATACACTAGACTGTTATCAGAGGTTACATCTGAAGAGTGTGATGTGGAGGAGGGTGGAGGGGCAAGGCAAGTTTGGGACATTTACTTTTTATTTTAAGTTCATATATTACTATATATATTCACAACAGGTATATTTTACTTTTGTAGTTACAAAGACAGTCCTTTGCACAAAAGGCCAAATATTGTATGATTCCACTTAGATGAAATATCTATTTTTTTAAGATTTTATTTATTTATTTGAGAGACAGCAAGTGAGAGAGAGCATGAGCGGGGTGAAGGGCAGAGGGAGAAGCAGACTCCCCGCTGAGCAGGGAGCCCGATGTGGGACTCGATCCCAGGACTCTGGGATCATGACCCGAGCCAAAGGCAGGCAGACACTTAACCGACTGAGCCACCCAGGTGCCCTGAAATATCTAGAATAGGTAAATTTATAGAGTCAGAAAGTAGACTAGAGGTTACCCCGGGCCTGGAAGGAGGAGGGCATGGGAGTGATGGCTTAACAGATACAGTTTCTGTTTGGAGTGATGAAAAATGTAAATACACAGTGGGTGATGGTTGTGCAGCATTGCAAGTACAACTGATGTCCCTGAATTATACACTTAAAAATGGTTAAAGTGGTCAGTTTTATGTTTTGTGTATTTTACCACAATTAAAAAAAAAATCCTTTGAATGAAGTCTCTTGGTTTTTGGAAAAGTTTATAACCCTTATTTTTCTCATTTTGCCTATATGGCATTGAGTCTTACAGAGGCATGGCATCCCCCATGGTTCACAGGGCCAATGTGATGTAGCTGCAGCCTTCCTATTTATTCAGGTTTTTTCATCATTGTCTGTGAGTAGTGAGAACTACCTCCAAGCTCCCCTGTGTTGCCTGAAGACATAACTGTGATCAGCTCAGAGATCCCCTTGCCTTGTTAGGGTACCAAGGAGTGATCTAGTAAGATCTGAGAGATAGCCAGCATCATAATGGGAAGCATCTTACATTCTGCATTTGCCAAAGATGGGATTGGGTACGCCTGCAGAGGTTTTATTTAAATGAACCAGGCTCCCAAATGGAGGATCAGAGAACAGTCACTCATCTATCCATCCATCCGTCCGTCCACCCATCCATCCATATGTCCATTGTACATCCATTCCGTTAACAGAACTTTAAGGAACACCAACTACAAGCTGGACCCTTGGCCAAATCCTGAGTATTAAGAGTCCTATTTCTCATAAGATGTTGTCAATCAGCATAATGTTACATTGAAGACATTAGAATAGGCATTTAGGATCATGGCTTCTTCTGTCATCATTTTTACTCACTTGCTGTGTGACTTCAGGCAAATTCCTTCTCTGAGCCTCTAAAATGATTTAGGACTTGCCCTTAAGCTCTCAGATGTGCAGATTCTGTTCATATAGTTAGTATCAAGCCATTCACAAACATTTTCTGATAAGTTTGCAAGTCTGCGATCGTGAGCAAGACACACATAAATTGAAATTATGCTCACACCAGTAGAAACTGATAAGAGTTGTTGTTGCTGTCCCAGGCAGCATTTGAGTGCTTAATATTGGTAACAATGATAATAACAGGGAAAGTATAAGCATTTGCACATATAGAAGGAATATGTGAGTGTGATTTATAGAATTGAGCTAAAGAATAGTTGTTCATCTGTGAAAAGATTTTATAAACACCAAATGGAAAAACATGTTCAGCTTCCCTGCAAATGGCATGAAGGAGTGCTCAATAATGAGTAAATATACTTTTTTGTGGTATGTGTGTGTCTTTAACAAATATTGACCTGTCCTTTACGGTTATATTTCAAAACGTGAGTAAATCAAAATAAGGTGTGTTTTAAGGGACTCTCTTGTTTTATTATCTGTCATTTAATTTTTAATACCTAAGTGACACCTGATATATTACCTAATCAAAAGAAGAGAATTATACATTGCACATAATCAGTTATTTTTGCCATATCACTGAAATTAGACTAACAGATGAGGAAAATAAATAAGATGAACTTTAAAAATGAAAATGCTTAGCCTTTGGAATTTTAGTTGACAGCTTTTGAAAATTAAATTATAAGTCAAGTCCTGATAGGTTTGATATCTTCTTTGCAGCTTTGCCGATGATGTATTGCCGCTTTAATGGAATATCATTTATCATCTGATAATAACAAATGTAGTATTTCTGAGCTTGTCATCTCTTCTGTGATGACAAATAGTCCAACTTGTAGCGGTGATAATGGAATTTTATAATGATCTGTCCTAAACTGACTCAACTGCAGCCTTAGCTATTTTTCTTAAATCTCATAATGCCTATTACATGTAGATTACAACAGTCCACGCCTCCCATCTGAGCGCCGGAGCTCATCAATGAATCCAGATTTTAGGCAAACAGCCCAAAAGTATTGAATAATATTTACTTGTTTATCAAAATTATCCCTCCTAGGCTAATAAGAGAGCTTGTCAGAGGCTGTCGGAAATGGCAAAGTATAAAACATAGAGGATAAAAAAGGTGATGAAAACTGTGTTTATCTCTTAAACAGTAGGCAGTGCATTCAGTTGGCCGTTCTACTTGTCCAATCCATCATTTCACAGAGATTTATTTAATGGGGGCCCAGTGCTGGGAACACGGGTTAGAGAGCCCAGTCGCCCCTCCACTTTATCTTGAAGTAGGATTTATTTTGTCTTAACTCTTGGCTCGTCTCGTATCATTGCCTTGTCGCACGTCTGCATTCTATAGTCCAAATCACTTGCCCTCTTGACTTTTCTGAAACTTCCAGTCAGCCTGAGGCATCATGGAAAGCCGGGGTTTGGAGGATATGGGCTTCTTGAAATACCCTATTGATAAGTGGGTGTAACTGTAGCAGCCATGATGCTCTGAAGTCTGCCTCACAAAAATGGACGTGATCAATATAATCGGGAGAGTCCAAGTGGATCTTGGAGGGTGCAGTATTCCACATTGCAGATCTGATTTTCACCCTCACCTGAGCAGAGGTGATCTTCTGTCTGTGGTCATAGCAGGCCACTAGCCTATGTCAAAGGCACAGGCCCCTGTGAAGGTCTGTTTTGACACCTTGACATGAGGGAGCTGAACGGAATAAAGGACAGGGAGTACTGTTAATGCCATGGACTGATATGCAAATTGATGCCTGGCAGGTATGGCGTGTTTACCTGGTGGGGACAGACAAAGGTGATAGGAGGGAAGTATGCATTTCTGATGAGCTCTGATGACCAGGCCAGAGGGGACATTTCAGAGCTACTCAGTCATTGCCCATGTGTTTCAATGTCATGGCAGATGTCTTCTTCAGTGGAGTTTCACTCTAGCCCCAACCAAAGTGCCTCACTCCTTCCTTCATGTTCTGGACTTTTCTACAGGATTTCTTTTTGAGAGAGATTATTCACACAGCGGTAGGGGACCTGCACTGGGGCTGCCACAAAGCCTGGGTCTCCCTCCAACTTCCTTGGGTCTCCACTTCCTCCTGCTTCTTTCCTTTCCTCTCTCTTCCCTTCTCTGTTTCTTTTCTCTCCCTGCCCTTATTCTCCTTAACATTTCCTTTATACAAAGAATCACAAATTAAGAAGCTATAGGACCAAGTAAATAAGAAAACAGGGCAACAGGAGAATTAGAGGCCTCATCTAAAGAACACCCCAAGTCCAGCCAATTATTGCCAGATGGAAAGACCAGCCCCAGGTAGCCAGATTGAAAAGCTTTTCAAGAGAACCTGGAAATCTGTTTTTTTTTTTTTTTAAGGTTTTATTTATTCATTTGAGAGAGAGAGAGAGAGAGAGAGCATGAGCAGAGGGAGGGAGCAGAGAGAGAGAGAGAGAGAAACAGACTCCCCACTGAGCAGGGAGCCCAACGTGGGGCTTGATCCCAGGACCCTGAGATCAACACCTGAGCCTAAGGCAGACGCTTGATTGAGCCACCCAGGTGCCCCGGGAAATCTGTTTTTTTATATTAAAACCATACTTTGAAATATTGAAAACACTTCAATTAAAAAAATATTGTGGGGGCGCCTGGATGGTTCAGTGGGTTAAGCCTTGGACTCTTGATTTCGGCTCAGGTTATTATCTCAGGGTCCCGTGATGGAGCCCCTCATCAGGCTCCATGCTGGGTGTGGAGCCTGCTTAAGATTCTCTCTTTCCCACTCCTTCTTCACCCCCACTCTCTCTCTTAAAAAAATTATTGCGGTACCTGAAAAAAATTGAATTCCAAAAAACTGAATTTGTGAGCTGTGGTTGACATACTCTGCGTGGGTGACCTTTTTCTACTCTGATGACATTCAAGTACCCACCAGTCAGAAACCAGTGTCCCCAGGTATGTACGATCAGCTTCTCAGTCTCTCTTGTCTTTTTCTATCTATATTTCCAAATGTCTGCCAGATGTTTCACACACATTTCAAGCTTAGAGACAGTATAGGAATATTGAGAGAGAGTCTTGGTTTAAATGGAGGGCTTACTTCAGGGAGAGTGGAGAGTGAGAGCAAGTAGGTTGGGGTGGGGGTGGACTTTTAGGAAACTTGGGTGATAAGAAGGGAATATCAACTCATTAAGCAACTGGGAGCCATTGTAAGTTCCCTTACAATGTAGAGTGATGTAGTGGGAAGGGAACTTTAGGAAGATGACTCTAGGATTACATATGGAAGAGAGGAAATGAAAGCAGGGAGAAGTGAAGGGGGTCCAGTGAGGATTGGACCAGACCTTCAGCAGTAGGGATGGAGATGGGGGTGTGAAATGAGAGAAATTTAGAAGGCACAGAGGATGGGATTTGACATATTTAGCATGGAGAATTAAACATCTGGAAAAGACTGTTGAGAAGTCTGGTGGAAATGCAGCAGCTGGGCAATGGAGCCCTCTGGTAGGGGAGGTAAAATAGCTGCCCTCACTGGATTGGAACTCCCTTCATCCGGGTTTTCCTGGAGTGCTCCATTGATCTGAGTCGATTATACTATAGGCCTTAGGTAGGAAAAGCCATTACATCTAGTGTTTTGCATGTGGGGAGCCTCCTTAGAGCCAGGAACTTTTGGAGGGGCAGGAACACAAAGATGAATAAGATAAAAATCCCTGCCCATGAAAAGCTCCAAGCCCATGGGAAGATTAATGGTATAGATCTCAGTGGAGAGAGAACTAGACTGACCTGGGGGAAATCATACAACGTTACTTTACCTTATTTTCTTCATTTGTAAAATGGGCATAAATCCTTCCCTCCCTAACTGGTTGAGTTGCTGTGTTATAGTGAGCAACCATCCCAGTCTGCACAGGACTGAAGTGTTCCCTGTGATGCAAGACTTTCAGGGCTAAACCCAAGAGAGTTCTGGGCAGACTGGGACCTTGGTAATCCAAATATAATATATAATACAAAAAGTATAATACAAATACCCACCAACATGTGAGATGGTGCTGCTTGCTAGGAATGCTTTCTAGGTGTGCTGGACCACGGTGGGGCAATTCTGATCTGAAAACAGATACACAGGTCATTGAAATCCAGTCACAGATGCTGGCTGGCTTTTCCAGTATCTCTCATAGATTTATGTAATTTTATCTTTCTCTCCAAATGTCAGATAATGGGGTATTTGGAACTTGAGTAGTACTTCTGCATTTTGACTGAAAGTTATTTATGAAGAATTAAATCAGTTAAAAAACCTGGTGACTTTCCCCCCTGAAAAACAATGTCCTAAATCAAGGATGAAGACGATTTTTCCTGTTGTCTGGAAAACTACCAATTTTCTGGATAACCCAGGGTAATATAAAAACTTTCCATCTGGGTGCATCTGGGTGGCTCAGTCAGTTATGCGTCCACCTTAGGCTCAGGTCATGATCCCAGGGTCCCGGGATCGAGTCCCCCCATCGGGTTCCCTGCTCAGCTGGGAATCTGCTTCTCCCTCTCCCTCTGCCCCCCCATTCTCTCTCTCTCTCTCTCAAATAAATAAATAAATAAAATCTTTATTAAAAAAACCTTACCACCTGTATGGGTTTTAAATTTATTTTTATAATGACTTTGAAGCCCTATTCCTATGGCCTTTGTGTTTAAAAAAAATATGGTCTTGTCAGCCAAATTTCCAGAAATAGTGAAGCAAAAGAAAGAAAAGAGGAAACTTAGAAATGTTGGTCAGTGACATCATAGTTGTATTATTAAAAGACAGTTGTGATCTTAAGAATTAATAAATGAACAATCTCTTTTTTTGTTTGTTTGTTTTCTTCTTTCTTTTAATTGAGGTATAGTTGACACATAATGTTATATTAGTTGTAGGTGGACAACTGCACTTTATGCTGCGCTCACCACAGGGTAGCTACCACCTGTCAGCATACAACATTGTTACAGTATCATTGACTCTATGCTGTACTTTTCATGCCGGTGACTTCTGGCAATCATCAGTTTGTTCTCTGCATTCATGGGTCTGTTTCTGCTTTTTGTTTGTTTGTCTATATAATTTTGACGATGATACCATCAAGAGGGAGGTCGGAGCAAATAGCATTGCCTGTTACACCCAACAGCGATGACACAGTCTGGAAGCATAACATTGGCATCTCTGAATAACATGAAATATTTGGGGAGCTTCTCAATTAAGTCCACACCTGAGAACACTTTCCGTGTTTTATCAGAGAGGAGATCAGACTTCAGTAACTAGCTGGAAAGAAAGAGGAGGCTGTTTTAAGGTCTGTTACCATTAAGATCTCTCCAGAGAGTCTTGTGGTGAATCCTGGCTTTTCTACAACTTTCTAGTTACCCCGTTGTGGTTTGCTTAGATATGGAAGATTCTACCTGTTCAGTGGCTTTCCTGCTGGAATATTAATCACGATCCAGCCCAAGCTCTGTTTCACAGGCCTTCTAAACCTGTTCTGTCAATAAGTATGTGTAGAGAAGGTGCACCAGATTAGGTGCAGTGGGAGATGCCAGAGGAGATAGCCTGGCTCTTGTCCCAGAAGCTTTCCATCTAGGTGGGAAACTGGATCTATACCTCTGGGAAATTAAATCATCCAAGGTTAAGTGCCAGATAATCTGTACAAACCAAAAAATTCTGTGATAGTTCAGGGGAGGGGACACAGAAGGCTTACAAGATAGAGTCTGAAGAGGGGAGCTTTGGGTACCCTCCTGGCTAGAGAGAAGCCATGTGCCTGCCTTTTTCCTCCTAGACCAAGGGAGGGACAGCTCAGAGATCACTCTCTGTCTCAGGTGCAGCCCTAGCCATGAATCAAGTCTAATTCAAATTGTCCTATCAGTGCATTTTTCATCATGGGCTGGGAATGACATTCCTCACTTGGTAACTTATGGACCCACACCACGATGTTGGCATCCCTATAATCTTATTGTGTAATTTACTTCAACATTTCTTTCACAATGGGTAAGTTGATATATATATTTTTTTTTTTTTTAACTTTTTCTCTTGGTATAGTTGAGGGAGCCCACTTGGAACCCCAGAATTAATATGAAGATTATTTTAAACTGAAGACATTGGAGATTCAGCAGATGCTGAAAGAAGTGTTACTGGAGCTTCCCTTATCTGACTAAAAGCAGCAACTTTTGGGAACTAAAGCTGCCATAAATTCAGGGTGGATCTACTCCCAGAAAGGATAATACAAATAAAATCTACCCCAAATTCCTTCTTTGGGGGAGTTTTATGGCCCTGAAGGAAGCAGACCACTCATACTTACATAGACAAATCTTATCAGAAACTGTCTTTTTTTATTGAGATAGAATGGATATATAACATTATATTAGTTTCAGGTGTATGACCTAATGATTCGATATTTTATATATATTGTAAAATGATCACCACAATAAATCTAGTTCGCATCCGACGCTATACAGTTACAATTTTTTTCTTGTGATGAAAACTTCTAAGATTTACTCTTAGCAACTTCCAAATATACAATACATTACGTTAACTATTGCCACCATACTTACATCACATCCCCATGACTTATTTTATTTTTATAGCTGGAAGTTTGAACACCTCCAACATGGGGCTCAAACTCACGACCCTGAGATCAAGAGTCACAAGCTCCACTCCCTGAGCCAGGCACCCTGGCAGTTTGAACTTTTTAATCCTCTTTACCCACTTCTCCCACCCCCCCCAACACCATTGCCCGTCCTCACCTCTGATAACCACCAGTGTGTTCTCTATATACATGAGCTTGAGTTTCTTTGTTTTTGCTTTTTATTTTATTTTACTGCTTTTTATTTTATTTTTTTTCTTTCTATTTTATTTTTTGATTTCACAAATAAGAGAGATTATATGGTATTTGTCTTTCTCTGACTTCTGCCACCTAGCATAATGCCCTCAAGTTCTATCCATGTTGTTGCAAATGGCAAGATTTCTTTCTTTCTTACGGCTGAATAATATTTTATTATATATAATGTTTTATATATAATAAATATATATTAAATAAATTAGTTATATAAATTAAATAATATATAATACTGTATTTTATTATATATTATAATATTTTGTTGTATATGTGTGTGTATATATATATATGCATATATATACATTTTCTTTATTTATTCATCTATCAATGGACATTAGTTTGCTTCCATATCTTGGTGATTGTAAAAAATACTGCAGTGACCATGGGGGTGGGGACATATATCTTTTCCAGTTAGTGTTTTTGTTTTCTTTGGATAAATATCCAGAAATGGAATTGCTGGATCATATGGTAGTTCTATTTTTAAGCCTGCAGAAACTTTCTTATCTCTTGTTTGTTCTCCTAAAAACCCATTTTTTATCTAAAGAAACCCATTTGTTCCTCCCACAGGAATCTTTTCTCCTCCCTCCCTTTTCCCTACTAAGTTAGGTCTATAAGTCTCAAATTCTAACCACCTCTTTGAGTTACTCATCACTGAGCACTCTTGGGTATATGCATGTTGCCCATATAAATTAACTTTTTTCTCTTGTTAACCTGTCTTTTATCAATTTAATTTACAGGCCCCCAGAAACTAAACCTAAGAGGGTAGAGGGAAAGTTGTTTTTCCTCCCTGACATTGCAGTTATAGGGTTTTTATCCAAATGCAAATTGATTATGTAACAATTAAAATACAGGATACTTTGGCAGTGTGCTGGAAAATCATGTGGGGGGTGGTGGTGACGAATAATAAATACTCCTTCCAGGTGTGGAGTGTTTGGTGTAAGTACCATCTCACTGACCTTCACAACAGCCTCATGCAGTATCTGTAAGATGGGGATAAAAAGTGGTCATATGTATGTACTCACTCCCTCCCCTCCACCTTGGCCTTGTGAGAAGAGGTATCTACCAGCTTGTCCTGCACCTGCCCCTCTTCTTGTGATGTTTGTGGGTACAAGTGAGGCAGAGAACTGGAGAAGTGAGCCAGTCTGGGTGGTTTACTGGAGAGGTGCCTGCTGTGGGAAGGGGGAAGTAAGGACTCGGGGAGGGAGCAGGGAGGAGAGGAAAGGAGGAAAAGAGGAGTGAGAGAGTTGAGTCTCCAGAGAGCTGGGATTTGGGAGGGGGAAATGAGGTTGAGGACAGCTGCTCTTTGTGAGAGGTACTAGGAAAGAGATGGGGAGAGAAGTTTCTAAGTTTTATAAATGTCTGGATGGAATTCTCCAGCATCTCCTTGTGAGATGTAAGTAAAGCATGGAGTCATCTTTCAGTACCTTTCCACTGTGAGACTGATCCTTTTTAAAAACGTGATATTGTGCTTAGCCTGACCGCAAGGCAACTTTGTGCGGGTCACACAAAGAATTACTTTCCTCAGTTCATAAATGTACGGAGGGGAAGTGACTTCCCGAGGTAGGAGAGCTGGCCTCTGAATCCCTTTCCGACTGGCTGCCCAGTGTTCCTTCGTGTTTCCCCACGGTCTGTGCATCAGAGCCTCTAATAATCGAAACTGATGAAGCAAGGCAAACTCTTTTTTCATGTGGAAATTTCCCATTTAAAAAAAAAAAAACCACCCAGATAGACAAACATTTTTATCCTTGTGAATATTCCCAAATACTCTCCCTCCAAAATTTCAACCTTCTCTCCCCACTCCACTTTCCTGGTCTCTTGTCTGTCTCTTTCTCTTTTCTTTCTTCCCACCTTATATATACATTCTCTACTAAAACTATATTCCAAATATATGTTTCTGGTGGATCAGGAACTCTAAAGAAAGCATCAGAACACAGGAGAAAAAAAAAAAACAAAGAAGCCACAGAAAAACAAAAACAAACAATGAGAAACAGACAAAGCTGGAATATTATTGAGCCATAAAAAAATAATGAAATCTTGCCATTTGCGACAACATGGTGGGACTTTGAGGGCATTATGCTAAGTGAAATAAGTCAGAAAAAAACAAATACCATATGATCTCTAAAAAACAAAACAAAGCAAAAAACCCAAACCAAAAAAACAATACACACACACACACACACACACACTCATGCAAACCCAGCTCATGGATATAGAGAATAGATTGATGGTTGCCTAAGGCAGAGGGTGGAGGGTGGGCAAAATGGGTGAAGGAGGTCAAAAGGTACAAATTTCCAGTTATAAAATGAATATGTCATGGGGATATAATGTGCTACACAGTGACTCGAGTTAATAACACTGTATTTCATATTTAAAAGTAGCCGCAAGAGTAGATCTTGAAAGTTCTCATCACAAGAAAAAAAAATTGAAACTATGTATAGTGATGGATGTTAACTAGACTTATTGTGGTGATCATTTTGTGATATATACAAATATAGAATCATTACTTTATACTCCTGAAACGAATATAATGTTATGTCAATTTTACCTCAATCTACAAAGAAAGGAAATGGACAAAGCTGTGTTCTAATGCTGACTGCAGTATTTATTAATTGTGTGACTTCGGGAAAATCACTCAAATTTTCTCAGCTCAGTTCCCTCAAGTGTAAAGTGGGGCTAATGGTAGCACATCTCGGGGTGCTGGGAGAATTCAGTGAAGGAAGTCATGTAGAGTGCTTAGCCCGGTAGCTGTCATAAGCACTCAATAATTACTGGTAGGTAAACATGGGTGCACTGTCCTCCCTCCCCACCCCCACTACCCCACTGGTCTATTATTATTGCCGTTGCTGTTGTTAACTTTGTCCCTCCCTCCCCTCCCACCAACTCCCATCTGACTCAGAGTTCATACAGGATGAAAGGGTGCTCCTTCTCCATCAGTCTGGTAACTTAAAGGGCAGGCAGCCCACACTGCTCAAGGATGAAGTTTGCTCCATGCAGCCTCTGGGCGCTCCCTCACCACGAGGGCTGGCCCCTGGGCACAGCATTACTCTGATTTAACCTCTGTCAGCAAACATTCCTGGCTCCCAGCAGGCTTGTTTCCATCAGTGCCCAGAGCCTGGCCTTGCCCCTGATCTCAACAGGCAACCAGAGCAGGGCCTCTGTGCTCCTTTGGTCTCTGAATATCTGTTTTGCTGTTAGCCAAGAACAGATGTTCGGAGTAGAGGGGCTCCCCTCCACCCTCTAGCCATGCAGTGAGCTTCTTTCCCCTGAGGGCCAGTGCCTGCCCTGAGATGCCAGGAGAAGCTCAACAGTAGGCCTCCTACCTCTCTCACCTATTCCCACCATCACACAGACATAAATGCTTAGAGATGGGCAAGCAGGCCCCTGCCCTGGCCTTGCCTTCAGGGACCTTCTTGCTTCGGGACACCATGCTGGAAATGTTCTAAGTATCCCGCCTATGCCTGTGATTAATCCAGTCGGGTGCCCATGTCAGTTGGGATTCACATGGACCCAGTCTGGGTTCTACCCCTACAGGGCACTCTCTGACCTTCTACTTGCTGAGCTCTATATGTGGGCTCAATTGATGGTCTTACTTCTATGAATGGAGCCTGGAAGTTGATTGCCCCTGCTTCTGGCACAGTATTTGTTTTTTTGTTTTGTTTTTGTTTTTAAAGATTTTATTTATTTATTTGACAGAGAGAGACACAGCGAGAGAGGGAGCACAAGCAGGGGGAGTGGGAGAGGGAGACCAGGCTTCCCGCTGAGCAGGGAGCCCAATGCGGGGCTCGATCCCAGGACCCCGGGATCATGACCTGAGCCGAAGGCAGACGCTTAACGACTGAGCCACCCAGGCGCCCCCACAGTATTTGTTTTTATAGGATCACATGAGATCCTGCAGCCAAAATGGTGCTGACACCCTGATTTTGGTTTTTTTTTCTTCCACTCTGATTTTGAATGACTCTCACATCAGGCATAGGAAAACATAGCCCTGGGCTACAAACAATCCACAGCAGACCTGTGGGCTTAGTCACACACGTAAGCCATGCACAAATTACCCTGCACATGCACAAGCCATGCACAAATAGCCCCTGAAAGTGGCAGCCTCCAACCCTAACACAAAATTAGTCACCCTGTCCCCTCCATAAGCTCCCCACCAAGTGTCAGGGGTGGTCACATTTATGTCCCTAGAATGTTGCTCAGCATTGCCGTTGGGTCCTTCCATGTGTCCTTTCTTGCCTCCTATGGATGTGGCAAAGTTATGCCCTCCCAGGTCATTCTTAAGCCACACCAGACAAGAGATGGAACATGGCTTCTACTAAAGGGATCTCTCATTCTTCTTGCTCTGGCCATAGACCCCTCACCTACCCTCCCTCTCTGGTGGGGATGTGGGGACAGCCAATATTAAAAGCAGTCATATTTGGGGTGCCTGGGTGGTTCAGTCAGTTAAGCATCTGACTCTTGATTTCAGCTCAGGTCATGATCTCAGGGTCGTGAGATCAAGCCTCGCATCGGGCTCCATGCTGGGCATGGAGCCTGCTTAAGATTCTCTCTCTTCCTCTCCCTCTGCCCCTCACCCCCTTTTCCTCTCTAAAGAAAAAAAAGCAATCATATTTTATGAGCACTGAGTAATCTATAGAATTGTTGAATCATTATATTGTACACCTTGGACATTAATATAACAGTGTATGTTAATTGTATTTGAATTAAAAAAAAGCAACCACATTTTGGAAATGCAGCAATTTCAATCTATAGAGCTCAAGAGAAGACATAGGTGAGGTGGAAGATGTGTTGTTCTGCTTTTTGCCCAAAACATTTAGAACAAATTTAACATGATCAGAGCACTGATTATTGTACACAGTATTCTGTATACTTTGGGGAAGACTTGCGTTTGTAGGTCATCATTAGCGAAGCTCACTAACGAACTTTGAGAGAGACATTGCAAGCCATTGGGGGGGTCACATGGCTGACACAGCCTCATGAATAATGTTGTAACTCATATTAAATAGAAGGTATTAGGGACAGCAGCTAGGTAAACATCTATATTGTTTCAGTACAGACAGGTTGGGAGGAGCCATGGTGTTGTGAAGAATGACAGTGTTGTTATCTTCTTCTTGTAGCAGAGATTTAAAATTAACTAAGAATGGTGCATTTGATAATAGAAAACACAGAGAGTTGGTTCCTGGATCTAGACAGGAAAAGTTGATGCCTACACACTAGGAAGAATCTTCACATGCATTGATTTGATAATAAACAAATACATAAATATCTCTTTTCTACTCATTATTTTACATCATCCCAGATAAGCCACTATATCTCACATGGGCCCATGAATTTTATAATGCATTAGAAAAAATCAAGTAGATTGCATAGACAGGGACACTACAAAAAACATTTGTCCAGTGCTGCACACACATTAGGGGTAGGCCTGCCTTGGAGTAAATGAGGGCAACTCAGATGAACTGCCTGGAAAAAAGTCATTTTTAGGAATGAATGTTCCTAATCTCATTAAATTCTTCTACTGTCTCTTCGTGGTGTTAACACTACCTCCATACACAGACACCCACACACACCCCCCCACACACACCCACCCCCCCACACACACACCCCACACACACAGAGTATGTAAGTCTCCCTCCTCTGTACACACACATCCTGTAATGTGTAAGCTGGACATGAGTGCTTGCTTGCTCTGTGAAGAAAGGAACAATTCCCCATTGTACACGGGCCTAAAACACAAAGAGGGCATACAATAAAAATGTGTTAAATGAGTGAATAAATGTTGAATGCTTGCTAGTGCTTCCTTTAATTGATTAATTAGTTGGTTAGTTAGCTAATTAAGCCCTGTTGAGCGTCCTGTGACATTGTTCCCATATAATTTTAAGTCATTCATTATTGCTGTGAGAATAAAAGTTGTCATTCTTTTCTTGCTCTTGATGCCTCTACAGAGAAAACATTAGAATTCTGAAGCTGCCTCTATCAAGTACCACTCACCTGATCAAAATATAATACCCAGATATTTTGCTGATTGGCCTTGTGTTGACTTCCCTGACAGAAAGGGAATTTGGCATATGTTGCTGGTCTGCTGGACCCTCAATACCTTTTCCCACTCCTAAATGATGTCTGGAATTTCCACCATTAGTGCTTCATTTCATTGACTTGATTCAAGCAGACCCATGGCCCTCCAATATGAATGCAGTCTCTCAAGGATAGTGAGTACATTGAGCCAGAGCAATATGAACACTTGGGTTTGAATTTCCTAAGAATAAGTTATGTCGGAGGGAATGAGTGAGAGAATGAGGGTGCTGGCATCTCAGATGGGGAACTAACATGGCTGAGGCTGAGGCACTGTAGCCAAACGTGGACCATTTAAACAATTTATATTCTGAATCTTTCTGTTTTTGTATGGATGACATATTGCTTAGGTATTATGTCATAATATAAATTAGAGTCATAACTTATAAATATTAGATTATACTTTTTAACTCTTACTAACACTTATGTTAGTAGGTTTTAATTAAGTATTATAACTTAGGGTTCCCCTAGACATTGGCCCTTCAGATATCAGCTCTATCATTCTTGCTATGTCTGTAAATCCCTGTGCTCTCTCTCACGAGTTGTATAGCTGTTTCAATTTTGGTTCCTGAATGCTAATTCCTATCTTTATAATACCAAAGTTGATTATGAGAAGTAATAATAAAAAATATGTGTATAATAATAAAAATACTGCAGTATGTGTAATTGAAAACATGAGTTGTGTGATAACTATACTTAAAGCAATTTTAAATCAAATCCTTCTTTATGACTTAGCTTTGACCTAAGCAGCAGTATCTACAAATTCATGAGTTTGAAGTACATCCCTCCTCACTGCCCAGATCATAACTTTGATGTATGTTTTATAATGCATCAAAATAAACATACCATTTAACTTTAAACAGTTTATTTATATGACTGACATTTTAAATCATCTTGAGTAGCATTAGGGGTATGTGTTCCATGCTTGGAAAACACTGTTTCAGTTGTCCCTGTGGAGGATTGTGCTATTCAAAGAGATAATATCTGTGAAGTTATGCCTTTTTTTTTTTTTTTTTTTTTTCAAATTTATGCCCATAGGTGAGTGTGCTGGTGATGGTGGAGGAGGGAAGGACCGAGAACTTAAGAAGCTTGAGCTGTACTTCTAGTTCTGCCACAGAACTTCTGAGTAACCTTGGCCAAGTCCCTTTCCCTCCCTGGGCCTCAGTTTCTCCATCTACCCAGTGAAGAAGGGATGGGGCCCTCCAAGGCTTCCAATCCATGACCCTGTAGATCACTTGATTTCTCTACAGTTAAGTCAAGTATGTTTAAGTAAGCAAGCCACCTCCTGCTTGCCTCATCCGGCCTCTTATCTTAATAAGTAATGAGTGTGCCAAGGGCTGACAATGACATATTTTGAAAATAGTTTTAATGCATAGCTGGCAGAGGACCTGTTGGGCGTTGACAAATTACACAAACAGAGATGATGAGGAGTGCATCAAATATTAACGGCCCCAGGGCCCAGATGGTAATGGAGAACTTACCTGTATCTTACATAAGCCTACTCATGTTCAGCTGAAGCGAACATTTCTTTTCAGCCTCACGTGGAAAGCTGGCTTCCAGGAAAATGGAGAAGAAGCCAGAGCTGGTTTTTGCAGACCCTTGACTTGGGTTTAATTTATTCCTGGAGAATATTTGAGAGTCAAGCTCTTTTAAGTGGACCTTCTCATTCCCTATATGAGTGTTATAAATTGGATTTCTGTTCCTGGATGCTGATTTCTATTTTAAAAGTACAAAATTGACTATGAAAAGTATTGAAAACCAATAACAAGGTATAAGCATATATACTCTTGGAAACATGTGCTGAGAACATAAACCCTAAATATTTTAATATAAAAGCAAGAATGTTTCTTATGGGAGATTTTTCAACATAAGCTTGATTGATTGCATCTTTTTAAACACTAGTCCAATAAAATTTAAGCCATTTTTCCAGTAACTCTTTAAACAATCTGTCCCTCCAAGTGCCTTTGAACCGAGTTCAAAATCAAAGTGATGGTGTCCGAAATGTTCGCTGATGATTTGAAGAGGCTGAGTCCCCAAAGTGGATTTTTCATCAGTATCTCTTGCTCTTCAATGTAAGTGAGATCCTGAAAGTTCTTTACTGTGAGCAAATAACAATATTCTAGCCCAGGTAGGTTTACCAGATTTGCAAATAAGAATATAGTATGCATCGTTACCTTTGAATTTCACATGAACAAAAGAATATGTTTTAGTATAAGTATGTTCCATGGAATATTTGAGACATAATAGAAAGTATTTATTGTTTATTTGATATAAAAATTTAACTAGGCATCTTGTATATTTTTGGCAACCCTAAACCCAAAGGTTGACAAATGTTTTTGTTAAGGGCCAGCTAGTAAATACTTTAGGCTTTATGGGCCATAGATAACTATTTAATTCTACCACAGCCACAGAAAATGCTTAAATGAATGGGCATGACTGTGTTCCAATAAAATTTTATTTGTGGACATTAAAATTTGAATTTTATAAATTTCCATGTGTCATGAAATATTATTATTCTTTTTTAAAAATTCTTTTTCTCAATCATTTAATAATGTAAAAACCGCTGTGACCTTGCAGCCATAAAGCAAACAAACAAAACAAAACAAAACAAACAAACACTTCATATGCCAGGTTTGGCCTATAGGTTTACTTTGTCATCCCCTGTAAAACCTTTAAAGATATAGCCACTGTTTTAGCCAGTTCAGGTTGCTAGAACAAAGTACCATAGACTGGGTGGCTTATCAACAACAGATATTCTGAAGGCCAGAAGTCTGAGATCAGGATGCCAACTTGTTTGGGTCTGGGAGACTCTCTCCCTCGTTTGTAGATGGCCATCTTTTTGCTGTGTCCTCACATGATGGATAGAGGGCTAAATAGCCCTCTTAGAAAACTAATCCTATTTATAAGGGCTTCACCCTCATGTCCTAAGTACCTCTCAAGGGCCCCACCTCCAAATAGCATCACATTGGAATTAGGATTTCAATATATAAATACTGGGAGGGACAAAACATTCAGTCCCGTGAAACCATCATCTAAGTTTTTGGAGTTACCACTGATTTCATGGTAAAGATTGCTCATCAATTTAGAGCTGTCTATGTTCTATAGTAGCCATTAGTCACTTGTGGCTATTGAGCATTTGAAATGTGGCCAGTTAGAAATGAGAAGTACTGTTAAATATAATATACACCAGACTTTGAAGACTTCATATGAAAAAAAAAAAGGATTGAAATGAAGAAATAGAAAATATGAACAGATAAATTACTAGTAAGGAGATTGAATCAGTAACCAAATTTCCCAACAAAGAAAAATCCAGGATCGGATGGCATCACTGGTAAATTATACCAAATATTCAAAGAAGAACTAATACCAATCCTTCCCAAACTCTTCCAAAAGATATAAGAGGAGGGAATACTTCTAAACTCATAAGTCCAGCATTACCCTGATACTAAAGCTAGACAGGACACTACAAGAAAAGAAAATTACAAGCCAGTATCCCTAGTGAATATAGATGCAAAAATGCTTAGCAAAATATTAGCAAATCAAATTCAACAATATATTAAAAGGATCCTACGCCATAATCAAATGGGATTTATTCCATGGATGCAAAGATGGCGAATCAATAAATGTGATGCACCATGTTAACAAAATAAAGGACAAAAAATCATATGATCATTGCAACAGATTAATAAAAAGCATTTGACAAAATTCAACATACATTCATGATAAAAACAACTCTCAATAGACTGGGTATAGAGGGAATGTATGTCAATATAACAAAGATCATCTATGACAAGCCCACACCTAACTTCATATTCAGTCGTGACAAACAAGACAAAGATGCCCACTCTCACTACTTTTATTTAACATAGTACTAGAAGTCCTAGCCAGAGCAATTAGGCAAGAAAAAGAAATAAAATGCACTGAAATTGGAAAGGAAGAGGTAACAATGTTTCTATATGCAGATGACATGATTTTATACATAGAAAACTCTGAGGACTCCACCAAAAAACTGGTTAGAACTAATAAATGATATCAGGGAAGTTGTAGGACACAAAATCAATATACAAAAATCTGTTGTGTTTCCATACACTAACAACTAGCAGAAAGAGAAATTAAGAAAACAATCCCTTTTATAATTGCATCAAAAAGAATAGAATATTTAAGAATAAATTATCCAAGGAGGAGAAAGGTCTGTGCACTAAAAATTAAATACATTGATGAAAAAAATTGAAGAAGACAGAAATAAATGGAAAGATATTCCATGTTCATAGATTAGAAGAATTAGTAATGTTAAAATGTTCAAGCTATGCAAAGCAATATACAGATTCAGTGTAATTCCTATGAAAATTCCAATGGCATTTTTCACCAAAATAGAAAAAATATATTAAAAATTTGTACAGAACCTCAAAAGACACTCAAAAGCCAAAGCAGTTTTGAAAAAGAACAAAACTGGAGGCATCACACTTCCTGGTTTCAAACTATATTGCAAAGCTATAGTAATGAAAACAGTATGATAGTGACATAAAAACAGACACATAGATCAATAGAACAGAATAGAGAGCCCAGAAATAAATGCATGTATATATGATCAATTAATTATGAGAAAGGAGCCAGGAAGATATAATGGGAAAGAATTGTATCTTTAATAGATGGTTTTGAAAAAAACTGGATAAACATATGCAAAAAACTGAAACCATACTTCTATCTTACACTGTACATAAAAGTCAACTCAGAACATATTAAAAATGCATTAAAAGCTTAAATTTAAGATCTGAAACCATAAAGCTCTTAGAAGAAAACAGGGGGTAAGCTCCTTGACATCTGTCTTGGCAATGATTTTTTTGGATTTGAAACCAATAGCAAGGGCAACAAAAGCAAATATAAACAAGTGGGACTACATCAAGCTAACAAGCTTCTGCAACGCTAAGGAAACTATTGACAAAATGAAAGAGCAACGTAGGTAATGGGAGAAAATATTTGCATATCCTATATCTGATAAGGGGTTAACATCCAAAATACATAAAGAACTTACACAACTCAATGGTAAAAATACATAGATAAATAAACAATACAATTTAAAAACAGGCAGAGAAACTGAATAGACATTTTTCCAGTGAAAACATGTATGACCAACAGGTACAAGAAAAGGTGTTCCATATCACTATCTTCAGGGAAGTGCAAATGAAAACCACAGTAAAATGTTATCTCGCACCTGTTAGAATGGTTGTCATCAAAAAGACAAGATACAACAGGTGTTGGGGAGGATGTGGGGAAAAGGGGCCCCTTGTGCACTGTTGGTGGGAATGTACATTGGTGCAGCCACTATGGAAAACAGTATAGAGAGATTCCTCAAAAGATTAAAACTAGAACTACCATATAATCCAGCAACTCCACTTCCGTGGATATATCCAAAGGAAATGGAAAAAGGATATTGAAGAGATATCTGCGCTTCCATGTTCAGTGCAGCATTAGTCACAGTAGTTAAGATGTGGAAACAACATAAATGCCCATCAGCAGATGAATGTATAAAGAAGACGTAGTATATTTTATTTGTGTGTGCATGTGTGTGTATAGCTATATATCTGCATATATATTTGAATATTATTTAGCCATGAGAAAGAAGGAAATCCTGCCATTTGCAACAATGTGGATGGACCTAGAGGCATTATGCTAAGTGAAATAAGCAGAGAGAGAAAGATAAATACTGCATAGTATTACTTATATGTGCAATCTAAATCAAAAGTCAAGCCCATAGAAACAGAAAGTAGGAAAGTGTTTGTCATGAGCTAGGGGTCAGGGGAAATAGGGGGAGGTTGGTAGGAGGGTACAAATTTCAGCTATAAGATGAATAAGGTCTGAGGATCTAATGTAGAACATCGTGACTATAGTTAATAACACTGTATTGTGTAATTGAAGTAAGCGAAGAGAGTAGAACTTAAATGTTCTTTGTTCTCACCAAAAAAAAAAAAAAAGATAAATATATTAGGTGATGGATATGCTAATTAACCAGGTGGTAGGAATCCATTCACAATGTATGCTTATAATTACCACAATGCACACTTCAAATATCTTACAATTTTATTTGTACAAAAAGAAAAAAGAAATGAAAAATAAAAAATATAATGAAAAAATAAAAGAGTACCCCCCAATTTTTTTAAAAGTTATGCTAACTATACTGGAATTGATATTTTATTTTATTTTATTTTTTTTAAAGATTTTTTATTTATTTATTTGAGAGAGAGAATGAGATAGAGAGAGCACGAGCAGGGGGAGGGTCAGAGGGAGAAGCAGACTCCCCGCTGAGCGGGGAGCCCGATGCGGGACTTGATCCCGGGACTCCAGGATCATGACCTGAGCCGAAGGCAGTCGCTTAACCAACTGAGCCACCCAGGCGCCCCTGGAATTGATATTTTTAAAAAAGTTAGGAAAGAAAGCCTCCAGTTGAGCTAAAATCTGAAAGAGAAGTAGTTACGAACTGAGGGACAGAAGGGAAGGGACATTTCAAATAGAGGGGTGTGATGGGGGCAGGAGAATTGAAGGAGTTTGTGAGGCTGGAGTAAGAGGATGAGGGCAAACACAGTGAGGGATGGAGCTTCGGAAACCAGGTAGCTAGGAACCACATCACCCACTGTCCTTCTCTTTCATTGCATTTCAAAAGCCTCTCTTTGCTGAGGGTCTTTGGTCCTTGGTAAGCTAGGCTGCATGCCTGAAGGCTGACAGGTGAGTCACAATTCAAACCAATAAAATCCCCTGAGGGCTCTCCTTGAGGGAGTTTTGGGGGGATGGTGAGGTGCAGGCAGCACTTTCCAAGATACTGCCCCAGAATTTCCCAGAGCTCCCTGAAATCTCAACCCAGACCTGTGTGCTCTGTGGAGTACTCCCAGAGGAGTGGCTTTGGACTCCCAGCGGAGACTGTCCTCATCCAGAAAGGGCAGTAAAATAGAGTGTTGACATGGGAATCTGGAATGTTAGTACCAGAATAGAAAATGTTAGAACTGAAAGAGATTTTACCATCAGTTAAGTGGGATTACCTCCTCTAGAAATTAAAGGTCTTTGAAAAAGTATAGGTTGTATGTGTCAGAACCAAAATCCAACTCTTAAAAGTTTCAGCTCAAAGGAAGGCACCTGATAGTAGCTTGACCTCATCACAGTGTTGTCCTCGTCCCCCTCCTGTGCACACACAGACGCACGCATGCACACACACCTTGTGATGCTCCACCCTTTACCATTAGAGATTTAGATTGTGCCATGATTGAGGTGGATCATTCCAGAGTGCTTTCCATTTCTATTTTGATATAACGTTTGCAGTGCAAATAGAACTGTGACTTAATGTTTCATAATTTATGTAGCAGATTCTCTGTGAGATTGTTTCATGTCCTATCACATTAAATTCACCTTATATCTACCCTTCTCTGAGCTGCTTAGCCATTAGTTGTGAAGTGTGGCTGGAGAGTAGAGTGTGGCAACTCAGCAGGGCAGGCAGGAAGGCATTTAAAGGAAGGGCATTCCACTGGCTAGTCTGTTTTACCTGGTAGGCAGTTACCTCCGCCAGAGAAACTTGGAGCCAGCCTGGGCCAGGTGAAGCAAGGATGCTAAGATATAAAATCCTTCTGTAACCTGGATGATCTGCTAAATAGGTGTGTGATAAATACCATGATGCACACCTGGGGAAGGAAGGAAAAGAGGGAGGGAGGGAGGAAGGAAGGAGGGCAGAAAGGAGGGAGAGAAGGAAGGGGCACCAGGAGCCTATGGCTGTGGCCCTTCACTCCTGCAGGAAGGAGGATGTTGCCCCATCTTGGAGGTTTGAGGGTAGGCCTTTCCCACAGGCACTCTACAGTGACACCTTGCCCTTCCTTCAGTTGAACTGAGATCACTTCCTCTATCTTTCTCCCCTCTTCCCGCCCTCGGGGATTTGAATGAGTTCATCCAGGGGTACTTTTTCCCAGTAGGATGGGGAGTGATGGAAGAAGTTCTGTCTGGAGGAATTCATCTGTGGAGCAACTGGTGGAGAATTGCTGGAGCTTACTGTCCCCAAACTCTTGTCTAATTCTTGTGCTGGAGTGGCATGCTCTAGCCCCAACCTTGTGACAGGGAAGAACAGGGACAAAGGTTTGGGCAGCGTGTGCTGTCCCTCTCTTCAGAATTCTCCTAATAGTCCTGGCTTAGGTCCGAGTAACTTTCTTTATTCTGCTTGACCTTGCCCCATTACCAAAGCTGATTGGCTGGGCACCTGACCTAAGCTGAGCCAATCAGTCCTGCTCAAAAATATGAATGACATGGAACATACAGCTGAGCCACATTGGCCTTGGAACCACAAGACTACCTGGAGTTAGGATCACAAGTAGCCACATCTGAGTGAAACTTGCAAAGGTCTAGAGGAACAGAAAAAGAGTCTCAAAAAGGAAGAGAGTTTAAAGAAAGAATGGAATATTCTTGCAAAGAGAAGCAGGAATGAGAGGTCAAGTATTCCCCCCCAAAATGAGGCAAGAAGAAGAGCTGGCTGGTGACGTTCCAGTTGCTATAATGACCAGCTGTATTTCCTCAAATAGATTTCACAAGATTTTCCTGCATCCTTCCAATAAATTCCTCATTGCCAAAGCCAGCTTGAATGAGGATCTGTTTCTTGAAATAAATTGATCTTTCAGACTGGGTTGTAAAATTTGATATCATAGGGAAAAGATAACCCCACTGGTTTATGTCCTGGAGTCATTGCCAGTCTTAGGCATATGGTTTGGGGGGTGGGGGTGGCTTTGGGTCTAAATTCTCTCTTTCTCTGACATGGCATCTTGCTGTAGATTTCACCATTAGGGAGCCATTCCTTTGGGTTAAGGATTTGTCTCTCAAGGAACTTAATGTAACTCAAAATAACTCTAATGAGCTACCCAGGGATAATTAGCTTAGAGGAACTTTTAGAGGGGCACAGACAGGTAAGTGCACAGCCCTGCAAGAACGCAACTCCAGATGGGCAAGCTCTGGAGTACTCTGTGCAACCCACTCCTTTCAGCCAGACTACTAGAGCCACTTTTATTAAAATCATTCCAACAAAGGGATTCTTCATATATATAAAAAATCATAAACTTAGAGCATTTTCTCTAAAGGCTATGAGGACTTCTCACCTCCTTTTCAAGATGCCAAAGCAAGCACCACCTCTCTCTAGGAAGCAGAGATTTCCATGGATATATATACTCTGATTTTTTTTTTTTTTCCTGAGTAGTTTGGTTTTCTCATTTGTGAAAGGAAGATGGTGGGGGAAGAAGGTGTCTGGTGGACTCTCTAAGGCCAGGTGACCCACTCAAGTGCCTTTGGATGAGTAACATGATGGAACAGAGTGGGCCAGGTGAGAACTGAGACAACCTGGGAGAGGAGAGAAATGCTTGAAGAACTTCAAATCCAGACTAAGCAAACCACCTCTGAAGGGCCATATTTTTCCCCTGGGGGTGCCAGCTTATAGGCTTTGTCCTGTGGTTTCTCCTGGTACTGAAAGTTGAATGCTTCTAAGTTTGTCTTTGGGTATGAGGACAACTGAGAGGAACCAGTGAGTAGGCACTGAAAATTCTTGTTGAGAAGGGGGAATTATTTGGAATTCCTTTTGAGAATGGATAATGATACAGATGGTGGGGGAGAATTCTGGGAATTCCCTTTCCCCTCCCATCTTCCTTCCCATCCTGTGCCTCCATTTCCTTTCCTACATGCTCTGCGGGGGCCTCCTGTGAGTTTTGTGGGCAGGACCAACCATTTGTGTTCACTGGCTCCTATATCATACAGGGGCTTGGCAGAAGCCCAGAGAAATGGCACGTGAATAACGCTATGGCTTTGTGCCAAGTACAGTTGAATTTGTCACTGAGGATTTCCCATGGCCCGGACCACATGTCCCTGTGGTGCTCAGAGATGCTTAGTAATGAGCTAATTTTCTTGGCATGTAGGTGGACTGGAATCATGTGTCCCCAGATACTAGTGCTGATGGCCTTGTTATGGTCCTCCTCGCTGGCTCAGTGTGGGGCATGTCTCCAAATAATGCACTGGGCCAGGCATCCTTCTAGAGCCCACATGTAAGTACCAGAGTCTGACATGGCCCATGACCCCAGGGGTGCCAGACTCATAATCATTTTTACTGCTTTTTCCATCTGAGTGTCACCAAAAATCTTGTCCTAGGATGATAATATTAGAGATTTGGGTAAGACCTTGGTTTTCTATTATTTTGAAATAATGGGAATGGTAAATACATTGAGAAGTCTGGCACCAGCTGAGTTTCAATTTTTCATATAAATTGTGCCAAAAGGTTTTAAGTTACGCTGTTCCGTATTCTGTTTCATTCCTTTGTCTGTCTGTTGTCCAGAAGGACATGGGGTAGGCTCAAGCCTGCACAAACCAACTTCAGTCTGACCCTGATTAAAATTTCCTCCAGCAAACCTGAGAAACAGCTGTTTCTCAGTGAATGGCCCCCAGCACACCCCAGCCATCCTGTCACCCCTAGAGGCCATTCCTCAGAAGCCATCTGTTGTGAGTTGAGAAGATGAAAGGTGTCAGTCCCATAATGCTTATAACTTAGGGTAGGCAACAAGATTCTTTCTTCGTTTTATCCTTTTAAGTTGAGCATGTAACTGTTACGACTGGGGGAGGAGTCATCATTTCCATTTCCACCACATGGGGAGAAGGGATGTGTCAATCTCCTTAGTGAGAAGAGAACATGTTTGCTCCTGATATGCGGGGTTGGTTTATTTTGGAATACCAGCTTTCCTTTGTTCCAGGCTGTTTTGTTGCTGTGACATTACAATCCTTGCCATTTAAATTGTGGGTGGAGACAAGGGTTTCAGGGATCAACCTGAGGCCCTGGGAGAGTTTTACCAACCGTCCAAATTAAAGCTGGTGAAGGTGACTTAAGTTGTTGCTCTAGTTGTAGGAGAAAGGGTGATCTGGGTTCATCAGTGGGAGTCTGGAGGCTTTCTTTACCTTAGTTTCTGACCTGCCTCTGAAGGTACCTTCTTTTAGTCCATCCAGCTGTGAGTAACTGAAAAAGAAGACTTCAAACACTGTCTTTCAGGATATACTTTTCATCCATCCCAATTCTGGATCCATTCTCCTCCTTCTTAATTAATAACTAATATGTGAGTATGGAAGTACCATTTATAAAACATCCTTTATCTCATTCTGAAAAACTGGGGCTCAGGGAGTTTGTCTGACTTGGCCAGCATTCCCTGTCAGTAGATGGTGGAGACAGACTGAAACCCCACAGCACAGTGCTCTACATGGCATACACAGTCCGAATCTGACCATAATCTTAGGAGAAGGTTCTCAGGAATGCATCATTTTTAAAAAGGCAAGAGTTTTAGGATCTGGAGATTTAAATTATATACACACAGATATGTGTGTGTGCAGGGATGTGGTGAGGGATGCAAAATCTGGAAGTAATTAACTGATTCATACTAAAATGTAAATGGTTTGACATGTATTTCTGCCTAGAGAAGTTTCTTTAAACACATTTATTTAAAGATGACTAGAAGGGCAGTGTTTAGCTTGAGGGAACGCATACCAAGTGCTATAATTTCATAATGTTATATACAGTATACATATAGTAGACAGTATAATACAGTTGCAGGTTATTTAGAAAGGTGATTTGTCTCAGGTGAAAGATGTTACCTTTCCTGTATTACAGTCTTCAAATTACATGATGGTTATATTTTAATATAGATGCACATCTGACAGCAAATTCTTCTTTGTTTTTATATCATGACTTGGAAACATTGCATTCATTCAGTTACTTACTAAACACATTTTGAGCTAATTTATTACTAATCAGGAGACGTTCTAGAAACTGAGGATATGAGGATCGCTAAACCAAGTATTGCTTCCCAAAGAATATGGCATGAAGGCCTAGAGAAACTTCTCAGTTGTTGGAATCCAAGATGGGACACACTTATTCTGGCTTAAGTGTGAAGCTGTCATAGGGCAGGGAACATCTGAGCTGGGCTTTGGAGCATAGAGTCCACCAGGTGGGGGAGGAAGGGAAGGGTATTCAAGGCAGAGGCAATAGCCTATGAGGAGAGGCATTGATTGGAGTATTCCATGTTACAACACGTTGTCAGAAGAATTTGTTGTACATTCACCAAACTAACTGAGCACCTACTGTGTACCTGGCACACTATTAGGTACTAGGGATACAAAAACCACTCATATGGAGGCCCTGCCATCTGGAGACTTAGAATCATAGAATGCAGGGACTTTGAGGGATCTCAGCAATGGTGTATTCCAGTGCTGTCCTAGATTCTGAATTCCTAGTTGCTGAATTCTAGACGTTATGCTTCCTAGGCCCCTAGGGAGGTTGGAGGGCACTGGAAATTTGAGTGTATTTGCCAGCTTAGGTCAAGTTGTGCTGCAGTTACAAATGACCCCCAAATCTTAATGGCTTACAACAGCAAAGGTGTATTTCGCACTCATGTGGCATGACCATCATGGATCAACTCTGGCTTTGCTTCATGGTTTCTTCATTCTGGAATTTGCTATAAGAGAGGCTTTTGTTTGGGACATGCTGAGCCCATTTCAGAGGGAAGAGAGTGGTGGGCCATGGCTTTTAAAGCTTCTGCTTGGCAATAACACCTGTCACTTCTGCCTACACTCACTGGCCAAAAGCAGGTCACTGGCTAAGCCTGACATCAGTGCAACAAGGAGGTATATTCCTTTTCCAGGAACAGCGGGGAGATATTTGAGTGGTGATTCAATATTCATCATGGAGTCTAGGAATTCCCTACCCTGGCTTCAACTAATGCAGCTTCATGTCTAACTGTTCTATATATTGGGTGCATATGCAATTTTGGACTCACATTTTGCTTGAAGAAGCATGGCAAAGAATGCTAGATGTCCACTAAAATCTGTTCTCTCCTCCCACAATGGAGTCATAACTCACCTTGCATCTAGATTTGGCTGGATGTTTACTTCTCACGAATAGAATGTATGTAAAATGGTATGTACTGATTTTAGGCCATTATTTTTAAGAAGCACTTATATACTTTTTTTTGTTTCTCCCCTTAGTGCAAGAAGATGCAGATAATGCAAGGCCATAGGAGATGGCCCAGAAACCAGAGAGATGGCCCCTGAATCACAGTATGGGGGAGATCTGCCAACTGTCCCACTGGGGATTATTGGGTAAGTGAGAAAAGGAGATTCTATATTTTCTTTCTTTAGCCATATACATTTTTGGGTCTATTTGTTATAGCTGTTTAAACTCTAAAGATTTTGCATATAAAAATAAGTTTGGTCTCATCTAATTCTGTCCTTGTTCTAAGAAGGAAGCAGAAGATGAGAGGATGGTAACTTGCGTGCATTTACACAGTGATGGCAGAATGAAGACTTTACCCCAGGTCTCTGGACTTACAGGCCAGGGTTTCTCCCAGGGTGTCTGGCTGATACCCCAAGAGATGGAACATGTGATTAAAATTTAGTTTCCAAATTGCTGGTTCATGCCCAGGATCTGGTCCAAAGATCCTACACAGGGTTTTAAAATAATATGAATTAATTATAAATATGTAAATATCAGGATATTTCATAAGAATAGTTAGGTTCCAACTTCTCTTGAATAATTATAAGGTCTGGTAGTGCTGGGTCCATATTCCCACCATGGGACAAATGGCTTTAGCTCCTCCCAGTTTAGATAAAGTATATCTTCTTCAATTCACTATTGTCCCCTCTACACCCTATTGCTTTTCTTCCTCTGAAGCTTAGAGTTAGTTGCCATTTATCCTGATGCTTTTACAGGCTTAATAGTAAAGAAGAATGTAAATGTTTATTTCCTTTGTTCCTAAAAAAGACAGAATAATGAAGCAACAAGAGGTAAGTGTAAAAAAATATATATAGAGAGAGTCTATTTCTTTGGAAAAGTGAAAAACCTTGCCTACCCCAGCTCACTTCACCTCCTTCTCTTACCTAAGCTCCCATAAGTATTTTCATTTTCGATACTAGTGATGCAGGGGAAATGACTTCTCTTCCCTAAGGCCATCATTGAGCCAATACCAGTGTCCTTTTCTGAGTCAGAGGTGTCATATACAGGTTATCACCTACTTTGGTGTGGCGTGACTACTTCCTTTACCCTTGTGGTGAGTGCCTACTGAGAGCAAGGTGCCAAGCTAGAGGCCTGGGCTGGTGGGGTCAGCAGTGATTGACATGGGATCTCTGCTCTTCAGAGGCTGGGAGTGAACATCAAGGAAGGCTTCAGGACTGTGGGTCTCAGCCTTACTTCCCCTTCTCAGCACCCATGATGGCGGATTTGTTCACCAGGGACATCTCTATCAAAGTCTACCCAGGGTGTATCTGTCCTGTAATAGTATTTTGAAATATTAGCTGGTGTTTTTCTACTCTACCTCCTATGATCGCCTGTATCCTATCACTTAAGAATCCTCGTCTCCCAAGACAGCTAAGATACAAAGGAAAGGTATTCTGGTTTTTGCTATTTGGAAGAATAGGTGGTAAGTTCTAGCAGAGATTCTAGGCTCTAAGACTAGGAAATGGCTCGACTTGGACATTTATGCAAACTTCTGTTCAAACATAATCTTCCTTGTGGAGACTTTTGCTTGCCACCCAATTTGAAATTATGTGCCTCCTTACTATCCTTCCATCCTCTCCCCACTCATCCTTTAGATCATTTTGTGCATATTTTGCTTGCTTAGTGGTGTTTTCGTCTCTAGGTTGTGAGCCCCATTGGGCAGGCACCTGGTCAACCTTGTTTCCTGGGGTATCCTCAATGCTAGGGTAGGCCTGGCACGGAGGAGCTGCTCAACAGATACTGAGTGAATGAATGGAGGAGGTGAATTTGATACTGGTGGGTCTTTGAGCAAAGGCCCTGGGGTTGTGCGGTAAGTGAAGTGTAGGCTGAGGGTGGGATTAATGGGAACCCCACACAGCTTATAAGATTTGAGAGTAAAATAGAACTGTGCTCCTTCCCAGGTAGAGATAAGGGAGGCTGATGTTTCCAGAGTGGTCATAACTGTGTGCAATGTCTGGGTGGACATGCCCGAAGGCAGGAGAATGCTTTCCAGACACTCAGAGCTCTGGGTTTGGGCCAGAGAGTTGATGGAACCGGCAGGCCCTGAGACTGTGAACAGAGCACTAGACAGGGACGAGGAAATCACACTGGGTGCCATCTTGGATAAAGGACAACACTGAGGACGAGGGCCGTGTCCCACTCCTCCCTAAGCCTTCCCACCACGTCGGCCCTTCTACCTCTATCCAGATGAGCTGGGAGGGCAATGCAGCCCCGATTCAACTGAAATAAAGTTTATACCACTTGGTGAAATGAGGGTCTACATAGAAACAGTTAAAAAAAAAAAACAACCCAAAAACTTACATCGCTCACTGATCTGTGCATGTGGACTGAAATTTGTATTCTCAACATGGACAGCGCCTCACAGCTGTATCCCCACCACTCTCCCTACCACTCACGGATTGCGAGGAAGAGTGATTTTGTTGTAGGAATAAATGTGGATCCACTCTAATTTATTTCTAAAAAGTAATTAATTCACAAATTCCCCTAATTTGGCTCTGATTTGTCAGGTTACTCATTATGCCCATTGCAACTGATTATGGAAATGTGTTCAAGGCCTGCGGCTGTGACAGTGGGAAAAAATGCCTGTTGTAACGGGGAGAGCCTTGGGCTCTGAATCCAAGACCTTGGTTCCCCTTACAGCTGTGCCGGCTATTAGCTGTGGGCTCCTGGCAGTTTCCTTCCCCTCTCTGGGCTTCTGCCTTTGCGTCGGGTGATTGTGGGAACGAACATTACATGTGATTGTCCGAACTGCAGACCAGCTGTGCTGTTATTCATGTAACGACTTTTCTTTAGTTCAGCTAAGAACCTGAATATTTCTGCTAGGTTGCTTGAGATCAGGCCTTGTGAGAAGCTATCAGGATGGGTGAACTTTAAATGTCCTTTCTCTCTCTGACATTCTGGTCTGTGCCCTGTGACTTTTGGAGGGAGAGCCCCCAGGCCACTTTCAAACTTCCTGTGGGCAGATAGTCTATTGAGCCCACCCCTGAACAATGGGGGAGCTGCTATCTATTGTTCCCAAGGCATGGCTGTAGCCGCAGGTGACTGCTTGTAAATGGAGAGGTTCTTAGAAAATGTTTGACAACCTCACCTTTGTTAAGTGTTCCCCCAAGGGATTTCAGTTGGATCCCTGTTTTCTTGTTTATATTTTACCTCTCCTAAAGTGCCACTTACCTTCGTGGTGTGATGCAAATGGGAATGCCTGGCATTGCAGGCTTGGGTTGAAAAAAAAGAAATCGAAATGAAGGCGGGGATTTGCCAGCTGTCCACGAGAGGGCAGCAGAGTCGCGAGAATCGGGATTCTCGGAGGCTTTGTACATGGAAGTGTTGACATGTGACTTGGCAATTGAATAATTTTTGATACTGTCCTGACACATAAACACCTAGAAGCAGGTTTTCAAAGGTTATTTGCACACTAAAAGAGGAATTAACAAAACGAACTTGCATGCCAAAAGTAATTTTCAATATTCTACAAAGAACCGCAGCCTCATAATGAGATTGCTTTTAGAGAATATTCGGCTATCGTTAACAGGATATGTTAAACTTAACTGGCAAACATGCATTCAAAATAAATGAGGCTGAATGGACCTAAAAAAAGGTAGATCCGGTGACTAATAAAAATTTCTGCTGGGATTGGGGGCTGGCCAGCTCACCCAAAAGCAGCTCTTTGGTTTTAAGTGCTTTTTCTATGTCCCTCAGACCTTGGTGCTCCCAGATACGCGGTACCAACACGGTTAAACAATTGTACACTTAACTACGTGGTCGTGTGTGTTATGGTGGCAATTTATTTTTAAACTATTACTCTACCTTCAGCAGAAAAAGTCAGCAAATTATCAGAGTTTATTCCCTTGACATTCTCACACCTTGAGAAATAGCCCATTTGTATTATCACAATTTGATATATTTCCCATTTACTGAGCTTCTTTGGCAAGTTGGCATTTTCATTTAATTATACTTTTTGCTAATGGTCTTTATTTTTCAGTGTCTGTGTGTGAAACGCCCGTGGGTCTGATGATCTCCCCCACCTCTTCCCAGGGCCAAGCTGTAGTGCAAATTTATAAACTGACAAAATTCAGCATAAAATTCAGGAGGTGAAATGAAGGAATTTGTAAAGCAGTCCTGCCTGAACCACGAGGCATTTTCTTCACTTGAAGAGTGTGGCCCTGTCTTGCATGTCTTCTGGTCCTGCCCTTGGTGTCACCGACAGGAACTTTAGCACAAAAGAAGGTGGGGGCCGTGCTTAGTAGGTCAGAGAAGGACAGAGACCACCTAGGGCTTGGACTCCTCCAGGGTCTGTTCTGTGCCTCTGAGGATCTAGCAACAACAGCAGTAGGAGCATTTCCTTGACTTCTTAGTGCTGCTTGGAGCTTGTTGGGGCTTTTCCCTTAAGAATAGTAATTGATTGTGGAGGCCTGTAGCTTGAAGACGGCAGGCAGGCTAGTGGAGTCTGGAGGAGGCTCTCCCAGGACTCCGGGGGCTGCACTGGCTTGCATTTAATAGCAAAGAGGAGCTGCTGGATGGATATACCCAGAGAGGTGAGTATACACATGCACACTCACATTTGCACAAGTGTGTGCACCCCATGTCCTCAATTCTAAGACCCCACTGACTGTAAGACACACCACTGATTCAGTAATAGCCTTTCAAGGAAAAAAAAAGAAAAGAAGAAGAAGAAACACTGCCAGATTGAACATACACATCAATTGTAAGGTGTGTTCCAATTTCAGAAATGCTAAAAGGTAGGAAACAAAGGCTGATTTTAAAATCTTGGAAATTTAGCGTGTATAATTTTGATAGATATGTTTAAGGCAAGGTGGGCTTTCAACATGGGTCCTGGGATACAACTCAGCACCTGAAACCCTGTGCAACCACAGTCAAAGTGATAATGTCCTGACTCCTAAATGGTAGAGTGATCCTGGCTCTGTTTCGCAGGGATGGGGGAAGGAACATGATGCATGTCTCTGGATGTGCTCTCTGTAAACTGTAAAGTGACAGACAAGGGTTCTTAGTGTGTTTCCCTGGATATGTGTTCTCTGTGCTTGTTTTGTGCTGTTTTGGGGGACTCAGCTGAATTTTTCCCCAGGAACCTGACTCCTACCTGTCCGCATCTCCCCCTTGTGTTCTCACCCACACTGCCAGCTTGGATGATTTGCCCTATAGAAAAGTGTGTGGACGAGAACCAATTCATTTAATCCGTTTAGCCAAGCCCGGGACAATTTATTTGCCTGTTCTTGAAAAGACATCCATCCGCTCCTTCTGGGAAGGCTGAGGAAACCAGGAGAGTTCTAATGGTGGAGGGTTTTCCATTAAAGCAGAGGGCGTGGGGGCTGGGGAGGACGCCTGTGACTGTGTCAGGCAAGATCTTGGTGACACCATCAAGGACCCTGTGAGCGTATCCATTACACACCTCCGGGAGGGTGGGGGCGGGATCCCAGCCACAGGAAGGTGCTGCCTGCTCCAGCGATGGCAAGAAGGAGAGAAAGAGGCACACAGTTGAAGAACAGAGCGTGTTAATTACCTCACTCAGGGGATCCCATAAAACATGATGCATATGTAAATTGACACAATGAATATGATTACTGCAGGATTTAATTTTCATACAGAGGAACAGAGGAGCCAGGGGAAGGAAGACGGGCTCAGATGCCACTCCGATCTTTGCCCTCTCTTCTACCAGTGGGAAGTCCTGCTCTTGTCTAACTGGTTGCATCTCTACGGGCCGGCCTCCTTGGAGTTAATGCAGTCCCTCCATTGCCTCTCCAGTTGCTACTCAGTTGCTTGCGTGTACAAATGAAATCCTTTTGCACCATGAGAGATAGGGTATAAAGTTAGAGAGGTAGGTAGTGGAAGCCAAGTCATATAGAAGGTCTGAGAGCTTCAGGAAGGCTTTGAATCTCCCTGGCTACTCGTTGGTGCAGAGAACTGGCAGTGTGGGTGGTGGCAACATGGGGAAGGATGGGGGCCAGTTAGCCAGAGATGGACACGGGGTGGGGGAGGAGAGAAGTCATCAGATTCTGGTGTATTTTCATTGATGTGCATGGGACAGAAAAAGACCCAGAGCAATGAATGATGATGCCAAGGTTTTGCGTTGAGCAAATGGAAGAACCGTGTTGTCAGTTTTTGATATGGGGAAAATATATATATATATTATGTAATATATATTTAAATGAAAATGTAAACTCTGTAGCAGTTGAAAGAGGCAACAAGTACTGTTTGGGATAGAGTGAGGTTGACTGACAGAGAACAGAGAAGAATTCAAGACAAGATGTAGGAGAGAGAAAGCATAAAAGAAAACAAAGGTAAGAACAGATTCAAACTCTTGACGAATACTCAGCTATTGTAAGACAGGCTGGATTCCACTCGACCTGGAAGGACATATGCACTTAATTATTATTTAATATTTTTGTGTGTGTGCTGCCCCTTCATTTAGCCAGCCGTGAGCTCTTTGACGGCAGGATCCTCTTGTGTTCTCTGGAACTCTGTAGTCATTCAGTTCACACTTGCGAACTGTCTGGCCAGGGCCGCCATGATCACCGGAACCTAATGGGTCTCCTTGGCTGACTTCCAGATCTGCTGGGAAGGGTGGACAAGCAAGGGAGAACACCCTTTTCTTGTTTTTGCTAGGTGGGACCTTCAGACCCTACCATTCTCCTTCATGTTTTTTGCCCTCGGAACAGCTCGTCTCTCATGTTCTCACACTCAGAAGACGCTGCGTGGAATGCCATGGTGTCCTTGTCACTGTCTTTGTCGAGTCTGGGGGTCTAAGAGAGAGAACAGTCCTGGCATTGTTGTCTCAGTAAGTTTGTCCTCTGTGCTAGAAGTGTTACAGAAAAGAAGCAATGGGCCCAGTGAAGCGCGATCAGCCTTTTAGTTTTTTGCATTTGGGGGACCCATATTCAGCGACTGGACAGTGGCAGATGGGCTGGTGAGAAGTCTGGTGTTATGGGAGACACTTGAATATTTTAAACCGAAGAAAATCCATGTCACTCCTCTGTTCTCTTTCATTGGGAAAGAGATATGGCAGCTGATTGGATATCATGAGTAGAACTGGTGGTACCTATTGATTCAAGTTTCTTTTTAGGTCATGATTTTACTGTCCAGTCATTCTTGTAAACCCACATATCACTGGCCCTGGTGTGCTTCTCTCAGTTTAAGGGGGTTAGTGGAAAAAACACAGACTCTCCCTAGGTTTTACTTCATTTGCCAGGGTTGGTTTCTCATCACTGACCACCAGGGAGCCCTTCACACCCAGCATTCGGCCCGAAGGTGTTTTGTGCATGTGGCAAGGAGCATCCTAACCAGCTGCATCCCGACCCCAGCATCATCAGGGCCCTCACTCGCTGAGAGAATTGGGAGACCCAGGAGGCAGCTTTCCTGGCAAGATGGAGACTGTCTGGTCCACGAAGTCTTTGTCTTTGAGTCTGGTGACTGCTGGGGATAAGAGGGAGATTTAAAAAGCTACTCCTTTACCACTGGAGAAATCTGCCTCTGAAATTGTGATGCAAGAGCACCAAGCGCCCGGTTTTTTTTCTGGAACAGAGATGAAGGATCAAGCAGAAGAAACAGAGTCTGTTTCCTGGGGACCCTCAGCCGCCACACCTTTGTGCCTAGACCCTCAGCCAGCACACAAATGAAATAGACTACATAGGATGGTTTGTAATGATGAGTCTGTGGATCAGCAATTGGGCTACGCTCAGTTAAGTATTTTTCTGCTGGTCTTGTCTAGGATCACTCAATTGAGTTCAGTCACAGTGGCTCAGTTTTGGGTAGAAAGTCTAAGATGATTATCTCATAAGACTGGTGGTTGGTATTAGCTAGGACAGCTGGGATGGTTGTGACAGCTGGATGACCATATGACCTCCCTTTGCATGGCAGTTATAGGGGTCCAAGAGCTTTATACATATTCCTAATGATTTCCTTAGGATGGTTTTCCAGAAGTGAAACTACTGGGTCAAAGAGCCTGTAGCGTTTTAAGGCTTTACCTGGGTCTTACAAAAAATACATGTTCTTTTAACAGATACTATGCCCAGGTATTATCTATATAGTGATTTTCCTTTTGTTCATGTTTTCTATAACTCACATTCATGTGTAGAAAAAAAAAAAGACACACTCTTTACCTGACTGCATTCAATCAATTCCTAAATTAAGTAGTGCAAGTGGAAATGTAATTCAGTACACATATCCCTCAGGAGCAAGTGGACTACAGACTCGTTAAGTGGGCTTCATCCCCGTTATTAAACATATCCCGATTTTCCTAGCTGAAGAAGGGAACGGGACAAACATTTTTACTTTAATTAAATTATTGTAGTATTGAAACCAAACAACTTGTCTACAGTTTCCTTTGTTCAGGAAAACCACGAATTTGTGTAATTTCTACCTATGTCCCAAATATAACTGGAGCCCTTATTCATTTAAAATCCAAGAAGACCTGCTGATTTAAAAACCTGGCTGCCATTTTGTTTCAAGAGCTCTATCAGAGCATTATTCAACCTTACATCTAACTACGTGTTTTCCATTAGCGCACCAGATCGGGTCAAAGTCAGTATGGTGCCAGAGTAGCAAGCTTCAGAGACAATGCTTTCTTCCATCTAAGAGCTGCATAAATAACCATGCCCATCGGCTTGTAGCACAGACACTTAAAGGGGAAGGACAAACACAAAGTCAATAGAAAAGTTTCTTGGCAACTCCTGGTAGTTTCTCCAGATGGTCAACTTCTCCCAAATTATCTTTCAAGAGAGACAGGCATAGACTAAATATTAAGTCGTTACATTTCCAAATCACTTATCAGTCAGTAAGAAGAAGAATTTTAAAAGATCTTAACCTCTAAAATGGATTCTGAAATCCAGATCTTTTGATAAAAGTTCTGGACACTGAGCTCATCAATCTTCTCACCCCGCAGTAGGATGGCAGTGAGTTTAGGAAGGCAGGGATGTGTTTCTTTGGTTTCTGGATGATTGCTTCTTGAGGGCCTATATCCCAAGCTATATTTTGAGCTAAACTGCCTTTCTTTATGCTTTTGTAGAATTGAATACATTTGTGTCCTCACTGGTAGGCAAAGGTTAAGGCAAACAAAGAGACCAAATACTACACTTCACCCCAAACCCTTTATTGAGTTTACCTCTAAAGTCACACTGGTGTCTTTCATCAGCATAAGGCTTTGAAATAGCCTAACCATTGTGGTCCCAGAGACATAAGTCCCAGTACAAGCTTAGCCACATACCAGTGATGTGACAGGCTAGTCAGGCTCTGAGTCTCAGGTGTACTCACCTTCAGGAATGAGAAACCGATCTTCTGTTTCAATCAGCCGTTATTAGTGTAGATTCATTGCAATTGTATATAAAGCAGGTGACACCGAGCTGGGCACATAGTACATTTGAATTAATAATTATCCTTATTGGTACATTACTTCATTATACTATGTCCTGTGTATAACTAGCTCAGATGTTATTATTCTCATTTTAGGGGCAATAAAACAGAAAATGGAAGAAATCTCCCAGGTTTGTGTTGCCAGTTCCAGAAAGCCAAACAGGGTCTAGCCCCACACGATAGCACTAGCAGTGACTTTCATACAGTTGATCAGGCTAATGAGGCTGAAATGACCAAGACTTCTCTGGGCTGTAACACAGCACATTATTTTATTTTATTGTCTTAGATTCATAATGGAAATAAGCAAGATGCTGAGCATCTGAGTTTAAGAAAGCATCCCTTGTTTTCCGTGACTTTTGATATTGGCTCTAAGATTCAAAATCAGTTTCAAGACACTGGCCTCCACCATACCATATGTGCATCTACTTTGGCTCTTTTATTTATTTTTTTATTTTTAAGTAATCTCTACACTCAGTGTGGGGCTCAGACTCACAACCCTGAGATCAAGAGTCGTGTGCTCTACCGACTGAGCCAGCCAGATGCCCCTATTTTGGTTCTTTTTGAACAGTCCTAATGTGTAGCCCCCAACAGACCAGATGCAACATTTTTACTCATTCCACGTTTGTAGCCTGATGCAGGTCATTCATCTCAGCTAGAGTGGCCAATGTGATAAATCTGTTCACAAGAGTATGGTGATTAAATTTTTAAATCCTCAGTGGAAGTGGTGGTATATTGGGTTAGGCTGGTGACTATTCTTAGGAATATCTGCTCCTAATTCAAATGCAGATACTTTTCTTTTGCAAAATCAGAACAAACAATCTGTAAAAACAGACTCCTGGCTCCATTCCCGAATGTACTCCCCACCGAACAGCTTGGGATGGTTTGTCCTTCCATTGTCAAGTGGGTCTTCTTCAACATGGCTGTTCTTACCAGTTGACTCATTAGCCAAGTCTTCTTACTCTTCCCAACCGCTCTCCATCTATGAGATGTGAATCTGTCCTCTTGTTTATGGAGTAGCACAGTCAGGAGCTCATGACAGAGAGAGAGGGAGAGGGGAGCCGTGTTGGTGGAAGGCAGGAGGGAAGTAGGGTTTGAGGGGACAAGGCAAGTGTGGCTTCGTGAGATGGCTTTATCCCATAGACATGCTTTCTGACTCCAAGACGTGGCCCATTTCATCAAAAGCCAAAGTAGCATCCTAATCTAGTTCATTGCCAGTTTGAACTGAAATCTTAAAGAAGTGTGTGTGTGTTACAGGGGTGTCTGTGCCAAAGGGTGAATGACATGGTGTTCAAGTGGGAGAAAAGTAGAGTAGTTGATCAGAATGTGTACGTTGGGGCAGAGAGAGTATGGGGCTTTTCGGCAAGGTAATGGCTAGGCAGGGGGCTCTTAGTGATCCTTCTTTGCTCAACTCCTGTATCCTAGTTTGTACACTACTGACGAAGACGCTGCTAGTTCTCCAGCCACCCCCCCTTCCTTACAAAACACGTGGCATTTTTCCAGACCCTTGGTGTGCCCCGTTGTAATTATTCACTGTATCAGACTGCTAGCTGCCTGAGGTGAGCATGTTACTCAGTGGTGGCCAATGAAACATAAACCAAGAAGTTTGTGGGAAGCTTTTTCTTTCTTGATAGTGATATGGTCCTTCTAGCTTCTCTTTTCTTCTTCCTGCCTAGAATAGTGTTGAGGTTGAGCTGTGGGGATATCGTCACCATGAGGTGATAGGCACAGGGGCAGATGCCTCCTAAGAGAGGGCAAAGGATCTAAAAGGAAAGATCCTGGGCCACCATCCTGACCCACTCATAGCTCTGAGGCGCAGTGTTCAGTTATTTGAACTAAATGCATTCCTAACTGAGACAATTGATAGCATCAAGCCATAACTGCATTCATTAGGGTAAGAAAAGCTGTTGTCAACAACTGCCAAACATCAGTGCATTTCCGAGTAAAAGCTATTTCTCACTCGCATCAAGTCCCACACTGGGGTTCTCGGTCAGCAGAGAGCTCTTCTCCAGAAACAGTGATGTGGGGATACTGTCTCTTCCTGTCTGGTGGCTCTGCATCTTCGACACGTGGCTTTCAAAATCACCCGGTTTGTGGGCTCCAGCTCGCAGAGTGGGAGGAGGGAGAGTATTGTGGGGTGAGGTGGGGCACTGGGAGGGGGTGTACCAGTCCTGAGAGTGGCACTTGTTACCTCTTCCTTCTTCCCATGGACCAGCCTTGGTCTTCCGTCACCAGTAACTACACTTGAGGCTGGTGACGCAGTCCGGCGGTGTGCCCAGGAGGGAGAGAAGATGGGTTTCCTGACAAACTAGTTGGCCTGTGGGGCAACCACCAAAACTACACCTAGTCTGTCATCGCTTCATTGCTGGGGTGTTGCCTTGGAGTCCTGAGGGACGAGTTGGCACCTCATTTTTCATCATGGTGATTTACAGTCCTACTGGTCTTTCTTAGGTATTCAGATGATGGGATATGAGTCTAGATAAGTAACCAGGCCTGTGGCTTTTCTTCAGCTGATGAGGAAGGAGAGAAGGTGGGGGAGGATGGCGGGGTCTGGATACAGATATGAATTTCCTTGTTTGACTTAGGGTAAGCAGGATGTGGGGGAAGAGAGGAATAAAAATTATTTAAATTTCTTAACTTTCAAAACCACAAACTGTATCTCATAAAATTACAAGTAGGATCTAAGCAACAACTATTTGGTTGGCCGGGGTTCTTCACTAATCTTCTTTCTAGAAAGGGGGTGGGGTGTAGTGGTTAGAAACTCAGCCTTGGGCTTGAATCCTGGCTCTACCACTTAGTTGTTTGGAGACTTGGGGCAAATTTCTTAGTCACTCTGAACCTCAGTTTCTTTATCTGTGCAAAGGAATTGGTAAAGCAATTGCCTCATAAGGATGTCGAGGACACCGAACAAGAGGAAAGATATAAAGCTCTCAGTATAGTGAGCAGTCCATAGACATCAGCTAAGGATGATGATTTGGAATGAATTAAACACTTGATTTAGTTCGGGAAGCACTTACAGGCCAAAAGTCAACTTAGCACTTTCTTTCTTTCTTTTTTTTTTTTAAGATTTTATTTATTTTTTTATTTATTTGACAGAGAGAGAGCACAAGCAGGGGCAGAGGGAGAGGGAAAAGCAGGCTCCCCACTGAGCAGAGAGCCCAGTGCAGGGCTCGCGATCCCAGGATCCTGGGATCATGACCTGAGCTGAAGGCAGACGCTTAACGACTGAGCCACCCAGGCACCCAACTTAGCACTTTCTTGTTTTAAATTTTCTTTTATTGTGATAAGAACACTCAACATGAGCTCTACCCTCTGAACTAATTTCTAAGTGCATGATATTGTCAATTCTAGGCACAGTGTGGTACAGCAGCTCTCGAGAGCTTATTCATCCTGGGTGATGGAAACTCTATGCCCATTGATTAGTATCTCTCCATTTCTCCCACCCCCCAGCTCCTGGCAACCATCATCCCACTCTTAGAGTCTATGAATTTGACTATTTTGGATACCTCGTATAGAATCATGTAGTATTTGCCCTTCTGTGACTGGCTCATTCCGCTAGGATGAGCCTCCCCATGCTGTTGCAGATGCAGATTTTCCTTCTTTTTTAAAGCTTCATTGTATTCCATTGTACGTATAGTCCACATTTCCTTTATCTACTCCTCTGTCGATGGACATTTAGATTATGTCCATATATTGGCTAATGCGAATAATACCGCAATGAACATGGGAATGCTAGTGTCTCTTGTAGATCCGATTTCAGTTCTTTTGGGTAAATGCTCAGAAGTTGCAATTCAAAGGCTTTTGCACAGCAAAGGAAACTGTCAATGGAGTAAAAAAGGCAAACCATCTATCTGACAACGGGTAAATCTCCAAAAACAATATAAGGAACTCCTCCTACTTGATAGCAAGAAACAAAATAAAAAAACAATGAATACCTACATTAAAAAGTGGACTAAAGACTTGAATAGACATTTTCTCAAAAAGACCTGCAGTTGGCCAGCAAGTATATGAAAAAATCCCCAATGTCCCTAATCATCCAAGGAATGCAGATCGAAACTACAGTGAAATATCACCTTATGCTTGTCAGAATGGCTATTATCAAAAACAAAAACAAAAGAAACCAAAGACAAGTGTTGATGAATGTGGAGAAATTGGAACCCTTACGTGCTATTGGAGGGAATGCAAAATGGTGCAGTCGCTCTGGAAAACAGTACAGAGGTTCCTCAAAAAATTAAAAATAGAACTACCCTATGATCCAACAATCCTACTTCTGGTATTTAACCAAAACTATTATTATTATTAAAGAATAATGGTTCATCAGCTTGGAGTGTCCGAAGAAAGCCTCTAGATGGTGCTGAAGCAGAGAATCAGCTTGGTACCCAATCTGAGAAGCTCAGACATACTATTGCTTATCATTTCTCCCAAGCCAGGAACCTCATAAGTCAAAACCATAGTTGTGTTGGATGAAGTCATCTGGAAAACTCCCCTCTCTACCTCTGTGAGCCCCTGTGTCTTTCGAGTGGGAATTGTTGGCCATTCTTTGGTTGTTCCCTAAAACACTATCGACCTCCAACCTCATTTAAATCCAATGAGACAGTGTATGTACGCACAGTATTGCTTAATACACATTAAGTGATCAGTAAGTACAAATTTCCCTTTATTTTCTCTAACAGGCAAAGAGTCTTTCCCTCTATTTCTTTCCTATTCAGCATGGTCAGTGGGCAGCAAACTTTGAAAAATCTATGTATTTGCTTAGTAAAAGTTTGAGGTAAGCAAAGTTTGCCTGATCTATTGATCTGAAAGGCTGTTGGATGTGGAGACTTCAAATCTGAGCTCTGGACTCAGATAAGCTTGGATTTGAAAACCCAGCTCATCCAGGAACTGTGTGATCTCCATCATGCTCTTTCCTGCCATTTGTCAAATAGGGGTGATGATACATCTCTTATTTGAGGGAATGAATGCAAAGTGCCTAGCACACAATAGACATCCAACACATGTTGCTTCCTTTCTCCTTATTCAGAAAATACCTGTTTAACCCCCAACTTCTCCCTGTGTTGCACTTTTCAGCATGATTCTTCCCTAATTCCTGGCTTTGGTTAGGGGCATCAATAGGATGCTTTGGCTTCCGTCAATACCAATCTTCCCTGCTCTTTTTTTCTTAAGACACTTTCTTCTCTTCTACATGTGATGGGTTAGTTGGATGAGCTAAACACAGCCAGGGTGAGCTAGCCAACTAAGCTCCCTAAGCTAGTCAGGAGTGGTGAGAGGCTAACCTGACTGTGAGTTCTCTCTGACCAGCTGAGTTATCTGAGACAAGGTGTCTCTGAGCACCAGCTCCTTGTCTACCATATAAAAAGGTGGACTGAATCATCTCCACTGGGCCTTTTTGCCCTTAGTCTGTACTCCTCATGAGTGCAAACATGGCTACTGTGGGCAGCAAGAGAGGCCATGAGACCATGTGTCCTTCCTAGACGTGGGAGTGGGCCTTGGTTACCCTCCTACTTATGTATTTGACGATTTTCTCAATCTTCAATCTTCATGGGAGGGAAGCTGGTCAGGTTTGATGGATGAAGACAGAAATCGTCTGAATTGCAAAGTCAGTCCTGAAGGGCAGTGTGGGACTGAGAAACATGAATGTCTTGGGAAAGCTGATAGTTTGGTGCCTCTTTAAACATGATCCTGACAAAGTCATATATGCAGTGCATGTGTGAGAACTTGATTTATTCAAAACTAAAGAACAATTAATTACAAGTATAATATTCATATACCTCAACCTTCATGTTCAGATGAGGGACCTATTAAGATCCTAAAGATGATATTTCTTTAAAATATGTGTTCATTAAAAATACAGATAAGCATGAAGAAAAACATAAAAAACTTGTTCACAATTTTACTCCCCACATAAATTCTGATGATCCAAAAAGCAGATACAGTTAGCAATTGTAAACAGGTCAGAAAGGAACGTAATGAAAAGGGAAATCCCTTCCCCAGTCCCTTTTTACTACTGCTAGCAGTTTGCTCTGATTCTTCTGGAAACATTTTATGTATTTGCTGGTACACATGCGTGTGCACGCACACACACACATTAATTGCAGGAAAGGACTTTAACCAATTTTCACTTCCACTGAATATAATCTTATGTTTCAACTTTTCCTTTTACATTTTTTTTATTCCTCAAAACAGTATAATGTTGGTCGCTTAAAGCCACCAACATAAAGTGATTTATGCGGGTGTACTTGCTGAGTTTTGTTCAAGCTGCCTGTAAAGTTTCTTTATCTAGCCTTTATGGTGGTGAAATTTTTTTAGTATCCCTTGTCCTCTCTTAAGTTCTCTTTTGCAATTTTCTAAATCAGACGTCTTCTTGGGAGGCATATTAAAAGGGCTTAAAATTTGGATAATAAAATAAATTGCTCATTTCCTGTAAACAGCATTCCAGCATGCATTATTCAGCTTCAGAATTACCGTGATTGGAACTGCTGACTCCAGGCAGCTATGGCTTCTCCGCTCTTGGGCTTGGTGACATGGTAGTTTTATTTTAGGGGGGAAAAGTGGTCTTTTCAGAGAGGATTTTTGTTTGTTTTATGTTGTTGTAATCCCCAACTATGGGAACTGTCCTGTTTTGTGAGGCCAATTTATGTTTTGTCAGTTCCGTAAGGAGTCGTTTGTGGAACCTTGAATTCACTGGAAACCACGCTGGCAATCAGTATACATGGTGTTTTCCAGCCCTTGCAGAAAGCCAGCTACAGCAACTGCATTGTTGACCCGACCTTAATCAGAGTCTCCTTAAGAACAGGGGTAACTGATGCATTTTTCTTCGATGCTGTAGGGCGGGGTTTGAGTAGGATTTAGAAGTTCGTGGAAGCTTCCAGATTGCTCTGGAACAGAACAGAAGAGGATATACATGTTCTCCACTCGGGCAGCAACGTTAGCAGGGTCTGCACCCAGATCATCTCAAAGAACAGTGCAGCTGATGCTGAGCTTCTGCTCTCGTAATCAGGACTGCAGTGTGACAATGATTCTCACACCTGTCACCTTTGAACCATCTCTGATCACCCTGAGATGTGTCCTCTCAGGAGGGGGATGGGAGAAGAGAACTGTCCTTTTAACTTTGAGGAACGCTAGAGACCCAAACCGTGTTACGTAAAATTACGCATCAGTTCATAAAATTGTCAGAAGTGACCAGCACCATGTGAATTTTCTGAAATGGGCACTCCGATGGGGCGCAAGGAACAGGTAATGAAGGGACTTTCCAGAGATGATTAACAAGGGCCTCCACTTTTTATTAGACTTCATTTTGCTAATCCCCAAAATTAAGGAATTCCAGGTGTATGGAGCCAAGTATGCAAATGATTTCCTTCCGCCTAGCTGCTGATTTCATAAAAGGTTCTCAAACAGAGAAATAAAACACACAGAATGGGAAAGCTTTATGGCACAGTCGAGAATATTGTGCCTTTAAATAGTTCAGACAAGCAGTGCGTGCTGTAAATTTGCCACAGAGACAAATTTGTGCAAAGCTATAAAAAGAGCAAAAGTGAAGCTGAAAGAAGGCTGGGGTGGGGAGGGGGCGGGGAGAACTCTCGAGGCCTCATGGTGGCCAAGGCCGTGTTGATTCAGCTGAGGTGGCCTCCGGGGGAGTGCCAGTGGGGAGCATGCTACACAAAGTGGGCTCGTCAGACACAGAAACAGATGGGGGTGGAAAAATGGAGACGTTTTTCTTTAGCAGAGGCTGAAAGCGTTGCATTTTCCTGGTGTTCTAGTTGTCAGGATTGGCCCACTACAACCCGAGGGCCAAATCCAATCACTTACCTGTTTTCCCGTGGCCGAAGACTGTTAAGAATGGTTCTTGCATTTCAAGCAGGTGAAAACAAACAAACAAAGCGTAATATTTCATGAGATGTGAAAGTTCTGTGAAATTCAAACTTCAGTGTCGGTAAATAAAATTTCATTGGAATGTTGTGGGTGTGATCTCTAGTTGCTTTATGTGACAATGAGAAAGTTGAGTTGTTGCAACAGAAACCATAAGGCCTGCTAGCCTTTTGCAGAAAAAGTTGGAAGATCCCCCGGTTCTAGATCAATGGTTCTCAAAGCGTGGGCCCCAGACAGGCAGTATTACCATCACCGGGGAGCATGTTAGAAATGCAGTGTCTCAGGTAACACCGAGATCTACTGAATCAGAAACTCCAGGGGTGGGGCCCAGAAATCTGTTTTAACAAGCTATCCCCACTGCCCCCCGCCCCACCCTGATTCTGCTGCACACTCACGTTTGAGAACCACTTCTGTAGAGTACCTCTGCAGCAAGAGCCTCATGGGACACTGAATGTCAAATCCCCACAAGAGTGGACGACAGGGGCTTTATGAATGTGGGGAACTGCAGGGATATTTATCACCACGGTGGGTGCCCCAGGCTGCCACCTGGCTGGCCTGCTCCGTAACGAGGGCTGGTTAAGCACAGCAGGTGGACCAGATACTGTTGGAGGGCCAGCAGTTCCCCACACAGAAGCAGCAGGTACTACTGTTCTTTCCCATTTTACAGATGGGACAATAAATAACTTGGCCAAAGTCACAAAGTGGAAGAGACAGCCTTCACATATGGGGTCCGTGTGACCTCAATGTTTGAGTTCCTTCCCCTGTCCCCTGGAAACTTTGGATGAAACGTATTTACAGATTCTGTAGGGACTCACCTTGTTTCAGGCTCCAAGGAATTACTTGGAGCTGGTGCCTTGGATTTTGGAGTTCACACCCTGCTAAGCATGGTATCTGCTCTCAGAGCTAGCATCAGAGAGAGAATCATTTTGCAAAATGCAGGGAAATCAGCAGTCTCTTTGGGAAAATGTCTGGTTATTCACAGTATTTATATGTGTAGAGCACAGAATATTCTATTGTGAAAATATCGAGATAACAACTACTTGGGGAGCATTTTCAGTGAAATATTTACTTGGGAGAACAGGAAACATGTCTAACGATAAAAAAATGTAGGCACATCTGGGTGAACATTATTTAGCTGCAAGTGTTTGCTCAGATATTTTTAATATACATTTATGCACTTTAAATTTATTTTATTGGGTGAAATAAGGACTTTGGGGAGAAGAGCTGGGGCATAGATTTTTAAATGTTCTGGGCAAATGAATACAGCCTCTGGTACACGATGATGCTCCCAGCTGCTTTTGTTTGACGGATTATCCTGATGTCCTTCGTTTTATTGTAGTGCTAAAGTAATGGGTCTGCCTGGAACAGTTTGCTGACAGATGAGAGCCTTGGTCTGTCACTGAAATCCCAAGAATTTAAAGGGAAATACATAGCAATTCACCTGGGCTCCCACTTATTACCTGCAGTAAAGGGGGCACACATGGGGATTGACTGGCATTTATTTTAACTTTCAAAGAAGAGATTTCATCTATATTTCTGCAGAGACTGAAGGTGCAGAGAAGGCAGGTGAATGTCTGCAGACATCTCCCTGGCACATTAATCAGATTTCCTGCTTTTCTAGCAAAAAATCACTTTCCTGAGACAAGTTCTCTCACAGCTCACATGTGGGATATTTGTAGAGAAGACGTGAGGCAGAGGACCTGGATGGAGAATCTTCCCCTGAGATTTTTTTTTTAACTTTTTATTCTGAAAGATTATAGACCTACAGGAAGTTGCAAAAATAGTACAGAATATTCCCATGTACTGTTCACCTAGCTTCCCCCAATGTTAACATCTTACATAACTATAATGCATTATCACAGCCTGAAATTGATGTTGGTACAATACTAGTAACTGGAATACTGGCTTTAGTGAGTGTTACCAGTTTTTACATGAGCTCGTGTGATTGTGTGCGTGTGTGTGTGTATTGTTCTGTAAAATGTTATCACGTGTACAGATTACTTGCTGTGCTTTCAATCACTAAATAGTAGCAGCAATTGCAGTATTCTTTCTAACTTTTAAATGATTGGAATAATAAAATAACAAAATATTTTGTGTCCTTTATCTTGTCTTTACAACCATTCTGTCATTGGGGTGGGAGTGTACTCATATCATGAGTGCTTGAGGCTTCGAGCGTCCTCTTGACTTTCCAGGAGAAGATGAAATGTGATCAAGAAGAAATAGGCCATTGAATCACTATGGTATACACAGTGGGTATTAACCAATGAATCTTGTTCTCCTCCATGGAAGGTTACGCTGCCCCTCCCTCGGGAAGTTAGGCATGGCCTGATGCCTTGCTTTGGCCTGTGACATGGGAGCGGAAGCCTTCACCAAGTTCCTGATGCCCCTGCCACAGATATCATGGAGGTAAAGGTTCACATGGAGGTTTGTGAGACCAAAGCCACTTTGCATGGAGGATGACCCAATCCAGGAGTATAACCCAACCAGCAACAAACTTGCCTTGTGTGAAAAATAGACTTTGTTGTGTTAAGGTGCAGAGATTTTGGTGCCATACTTATCTACCCTCGCCTTTCCTGCCTGATGCAGTCCTACAGCATGGTGCCATCTTGGGAGAAGAAGTGAGCTTGCTGGCTACTCTTCCCTGTGGTGTGGTCTTTCTAGGATGGTTTGTTCTGCTCTGGGAGAGACTACTCTTCCATAGCTGATGGGGTGAAATTGGTCTGGTGGTCCTTCCTGCTTGAGAAATGTCTTCTACCTCCCTTGGCCCCACCTTAGAAAGCCAAGCAGAACGGAGGTGAGGCCTCAGCACCTCCTCTGAATCAGAAGCTCTGGAAGTTGAGTCCAAGTGATTGGGATGTGATGATCCAAGTTGGAGATCCACTCGTCTCGATGCTCCTTCACTTCCCTTCACTGTGGCTTATTTACTGTTTTATGAATCCTTGAAAGCCTGGAAGTACTGGGACTCTGGCTCTCCACCAGTATGCATGGAATCTAGCATGACAAAGACAAAACATGCTGTGATCCACACCTGTGTAGGTGGTGGGATTTGTAGAACCCTCACTGATTTTAGGCGAAAGATTCAGGCTGAATGGGGCCTGAAGGCCTCTCTCTCATTACTGACAAGTTCTTCTATGGCTGTTTTCCTCTTTTGTCATCACATGCTCCAGCTCACATGTGATGGTTAGGATTCATGGTTGGCTGCCTTGCTGAGATTTTCCACCTTCATTCTCCCATACTCCTTGGCATGTAATTATATTTCTATTTTGAAAGGGGAAGAAATGCTAATGGTGCAAGCATTATGGAAAGATTATTAGTTTCTACATGAGGCGCTCATGTGCCCTGGGTGATGATCCACCAAAGCCGCAATAGCTTTGGCTATGGTGCTAAACTTCATTCATGATATTGCAATCCTGTGCATGTGTTACTCCACTTGGATACCTAAAATACACATTAAGCCTACCCTAGGTACAAAAGCGGGGTGCTCCACAGTGCTGTATATTTATCCACAGGCAGCAAGGAAAACCTTCTGAGCTGAACTGACCCCACCGAGCATCACCGCAACCAAAGCAAGAGTCAGTACTTATAGCTTGGAATCTTATCTGGCCCAATGTGTAGACCAAGCTTCCTTTTAGGGGAAGATCTGGCTAGAGAAGCTAACTTCAGGTTCCAAATTGGAGGGCTAGTAGGGATGCCCTATGCAGAGGTGGAGAAGAGAGGCAGGTCTTGCAAAATGGAGCGTGGTGGTATCTAGAGCAACTGAGTCTTCCACCTCCTTGTGGGAAGTGGGAAGACAAAATGCCATGAGCTAAATTGTAGACCTTACAGTATCACATTTTGCTTGTATTAAAAAGGAAACATTCCAGATGAGTAGTGACATCATGCTGACATTTGGGTTACTGGCTTCTCCTGTGAGTGGCCCTCACCCTTGGGAAGATGGAGGGTGGAGAGTCTGTCAAAGATAAATGGCCAGGCCCAGCGAGTGGCACTGACAGATCTCGGGGACTCTTTACAGTAATAAGGTGGCCACACGCCATGGAGGCACAGTAGAAGAAAGGACTGTGTTTCATTTTTAGCTTTTATTTTTTACTTGTTATAGCAAGTGACGAGCGTATAACACAGAAACATTAAAAGATAAAAACACATAAAAAGAAATATATAATGGCAAAAAAGAAGTAACTTTTATTAACATGTTGACATATGTACTATCAAAGTTATATATAAGTGTCATCCAATTGGGATTATCCAGAATATACATTATGATGTTATATTTCTTTCACTGAACAATGCAGAGTAAGCTATTTGCCCATATTATTACAGAATCTCCAGAATGATTTAAATCCCTACATGATATTTCAGTTGTTTGCTTTTGTATTTATTTGCCAGACAGACATTTACTGGGGCCTGGCTGGGCCCTGAGAATGCAGTGGTGAGGAGAGATGCCCTTCAGGGTGCCCACCTCTCTCTTGTTGGCTGCTGGGGTCAGGAATCACATGGAACACTCAGGAACCTCCCACCTCCCACCTCCCACCCAAGGCGCTACGGGGAAGGGTGGTCCATGGCCCCTGTACTTTGAATGGACCTGCTTGTACGTTGGAGTTTCCAGGAGTCAACGTGCTGCAGATAAATTGGAAACTGCTGCTCTGGCCGCCTGCGGGGCGAGGCCTGATGTCTGTATGGTTTCGATCGAAGACAAGGTGAGTGTAATAAGCAGACCGCCTCTCCTCCTGAGGGAACACACTGATTCATGGCACCACATCCCAGGTTTCCTTCCAGCTCAGTGCCACTCGCTGGGCCTGGCCATTTATCTTTGACAGAATCTCCACCTGAAGCTTTCCCCAGACTCCACTGTGGCCCATGAGTCCCAGACATGTGACTGGGGGAGGCTCACGGGAGTCAATGAAGGGGCCCGCGTTTAGAAAATGCGAGCCTTTGCAGCATGAAAACAGGACACACCATGGGGTGTGTTTGGTGCCACAGAGGATTTCTGGAGGCCCACATCCAGGAGATAAGTATAATTTGTTTTTTTCAGTAAATTTCACTCTTGGCGCTCTGTATTCTTTTGGGGCTTGGGCTCTTTCTCTGCTGTTTGGTTGGCACAATGGCTGAGGAGTCTGCACTTTTAAGTAAGTTATTCCAAAAGCTTGTTTGATTCTTGGGGATTCTGAATGCCTTTTTTGGGGGGGGATATCCATAAGTATCATGTGAAAAATAGTGGGTAAGATTTTGTGGGGGTCCCTCAAAACCAGTTATGAGGTATGTTGTAGCCAAAGGTATAATGTGTCCATCTGGGAGCAGAGACCGGGCAGGAGGGAGTCCTTGCTGTCTGTTCTAGTGTAAGACTAACCCCTAATGGAACTTTTAAAGAACTTAAGTTTACTTTTGTTTTCTTTCTCCCTTCCTTACTGGGCCCTTCTCACCTTTGAGGACTCACTCCCTGTCAGAAACTCTCATTAGAGGACCTCAACCCTACCTGCCTGCCCCACCACAAAGCCCCCATTTCCTCAGGGCATCTGCCTCCTGTAGGACTTAGAAGTACTAAGCTTAAGTGGCTGATGTCTCTTGGCCCTGACACAGATAGTTACAGGATTTTTTTTTTTTTGAGGCTTCTATTTGGTGAATTTCTGGATTGACCAGCTTAGCAACGCAACACAATGTAGGTGGGAATTGTGGAAGAGAGTCTTGGCTGGAGAGGCCTTTGTGTAGTCTGCCATCTAGGAGAGTTTGACCTCACTCCTGCCTCTTGGTGTCTCCTTCCCTTTCTGCACTCTCTACCAACAGCCTCCACCGACTCAACAGAAGTTGAGTTAGGATTGAAGTCTGAAGGGTGAGGGTGTTGGGGTAGAGCCAAGGTCACATGGTACCTCTGCTTACAGCTCATTAATCACATGGCCATATCCATCTGTGAGGGAGGTCAGGAAATGCGGCCCCTAGCTAGGTGGCCAGGTCCTCAGCATTCTCCTTTACTTATGCAAGTAAGTGAAAATGAATATTGGAGAGTGTATGAGTTTGCTCAGGCTGCCATAAAAAAGTACCAAAGACCAAACAACAGAAATTTATTTTCTCACAGTTCTAGGGGCTACATAGAAGTCCAAAGCCAAGTTGTTAGCAGAGTTGCTATCTTTCTGAGACCTCTCTTCTTGACTTGTAGACGTTCGTGTTTCACCTGTGCCTTCACATGGTCCTTCCTCTGTGTCTTGATCTCTTCTTCTGAGGACGCCGGTCATATTGGATTAGGACCCACCCATATGACCTTAATTGCCAATTTAAAGGCCCTGTTTCCAAATAGTCACATTCTGAGGTACTGGAGATTAAGACTGCAACATATGAATCTTGGGGGGCACAATTCAGACCACAAGAGGGAGGAACTGAGAATGTCTCCCACAGTGCTCTATCTCTGCCCGCATTTTGGCCAAATCTGCTTATTCTCATTGCCAATTAGACGGCAGGCTTTCTGACAGCACTGGTGATGGCTTTTGACTTCATTTAGCTCCATAGCATTTGGTGCAGGGCTGTCCCCTGTGACTGTTCAATAAATGCAATGAACTGAGTACTAGTGGTAATGATGATAAGAAACGTTGTAGTGATCCAAAATAAGGCAGTTACCAATAGATATAATTACATATCTCAGATAAAGCAAAAGTCAATTGGAAAAGATTAAAACAAAGGAGCAGAAAATATATATTCGTACACTCATTCATTCATTCATGTTCTTTGTTAAACAACTGTTGATTGGGTACCTCTTATGGGCCATCTTTGTTACAGGTGTTGGGGATACCATGGTGAACAAGACTTTGTCCTCACAGAAGTTACATACTAGAGGGACAAACAGTGACAAGTGAATTAATTAACAAGATAATACCAGTTTGTGATAATGACTATTCAGGATGAGAGCAAAATAATATGAAATTTAGTGTGAGGATGACATTTAGGTGTTCAGGGAGGGTTCGCCATGCGGACATCACTAGAGGCGAGATGCACAGTTGAGAAGGAAACAGCCCCCAGAAGGGCTGAAGGGAGAGCAGCAGGCGGAGAGAACAGCGAGAGCCAGGGCCCTGAGCGGGGGACCAGTGTGTCTGTTTGAGGAACAGAGAGAGGGCAGTGGGGCTGGAGCAGTGTGAGGGAGTGGGGCGAGGTGGGAGGTGATTAAGGTGGAGGCCAGACGGACCAGAATGTGCAGGGCCTTGGAAGCCAAAGTAAAGGCATGGATTTTACTCTAAGGAAGATGGAAACAAAGAAGTGATGTTGCCCAATACAGCTCACGGGTTGACTACTGGTAATAACTTCCCCTTTCTATGCTGTAGCCCCCAGAGTACTTCCAAAGCCACCATTTTCTTCATAATTTTAGTGGATTGAATATTTTGATCCCCTGACTTGCAGAGAGGACATAGATGGGCTAAAGTTCCAGAGAGCATTTGAAAACAACAAAATGCTTGCAGTGTTAGTGCTAGAACAAGGCTGAGTGTAGTTAATGTCTGATGTGTGCAAAGGCCCGTTGAGATCTGTCTGGGTCTCAGAATTGTGATCATTACAAACACCGACTCTGGTCGTCCAGCTAGAGATGGAGTTGAACGTGCAAAGATCTTGAGACAGATCTTAGGAACTACTTTCAAAAAATACACATGCTGCTATAATTATAAAATGTTTATTATTTTATATGTATATGGATACTTACAAAATTATTTTCCGAAATTATTTGCTGACATGACTTTCTTGCCTTTGTCAGTTAAGCCCTTTCTTGTAAAAGTGCTGGAAGGAGTTCTTGTAAACTGAGTGCTCAACATTTGGATGCTGGTGCCTGAGAATTCACTGTGTTGTAATTAGAGAATTGGCCACCTTGATTGGCTACAGAGAATTATAGGAACACCAAGTAATGTTGCAACAATTATGCCCCAGCAATTAGCAACCAATAAAGCAGCAGACCTCATTGATATAGCTGTCCTACTCAGTAAAAATATTGGAAAACAAATACCCTACAAAATAAATAACACACAACTAGCTCTGGCAGAGGAGCCACATGAACTTGGACATAGCAGGGAATCTAAGAGCAGCGGGGCCTGGGCCGAGGGGGAGCGATTGCTGAGTACAGGATGGCTAACCCGACAATCGGGATAGTCAACCCAGAGCCCCCGATTCGCATGCTTAGTATGTGTGAAGGGCCATTCTAAGTGTTTAAGAGGATCGGCCGTATGGCATCCTCACAATGACCCATCGAGAGAGAGCGCATTGTTAGCAACATTTTACAGATGGGGAAGTTGAGGCCCAGAGAGAGACACCATTGTAAGTGGCAGAGCCTTGATTTAAACCAGAACTTAAATTAAACCTAAGAGTCTGCATGGTGACAACTAGGTTATCCAGCATTCCTAACTGAACCAGTCTTGGTTGGAGCCTCAATGACGTGTCTTAAGGATTTCTGCCCCCACCTCTCCCCAGATGGATTGCTGTTCAGTCTGTGTCAAAGTTAAGTCCTTTTTTTGACAGATAATAACCATTGAAAGCATGTTTGAAGGTGTGTACTCACCACTTGTATTTTGCTATTTAATTTTCAATGACCTAGAGTGGTGATATAGCTTGACATAACACCAAGGTCATTGGACTAGGCCAAGATTTCTATGAATTGGGAACATTCCATTCTGCCCTGGATCCTTTAAATTGACTCACTGTCCACTCATCACTGTTCTCCCACTCCTGAACCCATCCAGACCCCTCCCTCTTCACCCCTATTTGCCATACTTCTCTTCCTCTGCTCCTGGTCCCTCATACCCTGACTTCACCCCAGTTTGGTTGTGTCCTTCCCCTAAAGCCCTCCAACTTGGAGGATCTGCTTTATCCTCCTTGTTCTGGCCAGCCCTCAGAATTCACTTGTAGGCATACCCCACATCCACGCAGGAAGCGGAGACGTGCGGTGCCCAGAAGCTTGAGTTTGTATCTACCTGTGTGGCCATGGGTGAAATATTTAATTGCTCTGAGCCTCAGATTCTTCATCTGCAAAATGTAAATATCAATAGCATCATCTCCTCTTGATTGGTGGAGAGCCAGTGATGGACTCATGTTCAGTACTGTACTTCTTTGGCGTGTGTCCCTATATGTTCGAGATATGATTGAACTATGCATGGCACATTGGGTGTATTCCCTACATAATAGCTACTACTGTTAAGAGAAATCTGTCCACCCTGCCCTGCCCAACAACGTAAGGCCATTCCCTAGCTAGGGATTGAATGGGAAGAGAGTCAGTTGTGTGAGAATAAACATTATGCCCGTGTTATTTCTTTTGTATTCCCCACATCTAGCATAGCTCTTGGAAAATGACAACAATAACCAGAAGAAAAATAGTGCACATTTATTGAGCACATACTAATTTCTAGGTGCTGCATTAAGCAATTTATCCATGATATTTAATCCTCACCAGGATTCTCTGGGGTAAGTCCTTTTATTTTCCCCACTTCCTAAGAAAGCCAAGCTTCAGAAAGGTGAAGTAATTTGGTTAGTGGGAGCCAAGCCAGAATTCAAAGTGAGAATGGTCTATCTGTAAACCCTGGGCTTTAAGCACAGAATATGCTGCTTCAGTAAATAGTAAAGGGAAGGAGGGAGAGAGGGTGATAGGGAGGAAGGAAGAAGAAAGGGAAGGAGGGCTGGGCTGGAGAAAGAAAGGAAAGGGCGCCCTCTGGAGTCCCAGCCCAGCGTTGATACTAGTTCTTAAACTTGGTGGCACACTGGAATCATTTGGCCAGCTTAAAAAAAAAAATACTAATGCCCGGGGTCCCACCCCCAGAGACTATAATTTGATTGGTCTGGTCTGCAGCCTGGTCATCAGGTTGTGAAAGCTCCCAGGGGGTTCTCCAGTGCAGCGAATGTCAAGACCCACTGCCTTAGCTGGAGCACATTGCCCCTGTCCTCCAGGGTGGCCGGGGAGCGCTTTTCATTAGCACATGTGAGCAGCACCTGAGGCCTTGGAATGGTGGTGCAGGTGCTCAGGGCTCTGACAGTGCAGGGGTACACGCAGGGACGGACGGTGTGGTTGATGTTGAACCCGGAGGGGCACGGAGTTCAGGAAGTGGGGTTTATTACAGTCCAAATGACAAAACCTTCTGGGCCGAGTTGCATGCCGACAGTGCTCAGACTGCGGGAGGGGACTGATGCAGTCCCTTCTGGTGAGTGTCCCCCTCACTACGGTGACAGGGCGCCTCGTGTCTGGAATTTCCTTGACGATGACTTTTTCAGATTGTCCCAGTCTGGTGCCCTGATCCACCTCAAGGTCTTGCTCGCTGGGGCTGAGCAGCTTTTCATGGGCCAGGCCTAGGGATCCCCGGTCAGGTTGGGCAAACCCTGGGGCTTGGCACTAAGAGGGAAAGAGAGACAGCGGCCTGTTGGGGGGGTGGTGTCTGAATCACCGTGGGAGTTGCTGAAGTTATTTGGGTTGCATTGCCAAGGGATCTAGCATTTCCTTTGATTCAGGAAGGAAACTGAGCTTTAAAAAAAAAAAAATACGAGTTGATGAGTATTCCTCAGATTCATTGCCAAGCCTGGAACTGGAGGCTGGTCTGCACCATTCCCCAACAATGCACTCCATGGAGAACCGTGCAGGTGGTCTGCTCTCCATCTCTTGGCTGCCACAAGATGCATCAGTACATGGGAGATCTGCCCTCTGCAAAAAGAAACAACAATAAAAAAAAATGATCAAACAAAAATAACCATTCTCCATGCTTGGCCCAGCCATCAACTCAGCATGTTCTTGAAGCTCATAATAAAAGTGGCTCTTTATGTTGCTTGTGTCCCAGATCGTGTGCTAAGTGCTTTACATTATTAGATCATCTAATCCTCACTTGCTCTCCAAGTGGTATATGATATTACCCCCATTTTATAGAAATGTAACTTGAGTTTCAGAGAAGTTAAAATAAATCACCCAACGTCAGAGAGCTTATGCATAGCTAAATCAGGATCTGGACTGAGTTCCACCAAATTTATGTGCTCGATGACCTCACTACACTGCTTCTGTTTCATCTGTCTCTGAGTTTCTGGCCCCTTGCACAGAGTCTGATGCCTTAAAGAGCCACAGTAGTGTGTGCTGGCTGGCTGGCTGGCTGGCTGGAGGTACAGATGAAGCCAGGAATCATTCTGATCTCAGTTCTTCATTGGCTCAGTGGAAATTGTCAGAGCAGAGAAATGACATGTGTGACAAAGCTTTAAAGTGGGAACGTCCTACGTGGGTAAGCAAGCCTTGCCCATATCAGCGAAAGCACTCAGAAAATTATGCCGAAAGCATAAAATTTCTCACTGCGTCTACTCAGAATCTGTCCATTTATTTTACTGATGCGCCACAAAAAAAATCAGAGGGGCAAGACATCAGATACGAAGGATCTAGAACACTTTCCAGATGATAAAGGGTTCATGTGAGAGATTCCACTTCAGAACATTCTTTTTGCTCGTAATTTCAGGGCCTGAAATTGGGGAATTCTGAGGCCGTGTGGGAAGCGCCAGAGATGGGGAAACACAGAGGAGGTTTGCCACTTCACCCAAGTCACAGACAAGAGCTGCAAGTAGGGTCTGAGGTTCTGATTTGCAGCCACGCTCCCCCCCACTCCTGCCTGGAGCCTCGCTGGAGCCAAAGGGTGGCCTGCGCCTTGCACGCCCGCACCCAGGCCTGGCGGACCAACAACAGTGTGATTGATGCTTCCTCTGCTTTTGTCATTTATTTGCCTTGTTTTTTTTTTCCTTCCCCCAACAGAGCTGATAAGGAAGGTTTTGCCAGAGAATCATGTATCTCTTCTTTTTTTTTTCCCTTTGACCAGCGAGATGCGGTTCTCATTACCCCAGCCACTTTTCAAGGGTAAGCAGTTTTGCATTATTTAGTACCAACGCTGGGCCTTGAAAGAGACTCAGCAGAGGCCTCCTCCTGTTGGGGGGTTCTCTGTCCACTCTTTCCCAACAAACTAACCTGTGGGTTCAGGCCAGCATTTCCATCTGATCTCAATGTATTTTGGTTTCTGGATTTTTGTTTCTGCTCGTGACACAGATCAGAATGTGGAAGTAGGCAGTGTCATGGGATAGACAGATCGGGAATCCAGGTCCTGCAGGGACCGCACAGGGTGGATTCCAGCAAGTTCCTTCACTTCCATGAGCTTTATTTCTGCATCTGCGAATCTGAGATCTGGGGGTGGGGGGGGGGAAACTAGGGGGAGACAAGAGGGGCAGCCAGGGTACAACATTTCCAGAAGCATTTATGCATGGTCCTGAAAGTGAACGTCCCTGAGATGTTGCCCCCGAGAAGACTCCTCAGCCTCACCGTAGTCCGGGCCCTGGTGAGATGGTGAAGATAATAACCACTAATCCTCATGCAGCATTTACTGTATGCCTTCCACTATCTCGAGAGGCTCACGTGCCTTATGGCCCTCAACGGCAGGTGTTGTTACTCGCATTTTGATAGATAAAGACACTGAGCTAGGGGTTGTTACCCTCTCACGATCACAAAATTTATCAGCGGTAGAGCCATGCCTTGTATGCGGCAGTCTGACACTGAGTAGATGCTTAACTAAACGCTTGTCAGTTAATCTGGCTGTGGCTGTGATTCAGGTGTGAACTCAGCAGCCACACGCCTCCCCTGCAGCAGCCGGAATTCTGCCTGGGCCCTCAAGTGGCGTCGGACCACCTCTACCAGTCTTGGAGATGACAGATCCATTTACAACGCTGCTGAATGGAGTCATAGGAACTTATCCATCTCTGCCAAATGCTATTCATTGTGAGATCTGCCCCATAATGAAGCGTGATGGATTGCTTCTTTTGGCCAGAGAATAACTTAACCTCTGACTCGAGATGGAGGTATGTTTTCCATGAAAAGGTGCTTAACAGCCTCTTCCCTTTGTCAGAAATACTGGCCAAGGCGGTGTGAAGTGCCAAAAGCCCTATTACATCCTTGAAGTCTGTGAAAATAAATTCCTCCCAATATATTATGTATTTGGTTCCCCATCTGGGTTTCCAGGAATTAGGGCTGTTATTATACAGTCTAATTTTAAATCTGGAACTTTATTATTCAAAAGAAATGTCCTTCTCCCCACCCCCCCCCCCCCCCCCCTTATTCTTTTCCCTCCTTCTTGCTCTGTGTGCATTCTGTTGCGGGTTTAATTGAGTTTTCCCCACAAGGATTCCATTGCAACCCCAGGGCTTGAATATCCTGATAGTCAATGGAGCTTTAAAAAAAGAGAGAGTTTTGCAGACGTGACTGTGTTCAGTGAATCCCTCATTTCCGTGGAGAAGTACAACATGTCCAAGTGCGCTGGCTTCATGTTAACTTTGGGGCAGGCAGTGGAGTCCGAGAACGTGAGGAGTCCCATGCGGGGAGCTCTGTGGCCGTGGAGGTGCTTGTGGGGTGCTGGGCCTGGGCAGGGAATCTGGGACCAGGCGCACCTTTCTGCTGATCTTTTTCTCTCCTTCCCCCCTCTCTGTCTTTCATCCCACCCAGGGGTGAAGTCACTCCGTATCCAATGGACATTACCCCAAAGAATCCCAGGCTGTGACATCTTTACACTCCAACACTTTCTGCCTTTCTAGGTGGGTGTGTTTTGGGGAGGGCATCACGTGGGCCTTGGGGCTGAGTCCATGTGCTCTCTCCTCTTTCACCATACTCCTCTGCACCTGTTCTTCTGCATACTGATCTGAACCTTTGTTATTTTTGTCCTGTCTCTGACATGGGAATGCTCAGACCTGAAAGAGATCTGTAGCCTCGGAGGCACATGCAAAAGAGATAAAAATCCAATTGAATTTAAAAATAGTCTTAAACATTCTTTTTTTTTTTTTATTGTTATGTTAATCCCCATACATTACATCATTAGTTTTGGATATAGTGTTCCATGATTCATTGTTTGTGCATAACACCCAGTGCTCCATGCAGAACGTGCCCTCCTCAATACCCATCACCAGGCTAACCCATCCTCCCACCCCCTCCCCTCTAGAACCCTCAGTTTGTTTTTCAGAGTCCATCGTCTCTCATGGTTCTTCTCCCCCTCCGATTTCCCCCCCTTCATTCTTCCCCTCCTGCTACATTCTTCTTCTTCTTTTTTTCTTTCTTAACATATATTGCATTATTTGTTTCAGAGGTACAGATCTGAGATTCAACAGTCTTGCACAATTCACAGTGCTTACCAAAACACATACCCTCCCCAGTGTCCATCACCCAGTCACCCCATCCCTCCCACCCCACCCCCCACTCCAGCAACCCTCAGTTTGTTTCCTGAGATTAAGAATTCCTCATATCAGTGAGGTCATATGATACATGTCTTTCTCTGTTTGACTTATTTCGCTCAGCATAATACCCTCCAGTTCCATCCACGTCGTTGCAAATGGCAAGATCTTATTCCTTTTGATGGCTGCATAATATTCCATTGTATATATATACCACATCTTCTTTATCCATTCATCTGTTGATGGACATCTTGGCTCTTTCCACTAGTCTTAAACATTCTAAAGCAGTGCTGGCATAGGGTATGATGGTGCTTTGGAGCTAATGTGCTGCAAGCCCAGCTCCTTCTCCTCTTAGCTGGGTGATTTAGGTCAGGATCTCGGGCACTTGGGTTCTCAGGTTCCTCATCTCAGCAATGAGGCTAACGCCCATGTTTATCTCAGAGACAGTCATGAATGTTTAATGAGATGTAATTCTTAAACTCCTTACATGGGACTGACATAAACCCTCAGTACACGTTGGCAGTGTTGACGGTGGGGGGGGAGATGAATATGATTGTTTATTGTTATTATTATCATCTCTCTCGAAGCTGAGTCTCGCCCTGGCTCTGGAGTATTCCATTGGAAGGCATGCAATTTGTAGGGTGGAAAGAGACTCCTGTTAACTTCTGCCTCTCAGCAGCACCAGGAACCAGTTCCATGAACTGTGGACTAAGGCACATGTGGTCCCTAGCGAAGGCCGGGCAAGGAGTGAGGGTGGAAAATCCCAGGTCTGGCTGCCGTGTGGGTGGCTGACCCTATTAACCATTAACAGTTTATCTTGAATCTGATTCTGATTTCATCCCATTTGTTCTCTTTCAGCCCCTTCCTTCCCTGGTTCCCTTCTAGAATTTACATTAGAAAATGCACAGCCAGTGTGTCCCATTTGTTAGTGTTGGAGCCGTGGCTGTTCTCCCATGTCGGCTCACCTAGGCGTTCTCTTGGTTTTTTATGGACTCACCGCAACATCACAGATGGAAGAGAGAGGAACTTTTCTCTGGGCCTGTTATTCCATCTGTGAAATAAGATGACAGGCTTTCAACCATCCTACATCATTTTGGCTTTCAGAGGCAATGGCTTTTGAGCTCCAGGACAGAAAGGCACTTCAAAAACAGTGGGATATAGTAGTGTTGCATCTTACATAGAGGTTAGGTGGGTGCAAAAGACTGATCAAAATTTGAATGGTCAGTTATCCTTGCAACTGTTATAAATTGCCCAGTGAGGAAGCACAGAAATCTAGGCATTATGCTATAATTCTGGATGTGTATAATATGGATATGTCACCACAAAATGTATACAGATTATACATAACCTATAGAATATAATTGAGCAGTGTGCCAGATGTCACTGTATGTAGTTGTATTTGAATTATCTAAAGAGAGATCACACATTGTTGGATTTAGATATTCAATACGTGCTTGATTCTGTTCCTCTCTGTCATAACAGAATTATTTTGCTTTTCTGTGAAAAAAGTTCCACGAGAAGAAGTTGTGTTTTAAGATTTAGAGATAAGTTTAGTTTCTTAGCTATCACGTAAGCCTTATCAGAAGAGGAGCTCACCTATAAGTTTGCCCCACAGAAGTTAGGGAGAAACCACCGCAGAGCAAAACCCTAGCCTTATTTTATCATAAATAGGATAAGAATGAACATACTCTTGATTGGCTGACAGCAAGTGACCATCTCGTACAGACTCATGGAGACCCTTAAGTCTATAATCCTATTTCCTCAGGGCCAGTTACCCAGACAGAATAGCACTGACAACAACAGGAGTGAAAGCCAACAGTAACTGACTGCTTCTGTGATCCAGGTTCTATACTGAGCCCTTTGTATGCGCTGTTTTGTTTGAGCTAGGTACTATGACTCTCCCCATTTCACTGATGATGAAACTGAGGTATAGAGGTGTTAGATACCAGGACTGGCCACTCGGCTAGGTAGCCTAGCACCCAGGATACCAACGCCAGCAGTCTGATTCCAGAGCTCATGCTCTTTGCTGTAATTTGAATGTTTGTGTCCCCCTAAAATTTGTATGTTGAAATCCCAACCCCAGAAGGTGATGGTGTTAGTAGGCGGGGCCTTTGCGAGGTGATTAGGTCATGGGAGTAGAGCTTCACAGATGGGGTTAGTGCCCTTATAAAAGAGATCCCACAGAGCTCCCTAGCCCCACAGCGAGAAGGTACTGTCCATGAACCAGAAAGCAATCATGCTGGCCCACGCTGGCACTTACATCTCGGACATCCAGCCTCTAGAACTGGGAGAAATAAATTTCTGTTATTTATAAGCTACTCCTTCTGTGGTATTTTGTTATGGCAGCCTAAACAGACTAAGAAACTCACAGAAGGACAGACAAACCCAAGGCTTTCTTCTTGGTCCCTTTCCTTCATACCGGGCAAGCCATTTTCTCTCTCCCCATCTCTGTTTTCCCCACCTATGAATGGAAGACAGTGGTGTCTGGATGGGAACTTGGAGCAAAGACACTGAAACAATGCGGGGGAATGGGTGTGCAGCTCTATAAGGATAGAAGTTTACAGGTTGGTGCTAATTTAAAAACTAAGACTGGGTGGCTGATTGGACTACCGGCTGGTCAAGAAGACCTGTTGATACCTTCTTGTTCCCCTAAGCTCTGGCACTTCCTCTTCATCAGAGGCTGTAGGTCACAGGTGGCAGGGGGTAGGATGGACCTATCCCTCTAATCCTGGAAGTGCTTCTAAGCTTCTAATCCATGGGGTGCTTCTGACTTTTCTTCTAATCTATGAAGTCTTCAAGGAGTGCCCTGACCTACTATTCAGAAAGGGCTGGGTCAGTACCCATTAAGGATATGATCATTGCATCTGTTGACTTAAAAACAGTGAGTCCCTGCCTATTAGACTCCTTGCTTAGATACCTATTCATCTGTGATAAATTGCCTTAATAAATGCCATTGAGCCTGGGAACGACGAGAATGAGGCCAAGTTAAGAATAGAGGGCATTCTTCTCCAGGGAGACAAGACAATATGATATGCAGTGTCCCGGGATTGTCACAGTGCACTCAGTGAAATGACGCTGATGCCGGAAAGCATGTGAAAAGGAGGCAAGACGCTTTTCTATGTGGTGGGGAAAAGGAAAAACCAGCTGAGCTCGTTCGTCCCTTGAAGACACGTTTTGGTGCACAGTAAAGAGGAAAGAGGGGATCTGGAGTCTGGCCGTGATTAGCAGCCACCTAACTAGGTGTCTGGCAGGGGGTGCTGGAAGTTGAGCAGCACTCGGTTGTGGTGGCCTTACATGGTGCTATTTGAGGGAAGCCAGCAGCAGTGGGGGGTCTAAAGCTCTGAGTTGGAGTGCAGGCTCCTCCTGTTGGCTGTGTGACTTTGACCTAATCTCTCGGTGTCTCGGTGTCCAGTCACCTCCTTGGACTGCTGGGGGCACAGGTCAAATTTGTGATAGGACCTTATTAACTGTTAGTAGCTGGATGCCTGGGTGGCTCAGTCGGTTAAGTGTCTGCCTTTGGCTCAGGTCATGATCCCAAGGTCCTGGGATGGAGTCCCACATCAGGGTCCTTGCTCAGCAAGGAGTCTGCTTCTCCTTCTCCTTCTGCCCCTCCCCCCTGCTTGTGCTTTCTCTCTCTCTGTCTCTCTCTCACTGTCTCTCAAATAAATAAATAAAATCTTTGAAAAAAAACTGTAGTGACTGCCTGTAAATGTAAAAGTGATCCTATCAATGTTTATCAAGCACCTCCTTGGTACAAGAAATTGTCCTGGACTCTTGGGGTCTGACATTGAACAAAGAAAGCCACATGACCCCATTCTCAGGGAATTTGCAGCTAGGTGATAGAGCTAGACAATGGCAAATAAATACATAATATGGGAAGGGGGATATTTGAGCAGGGAAGTGATAGCATCTGATCTGAGCTTCAGAAGGATGGCACATAAAGGGAAAAGTTGAAGAATAACCAAATTCTTGCTTCTTAGTTTTATTTGAAGGGGGTCATTCAGAAACTCTTGTTGGTGTTGTCTTTTTTTGATGCATCATAATGTATAAGTATGGCATGTTGCAAAAGCATTTAATTCCTAAAATTGCACACACATGCCAATTTCCTAGCAAATTTCAGATCTTATTTTATACTCAGTATAAAGTGCTTCTGATGCATGTCATCTATGTAACTTTATTCTGAAGCTATTTTCGAAGTTCATCTTAAACATTGCATTTGTTGGGTCCAGAGGACTAGTTAATGGTAAGTTCATAACCATCCCCTGCATATATTCATTCATGGAATTTTATGGAGTGCCATGAGGTATTGTGCTGAACCGCAGGATGACAAAGATACGGTCCTGCTCTCCTGGTGGCTACAGCTGTCAGTTCTTTTGGGGTTGTGTTAGCTCCTGAACACAGTCTGAACTTTTCTGTGGCAAGGAGGGCTTTGTAAACAGCTCTGTGTTCTTCATGCTCCTCGGGTTTCCTGAGGCTGGAGGTGGTGGAGTCATGGGCTGGGACGCTGAGCCTGGGCCGAGGACAGGTCGAGGGGCTGGGCACAAGGAGAGAAACTTCTGATATCGGAACATTTGCATCTCCAGTCTGGGAGGGCACCCACAGGCTGGCTTGCTGATGCTGTCTATTGCCTTCTGATGTGAGTTCGGTGGAGAGCAAGCCCCAGGGGATCCCTGATGTGCGTCCCCTCTCCTTCTAGAGAAAAATCTTTCTTCTTTTTTTTCAGTATTTGCTCAAATTTGCTTTGTTTCCTGGATATTTTCTTTTTAACTTTTTACTTTGAGCTAATTTTAGATTTATAGAAAAGTTCTCAAAGTAGAGAGTTTCCATCTACCCCTTGCCCCGCTTCCCTTAATGTTAACATTTTACACAATCACCGTGAAATATCAAAACCAAGAAATTAACTCTGGGCCAGTACTATTAACTCAGTGACAGGCCTTATGTGAATCTCATCAGCCTTTCCCCAGTGTTCCTTTTCCTCTTCCAAGATCCAATCATTGCATATCACTGTTATTTTTCCTTAGTCTCCTCTGATCTGTGACTATCCCGGGGTCTTTCCTTGTTCCTGACCATCTTGAAGTACCCCCGGAATCACTTAAAGAGTGTTAGGGCTATAGAGCTTTGCTGCTGGATGGGCAGTCTTAAGTAGTGAGGCTCCAATCATCGGGATCATTGGAGCAGGATTGGGAGGATTTGGCTCCACTGTAGATTTGCAAAGGGAATATGTGTAGCACGCAGTTGGGCTCTAACAGTGATGATGGGAAATGGTGTCTCTCACTGTAGCATCTTTCTTCTGAGTTCCACGCTGTGCTCAGCCCACTTGGTTTGAATCTGGGCAAGTTATTTCGTTTTTCTAGGCTTCAGTGTCCTACTCTATGAAGTGGAGGTAATAGCAATGCAAATCTCAGGGTAGCTATGAGGAATAAATGGGATAAGGCATGCAAAGTATCTGATGCCATATCTGGAGCATGAAAAATGTTTGATATATGTTAATGCTATTGCTATTCTATTATTCTTATTCACTATGTCAGTATTACTTGCCAGGCATGATGCTAAGCACTTTGCTAACACATCTCACTTTGTCCTAGCAATTCCCCTAGAAGGTCTACATTTTCAGAGAAGAACTTGAGGCTCGCATATGGCTTCGGACCTAATTCTCTCCACCCTAGGGCCTATGTTCTTTGAAAAATTGCCCTATCGCCTCACCTATAATAATGGAGATATTTCATGCATATGTTTCAACTCTTTCTCATTTATGGGTTTCAATTTCTCTTCAAAACATTCTAGGGATGGGATAGGACAATGACATCCCATTTGATGGACAGGGAAAGTGAGGGACAGTTTTAGAAGGAAGTGAGATACTTCTTACCCATGAACATATTCTTTTGGGCGACATGCCACTAGAATCTTGACACGGTCCTTCCAAGCCCTTAATTAACCTGCACTAATTTTCACAAAGCATTTTGAGTTGTCTTGTGCAGTATCAGTGTGAGCCTTCAAGCCCACACGGTACAGAGGATGCTTCCAAGGGGATGGTTGCAAAGACTTCATGACCAGCTCAGGGTAAAAACCTGTCTTCTCTCTCACCCCTCCCCACCGCCAGAAAATCTCCAGCTAAAGAACCTTGAAATCATCCCATATTTGCCAAACAATTCTATAATTTAGGATTTGTCTTTTCTCCTAAATTGAGACAACCCCTCCCCAACCACAAAGCCCAGATCTCTTGTGGCTTTGTTTGGATTTTCTAGCTTGAAAATCCTTGCCTTTCAGGAGCAAATATTGGCCACAATTCTGATGTTTGGGGAGAGGCATTAGAGACACTTAGAAAATATAAAAGTAAACACTGACATCTTTAATTCCCATTGAAAGGAAACCAACCCAAATGGTGGGTTAGGCAAGGCAAAACTCCCGTTAGTTCAAAGCATATTCTCTGAGCAGTGTGCATATTGGGGGCCACAGACAAATGAGATTTGGTGCCTGGAGACATGGGAATGATCACAGATGACACTTGCCATGTGCTAAGGATGTGATACATGTGTTTTTAGCCTTATTTTGTTTCTTCCTAAACAACTCTGCAACTCTACAACTCTCTTGGAGATCCAGAGAGATTGAATAAGCAATCTAAGGTCACATAGCAAGTAAGTACAGACCCAAGATTTGAACTCAGGTTCTTCTGACCCCAAAGGCCATGCTCATTACATATTGCCACATGACCCTTAAAGAACATATAGGATCAGTGTGCAAGACAGGCAAGCAAGCTAATATTTGTGATGTGGTAGTTTGACCACCAATTGGGTCTCCCCTCATAATTCTGTGTGTAGACACCACAGGGAGGTTGCCAAATCTGTTTTCAGAATATGCTTCCAAGGGTCTTCCCAAGCCCCATTTACCTGCTTCTCTTCCTCATTTGCTTGAGGTGGACGTACACATGGTCTCTTATCTTGCAAAACTAGGATGGAGACAATAGAGAAGAGAATGAATGAAATGTCTGCTTGGCAATGAACATGAATTAAAGCCAGATGAATTCAGTTCATCATTAAAAAAAATTGTTGAGCAGGAAGGCATCTGGCTCATAGTGGGCATTTGATACATGTGAGTTGAATGAATTAATGGGTGAGTGAATAAATTTTGAGACCTAAAGAGGTTAATAAAGTACCTTTGGCATAAAATGGGCTGATGAATCAACTCTAGCTCTATCTCTTTTGGTAGAAATGTGGAAAATGCGGTAAAAAGAGTTGCTGTAGATCAGCATCACCATATGTTAAGGAGCAAGGAATGAGTTGTACCAAAATGTACACATGAAATTGCACTTTTGCTTATTACAAAAGGCCATTTATAAGAAAAGAGAAATTTTCATCACTACACAGCTATTAAAATGGCCAAAATCCAGAAGACTGACAACACCAAATGCTGGCAAGGACGTGGAGCAACAGGAACTCTCATTCATAGCTAGTTGGAGTGTAAAATGGTACAGCCACTTGGGGAGACAGTTGGGTGGTTTCTTACAAACCTAACCATACTCTTACCATGTGATCTAGCAGTCTTGCTTCTTGGTATTTACCCAAAGGAGTTAAAAACTTATGTCCACACAAAAACCTGCACACAGATGTTGATAGCAGCTTGATTCATAATTGCCAAAACTTGGAAGCACTGTGGGAGTGGGTAAACAGTGTTACATCCAGATATTGCAATTTTATTCAGTGCTAAAAAGAAATGAGTGATCAAACCATGAAAAGACATGGATGACCCTTAAATACATCTTACTAATTGAAAGAAGCCAATCTAAAAAAAGTCTATATACTATATGATTCCAACTATACAATATTCTGGAAAAAGGCAAAGCTATGGAAATAGTAAAAGGATCAGTGGTTGCTGGGGTGGGAGGGGGAAGAATCAATGAATAAGCAGAACACAGAGGATTTATAGGGCAATGAAACTATTCTGTGATGCTATCATGGTGGATACATGTCCTTATACATTTGTCCAAACACATTGAATGTCCGACACCAACAGTGAACCCTAATGTCAACTATGGACTTTGGCTGATTATCATGCATCAGTGTAGGTTCATCAGTGGTAACAAATGTCCCACTCTGGTGGGGGATGTTGATATTGGGGGAGGCTGTGGGGACAGGAGGGGACAGGAGGTATATAAACATCTCTGTACCTTCCTTTCAGTTTTGCTGTGAACATAAAACTGCCTTAAAATATAAAGTCTTTAAAAAAAAATGAAAACAAAGACATGAAGCTAAAAGCCTTAATAGAAGGGAATTTCCTCAACGTGATAAAGAATATCTCCCTACAGCTAATAACATACTTCATGGTGAGACACAAGAAGCTTTCCACTAAGATTAGGTCATGAGACAACATTGTCCCCTCTCCTCACCTGCTTAAGAAAGAGACTGAGGGAGAGAGGAAGAAAGAAAGGAAGAGAAAGAATGTTGAAGCTTTGAAAAAAGGATTAGAGAGGAAGGTTTGGGATTCTCAACTATTAAAACTTACCATCTGTGCTGTTGTCCTGTTCATCTGGGGAGACAAGCTCCCCTCATGTCTTTTTTTTAGTGCTGTGGTTCTGGGTGCTGTAACATAGTCCCTTGGCTCCAGACAACTGAATACAATCCTGGCTCAAGCTTGTTTTGTGATAAACCATGGACTATTTTATATTTTCACCAAAAAAAAAAAAAAAAGTTAGCAAATGAGGTAATGAACATGAACAGCGTGTCTCACTTATGATGACTACATAATTAATTCATGTGAGTAAGAAAAAACACATTTAGGGGCTGCCATATGTAGCTTTGTTTTCTTTCATTTTTCATTGATTTGTCTATGAGAGTAATGATGTATTATTTACCATCTGAAGGCCGACGAGAAAGGCTTTGCCTTGTGAGCTTAAAGCTGCCTTGTGCATCACGTGGAAAGAAGGTGAACGTGAGGATCGTTCATTGTGAGTGGACAAGCTTCGCTCCCTGATGGATTCGGACTATGTCCGTGGAGGCCAGGGCCCCAGGGAGCGGGCTGGGCCTTGGCGGTACTCAGCTCCCACTGATGATGCAGCTCAGTCTTGTCAGATCTCCATAGAAATATTAGAAGAGGCTAAGAAACTGGTCTTAGAGGTGACATCTCCCAACTTTAAATTTTTGTCAGCTGTTGTTGTTATTGAAAGTATTGTTTTAAATTGGGAGATTCAAACAGGACATGAGCATCTGTCTCGTGTTGGGAAGGTTGGCATTGGCAGAGACAAGAGGATCAGAGAGTGGCCTCCTGTCTGTTGTTCACCATTGCCCATCTACGGAGAGCTCTGCGAGCCAAGCCCATGGCTCTTCCATAGAAATGCCACACTGTTGTGTGGTCTTTGAGGGACTCTGGAGTGATGCATGACAAACAAAGGAGCAATGAATGTGACATACTGGTTGTAATATCCGAAGGCAAGAATACAAACCGGAGGCCCGCGCTATCCCAAGCCATGTCCTAACCCTCCACTCATCCCCTGTGCCATCCAGCTGGCTAGCTGCCCACAGTTTTGCTACCTGCTTGATCCTTGTGGGCATTTGAGTTGTAACCCCTGCCTTAAGCCATTAGTTACTAGCATCTCAGGAGAAGAAGACGTTTGCAGCTGGCTTTAAGACCCCTTTGGAATGGGACAGAGAACGAGGTAGGCCCTAAGCCGGAATGCAGAAATCTAATTCCTCTACATTCCAGTTCAAAATTCCTCAAAGGTTCTCCACCCCACTGTATAAAAATCTACAAGTCCCCAACATCTGCACATTCTGTCACCTGGTCGGGTCTTTTTTTTTTTTAAGATTTCTTTTTTAGAAAGAGAGAGAGTGTGTATGCACATGTGCTAGTGGGATTTGGGGCAAGGGGGGAGGGAGAGGGAAAAGGAGAGAATCTGAAGCAGACTCCACATTGAGCACAGAGCCTGACCCCGGGGGCTCGATCTCATGACCCTGAGACTATGACCGGAGCCTAAACCAAGAGTCGGACGCTTAACTGACTGAGCCACCCAGGCGCCTGACACCTGGTCAAGTCTTACTTATTTGTTAGGCCACAGCTTCTAGGTCCCTGAGCAGGATTTATTTGTCCCACTTCCATGTTCCTATCTGAGTCTGGGACTAACTCGACACCTCGATCATATTCTCCTCTCAAGTTTTCAATGGAGCTTTCTAGAACCATGAGCTGCTAGAGCTAGTGGTGGTTTGTCTTTTCCTCGGTCTCCTCTGGACCCAGGATATTTTCTGGCACACATTAAGGGGTGAAAACTATGTGCCAATTAAGAAGTGACAAAGAGGAAGAATGTCTTCAACACGGTTGCGTGTGTACCATTGACCACTGTTCTGATTTTGTAATTTTGCCATGGACCCTTCCCCACAGAACACTGTGATAAAGCAGGGGTGCCGAGTTCCCCAGTCCTTGTTTGTTTGTTTTTTATCTCATTGGACAAGCAAGAAGAAGGGAGGCAAGAGAGAGTGTGGAAAGAACAGTTGGGAGACCTTTCTCCTTCACATTATCCATGCCATGGATGGGAAATTCAAACCCAGCCTCTTCCACAATGGCATGTTCAGCAAACCTTCTACTGCTGGAATCCAATTCGTCAATTAAAGATCAGAGCAGCAGATCTGGATATTGTGTTCCCTTCAGCTGACCACCACGGGCTGGCTGGGAGGCAGGGCTAGGGGGAGGGCTAAGAGAGGGAGCCAGAACGGGGGAGGGAAGGAGGCGGGGTGGGAGGGGGGAGCTCTCCATGTGAACTTCCCCCTCCCACCACCTCCCCCCTCACCCCGGCTTCCAAATCGTAAATTAACAACAGTGGACCTTGTTAAGTGCAGCTTCACAAATTAATATGAAATATAGTGCTTTTTCATAAGCTTGAGAACCAGATTTAAAAGCATATTGGTGTTTGTACACAGCAGGCCGTAATGATCCATTATCCTGCAGACAGAGGAGCTTGCAGCAACACATAAAGAAGATGCAATTGGGCCATCTGCTTTGATTTCTGCAGCGTCCCCAGAGATCCAAGGGAGGGGCTGACAGTCCTCTCCATCTGCCCTTACATTATCAATTACAGTTGAATTATGCCGGGCGCTGCAGGGCTGGCAGATACGGATGGGAGATTGTGGCACCTGAAAAATATAGAAGAAAATCCATATGTTGGGAGCCAGCTGTTTATTTATAAGTCCTTGACATATTTCCTCACTTTCTCGGCTGCTGCCTTTTTTAAGGTTCCTAGAGACATTTCAGTTTAGTGTGAACTTGAGAAGAAATTAGGTGTAGCAGCATAGCACCACATGAATAATATTTCAGTTTCCTTTTTTACAGTTGAAATGTGCACGGAGCAAAAAACATCAGGTCGAACAGATTTTAAATTATGAAAAAAAAAAAGTTGGGCAAACATCTGGGGTGGCGGCTACAGCTTGTTATGTTTATAAAACATGTTAGAACAGGCGGGGCCAGGCGCACTGTACATTTTTGGCAGCTTAGAAATCATGTGTAAAACTGTAACTTTTATGAAATGGCAAGTGTTTACGAAAGCTCGGGGAGTAGGGAGGTAGACATCGGAGTGGCCGGCCCTTTCATGAAGCCTCTTACCGCAACTTCTAGGAATGCGGCTAGAAGGGTGCAAGGTTTTGTTTTGTTTTGACTGGTCTTTTTTTTTTTTTTTCCCCTTTTCCTTGGGCAACAAGGGGCTTACCTTGTTCCCGGTTCAGTCCCTTCTAGACTGGGAGGGGGAGAGCTAGCGCGGTTTTATGCTGCGGTATTGCTTCCAAGCGTGTGGGAGTTTACACTTGGTTCTCATTTCACGCCATGTCCTCTCCCCACAGCCACTCAACCGGAGAGCGTGTGTGCGCGTGTTTGCTCAGCTGGGGTTCCAGGCCAGTGCTTCAAGAGCCTGGGGGAAGTGTCCTTGTCATCTGGACTCAGCACTGTCGGGCAGCAGGGGACAGGAGGCCTCATGCTGGCTATGGGGGGAGACTGTTTTTGAGATGCCCCTCACCCTCCCCAGAAGCAGAGATCTTTGCAGGGTAAATGAAGAGACTCGGATTAGAACTCAGGCCCCTTGCCTGGTGGCTCAGTCAGTTAAGCGTCTGCCTTCGGCTCAGGTCGTGATCCCAGGGTCCTGGGATCCAGTCCCACATCGGGCTTCTTGCTCGGTGGGGAGCCTGCCTCTCCCTCTCCCTCTGCTGCTCCCCCTGCTTGTGCGCTCTCTCTGAGACTAAAAAATAAATAAAATCTTAAAAAAAAAAAAAGAAGTCAGGCCCCAATTTTTCACCATTTCCCTTGCCACTCAGGGCCAGTTCAGAGGGCCTCCTTGTCTGTAGGCTAACTCCGAGATCCTAGCACTTAACACTTGGTCTCTTGCATTCTACTTTGGAAGCAAGTCATAGGCGTGAGATCATTAACTGAGAGCTTCCTGAAGGAAGGGCTGAGCTTACTTATTTTTGCTTCTTTTTTAAGACCAGCCTGACACCTGGCATTCCCCCGAGAGTTCGTAAAACGTTGGGTGAACGAACAAATGAATGAATGAATGAATGATGCCTTGGGATTTTCTGTACGTGAAGGAAGAGGCTTAGCAGGGCAAGTGCAAAATCTAGGAACAACAGAATTCTGTTGTTTGTGATGTGGCCGTTGGGATGCCAGCTTCTGGCTACTGAGAATGCCTCTCTAATCTGACAGCTGTGGGCAGCAGGAACGTGCCTTTCTCTTTGCGACCACTGGGCAGCTCCCTGGAGAAGGGAGGACCCCCTGGCGGTTGTGTTCACAGGCTCTGCTGACTACTGCTCTTTGTCCCACAGCCTCCTAGTCCCTGGGCTCTACTGGCTTTCTCCCCGTGTCCTGCTGGGTCCTCACTGCCTGTGCTCACAGCACACATACTCACTCCTAGCCTCATGGACGTGAGGTCACATGTGCACAGTGATCCCCACGGTGCTTCAGAGTGGAGGCTCAGTGCCCGAGAGCTTTCCTACCACAGTGCCAGGATCCTCTATAATAATTTGTGGGGCCCAGTGCAAAATGAAGATGTGGGGCTCCTTGATCAAAAATGAAGAATTTCAAGGTGGTGACAGTGAAGCCTGAACTGAGCCCTTCTGAGCAGCGGTTGGGGGCCCTCTAAGCGGGGGCCTGGTGCAGCCGCTCAGGCCGCATACCCAGGAGGCTGGCCCCCACTGATGCTCGTGCTGCCTGCTGCCACATCTGCTGGGGCCAGGCCCACCCTTACTACTTCCTCCTCTCCCCCCATCATCCTCTTCCTCCGCAAGGCATTACACAAGAAACCCTTCCCCTACTTCCTGTCTCTGTCTTTCCCTTTGCTGCAGCTTTTTCACTCAGATACTGAATGGAGCCTCAAGGTGGTCTCCACATTTTCCTTTCCTACTTCTGACTTCCCTTCTGATGGACTTGAAATGTCTCAGCTTTTGGTCCCTCTCTCGAGACCTCACCTGGTAGTACCTACCCCAGAGTGCTGCTGAACATGTTGCTTTAGTAATAATACACACACATATATATATATTAAAACAGAATCGGATTGGTTTTTTTTTTTTTTTTTGCTATTTGTTCATTCAGTCATCTGTTTATTTAGCATCATTTATTGATTCCCAGAATCCACAAAGATGGAATGAAGGCCAGGATAGCCTCCATTATTTTTGAGTATTTTTGCTGATTTCTCCATCCTCTCCTCCATGTCTGTAATCTACTCTTCATATCATACTTAAGGAGAAAGGATAGAGCAATAGGATCACTCAGAGGCGACCTGAATTGGCTACGACTACATAGGACGTTAGGGGCTGCTGCGGACTCGGTTTGCTGAAGCTCTAACCTCAGTGTGACTGTGCTGGCAAACAGGACCTTTATGGGGGTAATTCATACTAGAAAAGGTCATGAGAATGGGGCTCCCATCTGATAGGACTAGTGTCATTATAAGACAGAGACACCAGACACCCCTCACTTTCTCACTGTGCACCCACAGCGGGTAGACCGTGTGAAGACTCAGCGAGAAGGCCCCTGTCTGCAAGCCAGGAAGATTTCTCACCAGAAACCAAATTTGCTGACCTCAATCCTGAACTTCTGGCCTCCAGAACTTGGAGAAAATAAACTTCTGTTGTTTAAGCGCCCCAGTCTGTGATATCTTATGGCTGGTCAAGCAGCCTGATAGGGTGGCAAAGCCAGGATGGGAACCTAGCCTTCACCACCAAGCAGTGACTTCTGAGCTAGCCTCTAAAGTCCTTGCAGATGGTGATCGAGCCTTTTATGTCTTCTGCAACTTCCAGACTCCAACTGAGCCTGCAAGAGAGGCAAAATGACAGTGAACGCATGCCCAAGGGACAGAAAAAAGTCACCGATGCTCCAGCAGCTGGTATCTTTGATCACTTATGTTTTGGTCATCTAGTACTCCTTCACAAATCACCACATAAGCTGATGGCTTAAAACAGCAACAGCTGTGCACTTGCTCTGGCTTCTGTAATTGAGGCAGGGTTCGAAAGGGAGAGCTCATCTCTGCTGCCTGTGGCCTCAGCTGGAATAACTCCTGATGGCTTACTCCCATGGATAGCAAGTTTGGAATGCTGGCAGTCAACAAGGGGCTCAGCTGGGGCTACCCGCCCTGTCTTGTTTCTCCTCCATGGGCCCTCTCCCCGGCTGGGCTGGACTTCTCCCAGCATGGTGGGTAGGTTCCCAGGGGGAGCATCCTAAGAGCAAGTGTTCTAAGAGACAAGTCCCAATGTCCGAGCTTGCGCTGCCCAGTACAGTAGCCACTAGCTACATGTGCACTTGAAGTACATTTAGTCTGACTCAAGATGTGCATTAAGTGCAAAATACGCACCAAGTTTGGAAAACTCAGTCCAAACAATAAAAGGAAAAATGCCACTAGTACCTTTTTTCAGTATCGATCACATTTTTGAAGAATATTTTAGATATATTGGGCTAAACAAGATACGCTATTAAAATTAACTTCATCTGTTTCTTTCGCTTTGTCTTTAATGTGACTGCTATAAAATTGGAAATTACATCTGTGGCTCACATTATATTTCTATTGTGCTGGTCCTTGAGCTTACCCTGAGCTCTGCTTGTGTCGTGCTTGTTAATTTATCAGGAACCAAAGCTGGTCACATGGCCAAGCCAGACTCATCCTGGGAAGCGGCTCCTCGAAGGTGTGAATGCTGGGAGGGGGGATGCATTGGGAACCACCCAAGTGACGTTCTACCACAACTTTCAAGGTTTCCATTTTGTTCAATTTTAAGACAATATAATACATTTTTGTAAAAAGACCTGATACGAAAAGCTCTATAAAAAGTCAGAAAAAAACTTCAACTTCATACATAATAGGATATAGTATTGTGGGTGCTTCAGCAGTGACTATGCAAGTATTCACCGCCTGTTGTATGCAAAGCGCCAGGTGCTGAAGAGAGGAGTAAAAGATTCCCAAGTGGCTTGAAACTTGAGAAATTCACAATGAATTTCTGGAAGAATGAACAATATAAAAGTGTGCCATATTAAGACCTTGTTGTGTGTTACAAAATACCCACTATGTGGACTACTTGCTTATCCATTGTCTCTCCAATTATATCATGTCTTCTGTGTGTGTGTGTGTGTGTGTGTGTGTTTCCCCATTTAGGGTTCCTGAGATTCTAATTGAGGAGATTGGAAGTAGAACCAGCATAGGAATGTTTGATGATTATAATTTAACAAGATCATTTTTCTGTGCATTTCTAGTGGAGAACCCTAGCAGGGTGTGTCTCATGGGTCTTCACAGGAGATGGAGAAAGAAGAGCAGTGAGGCCAAGGGTGTTTCTGGAAGGAGAGATCCTTACAGGTGGGCTGGGCTTCGGCCCCTGCTGACAGTTCAGAGGATGCTAAGACTTTCACAGTATCATGTCCCATCAGCAGACAAAGCTTGTGAGACTGCTTTACCCTCAAGCATCTTGGGAGTGGGGGTGGCAGTGAGGCGAGTTTCATATGTTTGGTCTCTGTAGCGGGGGCTTGGGTTATGACGTCTGCCCAGGGAGAGAAGGTGGCCACAGTAGTTTGCTAGGGCTATCATAACACCGCCCCACACGCTCGGTAGCGTTAAGTGACAGAAATTCATTTTCTCACAGTTCGGAGGCTGGAAGTCCACGACAGGGTTGGCTTCTCCCTGGCTTGTAGATGCCATCCTGTCCCTGTGTCCTCACATGGTCTTCCCTCCTTTGTGCCGTGTCCTAATCTCCTCCTCTTACAAGAACACCACCAGTCATATTGGATCAGGGCCCATCCTGACACCGTCATCTTACCCACTTCTTTGAAGGCCCTGTCTCCAAATACTGTCACATTCTGAGGTACTGGGGGTTAGGACTTCAGCAGATGAGTATTCAACATTTCTGTGGAATACAATTCAACCAATAGCAAATTATTTCTGGGATGGGCCCTCTCTCTGACAGAATGATTTCTGTTGTCCAAACACCTAACAATTTGGTTGAAAAGTAGAAATAGATATAATATCCCGGATGGATTACAAAGTTGCCTGTTTCTTCCTTTCTGAGGCCATCTTTCTGTGGCGAAATGAGACCAAAAGGCAGGGTTGCATAATTAAGAGGAAAACAGAGTTTCAGTAAGTGTTGCTGCTTGTATACACACATGCAAACACATTGGAGGGCCCTTTCTGATACCTCTGTTTGCCCTCGCATGGGTAAGAAGCAGTGCCTTAATTAAAATAAGAAGAGCCCTGGGGCTCCAGACAGGAGAGGCTTCTCTGAGAAGCCAAGGCAGCACTGGGCTGTAGACCCCAATATCCCAATCCTACAGTCAGGGAAGTCGGGTTTAAGTCATAACCACATGAGAACACTGAACTCTGTTCAGTGCCTAGAACTTTGCATACTGTAGGTAATTAATACTTATTGGGGAATCACTGCTGAAACACCTAAAACACTCTAGCCTATTATGTACTGAAGCTGGAAGAATTTTCTCTGACTCTTTATAAAGCTTTTTATATTAAGTCATTTTACATAATTGTATTGCTTTTGAAGTTGAACAAAATGGAAGCATTGGAAGATGTGGTATAACATTAAGGATGCATTAACTTAGCTAAGACAGAGGGAAAAGCATTCTAGAAAGAAGGAACAGCATGTGCAAGAGATGGAAGGGGCAGGGTAAATTCCAAGGCTGGAAAGTTGCCCAGTGGGATTGCAGCAGACAGCAAGGGGGTGTATACTGGGAGACGTGGTCTGGGGCTTTAAGAGTGTGTCATTTGGGAATGGGTAGAATCGCAGAATCTTCCATCTCTGTCTTAAAGGGCTTTCCAGGTAGGCTGTGTGTTTTCTTTCACTGTATCGTTTTTCGTGCCTACTACCCTATGTCGGAAATTTCCAAGGATTCAGGTGAGTGAGTGACACCTCCATGTCTCAGAACTCAGCTTTTCTCTTTAACCCCCAGTCCCCGTGACAAGGGAACTTCCTAGCAGGTGGTTACAAAAAATATTCATTCCTTGACCACTAACTTCCTACTGTACCCTAACTTCCTACTTACACATTTTCAGGAGCCTCTCCCAGTGCTGCAATGGGGGGCATGCCTCCCCTCTCCTCTGATAACACCCAGTCTGACAGCAACAGTTCCACTTGACATCTTCCATTTTTTATCTCTGTCTCTGGCTCCCCTTTCCAGAAATCTTAACTGTGAGGTTACTTGAAGGTGTCTCGACTGATCAAGCCTGAGGAAGTCCTACTCACGTCTGTGTGGAGGGTCTTAAGCTTGGGGACTGATAATCCCATCCGTCCAAATCCTCGGGCAAGAAAAAACAATGGGAGCCAACTCACTCATAAATTAGAGCAATTCATTGTCATTTTCATCCTTGCCCCTTCTTTTGCCTGGGATGTTTCTTCCCCAAATATCTTTATGGTTCTGTCCCTCACTCCCTTCAAGTATCTACTCAAATATCAGAAAGGGCTTCCCTGGCTACCCTGGAATGAAAGCACCCTTCACTGATTGTCTTCCTTACCCTAACTTCTTCCTATTTTTCTTTAGCCTGCTCGCATGGGTTCTGGAAAGCTAATGTCCTCTGATGCTGCTGAAGCCATACTTCATCCACCATCCATTCATCACATCAATGCTTTTTGAGCACCTGCTATGTGGCAGGGACCATGCTATGTTGTATTGATAAAGGGAGGAACACAGGGGAGATATCTGCCCTCATTCTAGTCTAGGCACAACTAACAGAGTAGTGAATAAATCCATCCAGTCATCTCACCATGGAAACGGGGAGACCTGTTGAGGACTGCCTTAACTTGAGTGGTCAAAGGAAGGCTTTTGTGAGGAAAGGATTAGAAGGAGCAGGTTGCACCAGCCTCTGCTCGGCCAGCTTCCAGCTCTCACTTTTCCCCTCCATCAACCTGTCTTCCTCCCTATTCCACTTTCACCTTCCGCCGGTCCCGAGACAGGCCCTTCTGGGCGTGAATGTTGATGGGTACAGGCCCTTCCGGGCGTGAATGTTGATGGGTACAGGCACTTCCAGGCGTGAATGTTGATGGGTACAATAGGTGGGCCAGGGATGAGGGGCTGAGAAGAAGGCAGCCTCATTCCCACTGGCGGTGTTGAAGCCCCAGCCTAGCCATGTGCCATGACATTACAGAACAGCTCACCCCACCCAGGGACTGCTTACCCAAGCCTAAGTGTGCAGTCCTTTTAATCTCATGAAACTCCCAAGTCTTTTCAAGGTATAAAACAGTGACCTTTTCAAAATGCAAATCTGGTCCTACCACCCCCCGCCCTAGTTTAAAACCTCCCAGTGGCTTGGGATAAAAGCCACTTCTGTATCACGCGTGGCTTAAGAACCTTGTGTGGTCTGGCCCCAGCCTCTCCAGCCCCATTTCCTGTTACCACCACACTGTGTCACACTGGGCACCTTTGAGTCCTTCGGATTCATCCCGCTCCCTCCCAGTTTTTGTATGTGCTGTACCTCCTTTTTGGAATGCTTTCCCCTCCGTCTTAACCAAATTAACTCATCCTTAATATTTAACTCAAATTTATAATTTCTTTACATTTATCATGATCCCTTACATTTTTCTTCTGTAACATGTGGCATGATGGCAGTGCTGTATCGATCCATTTGATACCTGCTTCATGTTATCTCCCCCAGTAGAGAGTAAGCTCTGTGAGGTCTGGCCCCGGGACCATTTCTGCGGGCCGATGTATGCCCAACTTTAACACAAGGCCTGCAATGTAGCAGGTACCTGTTAATATTTGTTGAATGAGTGAATGACTGAATGAATGAAAAACAATCTTTCTTTATACTCCCCTTCAGGCATAAGCAAGATCAATAACAGTCGTTGTAGAAAAAGGCAGTCTCCGTCCGGACACGCAGTCCACTATGTAGAAAATATTGCACCACTAATCCTACAAAGCAATCCGTTTCTCTTGCAAGTTATTTGTTGGTTTTGCTGGAGAGCGTCCCACCCCAGAGACAGTGATGTTCATGCTGGGGGGTGGGTGAGGAGGGGTGTCTGAGGAAGAAGATTCCAAGTGAGCTGACCTATTTCTCTGTTCCTTATATGTACAGAGTCTACCTCTACGTTTATTTGCCCACCTTTTTCTACCATTTCTTCCTTCTCAACCCAAGTTATAGTTCTTTTCCAAAGGTTGTTGGTGTGAAAAGAAAATTGGTTCAGGTCATAAATAAGATTCAAGGGGAGTCACTGGCATAGGTTTGGGGGACGACTGCCCCTCCCTCCTCCTCTATAATTTATTGTTTTTCTTCTGTAGGAAGCCAAATGATATTTCTCTAATTAACAGACACAGGCAACTATCGTATAAATCAACCTCATAGCCTTTTTAGTGATGCAATCACTTTATGATCAGGGGATATAAATTAAACATCACAAATGCATCTCAAGCAGCAAAACATAATGGGAATAAGAGAGAGGGGTTGGCTAGCTCTGGGGATTGTGGGCACTGAGAGGGATCTTCACTCTGGAAGCTGCTGATTTTGCCCCAACATCGCTGGGGGACGGGATATAATCTGCGCGTGGACGGGGACGCCATACATTCTTGTCCTTGCTGTTGTACATTGCCTGTAGGTGTGAGTGACTGCATGAATGTGCATGGAGAGCCTAGGACCTGGGTAGAAGCCTCAGCCTTGGTACCTGTTCCCTCTGTGACCTTTGGGAAGTCACTCGCATCTATGAGCTCTATTTTGTCATCCATCAGTTGGAGATAATCATAGTACTTGCTTCATAACATGATTGTGGGCATGAATGCGTGAATGCATGCAAGGCACTCACAATAGTGTCAGACATGTAAAGGGGACTTTAATTCGTTTGAACTCTTATGATTGGGATTATCATCGTTATTATTATCCCCAACCTCAAATTCCATGTCTCCCCATTTTAGTGGACATAATCACTTTAGATGCTGATTTCTGGGCCACAGTCTGATTCTACAACCTGGGGTAGAGCCTAGAACTCTACATTTTAACAATGTTCTTGATGCTTCTGATGCTGGCGGTCTGTGAATCACATCACTAGTCAATGGCATGCACAGAAAATTGAGGCTTTTACTAAATACCTAGGTAGCTCAGCCTAAATGCTACCCACTAGGAATAAGACAGCACCAAATAATATCCAGAGAGCAGATTTAAACTTATTTTTATACTTCCTTCTAGGAAGTGGCCTCTGGGTGGAGTGGCTTTGCTGGAAGCACCATCCTTTCCTTCCTCCCTCACTCAGAGCTAGATTCCTGTGAGTGTGGAGCATGGCTGGAGATGAGGCCCCATCTGGAGATAAGGGGGGGTGGGGAGGATTGAGCTACAGTGAATCCTTTCTAAACACACACCCTTGGGTATGCTCTTCCTCTCCACCCCTCTCTCTTTCCCCAGACTTGGTAGTTTCTTTTATTTTTTTATTTATTTATTTTTTTTTTTAAAGATTTTTTTTTTAATTTTTTAATTTATTTATTTGAGAGAGAGAGAATGAGAGAGAGCAAGCACATGAGAGGGGGGAGGGTCAGAGGGAGAAGCAGACTCCCTGCCGAGCAGGGAGCCCGATGCGGGACTCGATCCAGGGACTCCAGGATCATGACCTGAGCCGAAGGCAGTCGCTTAACCAACTGAGCCACCCAGGCGCCCGGTAGTTTCTTTTAATAGTTCCTCCCAACACAGAACCTTGGGGAGGGGGTACTATGTTACAGTTTATAAAACACCTATGTGCTCATGATCTCATGGAAAATTCCCAATCCTTGAGACTAGTAGTGAAGAGAGATTATTATCCCCATTTAACAGATGAGAAGACTGAGGTTCAGAAATAAAAGAGGATTTTCCTGAGGTCATACAGTTCTTAAGGGATAAAAAGTCTTGACTCCAGGAGTTTTAATCTTAAATCTGCTATGGTGTTTGGCACTGTGACATAGAGGCTTTGGTTTATTTCCTTGCTTAGAAACAAATGGTTGTGGTATATGTACAGTCATGTATAGACAATCATATTTTGAGATGGAGCACACATGTGTCTGTGTCAGTGTGTCTATCTGTGTATTGGGGGCGGTGGTGCAGAGCCCCTTGTTATATAGCTCCTCATCCCTTTGCCCTGCATCTTCCGGGGGCTCCCAGGGTTATTGCACTTACCCCAACCTCAGTGCCTCAACTAAGTTTTCCACAGTCAACTAAAAGAACACTGTCTTGGGCTCCTGGGTGGCTCAGTTGGTTAAGTGTCTGCCTTTGGCTCAGGTCATGATCCTGGGGTCCTGGGATTGAGCCCTGCATCAGGCTCTCTGCTCGGTGGGGAGCCTGCTTCTCCCTCTGCCTGCTGCTCTGCCTACTTGTGTGCTCTCTCTCTCTCTGTGTCAAATGGATGAATGGAATCTTTAAAAAAAAAAAAAAAAGAACACTGTCTTGAGACCATTTCTGTCATTTGAAGCATGTTCAGTAGCCATAGTCTCTAGATGTCATGGAGCATTTTGTGGAACATCATGACATTTTAGAAGTTGAAAGAATTATGTGTTTGAGGACACATGGGGCATTTCCTTCTCCCCTTTGGCCCTTCTATCCAGTCATCTAAGACATTTCTGTGGTTGCTGCTCAAGAAAAGGATGGCCCAAACACATGGAGAGAGAAAAAGGAGGACTCCTGTCTTGGCTTTTGCATTCCCAAAGCCTGGACTGGAGGGTGAGGGGAAGACCCACAAGCATCATTTGAGCATAGATCTGGGGAAAGTGTAATAGGCAAGGAATCAAAAAAAGCCCTAGACTTTGGGAAGGGAAAGTATGGCAGGGAAATAAAGAGGGAAAGAGCTTGTGGGTTTGTGGCATAGGCTCTGAATGGAGGGAGCATGTGGGGCAGAGCAGAGCCAGCATCCAGAGGCTCCTCAGCCTCTGCCAAAGCATCCTCCAAAGAGGTCTTATTTGTGGTTTGCTCTTGGGAGATGAATGGGCGTCTCTTCTTTGTCTGCAGGAGCCCAGCCACCACTCAGCTGAGTGTAACACAGAGCCTGCCCTGGGGATCTATAGTGGCTGCTCTTCCCATTGGATGAGCCCCTCGGACCCAGTAAGGAAGCTGTGGGGTGACTGGCCCCAAGATTGAACTCAGACCCCATCTGACCTATCCCATGTGACCAACCCCCATTTCCATACCATGGGACACTTGCATACATCAGAGGCATCCTGGACATCCACAGGATGCTGGAGTGGGTTTTGGTTTTTGTTTTGAGGTTTTTTTAAGAGTTTATTTTTTAAGAACAGTTTTAGGTTCACAGCAAAATTGAGAAAAAGGTACAGAGATTTCCCATATATGCCCCACCTCCCCCCAACACATGCATTGTTTTTCTCATCAACATTGCCCTGGTGAGACATTTGTTACAATTTAATGAACCTACAGTGACACATCATTATCACCCAGAGTCCAGAGTTTACAGTAGAGTTCACTCTTGGTGTTGGGCATTCTATGGGTTTGGACAAATGTATAATGCCATGTATCCATCATTTTAGTCTCATAAAGACTATTTTCACTGCCATAAAAATCCTCTGTGCTCTGCCTCTTCATCTCTCCCTGTCCCCAGCCCCTGACAACTGATCCTTTACAGTCTCCATAGTTTTGTCTTTTCCAGAATGTCAAATAGTTGGAATCTCATCATACCCAGGCCTTCCAGATTGGTTTCTTTCACTTAGCAATATATATTTAAGGTTCCTCCCTGTCTTTTCATGGCTTGATAACTCATTTCCCTTTTAGTGCTGAAAAATATCTCATTGTATGGATGTACCACAACCTATTTATCCATTCAGCTACTGAAGGATATCTTGGATGCTTCCAAGTTTTGGCAATCATGAATCTAGCTGCTATAACTATCATGTACAGGTTATTTTATGGACATTTGTTCTCAACTGCTTGGGTAAATACCAAGAGGCAAGATTGCTGGATCATATAGCAAGACTAAGTTTAGTTTTATAAGAAATCTCCCAACTGTCTTCCAAAGTGGCTGTACCATTTTACACTCCAACTGGCTATGAATGAGAGTTTCAAATCCTTGACAGCATTTGGTGTTGTCAGCCTTCTGGATTTGGGTCGTTCTAATAGGTCTGTAGTAGTATCTCACTGTTGTGGAGTGGAGTTAGGACGGAAACCCTCCGCCTCAGTATTTGAGTGGGACCGGTTGAGCCATATCAGAGATCTCTTCTTTCCCCAAAGCCAAGATGGTGGCCAATAAACATATGTTCTATGTATATACCTGGGAAATGAGGCCATGAAATCTTGTGCCAGATCTGATACGATTTTATACTATATTTGAATATAGACACGGGAAATCAAGTGCTGATAGTTTAGAAGAAATTATGGAAGGGAAAACTTGAAGTGAGAAAATCTATCACTTCTTTTTCATGCATGCATTTATGGATTGGTTGCTATAGTATCCATTGGCTGCCAATCTGAAAAGTAGAGCCAGTATTTGATAACAGTAGTAAGATCCTTGGCTTGGCTTGTGGAGCATCAGTTTCCAGGTGATTGTGTTCTAAGAATCCCTACTCTTTTCCTCTGGAGTAATATCCAGTTTGCTTGCAGACAATCCTGATGCCTGACACCGGGGCTTCAGAGTGGTGACAAAGGCAAGGGTGAGTGTGGGCCATGGCAGTGTCCTTTCCACAATGGCTACCTGTGGCACTTTTAAAGTCACAGGAAATATATGGTGTCCTAATTACCTTGCTTTTCTTAAATGTGAGCCACAATCCATGAGGCCAGTCTATCATTTTGCTGCTCCCAATCTGATTCAGCTGAAATCCAAAGCCATTAAAAATCTTCTCGAAGAATCTTGAGATAACATGGCTGCCAAATTTCTGCTTTTACCACTGTGTCTTTTGTCCCCCGCTGCTATTCTGAACTCTGAATTCCATCCTGTGTCAGCAATCTTCCTGTTAAGGCCCTATTGATCTGGAGACGGATGAACTTAATTTTTCTTTTCAAGGTATGAAAGTACACGTGGTCCTAGCACTTAACTCAATGGTGGGAGGAAGTCAGCTTCCAGCCCCCCTTCGCCCACCATGTCTAATTAACATGGAGTCTACCTTCTTTGATGAGTTCATAAGTGTTTCACAGACAAGCGGGATGTAGCAACTTTGCAAGACACTGTTTAAAGATCTTCGACATCTGAGAAAGCCACAAAATCCAATAATCCTACTTTCAGAACTCCAGGGTGTCCACTGAGATCAATCTCATATCTAAACATCACATAAAGAGAGTGCATTGCATTATAGACTGGTTTCTATTGAACACCACCTAAGAAACAGCATTAGACAGTTTTGGAAAAAAAAATGGAGTCTATACCAGAGGGAATGGACAAGATTGTCAAATTCTGGAAAATTTTCCCCTTGATTAAATCTGCACTTTCAAAATCGTTACATTTTTAACAAAAATCAGCTTAGCTCCAGTTTATCTTTCAGACAATTTCTTGATGGATTCAATGTTGGGAATAAACTGGAGGGGCTCTTATATTCTTCTTTGGACACAAACAAAGCTGTTACGAATTCTTTCCTTGGTAACCGCAGTAATGCCTGCATAAGGTCCTGCAGAGGGGGTTCATAGGTGTTGAAGGTTGTTTTTTCTTGGTGGGGGGCACCTAGTCCTGGGCTCGTTCTGGCACGTGCCCCTCAATGCAAAGTGTGTCTAGGTGTTTGTAAGGAGACAGGACCCAAGCACCAGAAAAGGCAGTGTTGGCTTCAGATGTGTGCAGAGCTTCCTTTGCTGACGCTGAAGGGAGCAGTGAAATCCTATAGTGGTGTTCTTTCCTGAAAAATAATAGCATTGAGACATGCTTTCCATTTTTCTTCAGGAAAGAAATAGATTTACTTAGCTTAACATATTTTATTTAACTTTCTCAGTGTTGTTATTTTTTTCATTGTTAATATTTCCCAACCTGTGCTCTCTGGAACACTAAATCCCTGTTATGAGAACCCTTAATGAAGCTTGAGAAAGGTTGAAATTTTAAAAGGCTACTTCACTGCAGGACTTTTTAGAGCTTCAAATATGATAAGATGTCCTGAGAATCTCCAAGTGCTTGGGGAGAGAAACTAATGTGAGTTTCCGAAGTCTATTTGATCCTGAAATTCTTTATCAGCAAACCTCTCGCTCCCGACTGGCTTTTTGGGAATATGCTTTTGGAGAACGCTGTTCTAGGTGCACAGCACATTTCATTAACACCTCACAGTTTAGTCTGAGAAGGAGAGCTCCAAAAGAAAGGAAAGTCAGGTGGGTTAGGGTTTCCCTTAAAATACTCTCCCACATCTTCTTTGAGCCATACCCTCCCCCCGCCCCCCCAGCCTGGTTTTCCGTAACAGCAACAATTGCCTAAGCCTCCAATTCAAAGGCAGTAATTGGTCATTTGGCCGGATCTGAGCTGTCATAGATACAAACAATAGCTGAGCATTTAGTTAGATTTCTTTGAGCAGCTCCAGTTTCCTCATGCCTCTTCTCTACCTGTACACTTGAGAAGCTCTGAGTCAGGAAGTCCTGTCTATTTCATGCTCACCATATAGGTAAAAAAGGAAAAAAATCATCTCCGAGCTGGAGCTGTTTTTCATACAAAGTAGTTCAGATCCACCTACTTTCTAGCAATCATAAAGCTGCTTCTTGTCTTTCTGAGTATCTTATGATATGCCCTGTCAGCCAATGTAGGCACCTGAAGCTTGGATCTCAGTGTTTTAGTCTACTTTATGGGTACTCATATCACTTTATCTCACCTAACTCCCCATTAGCCCACCTTTCTCTCCCTCCCTCCCTCCCTTCCTCCTTCATGCTCTCACTCTCGCTCTAGCTCTCTCTCTCTCAAAAGGGGTTTAATCTTGAATTTTCGCTTACTAGGATGTGGGCCAATGCCCTTGGGGACATGTGCAGATGTAGAATTTGGGGACAAAAACAGATCAGAGGAGAGTTAAATCAGATGCCCCTACCTGAGAACCCTAATGTCCTCGCACTATGCTCTCTCTGACCTCTATCTTGTACTAGTTCCAACTTAAGTAAATTCCATGGCATTTAGTTGTTGAGACACTAACTCTTTTATGGCAAAATGAATTAGTGGGTTATTTATATATTTTAAACTTACTTAGACACTCCCTTAAGGCTCACAGCCAAGTCAATAAAGTTATGTTTGAAGATGGAGTTTGAAATTCTATTTTCATTCATTTTAATGGTTTACAAGCAAATTGCATTTTCTACTTCATTCGGTGACATAAGTCAATAGGTATCCAATGTAAATGTAGTTCATTTATATCTGAATTGATGTTCTGTCCACCATTACCTTATGTTTCTAATGCATTCTGATACATTAGTAAATAGGCTTGTCTGATTAATCATTAGCACATGAAAAGAATTAGCTGCTGCCTGCCAAATGGAATTATTGACACTGATAAGAGGACCAATGATGGTATCACCTGGAAATGGAGTATGGGGTTATTTAAAAAAAAAATGCCTCAACAAATATGGAGAACCCTGAAAGTGTTTCATTAATTCTTCTTGTGATAGACGTTCTATACTTCTCTTAAAAAAACAATTTTCCAACATTCAAACTTGATGAAAGAAAGTCTAGATTTACTTCACAAACTTAGCTGCCTAAAGTCTAAATACTAAATAAGAAAATCTAAAATCTAAATAAAACTTGATCACTACCCATGGAGGGTGAGAGAGGTTTTAGAACCTTTGAGAAGAAAACAGAACACAAACCAAGCCCCTAGAAGCCCCCTCTATTGTGATCCACAGCCTGAAGTGGAGTCTTATTAAACCTGATCCAAGTGGCCCCATCTCAATTTTGGCTAGAGAAATTTGTGTGTGCACACACGCATGCACACGTGCACACGGGTGTGCATTTACATGATCCTTTGCAGAAACCCCACGCTGCACCTCTTCTCCACCAATGAAGCCCTCATGTGGAACTTCGGCAAGGGGGCCAGCCTTGAGGTCTGTAATGCAACTCCAGCGTGTTCCTGGGCTAAGACAGCACGACATACCTAAAAGGGTCATAGCCCTATCATTTTGAAAATGCCCATGTAATTCTGTTTTGTTATTGTCTGAGCCATTAGATTTAAAAGCTCTTCTGTGTGATTGCCAAGTACATTAATGTGAACAAATAATGAAAGTCTAGCTGCTGAGCTGCCCGAACTCATGCAAGTGTCTTCAGGCAGCTCCTCAGTGTGGCAGCATGTGGCAGGTCACTTTTGCTGAGATTTGCTTTCTTCTGGGCTTTAGAGCCATACGGAGTATGGTGCAAAAGAAGGGCTGTTTGTGGGCACATTTGCTCCAGCATGACCTGAAGCCGAGGTGCTGAGTGCCTGTGACATATGGCTGATAAAGGGGCCCAATCCCCTTAGGAGATTTCATTACTGAGCAAGGATGCCAAAGAAATAGAAGTCAGGAACCTAACTTCGAACATCTCTTTGGTGATTCACATTCTCTCGTTCCTCGTTTCCCCCACCCGTGTGTCAAGTGATAATAATAATTGCTGTCCTTCCTACCTTCCAAGGTGTTTGAATTTCAGATGATTGTGAAAACATTAAGGAGGGGCATATGAATTGCCAGATGGCAGAGGTCCTGTTTTTACTGGAGTATGTCTTCTCTCTTTAAAATTAAAAGCTACTTGGGGCGCCTGGGTGGCTCAGTTGTTAAGCGTCTGCCTTCGGCTCAGGTCATGATCCCAGGGTCCTGGGATCGAGCCCCACATCAGGCTCCCTGCTCAGCGGGAAGCCTACTTCTCCCTCTCCCACTCCCCCTGCTTGTGTTCCCTCTCTCGCTATGTCTCTCTCTGTCAAATAAATAAATAAAATCTTTAAAAAAATTAAAAAATAAATAAATAAAATTAAAAGCTACTTGAAGACCTGTACTATGGGTTCCCAAGCAGCAAAGACTGAACAAAGTATTTCTTTAATTAATCAAATGAAAAGTACGTGTTTCATATTCTTATTTCAAGTTTGGGCCAGAGCCTTCTCTTATGTTTAATGTCACCTTCAGACTCGTGTTTTGTTCATTCACTAGTCTACGTACTGTGTAATGCATGGATTTCTTCTGAGGTTTGTGTTGTCTCAGAACGTAGGATAACCAGAGGACCTGTGTGGGTCCTCGATCCCAGATACTTTCTTTGATCTTGGTTCTGGCGGGAGACTTTCTCTATTGTTTACATAGGAAAAGTTTTCTAGCGCTTGGCAAAAGAGAACACATGCAGGGACATAAAAATGCATGATTGATTCACTGGGGGTTGAAGAGCTGAGGGCACTGTAGAGGTAGAACAAGAGAAATAGTGGTTATGACAATAGGCTCAGAAGCCTGATTGCCTGTGTTCTCATCTTGGGCCTCTCACTTATAAGTTGTGTGGCTTAGGGCAAAGTTATTGTTAACACATCTCTGCCTCAGTTTCCTCATTGGTAAAACAAGGCTAGTAATACCACCTAACTCATGGGATTGTCAAGAAGAGTAAAGGAGTAAAGCACATACAGCACTGAGTATAACGTCTGGCATGTAGTGAGCATTCAGAAAATCTCACTATCGTGTTTTTTGCTGAAGATAATGATGATGGTGGTGATGGTGATGGTGATGGTGGTGGTGATACTGACAGTGGTGATGATGTTGATGATGGTGATGATGGTGATGATGGTGGTGATGATGATGGTGGTGGTGATGGTGATGGCGATGATGATGTTGATGGCAATGGTGATGGTAGTGATGGTGATGGTAGTGGCGATAATGGTTGCAGTGGTGGTGGAGGTGGCAATGGCGATGATGATGGTAATGGTGGTGGTGGTGATGGTAATGGTGAGGGTGATGGTGGTGGTGATAGTGGTGGTGATGATAGTGGTGGTGGTGATGGTGGTGGTGGCAATCACGATGATGATGGTGATGGTGGTGGTGGTGATGGCAATGATGATGGTGGTGGTGATGGTGATAGTGATGATGTTGATGGCGATGGTGATGGTGATTGTAGTTATGGTGATGGTGGTGATGGTGGTGATGATGATGGTGACGGCATTGATGCAGAATTAGTGGCAGGTGGGTTTGGCTGCCTGCTAGATAGGATGTGAAAAGTTCTGAACATTGCTCTTAGATTTCCTTGGGTGTTAACAATGTGATCGGGTCCTCATGGTGACTCCTACCTGGATGATTAAAGATCTCTTTCCCTAAACTCTGGCTTTTTTGCCTATTTCATTTTTTTTTAGGGCTTGTCTCTCTGTTTCGCTGCCATATCACCAGTGCCAAGAATAGTGCCTGATGTCTAGTTGGCACTCAATATTTGTTAGACATATGAACGAGTCTTCTACTCCCCAGAGTGATTCCTTTGCTTTTTCTGTTTGGTTGGAGACACATTTGCCAGATGCATTGCCACAGAGTTCCTTTCCTTACACCTAAAATAAGAGTAATAGAGGACTGTTATTCTCTTAATAAAATAGTTTGTTTGGGTATATTAACACCGGGCCCTATAAATACCAGTCTTCGTCTCCACCACACTACACATCTGGGGATCCACTGGAGTCACCCTTCGATGAAGCTGTCACTGAGAAAGCACTCAGTAGGAACACAAGGACTTTCTTATGCTTTCTTCCCCAAGCTGGATCCTCATGTAATCACTTTGCTTCCTAAAACAGCACCCTGAAAGGTGGCAGCAAACCAGTCCCTGGGCAGGGGCAAGAAAGCCAGGAAGTGTGATATTTTATTAATTATTACAAAAATAAACTGTAGGGCTGAGACTTGCTACCGCAAAGCACAAGTGTGAAAATCCCACTTTGCTAGTGAAGAAAAAACTCCTTGTTAACTACAAAGATCTTCCCTCAGCAACATGTAAAGTAGGAGGAAAGAAGAGAGCGCAGACATTATCAGCACTTTAAATAAATGAAAAAGTTTACCTCTGAAAGGTGATGTTGTAAATCATATTTCCTTCCAGGGTAGTAGTATATTCGGCAGTCTTGGGCATTTTCCTTTCAGATATTTTTTTTGCCCCCGAAAGAATCTAGGAAACAGATTGACCATTGATTCATGTCTTCCAGTATGTTAGCTATTAATAACGTTCTCATTTCATAATTTTTCCCTCTTTTGAATGCATTCCAGATGTTCACCTTGCCAATGTGAATTTTAAATGCTTACTGTTGCAATCATTTTGTGTCCCCAGGACTTTAAACACGCCTGTAGCCCTCCTTTTAGAACCTTAAAGAGATGATGAAAAGCTCAGGAGAGAGAGGGGGTAGGGGGGTGGGAACATGCCTGTGATGGAACATGGAGATATGGATACAGATATGAAAATAGATACGTAATTTTGACTTCCAGGCATTTTATGACTATATGTCTTCATCTATTTTTAAGAAATTGATTTTATGCTTTTATTTTTAATAAATATTTTTCCAAGAAATTGACAAAATGGATTTATTACAGAGTAGCATTAAGATAAGTAAAACTTAGATTCAATTTGTGGTTCAGATTGCTATTTTCACACACCAAAAAAATGCCAGCCGATGAAACTCTCAAGTCAGCCTGCCTTCTGTGTTACGTAATGGCTCTTTAAATCAGTGTAGCATGACAACAGTGGTCATAGAGGAAACGGTGAGAACAAAGCAACTTTTTAAACAAAATGCACTTATTACCTATTGCATATTTGTTGGGTCAAAAGTAGGATAGAATTTTTGATCAAGAAATGATTTTAGGTTTATGCGATTTGATTCATGAGAGTAATTTTCTCTTTGAACAAAGTCCGTGGTTTAGAGTATGTTTTATGATTTTTTGGTCCATTTCTGGGAAGTAACATGGATGCTTAAGATAAGCAAAGCTGTGAGTGCCCTGCATCAGTTTGCTGTATTGATTAGGGTAAGGTTTTGCTGCTGTAACAAAGAGACCTCACAATACAAGAGACATAAAGAACAAAGGAGTTGATTTCCCTCTTGTGTACCTGGCCCCATGTGAGTGGTCTGCTGAGGCAGGCGAGCCCTGCTCCACGGATCCAGCTTCCTGCCAAATCATTGTTCCTTTATACCCACTGCACTGTCATCATCTCAGGGTTAAAGCTGGGTTGTCATGATATTCAGGTTCCAGCCAGTGGGAAGAACAAAGTGTAGAGGAAGGATACCCAGTGTTTCAATAACCAGGTACATGACTTCTGGGCACATTCCACAGGTGAGAACTTTGTCCCCTGGCCAGCCAACTATGAGGGGGTCTGGAAAATGTGGTCCAGCAGATCAGTGGAAGCCCAACTGCAATTCCTTGCCTAGAAAGGGAGGAGAAGACACATTGGATGGACTTCCAGAAGTCTCCATCACAACCAGCTTCCCCAACCCCATCTCACAGGGTTATCAAATTTTGCCAAGCACCAGGCTTCAGTTGGGTAGTCCTTATCCCTCGCTTGGACTCTTTCCTCTCCCCTTCCCCACAGGAATATAATCTCCAAGTTTCCAAGTTTTCACATAAGCTTTCTCTCTCTACCCCGAACCTGCAGGGCACAAACCAACCAACAAACACCACATCAGCTCTCCCCCATCCATTTATTTTTTGTCTTCCAAATTGACCCAAAGTTCCTCTCCTCTAGCCCTTTCCACTTCACAAAACCTGGAGGTGGCCTTGAAATAAACAAATTAAATAAACCAATGCATAATAATGCTGGATAAGTAGAAGTTCCATGTCTTTTTTTTTTTTTCTATGTCACCTGTGGCATTTCTTCTTTGGTCCTTGCAGTTTAATTTTCAGGACTGATACGGACTGTGTGGAAATATCTATTGCTCATCTTCACAATGTCGGCTTCCAAAATCAATGAGAACGCTCTCCTGTGGGAGCCGGCATATGGACTTTGGAAGTAGACAGATCTGGGTTTGAGTTTCATTTGCTCAGTGGCTATGGCTGCATTTCCAATTCAAGTCCATTCAGCCTCAGTTTACCTATGTTTACATGGAGGATAATAAAATTTCTCTTGTGTGATTGTCATGGGCACTGAAGGAGTTAAGAGAGGTCAAGTGTCTGGCACGTAGTAGGGGGCAATAGGACTAGCCCCGATTATTGTAAAATTAGCGGGATCAGCCACCTGAGTTCTTGAGTCTCCTTTGTTGTTGACTTGTTAATTCTCATTTAGATGAGCCATTTGATCCCTCTAGGCCTCAGGCTCCTCACCTGAAAATCAGGAGACTGCCTTCCTTAGGAGAGGGTGCTGGTGCAAGGAGCAAGTAAGACGATGGATGGGAAGGCACTTAAGGGGAAAAAAAAGCAACAGATCATAAAAAGCACTCTACTAATATGAATCATTTCTTATCAGTGTCCTCAGACTGAGATGCTGACTGCTTTGGTTTCCAACTAAGGGATGGTATTCTTCCAAATATACAGCTGGATCTAGTGTGTCCTATAGAATTCACAGAATATGAAAGATCCTCTGGGCAACTATTATTATATCAGTTTAATGCCAAGCCATGTCACCTGAAGAAATAGGTAAAAATAATTTGTTCTATAGATGGGGTTGACTGGTCTAGTATTTTCAGCCTTTAATCTTCTCCAATGGAAACACCCTCCATTAAATGAACATGCTGGACAGAGTGGAGGGAAATTAACAGAATGTTGATGGTAGCTCAACACTGTTAAAAAATGTTGTAAACTTGTCCTCTGGTTTCCTGTTGGTGACATGATCTTATAGCCAAGTGGGAGTATTATGAACAAGAATTTGGCTCTTCCTCCCCATGGTGTGGTTTGTTGTTCCTTGTTGCTGTAGTTGGTTTTATATCCTAAGGTTGGCCTTGGCAACTGAATATTGACAAGTCTGCTTGCCTATTTTTTTTTAATGGGTGATGTTTGTTTTTGGTTTGGGATTACGAAAGTGTTAATCAGAAAATTTGGAAAATGTAGAAAGTTATAAATAAGAGACTTGTTTAAACACCATAACTCTTAATAAATTAGTTTATTTCTTTCAAAATCTGTGTATTTCCTAACTAAGGATGTGGAATGAAATGGCAGAAACAGGGAGGAAAGGCATTAAGGGTTTGAGGTTAGAGAAGTATTTTTGGATTCTCACTTTGTGGGGACAAGGATTGGGGTAGGTATTTGTATGGTTGCTGTGGCCAATGTAAAGGAAGTAGAAGGATAGAAGCAAACTGTGATGTGTGTGTGTGTGTGTGTGTGTGTGTGTGTTGGTGGTTCTTCTGTCTTTCATTTTCTAGCCATCAATAAACCTCTGGTCAGGCGTGCCCTGGTGCTACTTTACAGCCTCAACAGTGAGGCTAAATTCTAGAGCTAACCCATCTTATTCTGTTATGAGTGAGAAATACTTCCCAAATCCATTCTGCATGTCTTCTTCCATCTGGTTTTCATGCTCCTATGATTAGGCTCATTCCTACATTCTCATTCTTCCACTTCCTCCCTCAACATGGCCTTCCAATTTGAGCAGTAATGTTAGCAGGACTGATGGGGAGTGTCACTTACATATTGTAAGTCCGCGAATCTCAGTGGCCTAACACAACAAAGCCTTTTTTATTTTTTTTCTTTTCAGTACAGGTCCACCACAGGTCATCAGGAGGACTCTGTTCATCATGGTGACTCAGGGATTTAGGCTGACAGAGGCTCCACTGGATATATATTTCCATGACAGGCAAAGTAAGAATCATGCTCTGGCCCTTTAAGCTTCCTCTGGACATGACAAGCATATCATCAGGTTACATTTTATTAGCCAAAGGAAGTTATGTGGTCACATCTAATTTCATATGCCCAGGAGGAGAGAACTAGGATGTTTGTAGAAAGTCCTAATGACACCCTCAATGGGCAATGTGAGTGCTGTGTGTCTTCCAGGGAGTTCCTGCTACACTCAGCCAAGCTTCTTCCAGGTGTGGGCAATAGGTGTATCTTTTAATGAGTTCTGCTGCCCTAAGTCCTAAACCCTTGCAAGTATGATTGTCACCCTGGAAGGTACTACAGAACAGGGCCTATCGGCTCATTTTCTATATCAAGACTCCACCTTAGATCTGTCCAGGGCAATGGGCTGTGCCCTGACCAGAATCCATTACTCTTTGGTAGAATCACCTTGGGAAAATATTAATATAAAAAAACCATGGTTCTTTGTTTTTCTTCCATATACAAGCTGTTTTTTGAGTTAAGGCAATCTGCTTTGATTTCACAGCTTCACATTTGAGGGATCAGATAGTCATTCCAAAGCATATGTATTAAGCACTTACTATGTGGCAAGCATATGTTCTGCACTGTTGATGCAGTGATAAAAAGGGAAGAGAAAATACAAAGTCCTTGTTCTTACAGAGCCCTTACCATGTTAGAAAAAGCACACACTGTGGAAATAATGACAACACGAATGTAATATTCCAACTGCAGTAAAGGGCTATGAAGGGCACTTTGCCCTGGTCTGATGAGGAGTAATTATTAATGAGGTCCAGTGGTGTAGATAGGAAGGGCATTGAAGACCAAGGACACAGCATGAGCAAAAGCTTGGTAGCAGGAAGAAAAAGGTGGCATTCTGGGGTCTGGAAGAGGACTTGCTGGGTGGACAAAGAGAGAGCAGCATGGTTGGCATGCGAGATGGTAGGCCCAGTTAAGGATTACTGTTTTAATCTGAAGAGTAGGAAAACTAGATTTGCATTTCAAAACAAGAGCTCTGAAGTCAGTGTAGAAAATGGAGGGCCGGAGGGTAGATGCTGAGCTCAGAACCAGGACAACTGCCCTGCCCGAATAAAACCTGAGCTTGGAGTAGGTTGTGGTGGCAGAGATACTCAGCAGACTTCTCAAAAATCTTGCTCTGCATGCAACAGGAATCCCAAGGACATGACATGGAACACCTCTCTGTCAGCCACTGTATCACGTGTATCTGCTACCAGGTTGAGTGGACAAATGGACAGTTTTTATATTGATTCCCATTACAAGGGTAGAAACAGCTGGGGTAACAGCAGGTACAAAAGTGTTGAGTGTCCAGCTAATAGAGAAGATTGCTTTTTCTCTTGCCCAAGCACTCCTGGATATATCAAAAAAAGAGAAGCAAGTGAAGATAGTACTTTAGTCCTCTAAATATTTTTTCTTTAGTGCAGAATTTGTTGCATTGTTTATATAGCTCCTGATAAAAACACAGGAGCCTCCTGACCATTGTCCGGATACTTCATGGCCCCACCACTGATGTCATTTGACTGTGTTTTCCTGGTTTAGTGGAGGAGTTGTAATTGTTCTTTATGATGTAGAAATAAGCCCTAAAATTAAACTCTGGGTGTAGACATCTGGCCCGTACTCTTAGAGCAGACCATATGTTTAAAATAAAAATGAAAATTTCTGCATGACTAATGAGATAGGGTCACAAAATATAGTCAGTGGGGAACCGGATGTCAACTCTCCACCGATCCCCTCCCTAAAACCAAAAAATTTGCTTCCAAGCTAGCCTTGCCCTGTGTATGTTTTCTTTACTTCCATAGTTCATTATGCAAACTTGCATTAATTTGTTGACAGTACAAGGCAAATCCATGATAAAACCAGAGAACTTCTCCAAAGTAAATATTTGGTGCTACAAAATAGGGGGTTTTTGCACATTAATCCAATAATAAAATATAGTCTGTGGGAGGAATAAGGAGCGTTTGCTAATTTCCTAAATTGCTGTAAGTCACAGAAGCCTCTAATTGATTTGAAAAATTATTTTGTTTATGGAGAAGTAATATTCCCAGTCAGGAGGCCCAGCTCCTTAATGCTGGGGGCAGCTGCAGAGGCCCCCAGATGCAACGCAGCAGTGGGGTGGGGGAAAGGAAATGGGGATCCAGCTTGGCCCAGTCTGTGTCCTGGATTTTGAAGGTAATGTAGGAGAAATAGCTAAGAGGACAAATGTGAGTGGGCTATGAGAAGCTAAAACTCTGCCCGGAGTGTTAACGTCTGGAATAGCAAGTGGCCTTTCCACTTGAGTCAGGGCTCACTGTTCCCATCCTTGCCTATGTCACAGCATTTCTAGACCTTGACTTTGCCCTGGCAGCAGCTCCTCCAGCAGAATATTCAAAAGCAAGGGATGGATGGACGTGTGAGCTGAGTGTCAAGGAGAGAAGATGTGCATATACGTTAATAGTTACAAGATGGCGGTAAGCTCCCCTTGCAGAGTGTTGGGATGAAGGAGTACTTACGCATCACGTGCATTCTCTGTCATGGTTACCAGGAGGAAGTGATGGACTCAGGAGGGTGGGGGAATTCAAGGAGAGTTTCTCAGAGAGGGCAACACTTTGACTTCGGAGGCAGGAGTAGGGATTTGCTAAGCGAAAAATTTTATTCATAAATCAGTGAACTTAATAAATAAGCTGTGCTAGCCAGCTTACAGCAGCAACTTTATCATAGTTGATGCATAGAAGGAGACGGGATTAAACATAATAGATATGATTTTATAAATATTTATGATGTGCCAGGCACTGTACCAAGTGCTTCCCATACACTGTTTCAATTAGTTAGTATTAGTCCCTGGTGTTGAGGGGAAAACTATGCTTAGGGAGGTTAAACAATCCTCCTACTCAACACAGCTTGGTGGAAAATCTGAACTGAAGCTACAGAGAAGTAGAGCCTTATGCTTTACCCCAAATACTATACTGCCACTCAAGCTGACCACCAGCACATCTGAGGCTTAAGATCAAAGAAGTTTCATGGGCTTCCCCAACTGAAGAAGTTTTAAAACCTCAGTAACATAAAAACAAAATTAACACTGGAGACTGGGAAGTATGTGACCCTCAGTGACTGCCTCCACAAAGCAGCCATGGGGACGTAGAAGCTCTGTGATCCTGCAACGTCGTGTTCTATCGTGCCTGGATCCCCAGCGGTGGTTTGAAAACTGATCGAGGAAGTTCCAAGGAGCCCATTTAGAATTAGTTGAGGGTATATTTAGGTTAGGTCTCACTCTTGCTAATGGCATATATTTTCTCCCATCTTGTGACTCCCGCCTAGCTCTATGTAGCACACCACTTCAGTGGGCACTGCAGTGGGGGGAAAATCCATTAACTTGCTTGACTGGCATCATGTCGACACAGGCAAAATAAACCTTGGCTTTCTTTAAGAGCTCTAGGAGATTCAAAGAGCCCAGATTTGAAATGTAGACAAATGAAATTCAGCTTGTTTAGCTCTGATGGGAACTCTGGGTTGCCCTTCTTTCTAATTCCTGGGGTCTCCTTTTCAGAAAGGATTTTTAGTTAAGTCTCTCCCCAGCATCACCGGTACCCCTTTGTATCAGAAGAAAATTAGCTGCAAGAAAAATTGAGGTTTGACAATAGAAGACCAGATGCCCCACCTTGTAAATAAATTTTTTTTAAAAAGCATGCAATGCAGGCAGCTGCACCATATAAACTCAGGTTTTTATACCAGTGTTGTGTTCTTTGTATCCTCATTTGGTTCCAACATCTGTTCATCCCTGTCCATTCCTCCCATATATTTGTTATAATTACATACACAGGAGCTTGTTTATGAGCTGAGAAACTGACCCAACAGCAGTGCTTTGGTTGGTGGTTCTCTTGCTTACTCTGGTAAAGACACTGGTGGTAGGTTTTTTTTTTCTTCTTTCTTTCTTTTCTTTCCTTCTTTTTTTTTCTTTCTTTCTTTCTTTCTTTCTTTCTTTCTTTCTTTCTGGGATTAAGCTTTGGCTGATGTACTGTAGAGCGCAAACCCAGATTTGTTTGTCACCTTCCTGAAGTAGAGAAGTGCCTCTTTCTTTTAGTCCTCATTCCCCAAAACCCGCTATCTCCTGGCGGTACTTTTGCTCAGCTCCTTCATTTTCATGTTTTATCAAAATGTTATTCAGTTTCACTCTCTTCTTAGTTCACCCAGCTGAAAGAGGTCTTCCTTCCTTTTCTCCAGATTTCCACTGAATTTCCTACCTGCAATGCATATTGACTGCTTGGCTATCTTTTTCTTGAATTACGTTTATTTAAGTCATTACTTCTTGGTGAATTCCAAGACAAAAACTGTGATTGAATGTCTCCTGTTAAAGCTAGCACAGATTTCTATGAATACTTAGTATTTATTTATTTGAGAGAAAGAGAGAGAGAGCGAGCGTGCGTGCACACATGGGGGATGGGTGGAGGGAGAGGGAGAGAGAGTCTTAAGCAGACTTCACACTGAGTGCAAAGCCTGACATGGGGCTCAATCTCGTGACCCTGAGATCAAACCTGAGATCACGATCTGAGCTGAAACCAAGAGTTGGACACTTAACCGACTGTGCCACCCAGGCACCCTGAATAGTATTTAAAAATCGTCTTTGACGGGCACCTGGGTGGCTCAGTCGGTGGCGTCTGCCTTCGGCTCAGATCATGATTCTGGGATGGAACCCCACATCAGGCTCTCTGCTCAGTGGGGAGTCTGCTTCTCCCTCTGCCCCTCAGCCCGCTCTCATGATCTCTCTCACTCTCTCTCTCAAATAAATAAATAAAATCTTTAAAAAAATAGTCTTTGAATAAATTATAATGGGCATGTGGTCTAGTAAAAGATTTTAAAAGAAAAATTAAGAGAGATTAACAAATACCAGTTTATGGTTGAACATAGTCTGGAGATACATTTCCAAGCCAGGTTGAAAAAATTTTTCTAAAATTGACAATATTTAAAACTCAGACAATTGCACATAAATCTCTACATTTCTGGCTTCAACTGGTTAAGTCCAAAGATGGATAATGTACCACAATTCCCTATTTAGAGAGGGTTTGCCATCTGTGCTCTCTTACCTGGCACACTTCCCCCATTTATTTTACCTGCCTAAACTCTGTAGAAATTTGAGTTTGTAATTCTTGCACTAAGATTACCGGTTTCTATGATATCTGATTATTATTATAACCAACTTCCTACTAGCTTATATCACACTAATCCACCCGCAGAGAACAATTAGAAAAACCAGATAAATGTTTAAGAAATTCATCTAAAGGTGCCAGAGCGCTAGTGAGGCAACCAGAATTTAAAAAATCATGGTTCTGGAGAAAAGGGAAATGTGCTGAATTAAACCCACGACACCTGCTGTTACATAAGCAATGAGAGGTCATAGAATTTATCTCTTAAGTAGAAAATACCACCTACAAGAAGAATCTGAGTGAAAGTTTTTGCTTAGAAAGATAAAGACTGGAATTTAGAGTTTCCAGGGTAACCAGGTTATAAGAGGGCAACATCCTAGGGCAAAAAGTGCCAAGAAATCCACTCAGTATCCCACGTGACTTTTTCAGTCGAGAAATTTGACCATTTGTAAGCAGCAGCCCAGAGGCTAGGACTCTGGGCAAACTTTTGACAATCTTACGGTGCTAGGAAGACAGAATTGGAGTTTGGAGCTATCCAGGAAGAGAAGGGCTTTTGGCAAACATCCCTGGCTTTCAGCGGGCACCACTGAAAAGTAGTCTCAGTTTCAAATGTGCTTCGTTCCAGAATACCCCTCCTCTAACTGCCTGATGTAGATAACATCATCTGGAGCCTCTGTAGATTTCGTATGCAATGAGTGGCTCTCAATAAAATGGCACCAAACTACAAGGACATAGAACTAAATAAGCAAAAGCTGAAAGAGAAAGAAAACTGTCAATAAAACAAATCCATAGGTAATTCAGATATTGGTGTATTAAGATACAGATTTTAAATGATGGTGACCAATATGTTCATTAAAGTAGACAAGGTGATGAACAATATCGTCAGAAAAATAGAATCTACAAAAAGAATCAAATGAAAATTATGTTACTGAAAAATAAATTAAGAACTCTGTATAGGTTGAATGGCAGATAAAACAAGCTGCAAAAAGAATTAGTGAAATGAAACACAAGTCAGAAGATATTCAGAGTGAAGCATGGAGTAAAATGAGAATGGGTAACGCATACAAAAATCTAACACATGTGGAATTGGAGCTTTAGTAGACAGGATTAAAAAAATGGAATAAAATCAGTATTTGAGAAGATAATAACCAAAAATTTTCCCAAACTGAAGAAAGCACCATGCTACAGATAACTTAAACTCTAGGAACTCAAGCAGGATGAGCTTTAAATTAAAAATAAAAACACGTACCTAGGTGCACAGTAGCAAAACCACTAAGAACTCAAACCAAAAAGAAATGTAAAGGTGGCCATTTGGGAGGGGGACAGTGGGAGTGTGAGAAAAAACACATTGCTGGCAAAGAAACAAGACTGACAGCAATTTTTCAACAAAATAATGGAAGTCAGAACACAAAGGAAGACATTTTTAAAGTTCCAAAAGGAAGGACTGTCAACTTAGAATTCTATATCAAGCAAAAATACTCTCCAAAAAAGAAGACAGAATAAAGACATTTCTAGACAAAATCTAAAATAATTAGCCAGCAGCAGACTTGTAATAAAAGAAATGATAAGGTGGTGGTTTCAGATAGAAAAGTAAAGATGAATGAAAGCATGAAGAACCGAAAGGATATAAATAGGTGGGTAATCTAAATTAATATCAGTGTTTTGTGGGATATAAATATAGGTAGAATTAAAAATGCTTAGTGATTATACAAGAGTTACGAGATGGGAGATGCAATTAAAGTTGTCTAAGATCTTTGTGTTAAACACAATGTTGGTGAAAATACTGACTTTTATTGTCTCTATCAAATCAAGAATCCATATTGTCATATCCAGTTTAACTACTGAAAGAACAATGAAATTATATATAACCAACAATTAATAGAGTGAAAAACGGAATAGTCTAAACTGTTTTATTTATCCAAAAAGAAACAAGAAAGAAGATAAAGAGGAACATAAAACCTGTGGAACAAATAGAAAACAAAAAAAACTGAGATGGTAGATATAAACACACATGTCAGTAATTACATCTAATTTATTCAGACTAAATGTCCCAGTTAAAAGACAAAGATTGTTAGACTGAATAAAACTTCAAAACCTAATTATATGCAGCTTACAAGACAAAACTTGAATGTAAGGGTATAGATAGGGTGCAACTATATAGCATTGAAGACCTACTACTCAAACACTAACCAAAAGAAAGCTGGTGTAGCTAGGCCAATATCAGAAAAGTACATTTTATGCAAAAGTAAGTAATAAAGAGGGATATTTCATAATATTAAATGATGTAATACATCAGGAAAATAGAATAATTTCAAATTTGTTTGTACCTAAAACATAGCCTCAGAATACACAAAGCAAATATCAACAGAATTAAAAAGAAGAAATTTTGGGGCGCCTGGGTGGCTCAGTCGTTAAGTGTCTGCCTTCGGCTCAGGTCATGATCCCAGGGTCCTGGGATCGAGCCCCGCATTGGGCTCCCTGCTTAGCGGGAAGCCTGCTTCTCCCTCTCCCACTCCCCCTGCTTGTGTTCCCTCTCTCGCTATGTCTCTCTCTGTCAAATAAATAAATAAAATCTTTAAAAAAATAAAATAAAATAAAAAGAAGAAATTTTAAACACATAAGCATAGTTGCAGGTATTAATGTATCTTTCTCAATCACTGGAAAATGCATATTTAAAAAATTATAATGTGAGCGACCTGAACCACATGACATTACACAATATTGCACCCACAACAGTAGCACTGCAGAGATACATATTCTTTCTTAAGTAAACATGGAATATTTACCTATTTTGGGCCATCAGGCAAATATCAGTGAATTTCAAAGGATTGATATTATCTGTGGTATGTTCTTTGACCACAGTGAAATTAATCTAGATGTTAATTTTTTAATTATTAGGAAATCCTCAAACATATGGCTATTCAGGAGTGCATTTTGTAAATAACAGGCACCAAAGAAAACATCAGAATGGAAATTAGAAAATATTTCGAGCTTAAGAAAAGTACAATACAGGGCGCCTGGGTGGCTCCGTCATTAAGCGTCTGCCTTCGGCTCAGGTCATGATCCCGGGGTCCTGGGATCGAGCCCCACATCGGGCTCCCTGCTCAGCGGGAAGCCTGCTTCTCCCTCTCCCAATCCCCCTGCTTGTGTTCCTGCTCTCGCTGTGTCTCTGTCAAATAAATAAAAAAAAATAAAATCTTAAAAAAAAAAAGAAAAGTACAATATAGGAACTGTTTTGGGATGCAGCTACAGCCGTGCTTAGGGAGAGATTGATGGCCTTGCAGGCACTTGTTAAAACAGATGGATTGAAAGTAAATGTATCCATGTCAGGAAGTTAGAAAAAGAAGTAAACTGTACTCAAAATAAGAATGATAGAAATAACAAATGGCAGAAATTAATGAAAAAAAATAAAGAGAACCAACAAATCCAAAAAAAGAATTTCTTTAAAAAGATCTTTAAAAAGATCTCCATTCTTTGGCAAGAATGGAGATGATTAAAAAAAGAAAGTGTGCAGGAAAAGAGGAACCAGCAGACTTGTGTTGCCCAAACCCTGCATATTCATAAGAAAGGCCTGCCTTCAGGACAGGCTCTTGGCCAGCTCCTGGGAGATGAGCTCTGAAAAGAATATTCTAGAATATTCTGCCTGATAAGAGTGTTACAGGTCTGAGGCCTTGGGCCATGCAGTACCAGTTTGATCAGATCATTTACACTGCCAGTATAATTTACAGTGAGCACCTGCTTTTTGGACTGGGAGCAGGGGTATGACCGAGTAGCTGAAGTTAGTCTCACAAGTGCTGCATGCCTACATGACTGATGCCCAATAAAAACCCTGGACTCCAGGGCTCACATGAGCATCTTCCAGTTGATAAGACTTTGCATGTGTTGTCACACATTATTCCTGGGAGAATCAAATGCATCTGTGTGACACCACTGGGCAAGAACACTGGGAAACTTATACCTGGTTTCTCTTGGACTTTTCCCCGTGTACCTTCTCCTTTTGCTGATTTTGATCTGTATCCTTTCACTATAATAAATTGCAACCATGAGTATAACAGCTTTAGTCAATCTGTGAGTCCTACTAGCAAATCATGGAGACTGAGGGTGGTCTTGGGGACCCACAACACACACACACACACATGCAGGTCACAAAGTACTAATATTAGGAATAAAGGGATAGTAAGATATTATTCTGACAATTTAAATTATAATACATTTAAACTAATACATTAAAAAACTTGGACAGAATCAGCAAACTAATACAAAACACAACTAAAAAATTTACAAATAAAGTAGAATATATGACTAGCCATATATCTACTAAAGAAACTATATGCATAATCAAAAATCTATTTACAAAGTAAAGCAATCCCTCTTTTTTTATTTAAATTCAATTAACCAATGTATAGTATATCATTAGTTTCGGATGGTGTTCAATAATACAACAGTTGCATTTAACACCCAGTACTCATTACATCACACGCCCTCCTCAATGCCTGTCAGCCAGTTACCCCATCCCCCCACCCACCTCCCCTCCAGCAACCCTCAGTTTGTTTCCCAGAGTTAAGAGACAAACCTAAAGCAATTCCTCTGGAGGGTCAGTAGAGTGAAACCAGTTTGAAGAAAAATAAGATTAAAGAATTTACACTTCCAGATATCACCATCGTTACAAAGCGATGGTAATGAAGAGTATGATTTTTTTCCCCAATAATAGACATACAAATAATGAAAGAAAATAGAGGACCCCCAAAACCCCAGGTCCACCAGATGGACAAGTGTAATACTTTAGTGCAATAGAGAAAGTTTAGCCTTTTCAATAAATGGTGGCAGGCCAGTTGGATATCCATGAAGAAAAAAGTGAATCTTGACTTCTGTTTCCCACCAAAGTCAAGAATGAGTTCCAGGTTGATCACAGATTTAAATGTAAAAGGTAAAAATAGTTTTCTAGAGGTGATAGAGGAGAACTCTTTGGTGATGTAGAGGTAGGCAAAAATCTCTTAAAAGTGCACAAAAAAGCACTAACCTTATGGGGAAAAATTATAAATTGGAATTTTAAAAATAAAGAGTAAAAAGGAAGTGTGAGAGAAGATATTGCAATCCATATATCCGATTTAGGGCTGGTATTCAGAATATACAATCAAATCCTACAAATCAATAACAGGTTGGACAACCCAATAGCATAACATGCAAAAAAGTTTCAACAGGCACCTGACAAAAGAGGAAATTCAAATGGCCACTAAACACATAAAAAGTATCAACCTCCTTAGCCATTAGAGAAATGCAAATTAAAATCACAATGACATATATCCACATACACTAGAATGACTAAAATTAAAAAGCTTACAAATACTAAATGTTAATGAAGATTTGGAGTAATAGATATCTTCCTACATTGGAGTGGATGTATATTGTAAATACTGGTACAACCACTTTTGAAAACTGGTAATCTCTGCTAAAGCTAAATGTATATTGAACTTATGATTTACAAATTCCTGTGATAGAAATTTAACTACCAGAGATACATATATATGTGTACAAGGGATGAATAAGAATGTCCATAGCAGCATCTTTAGGGACTAAAAATTAGAAACAATGGTAATGTCTACCAACAGTAAAATGGACAATTAAATTATAGTATATCCATATAATGAGATATTTTATATCAATGAAAAGAGAACAAACTACATTAAAAAATATGGGTGAATCCTATGGATCAATTTTGAGTGAGAAAAAGCCAAATACACAAAAAATACCTATGATGTAATTTCCTTCATACACATTGAAAACGGATTAAATTGATCTGTGTTTTAAGACATCAAGGAAACTGTTACCTTTGAGAAGGGGTGTGTTTTGGCTTGGAGGTGATATTAAAGAGGACTTCTGGGGATCTGATCATGTTTCATTTATTAGTCTGAGTAGTGGTTACATAGGTATGCTCACTTTGTGAAAATTTACTGGGCTCTACATGTGCGATTTATGTACTTCTCTCTTTGTTATACATCAATTTATAGAGTTTACTAAAAAGAAAAAGACTTTGGGGTGCCTGGGTGGCTCAGTCAGTTAAGCATCTGCCTTTGGCTCAGGTCATGATCTTAGGGTCCTGGGATTGAGCCCTGAGTCTAGCTCCCTGCTCAGCAGGGAGTCTGCTTCTCCCTCTCCCTCTGTCCCTTCCCCCACTCATGCTCTCTCTCTCTCTTGCTCACTCTCTCTCAAATAAATACAATCTTATTAAAAAAAAGAAAGGGGCGCCTGGGTGGCTCAGTCGTTAAACGTCTGCCTTCGGCTCAGGTCATGATCTCAGGATCCTGGGATCGAGCCCTGCATCGGGCTCCCTGCTCAGCGGGAAGCCTGCTTCTCCCTCTCCCACTCCCCCTGCTTGTGTTCCCTCTCTCGCTGTGTCTCTCTCTGTCAAATAAATAAATAAAATCTTTAAAAAAGATTTTAAGAAAGAAAAGAAAGAAAGAAAAGAAAGAAAGAAAAAGACTTTGAGTATGGATAAAGGTTAAAAATTTAAGTCCCTATGGTTTCAGTTTTCCACAGTGCTTGGTGGAAATGACATTTCTTCCCCTTGTGGATCACTGAGAACCAGCTGCTGTCTGAAGAGCAGACAAAGGCAGCACAGGCTTAGAGACTGCCTTCCAACATCAGGACCATGTAAGGCTTAACTCCAGAAACATCTCTGCTCATGTCTTAACATTTTGACCAGGATGAGACAGGTTACAATTTTCAAAAACTTGGCCAATATTTTCCCGTTGAGATGAAAGTAAGCTAAGTAAGGATTAAACTATTCATATTTTCTTTCTGCTCATTGAGAAACTCAGTCATGGTCATTAGAAGACGGTGCTGAAGGCAAGAGATTATACAGCTGCTCTTGGGGCAGCTGTGAGGGATGAATCAGCTGTAATGGACATTGAATGAACTAACCGCCAACAAAAGAAAACAATTTCCATTTCACAGAATTTCTGGAAGATACAATTCATTACATTTTGCTACTGAAATCCTTGCTTGGATCATTGTAATATTTACTCCAGAACTTCAATTTTTCCGTAGTTTGTGGAAACCACCGCATAGTCTACCAATTATTTCTCTTTTTGCTTTATGTTAGTGGAATTAGTTTCTGATACTTGCCACCAAAGAGCCCTAGTTGATGGGCCATACTATCATCTGTTTTTTAGGAGTGGGGGCAGAGGGAGAGGGAGAGAGAGAATCTTAAGCAGTCTCCACGCCCAGCGCAGACCCTGACGCGGGGCTCAATCTCACGACCCTGAGATCATGACCTCAGCTGAAACCAAGGGTCAGATGCTTAACCAACTGAGCTACCCAGGCGCCCCAGGCCATGCAACCATCTTGCACAGCATGGAGACCCCTGGATTTTGCATGCCTAGTGTCTAGCTGGCAAGCGCACTCTTGGAGAATAAGACAGTGAGAGCTGAGCCTGTTGTGTCCTCAAAACCCAGTGAATTCCCTTTAGCCAACAGGGAAGGCTTGCACCACTCAATTAATGTCACTCTTCCCTTCCCTTTATATACATCCTGCAGTGTGCTGTTCCTTCCACACACAGCACACACACAAAAATGGGAGATGATTTTGGGAAAAGAAACTTTCACTGCTGTGAGTTAGGGGTGGGGTGGAGTGCAAAGGAGTCATCAAGTCTTCTGGGAGCTTGGGGAGACTCTGACAGAAATAACTAACATTTAGGTTTGGAGCCTCTTCTGAAAAGATGTAGTCTGGGATTTGGGAATTTGAGTTCTTAGCAGTAGGCGGGGCCAGGTGGGAGAAATATATTCTCACAACAGCAATTAGGAGGACATAACCAACTATAGCCGTAGCTATCAGTAATAACATCAACAAAAGCTGACCCTTCTTGAGCTCTCAGTATGTGTCAGGCATAGTGCTAATCATTTTACAAGCATCAGCTCATTGAATCGCCCCAAGATGGTGCCAAGATGGACTAGAATATCAATTTCACAAAAGCAAGGAATTTTGTCTGTTTTGCACCTTGTGTCTCAAGGCACTTAAGAGACTGCCTGGTTTGTTAGTAGATAGTTCATGCTCCAAAAGCTGGTCAAATGAGCTTGTTGGCTCTCATCACTATCTCTACTGCACAGATAACATGGGGATTAAGTAACTTGCCTGCATCTAAGAAGTGATCAAGCAAGGATATTGTTCCAAAGACCACATTCTTCATTCACCATGACCTCTTTTGAAGTTTTAGGAAAATAAAACTGGTCAAAAAATGGAAAGAGTCTGGGTGGAGCATTGCACCCAAAGGGCCTTGCTGACCCAAATTTTCTGTGGCTTTAGAGCTGTCCCCTTGTTTTAAAGCCAAGGGATGATGCCATGAGGCTGTTGTGGAGAGGCAGGAAGGAAACAAGAGGCAGGAAGGAAACAAGAGTACCACTCAATACTTGTTCACAGGATGAAATGAATGACTGAAGGGAACTTTGTTGATCTTATTGATGCTTCCCTTAAGTAGTCAATGGAACATGTTCATCTGCTCACTTTTCAGAATCACAGGAAACTTTTCATATTCAGACTAATTATAAAATGAAGACTATTGTGAAATTGAACTAATCACTAACTTATACATGTTGAGGGAGGAAGAAGTGTAGACACAAGTGGACCCTGATTCCTAAGTAGCCATTTCCCTTGAATATTTAGTCCCTGGTGACCGAGCCATCTAGATTGATGGCGATTTCACTCTCCCAGGAAACCTCCCTCTATATTTGGCCAAAGAAGTTATGTGTCCTCCTTTGCAAAAACAACCAAAAGAGACACCAACAAATCTTACTAATATTATGATATTATGTCTAAAGTGATTTCGTAGCCAAGAATGAACTGCAATGTCAACAACAACAACAGCAATAAATTCTCTAAGGTAGCTTCATTCAGAGACTGAGCCTCTAGGAAATGTTTTAGGGAATTAGTTAATTCAAGTGAATCTCAAACTCTGCTCTTAGAAACTGTTAATGTTGGTTTCTTCTCTTTTTTTCTGTATTATTCTGATTCCTTTCAGATGCAAGTGACAGAAACCTGCCTTAAACTAGTGTAAACAAAAATGGTAATTCAGTTGTTCACATAACTGGAAAGTCTAGGGTGATGTGGCTCAGATAAGATACATCCCAGAGTTCAGATGATGTCATGAGGAGGATTCCTTCTCTCTTGCCCCAGCTTTAGGTTCTGCTCTCCTGTGTGCTTCATTCTGTGGGAGGCCCTCTCAAAGTGGTGGCCTCTGATCACATCAAGCATGCATCATCCCTCTGGCTCCCAATTCCAACCAAAGTCCAGGAATTTAGTATCACTGGCTTGCCTCAAGGACCATGAAACCAAGACTAGACAGAAAAATAAAAACACCTGCTCTAGGAACTTAACACCATAAAAAATGTATCTGACATCACAGACCTTAGAGCAGTTTGCAAATATGATTTGGATTATTGCATTTCACCTCTGGAAGCTAATCTTTTCGATAGATTTATGAAGTGAGACCCTTTGTGGCATAGCCTACCACTATTTTGCTGGTCTAGTCCGGGTTGGTTCCTTCTATACATGTAGGCTTGACTTCTACAAACTGCTGGTTCTCCTCTTCCTCCAGAAACTAGTGGGGGGTGATCATAGAGTCCCAGCGACCACAGTTAACAATAAGAGAAAAGTAGGGAGATAAGACACATGGCTGGAAGGTAGGGGCTCAATATCTGGAGTCCCCAGTTGGTGTATCATTATTATAAATCATTAGGCCTTATGTTATAGGGGTTAATAATATAGGCTGAGGAATAAGATGGATCAGTATTTGTGTCAGGGCTATGATCTAATGTAAATTACTTAACACATCTATAAAATGAAGATATTAATAATATCTATCCCATAGGGATGTACCTCACTTATGACCAGGGTAGCTATCACTATTATCCTGTCTACCCAATATTTACCTTCATGACCAGCATGCTCCCCCTTTTCCATGAGTTGTAGGATTTGCAACAGGAAGAGGTTTTCCCCTCCTAAATCCTAGACTTTACTCTCCCAGCACTTCTCCCTCCCATATAAGAACTTCTCAGATAACCCTCGGTTCAAATCTTTCCTCTTCTACTTTTTTTTTTTAATTTTTTTATTGTTATGTTAATCCCCATACATTACATCATTAGTTTTAGATATAGTGTTCCATGATTCATTGTTTGTGCATAACACCCAGTGCTCCATGCAGAACGTGCCCTCCTCAATACCCATCACCAGGCTAACCCATCCTCCCACCCCCCTCCCCTCTAGAACCCTCAGTTTGTTTTTCAGAGTCCATCGTCTCTCATGGTTCTTCTCCCCCTCCGATTTCCCCCCCTTCATTCTTCCCCTCCTGCTACATTCTTCTTCTTCTTTTTTTCTTTCTTAACATCTATTGCATTATTTGTTTCAGAGGTACAGATCTGAGATTGAACAGTCTTGCACAATTCACAGTGCTTACCAGAACACATACCCTCCCCAGTGTCCATCACCCAGTCACCCCATCCCTCCCACCCCACCCCCCACTCCAGCAACCCTCAGTTTGTTTCCTGAGATTAAGAATTCCTCATATCAGTGAGGTCATATGATACATGTCTTTCTCTGTTTGACTTATTTCGCTCAGCATAATACCCTCCAGTTCCATCCACGTCGTTGCAAATGGCAAGATCTCATTCCTTTTGATGGCTGCATAATATTCCATTGTATATATATACCACCTCTTCTTTATCCATTCATCTGTTGATGGACATCTTGGCTCTTTCCACAGTTTGGCTATTGTGGACATTGCTGCTATAAACATCGGGGTGCATGTACCCTTTCGGGTCCCTACTTTTGTATCTTTGGGGTAAATACCCAGTAGTGCAATTGCTGGATCATATGGTAGCTCTATTTTCAACTTTTTGAGGAACCTCCATACTGTTTTCCAGAGTGGCTGCACCAGCTTGCATTCCCACCAACAGTGTAGGAGGGTTCCCCTTTCTCCGCATCCCCGCCAACATCTGTCATTTCCTGACTTGTTAATTTTAGCCATTCTGACTGGTGTGAGGTGGTATCTCATTGAGGTTTTGATTTGGATTTCCCTGATGCCGAGCGATATTGAACACTTTTTCATGTGTCTGTTGGCCGTTTGGATGTCTTCTTTGGAAAAATGTCTGTTCATGTCTTCTGCCCATTTCTTGATTGGATTCTTTGTTCTTTTGGTGTTGAATTTGATGAGTTCTTTATAGATTTTGGATATTAGCCCTTTATCTGATATGTCATTTGCAAATATCTTCTCCCATTCTGTCAGTTGTCTTTTGGTTTTGTTGACTGTTTCCTTTGCTTTGCAAAAGCTTTTTATCTTGATGAAGTCCCAAGAGTTCATTTTTGCCCTTGCTTCCCTTGCCTTTGGCGATGTTTCTAGGAAGAAGTTGCTGCGGCTGAGGTCGGAGAGGTTGCTGCCTGTGCTCTCCTTTAGGATTTTGATGGACTCCTGTCTCACATTGAGGTCTTTCAACCATTTGGAGTCTATTTTTGTGTGTGGTGTAAGGAAATGGTCCAGTTTCATTCTTCTGCATGTGGCTGTCCAGTTTTCCCAACACCATTTGTTGAAGAGACTGTCTTTTTTCCATTGAACATTCTTTCCTGCTTTGTCAAAGATTAGTTGACCATATAGTTGAGGGTCCATTTCTGGGCTCTCTATTCTGTTCCATTGATCTATGTGTCTGTTTTTGTGCCAGTACCATACTGTCTTGATGATGACAGCTTTGTAGTAGAGCTGGAAGTCCGGAATTGTGATGCCGCCAGCTTTGCTTTTCTTTTTCAACATTCCTCTGGCTATGCGGGGTCTTTTCTGGTTCCATACAAGTTTTAGGATTATTTGTTCCATTTCTTTGAAGAAAGTGGATGGTATTTTGGTGGGGATTGCATTGAATGTGTAGATTGCTCTAGGTAGGATTGACATCTTCACAATATTTGTTCTTCCAATCCATGAGCATGGAACGTTTTTCCATTTCTTTGTATCTTCCTCAATTTCTTTCATGAGTATTTTATAGTTTTCTGAGTACAGATCCTTTGCCTCTTTGGTTAGATTTATTCCTAGGTATCTTATGGTTTTGGGTGCAATTGTAAATGGGATCGACTCCTTAATTTCTCTTTCTTCTGACTTGTTGTTGGTGTATAGGAATGCCACTGACTTCTGTGCATTGATTTTATATCCTGCCACTTTACTGAATTCCTGTATGAGTTCTAGCAGTTTTGGGGTGGAGTCTTTGGGATTTTCCACATAAAGTATCATATCATCTGCAAAGAGTGAGAGTTTGACTTCTTCTTTGCCTCCTCTTCTACTTACTAGTTGGTTGACACTGACCAAGGTAAACACTCTGGGCCTCAATCTCCTCATCTGTAAATGAGATTATTTATACTTACCTCCCAAGGATGTAGTGAAGTTTAAATCAGACAATTCATATAAGGCATCTAGAACACAATAGATGCCAAGTAGTTTTCCTTTATTTATTAATTACTTGCATACGTGTGCCAGTCCTTGTTTTAAATACTTTGGAAGTTTTAATTCATTTAATCCCATTTTTTAAATTAACCCTACCATTATTATTTTATAGACAATGCAAGGAAAAGTTGAGAAGTTCAGCAAGTTGCCCAAGATTACACTGCTGGTACATGGTGGGAGTGAGATTTGAACCCAGGCAGTCTGACCCGGGTTCTGTTATCTTAATCATTTTTTCCTCTCTCATCTACTTCTTACCAGAAGAAGATGGACATGTGATTAGAATTGAATGAGAGGTTAGGATGCTATCCCCTATCTTTTTAGTGGAGCTTGAGTCCATCCTACTACTCAATATTGTACCAGTCAAATTTGACCAACATTAATGAGCTATGTCTGCCAATTCAACAATAGGAAAATGCCCTTTTCTCCACTCTTTATCTCCTCAGCTTTATTTGTTTCTTAGCCCACTTGGGCAGCGGCATGTGAATTTGGGGGAGAGAATCAATAAAAGCTTGCCAGAATAAATGGTTACAGTTTACTAATTTCCAAATGACCCCATGTAGCATTATTCTAAAGTTTCTCACTATTAAAATCTGTGCTCTGCTGTCTCAGAAGTGACCCCTCTGGCTAAGAAGGCCATCAAGAATATGTGGCATCTCAACCATCTCCCGCCCACAGACCAGCCTGATTAATCCCGATTGAGTCTTTGGAAAGCACACAAATATAAACTATTCATTTATTTCAAATCGGCGGGCGCCGTGGGGAAGTTATCACATATAATCTAGTGTTAGTCTATCCACTGCATCATAAAAATTAATTTGTCTAATTAATGACATTAGTACTTTTATACATGCATAATTCATATTAATTGATAGGTCTGCCTAAAAAGAATACCTTTTGGAAGAAAAATGATCCCATTAGCGCAAGTTTAATCCAAATCAGGGCTGACAAAGCATGGAGGCTTCAAGGCGTATCTTCAGCTTTGTTAATTGTCATAAGCATTCTAAATTGATTATTCTTACATTAGCATGAGACATTTCATTCATCAATGCTTTGCTGTAAAGGAAATTTGTCTAATGGATTTGGGTAGCTCAACTAAATAAGTAGTATTTTTTTTCCAGGGTAGCTGGAGGGGCATTTGAAGCATATTAATTCACTAATACTGGAGGGAAGAAAAATTAGCAGTGGAAATATATAGAAATATCATACAAAATTAGATTTCTGACACTGAATAATTTTTGTGATATCTATTTCAATGGTAATTGAGTGAGCGTGCCTGCACTTTTATTGCTTTTCTGTTTTGCAAGCTCCATGATAAACAGCTAATGTTAATATTTCTTATGAGTTATGTTCCTGCACCTGATAGGGCCACAGGGGTATGAAGTGGAGGATGAATGAGATGAATATGCTTTTTTGGGGGGGGGGTACTGCTAGAAGGCACAGGGATTACACAAGGATTGGCCATAGTGCCATGGACCTTGGGCTTCTGGGAAAATCATCTGCAGCCAACTAAGCCATGGAAAGACAGTAAACACAGATTTGATTATGTCCCTGTTCAGAGAGCCTAGAGGTCTGGAGATTCATTAAATTTGGGGGCTGCCTCTTCTTTTTTTAGGACTCATTGAGGAATTCGTTTTAATGGCCAAAACCAAAATTACTGGTTCATGGCCAAAGATTTACGCAAAGATTTGTTGCGATCCTCTGTTTGGGAAGCAATAAGTTAAGAATGAGCTAGGCAAATATATTTAACAGTTGCTTCTATCCTCAATTTGGACTGTGTAGACAACTTCCACACTATGGGTTTGGGGCACGCCTAAGCAGTTTGTCTGGGGGCAGCCATACTTGTGCTGTAAAGATCTTAGTTAGCCGGGGTTGTCCATGATAGTCTCCTCCTTGGAGTATCTCCTTCTCCTACTTCTCCTTCTCCTCACCAGAATGGATTTGAGGTATATTTCCAATACTTTAGACTGTCACAGGCACTGGAGACAGCCTACCTGTATTAGAGTCTTTGTAAGCTACTCAGAAACTGTGACCTTGGGCAAGTTGCTTGATGTCTTTGAGCTTCAGTTTCTAATAGCAGCAATTTCATTGTGGTGTTGTGATAATCATGTAAATGAAATAATGCACACACAAAGGGTTTAGGATTATGCCTGGCTCATCACAGCTGTCCAATAAATTGAAACAAATATTATTTGCTATTATTTGGCTGAACTAAAGAGACAAAGAGAGGTTTTCTTGTGTTTTTACTCTTTTTTAAAATTTCCCTTTCCTCCTTTCCTGAAGGATTTTTGACTCTAAGTAGCATTTTTTTCATAATCTCAATTTCCTGTGAGTTTCGGAGTGGACTCTTTCAGTCACTTGGCCCTCACAGAAGTTCTGGGCAAGGAGAAAGTGTTAGCCACCCCCATGAACCTTCCAGAGACTGTCACAGTCATTGTGACAAGTATATCACTTACTTCAAGGCCTCTGTACTTTGTCAAAAGAGCCAGGCTTGCAGGGTAGATTAAACTCAGGTTTCAGATTTAGATAAACTTGAATTGGAAACCCCTCTCATTCATTCATTCACTAATTTATTCAGTAGATCTCGAATGAGTACCTATTACGTACCAGGCACTGTGCCAGGTCTTAGGGATACTGACATGCACTCAAGGAGCTGACATTCTAGTCAAGTTGATGGAAAATTTGCCGGTGAACACTGGCATAATGAAGAAAATTGAGAGAGAGAAGCTCTGAGAAGGGAGGTAGACCAGGAAGGTGGTGCAGAGTGGCTGGGCTGTGGGCAGAGCGGGTGGGGAGATTTCTTGAACAAGGATGGACAGAAGAGGACTCTGCTATGGAAGCAGATCCACGAAAAGGAGCCCTCTTTCCAGGCAGAGGGAACATCAGGTGAAAAGCCTCTGCAGGAGGAAGGTCCTTGGCACATTTAAGGCACAGAAAGGAGGGTGTGACTGCAGAATTGTCATCAAGGGGGAGGGTGATAGAAGATGAGTCTCAGGGTAGGCAGGGACCTGAATCAAACCCATCTCTGCCATTTACTAACTATATTTTCTTGGGAAGATTTCATAGACTTCTCTAAGCCTCAATTCCCTCTTCTCCAAGATGAAACTGATCATGTTTGTTTTCTCACAGGGTTTTCTTCATGAATAAACAAGATATCTCAAGATTAGAGATAAATCTGGACTCATAAAATGTTGTTCCCTTGTCTCCTTCTTCTCCCTGAGTACCACTCGGCGACCAATATTGAAATATTTCCATTCTGTTGAATGGCCCTCACCTAATTTATTTTGGGGTTTTCACACAATCCAGTAGACAGTTGCATATTTCCTTCAACCAGAGAAACCGTTCTCTAGTTCATGACTGTATGTCTCTGTCAACAAGACCGTGAGAGTCTGGAATAAACAGTGAGGACCAGAAAGAAGCCTGCCCCCCACAGCTCCCCACTTCTAAGGCAGAGCTGCTACAGCCCACATCCTCGCCACATCTTTGGGTCTGTTCATCTTCTAGTGTCCTGCGCTCACTGCTGGCTCCTCTGGGATGTTTTCAGAAAACTCCCTCCAGGCCCCACATATCCCAAGATGTTCTCCCTGACCCCTCAGAAGTGGAATCATTTCTTCTCTAGGCTCTAATCTCTGATCTTTTTATTCTAATAGCTAATGATTTTCACATCCATTTTCAGTCTGTTCACCAACCTCTCTGTTTAGGTCTCAAGTTACAACAGAAACGAAACACTTCCTAAAGTTGTTCATTTTGGTTTTCAGTAGACAGAATTTGGGAAGGATAGAGATATTACATGTCCCACAACTAAAATATACCAGATGTGTGGCTTTATTCTGGTTTTTAACATATAATATTCCTGTTTTCCTAAATGTAACTTAATATTGCTTTCAGCATGGAATGTGATACCCAAATTAGACAAAACATAAGCCATACCACTCCCTGAATATATATTTATACATAGACTAATGGAAGGGGCTAGGACAAATGATCTGTGTTAGATATTCCAAATGTGAAAAAATGAGGCTTGTAGCGATAGATTTAATAGCTATTGGGGGAGTGCTTACAATAATTGGTTATTGTTGAAAAGAAATGTCAGATATCATTATTGGCATTTACAATTTTAATTAGCTTGATCCCTGAGTCTAATATGTTATATCTTCCTCTTTTCAATTTTTTTTTTTTCTGGAAGAAATAAAACCAATAGGCTCTCACAGTTATTTAAGGAAATGTTATTAAGACCCACAATGCTGGGATGTACTAATAGTTTAATGGATAAAGAATATGGGTCATTTTTCATGTTAAAACACAGCCTTGGAATGAAATACTCCCCCCATTTCCAACAGAGCCAGAGCAGCAGAATGCACTACTTCCTCAAAGCCCTTGGTTTGTTCAAGGTTTCCTGTAGTTTTTGATCTCTGTGCCATCCATTCTTCACCACCCATCCTTGTTTGAAGGAAGAGGATGAATGAGGACAGCTCCAGGAGATTCTGAGTGGAGGAACTGAACGCTGTGTGAGGCATGGCTCTGAAGCTTAAAAGGCAAGGCATTGTTCCTTCCAGGCACCGCTGGAGTTAGAAGTTTCCTGTTTGTCTGCAGGTGGTTCTATACATTTATTGGTAACATCCTACACATGCCCTTTCATTCTACAAGGTGTTTAATAAAACCAAAATATACATAATTATCGGAGCCATCTATAATCATCTCCACATAGAGCATTTTGCTGGTGATGTGTAGTATCTGCTTTTCCTAAGCTGTAACACTCCTAACTCACATACCTCAAGCGATCACAAGGTAATCTCTTTTCTGAAGCAAACAATTTGGAACGTAGATGGGTTTTCAAAGACTACTTAAGTATTTATCCATTGTGATCTTGTGACATAATGAGGAATATATACTTTAGTGTTCATCCCCAACTCTTGGGCAGAGCTCTTAACACCCTTGAAATTTCCTGTGCAATAAAGGTACTAGGAGCATCTTTTGTTCTGGTATTTGTTCTTTGATTTTGGTTCCTGGCACAGAGCTCCTAAATTTCTTGGAATTTCTTGGATGATAGGAGAATTTTTTTTTTTAAAGGTTTTATTTATTTATTTGACAGAGAGAGACACAGCGAGAGAGGGAACACAAGCAGGGGGAGTGGGAAAGGGAGAAGCAGGCTTCCCACTGAGCAGGGAGCCCGATGCGGGGCTCGATCCCAGGACCCCGGGATCATGACCCGAGCCGAAGGCAGACACTTAACGACTGAGCCACCCAGGTGCCCCGATGATAGGAGAATTTTTGTTCTAATGAGGTGACTCTTGAGGTTCCAGATAGCTTCAGGATGGAAGCTGGCCCTCAGACAAAACCATTATTAGAAGCTTAGAAATTTCAACCCCACCCAGTATCCTCTGAGAAGGAGAGGGGCTGGAGATTGAATTAATGATCAGACCTTTGTAATGAAGCCTCCCCAGAAATCCCTGAGCTATAGAGTTTGGAGAACTTCCAGTTGGTGAACACTTCCATATGCCATGGGGGTGATACACCCCAACTTCATGGGGGATGAAGCCTATGAGTTCAGGACCTTCTGGACCTTACCTTATGTACCTCTCCATCTGGCTGTCCATCTGTAGCCTTTACCATATCCTTTATTATAGTGTTTTCCTGAGTTCTTTGAGACATTTCAGCAAATTCTCGAACCCAGTGAGGGGGTTGTAGGTATCCATTATGTATAGCTGTTTGGTTGGAAGTACAACCTGGGACTTGTGATTGTCATCTGAAGAGGGGCCAGTCTTGTGGGACTGAGCCCTTAATCTGTGGGTCTGTGTTAACTCCAGGTCGCTAGTGTTAGAACTGAATTGAATTGTAGGACACCCAGCTGGTGTTAGAGAACTAGTTGGCAGGGGAAAAAAATGACTTATTTGGTGACCAGAAGTATTGTGAGGGTTCTGGGAGTAGAGAACAGAGGAAAAATAGAGACTTTTTCCTTTTACACACACACACGCACACACATACACAATTTATATACTATAAGTATCATGCATACTATATCCTTGAATAACTTATTCAAACATCATGGTACATGGAATTTTAAATACGAAATTCTGAAGCCAGACAGAAAAGCTTTTACATCAGTCTTGCTTGGGGACTACTAATGTTACATTATACTGGTGACTAAGGACAATATAACCAATACAAAGCCCATTGGCTTCCTTGTAACATTTGTTGGGACTTGGGGAAAGGAGGCTTATATATCATATGTTTCAATATTTAAAATTATAAATCAAGCTAACAAGCTGTTTATATTTTTTAAGATTTTATTTATTTATTTGAGGGATAGAGTGAGTGAGAGAGAGAGCACATGAGCAGAGGGAGAGGGAGAAGCAGACTCCCTTGCTGAGCAGGGAGCCCGATGTGGCGCTCGATCCCAGGACCCTGGGATCATGACCTGAGCTGAAGGCAGACACTTAACCTACTGAGCCACCCAGGCACCCTGCTAACAAACTGTTTCATATGTTCTATCCTTGACAAATATAAAGCACAATTTCTCAAAGTCACACAGCAGAATGTGGCAATTCCCTGAGAGTGAACTTCTAGCTCCACCTGCGGTACACAGTCTACCTTCTTTTCCTTCGCCGGTTTCCTCCCACATAGACGGAGCCTCTAGCTTTTGAGTGTGGACAGTCTGGCCTGCATTTCTAATCTCCTTCTCCTTCTCTCTCTCTTTAAGGAGCCACCCCTTCAGGCCTAGGCATAGGCACACTGAGTGGGGCCACCCACCTTTGGAACAGCAGAGCCCAGGAAGCGGACTCAGGAGTAACTGGTTAGGGGATATCAGGGTCCTGGGTACGTGCAGTGTGGTCCAGGTAAGGGAAAGAACTTAGCTCAGGGCCAATTCCTTGGCCTCTGTGGTATTTTGGCCAGAGGAGGCCAGAGTCAAGACACTTTGAAGGATGAGGCTTGGGGCTAAGGGTAGTATTGAGGAGTCTCTTTACATGGTTGAATTCATTATCTGGATGTTTTAGCCTTACAAGCTCCGTAGAAATAGGTCATTTTAAAAATTAGAGATGAGTTTAGCTTTTATCAAATTATCCAGTAAGCAAGTTGTCTCTTCATTGCCATTTCTTCAAATAGACCCAAACTGTATAGTTCATTCCTTTTGGGATGGGAGGATATGAGATCTCACTTTATTGGAAAGAATGGGAAATTAAAAAAAAAAAAAAGACATTCTAGTATGGCTTATGGAAAGAGTAAGAGAAACTCAAAAGATGGAGGTACTGTACTATTGGCTAGAAGAAGAGATTACAAAAGTTTTGGAAAAGCCAGCCTCAATCTTAACTCTTATCAGAAAGATACTTCCATCATGCTTCAGTTCAGGGGCCTTCATCTTGTCCAAGTCGGTTGCATGTTCTTTGATGAAATTTCTGTGCCTGCTCACTTAATGGGTCTCAAGGAAGTCACATAAGTGAAGGTCGTTTGTGTCAGTGTCTAATTTCTACAAGTTCAGTAATGGTAGAGTTCCGTTTATTTTCCCCAAGTGTAATGAATACTGTATAAGCCTGTGTTCTCGGTCATTGACGTCAGGTTTCTTGATGATCGGAAGGAAGAGTTAACCCCTTGTTGGCTCGGCATCAGGCATCCATTTCCTCAGCACATTGTATCTCTGCATGGGATTGGCGGAGAAAATGTTCGGTCAAGTTCTTCAATGCTACCTACATCTTCTTGGACTGTTGGGTTGAGTGGGCCTGGAATCCCTGGTTGAACTGAGTGGATGAGTCCCTGGCAGGAGTTTGGGAGTACCTGCTGGGGCTGCTGTGTCATCCTGAGCACTTAGGAAGGAGCAGTGGCCACAGCAGGGCGGAAGTCGGGGCAGGACCTGGGAGCAGCCTGAGGCCTGCCAGTCTACGGAGGAGGTGGCTCTGGGTGATTGAGTTTTAATTGTTTTGAAGCAAGAAAACTTCAGAGACAGTCTTTTTAAAAAAATTTTTTATTACAGATTTTTATTTATTTATTTGAGAGAGAGAGAGACAGAGAGAGCACGAGCAGGGGGAGAGGCAGAGGGAGAGGGAAAAGCAGGCTCCCCACTGAGCAGGGAGCCCTGGCTCCATCCTAGGACCCCAGGATCATGACCTGAGCTGAAGGCAGACAGATGCCCCCAGAGACATTCTTGATAGACTATCTGGGCTCAATTCTCTCTTAAGGAGGCCTGAAAAATAGATTCCTCACCCTCCCTGTCCCACTGTTCTTCTGGTTTTATATACATGAATAAGATAGAAAGCTCAGGGAAATTCTTGCCCAAGGATTATAGAAAAGGGATAGATGGTTATCTCAAGTCTACAGGAGCCTCTATGATCCAGAGCTGCCCTCTTCCCCACCCTTATCTTGTAACACTTCCCCTCTTGTTTTCTCCTTTCTAGGCATATGAACCTTCTTTTATGTACCCCCCAAACTGGGTCAGCTCCCACCTCAGCACCTATGCACACACACTTTTCCTCTGCAATGATCTCTCTAGACACCACTGGACTCCCTCCCCACTCCGCCTTTGCCCAGCTCACTCCTCTCTATCCCTCAGGTCTAAATTTAGGAGCAATGTCCTCAGGGACCCTTTTGCTTATCCCTCATGTTACATTAAGTCCCTTGCGATGTGCTGCTTACATAGTATTCTTGAGCGTGGACTTTGTGGGGCTATGTATACTCCTAATTATTTGATGACCTCTTCCATTTGTTTAATGTCTGTGTCGCCAACCAGACTGTCAGAACAACCTGAGAACACTGCTCGCTGCCTGGCACAGTGTGGGTGCTCCGTATACCTGCTCTGTATACATAGATATGCATTGGCATATACACAGTGTAAATATTTGACTCGAGGCCTGACGGCCAAATGGAGGAACATCTCTGTCTTTGGAGGGAGACATCAAAGAATAGTGTAAAGGACTTTGGTCTGAAAGTCAAGAATCCTAGGCCCTAGTCCCAGGCCTAAAGATAATTTCTTGGGTGACTTAGAAAGGTTATAAGAAGAAAAAGTGCCTAGAAATTCCTAATATCATGGCAAAGTAAGACAAGAGAGGAGAGAAGAATTATTTGATTCAACCATATAAAATAGCTGATTTTGACTTTTTTTTTTTAAACTTACTGAAGTGGCAATTTCATAGGGTTTAAACTAAGGGAATAGAAGGTCTCCATAGTATCCCCATTCAGCTCTGTCATGGGGTCATTGAGCTTTGTCTGCAAAGCCTGGGGTCCCATTCTTAAGGGAATTTTCTTCCAAGATGGTGGGGTCAGACGATGGAGAAGAAAATCCACTGTGTCCAGGACACAGAGAACTGGCCCTCGCTAATCCTTTTGGGCAAAGAAGGCAGGCTGTGGTAGCTATTGCACCATAATCACATTTCCTCACTCCTGGTCATCAACCCCAAATCTTCACTTTTAACATGCTTTGAAAAAATGATCTTTTCCCATGTTCTCACGCCTGCCCCTCGGCCTTTGTGAAGCAATTTCCACAGAAACAATGGTCTGCCACCAAATAAGAGTTTACTAAGAATAAAAATTGAATTTCGTCTGCCAGTTGACAAGCTGATTGATCTGGGGGCTCTCGTGACTGAATCCTCTCCTAAGCACATTCTCATTTATCATGTGCAAGATTGTTTCAGAATCGATAGCAGCCCAGCGCAGACGCGTCTCTGCTGGGGACCCATCAGGGCCCACAGCTTTCCCTGTAATACTGCTAATTTTTTTGACAGAATTATTTCAACAGTTAAATCGTTCTATGTCTGTTGACCGCAGACTTTCACTGGAGTCATTTGTTGAGGTCATAATTTTTAATATACTTCTTGTAAATGCTGAACCTTAAGGAGTTTGCCCTTTTCCCCCATGAGGTTCATTTCTTGCCCCCACTATTCTTCCTAAAAAAAAAAAAATCTGTGTTTGGGAGTTATGTTATACTTCAGGATGTCATTCAGGCTTAACTCTCTACAACTGATAACAAAGGACACACCATACAGAAGTAGGAGTGAGGCAACTTGACCTCAGAGCTAGCACTGCTTGGATTAGCTGTGTGGCTTTGGCAACTGTCTTTCCCTCTCTGGGCTTCATGTTAAAAAATTGAGTCAAATCAATTCTTAAGTACACTCTCTCTTGGACAGACTATTTGTCCAAGTCAGAGAATATAAATTGGAGTTTCATGAGTGGGATTGGGCCTACAGATGGGTTTCATTTGGCCTCCAAACTAACTGTTTTTCCTTTGTTAATTTGACTCAGCTTTTTTTTCCTACCTTCAGAAAGTAATTTGTTAATACTGTAAATTTGCATACACTACAACTCACTTTTTTTGGGTGTGTGCTCTTTTTGGTATAAGTTTTGACATGTGCGTGCATTCTTGTACCCACTGCACACAGGATCTAGAACCAGTCCAACATCCAAAGAATTCCTTCATGCTTCTCCCTTATAACCAAGCCCTGCCCTCACTCCTAACCTCTGACAGCCAGCTCTGCTCTCTGTTCCCATTGTTTTGCCTTTTCTAGGATGTCATATAAATAAAATCATACAGTTACGTCACCTTTTGAGACTGAGTTATTTTACTTAGCATAATGCATTCGAGATTAATCTATGTCGTATGTGTCACCAATTTGCTCCTTTTAATTTCTGAATAGTATTCCATTGCATGGCTAGACCACCGTTTGTCCATTTATCTCCTGAAGGGTATTTGAGCTCTTTCAAGTTTGGGACAGTTATGAATAAGGCTGCTCTAGGCTGTGTCCAGTTTTTCATTATGAACATGTTTTTAGTCCTCTGCTATAAATATGTAGAAGTAGGATTGCTGGGTCATACAGTAAGTGTGTTTTTAACTTTTTCAGGAACTGCCAGAGTGTCTTCCAGAGTGACTGTGCCATTTTGTAGTCCCTCCAGCCGTGCATGGGAATTCCTGGCTCTCTGCATCCTCACTGACACTTGGTACTGTCAGCACTTTTTTTTTTTATTTGAATCATTCTGATAGGTGTGTAGTAGTGTCTCGTTGTATTTTTAATTTGCATTTCCCTAATAACTAATGACATTGAGCATCTTTCCTTGTATTTATTCAGCTCCATAGATCTTCTCCGGTGAAGTGTCTATTCTGATATCTTGCCTGTTTTGTTTTTTTTTTTTAAATTGGGTTGTTTATTTACTTATTGTGTTTTATGAGGTTTTTTTTCTAAATGTATTTTAGATACAGGTCTTTTGTTGCATATGTGACTTACAAATAATTTCTCCCGGCCTGTGGCTTGTCTCTTTACTCTCTTAATTGTGTTTTTCATGGAAAAATGGGAAAAGAGAAGTGTTTCATTTTGCCCAAAGTCCCCATCATTTTTCTATTTATCATTTCTTTTTCTTTTTTGTATTGTGCTTTTGAGGTCAAATTTAAGATGTCTTTGACTAAGCCAAAGTCATGAAGATTTAGTTCTATGTTTTATAGTATTATGTTTTATGCTTGGGTCTGTGAGCCAATTCAAATTAATTTTATCTACGGTGAGGTGTGGGTCAAGGTGTTTTGTGTTTGTTTGTTTGTTTGTTTTGCATATGGATATCCAGTTTTTTACAGCACCATTTACTGAGAATGCTTTCTTTCCTCCATTGAGTTGTCAAAAATTTAAAAATCAGTTGATATTTATGTGCACCAGAAAATTTCTGGATTTTTAAGTTCTATTCCATTGGCCTGTGAGTCTCGGTTTCCACCAGTACACCCTGTCTTGACTCCCATAGCTGTATGGTACAGCTTAAAATTTGGTAGTGTGAGTCCTCCAACTTTGTTCTTTTTCAAAATTGTTTTGACTATTCTAGTTCCTTTATCTTTCCATATAAATTTGGGAATCAGGTTAGTGTGCCTTTACAAGGAATCTTGCTGGGATTTTGATTGGGATCGCATCAAATCTATGAATCAATTTGGGGAGACTTGGCATGTTAACTATATTGACTCTTGCTTTTTTCTTGTGTATCAGCATTATGTAGTTTTAGCATACAGATCCCGCGCATATTTTGTCAGATTTATATCTATAATTTCATTTGGGGGAGCTATTGTAAATGGTACTGTTTGAAAATATTTTACTTACAGTAGTTTGTTCATTGCTAGCACGTAAGTAATACAATTGATTTCTAGATATTGATCTTTTATTCTTCAACCTTGTTAAACTCACTTGGTTCTAGGAGCTTTTGTCTAGATTTCCTGTGCTTTTTCTACATAGAAAATCATAGTATTTGTGAATAGGGGTAGTTTTATTTTTCTTTCAAATCTAAGTGCCTTTTATTTCTTTTTCTATACTTGTTGAATTTGCTAGGGCTTCCAGTATAATATTGAATAGGAGCGTTGACAGTGGACATCCTTGACTAGTTCCTGATCTCTTATGGAGAAAACATTCAATACGATGTTGGCTTATAGGTTCTTCATAGATACTCTTTATTATGTTCCCTTCTATTCCTACTTTTCTGTGAGTTTTTATTATAAATGGATGCCAAACTTTGCCAAATGCTTTTTCTTCATCTATTGATGTGATCATATAGTGTGATGAATTGCAGTGATTGATTTCTGAGGGTTGAATTAGGCCTGCAATCCTGTGATAAACCCCACTTGATTCTGTAGCAGATTTTAAATGAACACTCTGAATTTTTAGTTTCTCTTAAAAATTCAGAAGATCTGGCAACACGGAGTCAGAAATCCTGCCTGGTCACAAACTAGAGGTGAAGAGAGGCCATCCTCTGGTAGACTGGCAGGTGCCCTTGGTAAACCACAGTAGAGGCCAGAGTTAAGACTTATTTACCATGGCATGTGCACTCTTGGTTTTTGTAGGGCAAAGAAATATTTATGATGATGTCTCCAAAAATGTGGAAAGCAAATGATAGACAAAGAATATTGTGTATTTCAAGGAAAATGGAACAAAGCATATAATTTCAGGCATGTGGTCTGTATTCACAGGTATTTTTCTTATCCCTGCCTACTTCTATCCCAGTTATCACCACCTGTGCCCCTGTAGGCATCTGGATTTGAAACTGTAAATGAATAGTCCAGGTATCACTCTCCTATATGTTCGGCACACAACCATGCCAGACCTCAGCTTTACTCATGATTCTAAAAAACTAATCAGAGTTTCTGAAAGGATATGCAGTAAAACCTAAGTGTTCCTCTCATTCTTAAATCCACACACCCTGGTACCTGTGCCCAGAGGAGACCACTTTTCCCAGTCTCTTGACTATGCATCTATAGCACTTGTACACAAAGGAGGATGCACTACACATTTTCTCACCTTGCTGTTTTTCATAAATACAGCACAGTGCTGTAAATGTGTTTTCTCTTCCTTAGGATTTTCTTACTAACATTTTCTTTTCTCTGGCCTACTTTATTGTAAGAATAGCATATATAATACGTATCACATACAAAATATATGTCAATCAGCTGTTTATGTTATCAGTAAGGCTTCTAGTCAACAGTAGGCTATTAGTCCTATAGTCAAGGTTTGGGGGAGTCAAAAGTTATACACAGATTTTTGACTGCATGAGGGGTTGGTGTCCCCTAACCTCCACACTGTTCAAAGATCAACTGTATATATTTATATGTATACATATACATTTATATATATTTAAGGTATGTTAGCATAATATGTATTATGCTAGATGGTACTGAGCTTTATTGTGGAAAATAAAGTGGAGTCAGAAGATAGGAAATATTGAGAAATGGGGTTGCAATCTTAAATTGAGTGGTCAGGAGAGGCCTCACTGAGAACGTGACCTTTTTGGGAAGGAGGGAGTTATGCACCTGGATATGCAAATAACTTCCTTCTTTTTAAGTGCAGCATAGTACACTAAGTATATGATGTATGGTACATTTGCCAATCTGCGATAAAGGACTATTAGGTTGTTTCCACCGTATGGCCAATAAACAATGCCACTAAGATTATCTTTGCAACCACTCTTGGCATATATGTGCCAACTTAACTATAGTGGGAAAAATCTTAAAAGTGGAATTACTACACCAGAAGACATGGGTGACATTTCCCATGTCACCACTCGACTGAGTTTGTTATGGATAGGGACCATACCTTAGACATCTTTGAATTTCCTGAGATAAAGGAATTTTGTTTGTTTGTTTGTTTGAACAATTAGCAGCTCAGAACGGACAAGGAGCAGAATGGTTTGAGCATGGCTTTTCATTCTTCCAGTAAGCAAACCAGCTTTCCCAGTTCCCCAAATTATATCCTCCAGCTTTAATACACAGCCACCACCTTGGACTCTAACTGACATGGCTGAGCTTATCTGGGGAAGCTACCTAGGACAGAAAGTGAAAAATCTCTTCCATTAAGCAATAAACAGTATGTTTTCTCCTCTCAATAGAATGGACACTATGTCTTCAGGGTGTTAATCCTTGAAGACTCATCCCAAAGGGTAAAAAGAATAATTCAGGGGCACCTGGGTGGCTCAGTTGGTTGGGCATCTGCCTTTGGCTCAGGTCATTATTTCAGGGTCGTGGGATTGAGCCCTATGTTGGGCTCCCTGCTTGGCAGGGAGCCTGGTTCTCCCTGTCCCTCTACCTGCCACTCTCCCTGCTTGTGTTCTCTCATTCGCTCTCTCCTTCTCTCAAATAAATAAATAAGTAAATAAACAAACAAATAAATAAAATCTTTTTTAAAAAAAGAATCATTCACTTAGCATACTTACGCATTTGCAAACATATAAATGTCTCCTTCTCAAGGCTGTTTCTTTGGCGTATCCAAAGGAGTCTACACATCCTCAAGGTCAAGATAACTAAGGAAGTTGGCACATTCCAAGGACTGTTAAAGTTAAAATCAGCCTCGTTTGGAAAAAAAAATACAAAAAACAACAACTCTTCTGGCCAAGACATGATGGATATGTAGCAACTTAGAGCCCTGATAATATTTTCAGAGGATGTCAGAACATTTACAATTATTCAGTGCTTAGAACTCATTTGCTCCCTGGCATTATCTTTGTCGGTCACAAAAGGAAGTATCCTTGAAGTGGATAGGGAAAGGTCAGCTCATAAATATAATAGGCAAGCTCTTTGCTCTTAGTTTGGTTAAAGGAGGTAAAAATACATATACAAATCAGGAAGTCAACTATAAACAGCTGGATGGTATGCCTGAATTTGTAGGGCCCGAGATGCTTGCTGGCCCCGGGGCCTGGTATTCCCAGGTAGAGCAACAAGAAGCAATTTCTATTAAACCCTCATATCTTACTATTTTTATAACATAAATTGCCGTTAGGTCTTCCCGTGGAAGAGACGATGATGATAATTTACACATGCTGGACAGATAAATGGTTCAATTCTTAGTTACAAGAGACTGTTGACAGTGATTACTGATGCTCATTTCTTTCACGCACATTATGTGGGGCAGGAAACTCCAGGTTTAGAGGCCGTTCATGTTTTTTCAAAGTAAATCAGTCACTCCCATAATAATTATTTATTATTCCACATTGGCAGGCAGTTGGATGCATTTATGACAGCTAAGAGCTTTAGACAAAATGCTGCAAAGTGTTGCAACCGATAAAATATTTTACAGCACGGGAGATAGCAACAATAATTAGAAGGCCTCGGTATTCCGTGAGAGAAAAGATAGCCAGACTTTCCCAGTGGCTCCTGCTGAGTCCTCACCTAAACCCTTGGCTTGTTCAGGACCGAAGTGCCGGTGTTCACCCAAGGTTTGGATTCGGACCATCAGGGATCTTCGTAAAGAGCTTTCTTCCCCAAATATCATCTACCCTCCCATCTGTTCATATGTCCCATTTTTTGTTCACGCATTCAACTTTTATCAAGCATTTTCTATGTGCCAAGTATCCTCCTGAGTGAGACCTGTGTATAATCTTACCTCGCTGGAAGGACCCTTGACCAAGAACCATGTGCATTCCAGTTGTAACTGAGAATGGCATACCCCTTCCAGTCCTCTGTCCAGCCGTATTCCACAGGTTCATCAGAGTTATGTTTCCATGCAAACAGAAAGTTTCAAATCTGGGTTCTTTTGTCACAAGGCTCGGTTGATGTTAACCTTTCTCAAAGCGATTTCTTTTTGAAAACACACCACAAAAGAAAATACAGTGAAAAGCGAAGTTTCAGACCTCGCATTGTTGACTGCCAGTTGCCTCTCTGAGGTACAGGTTGCTTATGTCACCTCTCAGAGGTGTTATATGAACAGTCGGTCCTGCTATGATTCCACATATGTATTCCTGAGAATCACCACACTGTGAAAAAATGCAGTAAAAATCACAGGCCTTATGGGAAAAATGGGGGTGGGGGTGTAAGACTCAAAAGCATCAATAAATATTTTTAAATAAGTAAAAACTGTAAGGATATAATAAAAAAAATACTAGCACAGTGTTACCCATGTTAAATGATTAAGAAATACATAAAAAACTCTAAGTATGGCACTTTACCTTGAAAAGGACCTGGAGTTGGCTTATAGAACTGGTGTTGGAAGGACTGTAGTTTGTGAGTTTCTGTCAATTAGTAGAAGTAGAGTCACCTGAAATCTGATAGAAACTTCAACCACCAGATGTGGATGGGTGTGGCTCCTAACACAGAGTGAACCAAGGTACCTGGTAGATGTCTGACGTGTGTGCATGTGAGTGTTTGTATACTCCTAGAAGGCTCCCATCGGTGGGGTCCAGTCTTCTGTGTTCACCTACCCTTTTTTTGTGTGTAAGAAATTGTGCATGAGCAAAGTTTACATGATGTTCAAATTGTTCTCTAATAGATCAGTCACCTTGGAAAAAGCTTGTGTTTTCAAAGCAAGTATTACAGCAAGACTGAATGTATCTATGAGAATGTGTCTTTTACTCTCAACATAAACTGTAATGTAGAATATCTCCTTTTTTAAATGTTGAAAATACATAAAATGGGAAAGATACGTCACCTTTAATCCCAGAATGACCACAGTGATTTTTTGTACCTTTTTCTATTTTTGAGATATTTAATTTACATATATAATTAACCTTGACTGAGAGAGAGTGTCTGTCAAAGGGATTTGTTGAATTCAAGTAGAGTTGTTTCCATGGTAAATGGTAACACTTGCTCAAGAACTAGTATCATTTTAGGTGGAAACAACCCAAATGTCCACCAATTGGTAAGTGGTTAAACAAATGTGGAATATCCACACGATGGAATATTACTCAGCCACAAAAACAGTGAAATACTGACACATGCTACAACACGGATGAACCTTGAAAACATTATGCTAAGTGAAAGAAGCCAAGCATAAAAGGCCACATAGTATATGATTCCATTCATATGAAAATCCAGAATAGGGAAATCTATAGAGATAGAAAGGAGATTAGTGGTTGTCTAGGGCTGAAGGTGGGGATGGAGAATATAGGATTGATAGGTAAAGGGTATAGAGTTTCTTTTTAGGGAGATGAACATTTCCGAAAATTGACTGTGGGGATGGTTGCCCGTATCTATAAATATACTAAAAACCACTGAATCTCACTTTTTAAGTGTGTGAATTGTATGGTATGTGAATTAAAATATATCTATTAAAAAAAAGAATTTCATTTTAGGTTTTATCCACATGGCACTGTGAGAAGAGGTACTAAGACCTCCCTGTTCTTGGAAGCTCATTAGTGTGATGGGCTCAACCAAGTTTGGTGTGTAGAGGTGATGATTATCTGCAGACCTCTAGATGTCTGGATGTTATGCGTGTTGATCTCCCACCAAGAAGTGTTTTGGTCCCTTTCCACTTCTTTGAGATTTTGGCCATCTTCATTTTGGTATGTTCCTTGGCCTCCTGTGGTATATCCCCATTCTCTTGAGGAAAAGCACAGGAGAGGTTTGTTTTCTGAACTCTCCTGTATCCGGGAATACCTTTCTCTTGTCTTCCCCTAAGCAAGACAACTTAGGTTGTAAAAAAATATTAGATTATTATCACATTTTTCTCCCCGAAGTCTGCAGATTTAGGTAATACTATCTTTGGCCTTTCAACGTTTCAGAGAAGTTTAAGAGCAGCCTGATTTGTTTTCTCTGAAGAAATCATGAATTTTCTGCTTGGATACTTACAGTATTTTTCTTTGTACTTAGAATTTTGAAATGTTTCCAAGGTGAGATTTAGTATTGGCCTTTTTCATTGATTTTTGCTGGGACTGTAGAGAGCCATTCTGATATGCATGTGTTTTATCAGCTCAGAAGGCTTGATGTCTACGAGTATTTGCTACAGTTCCAATTGTTTTGATTTCTCCCTTTAGAAGATTTGTATTTTTAACGTTTTTAAAATTTGTATTTCTATTCTTTATCCTCCACGGCTATTATCTTGAATATTGTTTTTACCCTTGTGTTATTTTCTTTTGCATGTTTAGGAGAGCTTCTCAATTCTATCCTCCACTCACTGACATACTTCATGCTGCCCCAGTTCTGCTTTCACTACCCCTTATGAGAACTTATGATGCTCTATTTTTAATTTTTCCTTTCATCCTAATCTACTCAGGTCTTTATGACTTTCTAATACAGCTTCAAAGAAGCTATGTCTTATGGTTTCCTTTTAAATAAAAATGGATTTAAAAGGATATAGGGTTTTTATAATAAATAATTTTCAAAATTCTGTTTTTCCTTTAGATCTTTATTTCCTCTTTATTATTTCACAGGTCTTAATTTTCTTATGGACTCAATCACAAATGAGACAGTAGAGCAGAGTTCTTAAAAGTAAAGGCTCAGATATTTGACAGTCTGTGTCCAAATCCTAGCTCTCTCAGTGACTCTCTATATATCTTTGGTCTAGTTAATTATACCCTTCTGGTTTAAGATTCATCATTTGTATGACAGGAATATTTATACATGTAATGGAGCTCTTTTCAGTATTAAATGAGATAATACATGGAAAGCACTTAGTGCAGTGCCTGACATACAGTGAATGCAAAGCATACACACACACACACACACACACACACACACACACACATATTTTTCAATTGAGAAGAAATCTACCTGGATCCAGAATATGGCAACAAACAAAGTGTATCGACTTTCTCCTTGGTTCTGCTTTCTTTCCTAGGTCTAGAGCTAGACAGTAGGTTCTTGGGCCCACAGCCTAGCAGATTTTTTCAACTGTGGCTCTGCCTACTGGGGTTCACGTCCTTCTTTCAGTGCCTAGCACTATGATCCTCTGAGCAAATGGGATGCATGAACTGTTCCTATCATAGAGTATTCTATCTTCTCTTTACCTATGGCTCCTGGCCAGTCAACATATTATTCCTAGTTTTCCTTCCCCTTTATATTCAGGTAGTCTCCAGAAGTTATCATCTATGAATGGAGATCAAAGGACAGTCATTCATAAGAGCTGATGAAGGAGATCCACAAGTCCAGTTTTTTCAACTAGAAATATTCATGGAAGTAAAGAGACAGCAGTTTTCTGGTTGGTATAGTTCTTGGAATTTTGAACTAGTGAAAAGCAGCAAAAGTCAAAATGAGAAATCTTTCTATTCTTGGGTTCTTCAATCCTGTTGTGTTGCCTTTGGTCTGTGAAAGTTGATTCTAGATTCTATCTGTTGATTGGTAGACCTAATTATTGGTGATGGTGGTGAGGTTCTTGCCTTCTCTCATATTCTGCTCAACCTCAGAACCAGCAAAAGGCTTGTAAAGCCTAAACATGTGTGCGATTAGGTCCTTTGATGTTTGTTGCATCCTGGGAGTTCTTTTGAGGGGCTGATTGTCTCTTGCAACAGTCTTGCAGAGGCCACTTTCAAAGGGAATCAGTTGTCCCCAGGTCAGAGAATCTCAGAGTCAGACAGGACATTAGAAATTATAGAGCCTAAGCTACTGCCTAGTAGTCAAATTGCCCTTGTACCATCCCTTTCATATGGCTTATCTAGTCTCTTCTTTTTTTTTTTTTTTTATTTTTATTTTTTTTAAAGATTTTATTTATTTTTTTGACAGAGAGAGACATAGCGAGAGCAGGAACACAAGCAGGGGGAGTGGGAGAGGGAGAAGCAGGCTTCCGCAGAGCAGGGAGCCCGATGCGGGACTCGATCCCAGGACCCTGGGATCATGACCTGAGCCGAAGGCAGACGCTTAACGACTGAGCCACCCAGGCGCCCTATCTAGTCTCTTCTTGAACTACCTTCTATGATAGCAAGCTCACTAGCCATCAGCATGGGCCATCCCTTGTTGGACAACTTCCTTAACCAAACTGAGATCTGTCTCCTGAGTATGGTCTTCAAATGAAGAAGAAAGCTATTATGCTGGGGAAGGATATGTGCAGGAGATAGAAAGCCCTTGAGCTATTACAAGCAGAGAGGTATTTAATAAAGGGGCTTAGGTACTTCAAAACTATTTTAAAAATTAGGTGGATCAGAAGTCAGGGGATTGATATCAGATTTTTTTTCTAACTTTAACTTTTATTCAACTATAATGTACATACAGAAAATGAAGTTGAGTTTTTACTTCGGGATCAACTGACAGAGAACTGCTCCTATCCCCACTTCTCCACAGCTGTCTCACACCCACAGTTCCCAGGCAGTGGAAACTATAATGGGGCAACTGCAAACACACATACCCATTGTAGGTTGCTTGTCCACCAGCCTTGCCAAGGAAAGATGGCGCTGTCTACTTGCTCCTTTCCACATCTCAGAGGATCCATCTCATCAGCAGAACTCAAATTACAGTGAGTGCTCTGACTGCAACATGGTTTTGGAAAAGTAGTTTTTCATCTTGCCAACCTCTCAAGAATGCATGCTAAAGGACAGTAGACGGTATTAAGAAAGTTATCTGAGCGCTGAATGGACAGAAGTCTCTTGCCAAGTGTATTTCTTCCAGTGTCTTTACTCATGTAATCTCCAGCAGTGGGATTCATGAGGAGAAAGCCCTTGATAAGTTATCAGTGTCTTCTGGGTAGGAGAAATGTTTAACCATTGCAAGACATTCACAGCCAAGTTCAAAATAGTTTTACAGGTTGGTCAAGGATCTGATGAGTAAGGAATTACTGTCAGGGTCCTGAGATTCAATAAGGTAACTGAAGGAGGGACCAGAAAAGGAGAATTAAATAGTATGGAATATATATGGGATTTTGTTCCTCGAGAAAAGATAGCTCCAATGCTTTACTTTACAAATCTTCAGGAAAATAAAGGCAAAGGACCCCAAAGATGGGGCCATCGTTAGATTGTCAAGAGCATTCCTCTCTAGTGGGCATATCATTCAGTTTTGTACCTATAGGCAATGAGCAGCCACCGTGAGCCCCCACCATGAGCACCCCACCATGACCACACTTGACCAGTGGAAAATAGGATGAAATTTATGGGATGCCAAGGACCTTCGCCTGTTCCCTTTCCATCTCTCTGGAGACTAGCAGTATGATCAGGAAGTTTATTCACTTGTAAACACACCTTATTTTTAACATCTTAGTCATATTCAGCTGAGTTATCATTGCTTATGTTATTCAAATGACTCATTTCCTCTTGCAGCCTGCAAATATTAGACATTATCATATCCCATATCTGTCTTATTCTCTGTATCCCTGAGGACTATTGTTTAGTTTATCTAAAAGAAGAGTTTTAGAGGAAAATCATACCAAACGCCAAGATCATGCAAGAAAGAAAAAAGCAAATTGTACATGTAGCTTTTTATTTGAAACCTCAGCACTCTAGAAAGGTTCTGTGAGTGGTCATTGTAGAATATAGATGGATGGCAGCAGTAAAATCAGATCCAGGGAAAAAGCAATCAAATCACCGAGTAGGTCACATTCAAAATATATTATATCAGAAAGGGGGGAAATCTACCTCAGGGTGTATGTTGCCTCCCAAAAAAGATTTCTGTATCCTTCCCTTCAACCTATTTTTTCCTGATGTGATACTACATTTCACATATTTTCCTTTCCTCAGACTGTTTTCTTATTGTTCCATGAAAATCTTATGTTCACTTCTACATTTTTGTCTTTGCTGTTCATAATAGGTGTCAGTGGGGGTCCCATCCAAATGCCCTTTACCAGGCCAGTGCACCCATCCTCCACTGCCAAGCTCTGCCTTGCTTATGAGGTTACCCCCTGATGTCAAGGGCATCCATAACCAATGATTGCCTGGTATGGGACTGAAAAGCCCTGCTCCCTTGCCTTGAAGTGGGGGGCAATTCCATAATGCATCCAAATCTGTATCTCATGCTCTCCTTTCAGGGAAACAGACCTTAGATACTGCTAATGCAGCTTTTTCCTTTTTATGCTTAAAACTATGAGGCCAGGTTCTTTCTGCTTCTCCAGGGTAGTCAAGGTCCACTTTAGTTTCTACTTCCTTCCAGCTTCCTTCCCTGATATTCCCAATTCTAGCTCTCTGTCCTCTCCTCTGAGCTGCTGAGTCCTTCTCAGGCAGTGACACTCAAGTTGAATGCTCTCATAGCTGTTGCTTGTTGGGTTAGCTGCCAGCTTGGCATATATATAAATTGCAAGTCCCTTAGGGTGAATGCTGTTGAGGTAGGCAATGTGAGGTCAACAAAGGGTGTCCATCTAGCTTCATCTGTGGTAGATTTTTCAGGGGGGGGTTGAACTTTCCAAATGAACATCTAAAAACTGAGACATCAGGCCTGAGAACCTGGTTCTGGGATTAAAAGTAGACTATGCATGGGGGACCCTTCTCCAAGTATGTGGACTGATCCTTTTAAAAGCATGGTAGGGCTTGCTTGTCAAGATGGGAATGATTGCCAAGAGTTTCTCAAGATATTTTTTGAAACAATATTCTCTAGGTTAAGTGAGAAGAAAAGATTCAATCTTCAAGTGGATTTGGAAATACACACTATACCCAATGGAAATTCCCAACGTACACCTAAGGCTGTGAAAAATCCTCTAAGCTAAAAAAATCTGTCTAACTTTGTTTAATGTAGTATTTTCCCAGACTTGTGTGACCATAGAATTTATGTTAGCATAACAAGGATTATCTCATGGAACTATTCTTCCATGGAAATCTTTAGGAAAATGCTAGGAGTGATAGTGGTTGTGTTGGGGTGGGATGGAGTGAGAGCTAGGGAGGGTCCCAGTCACCTGGGAGCATATGAGATTTCCATGAACCCATTCTAAACTTGTGTGGCATTGTGTACAAGGCCACTCATCTTCCTTTTCTGTTTGATATTTATCAGGAGAAAACTCATTTGGCTAGAAGCAGCATGAGATGTCTCAGAACTTTTGTCATCCATCCTGTAGATGACATGCTCATGAAACCCCATCCCGCCTCCTCTCCCCAAAGTCAGTGACTCCTCTGGTAACTTGGGATTCAGATTCTACTGAAGTAGGGGGAGTTGTTGCTTCCTGACTTAATGTAGATGCAAGTTGGTTTGGTGTGGGGTTAACCATGGGAGACAGCAGCTGGGTGGAATCTATTTTATTTTGAGGATCACTAGTTTCTAAACCCATTCCTCCAAATGGTGCTCCAGATATTTGAGTACAAATATCATGAAGTCTTAAAAGGTTTATACTTTTCCAAACTATCCAGTTTTGATGAAGTGACTTTAGCTCAAGAGAAGTGGATACAAAACCAACTGATGTTGGTACTATTGACATTCTGGGCTGAATAACTTTATTGCCAGGGCCTATTCTGTGCGCTGGAGGACGTTTAATAGCATCCCTGGCCTCTACTCATTAAATGCCAGTAGCCTGCCCAAAGTGGTGACACCAAAAATGTCTCTAGACATTGGCAAATGTCCCCTGGTGGGGTGGGGGTCGGGGGACAGAATTAGCCCCAGTTGAGAGCCATTGTCCTAACGTGCAATCAGGGTACTGTGTGGTCTTTAAGTCTAGGACCTGCCAGCTAAGGAGGTAGATAAGGCAGTTGAGGAATGTGTAACAAGTTGTAAACCAACTAGCTGAAGGTCCAGCTAACGTTGGCTCTGTGGTGAAGGTTAGAACCTACGACTTCTCACTCCAACCTAATGACAGCCTGTTTGCTCCACCGTGGCAATGACCCTCAGGTGCATGGTTTCTGCCAAAGCCTGTGCCCTTTGCAACCAGACGTGAGAGGACAAGGGGAGGAAGAAGTCCTTATTCCTAAATGGAGAGGACTGTATATGACTCAGTCTCTGGAGGTGAGGAGCCTGTGATGTGTCCTTCCTGGTTTCATCTAGAATTAGGACTGTCTGCACTTGAGCAGCCCAAAGATCATCATGTTCCTCCAGTAGGATTGTTTTAACTCACCATGAGGTTTGGGGATAACGGGTGTTGCGCTAATGACAATCAAAGTGCCCCTTTCCCAGACTCCAGGTCAAAGATGGTCAAATTGACTCTCTTCTGGGCAGCAGATTAACTGTTTCTCCTCTCTTGCTCTTCATATCTGTGTACATCCTGTCTTGAGTTAAAAAAAAAAAAACATTGGCTGGGCAGGACTTGGGGTTGGTAGGGAGCCATGGGCCTAAGCCTCTGTTTATGACACATGTCATATTTCATGGACCACGTCTGGACCCCACCTGCCTCCTTAATCTCCTTGGAATGCTGGTGCTCTCTCTGTGGGCTGTGTGTTATTCTGATGATTTCAGTGGGTACTGCAGTTTCCAATTTCCTAACCTTTCTATTAAAATTAATATTTAGATTTTATAACTTGAAAACTGGAAGAATGATGGGAGCAGTATTTGATGTTTATGTCTCTCAGTCACGAAAATGCTCCCAATTTCACTTGTGCCGGGCCACACACATGTAGTCACAATAAATAGCATTTAACATGTTTACAGAATGGAGAGGATGAGGAGGACTTCTGTTTTTATATTGATGGGCTCAGCTGGGCTGGGGATACTATTGTTTACAATGAGCTACATTTTTTGTTGTTCTGATTTACCCGCAAATTAAATCTTTATTTCAGAAACCAACCCCAGGGAGTCCCCGTAACGAGGGAATGTAATAAACAGCATTAGGGAAGGGCCCAGAGCCGCTGCTCCCTGGTAATTAGTCCAAATGTCTCAATCAGAGTAGTTTTCAAAGTTTTATGGCTGCAGTTTGGCCACAAGTTTATTTGTAAAAGCTGGTTTGGCATTTTGCTCAGGGTGGCCTTTGCCCTTTGGGGAGGGGTGTCAGGGGTTTGTTGACATGGAACACGGGCAAGTCAGACTTTCAGGTTTGCTTGGGGGCGATGCCTATGTTTCTTCTTAGCATCCATTTCTAAACTAAAAATTGTCCAAATTTAAAGAAACTAGGAATGGAAATAAATATCAGGCCTTGGTTTTGAGGACACGCAAGGGAAGAGAAGGGGCCGAGGTTGGGATGGGGTGTGTGGGAGCATTCCCACCCAGGGAAGAGTGACTGTCCTCTAAACCCTGGTGGGAGGGGAAAGGTTATTAAAAAGCTCTGGGTGCCTGGGATGGGGCCTGGGCCCTGCTCAGTACACCACCCCTCTCCCCCAGCTCGGTGGGGAGAAGGAAGACTGGGCCTTGGCAACACCCCCACCCATGCAGAAGTTCCCAGGGGGAGGGAGGCGGCCTGTAAGTGTGAGACCTCCAGGCCTCCCAGAAGAGGGACCAGAAAGCACAGGGTAGCAGGACCAGCTGTGGTCAGATTCCACAGATTCACCCTCCCTGGCAAGGCGAAGCAGGAAATGCAGAGCCCTGCATTTCCATGTACATTTCCCGCCCTCCAGACTTACCTTCATAAGGCCTGTTTCTTTACTCACTTATTAACCCAGTACCATGATAAGGCTAGCCATATTTAGTCATCTGATTTTCTGAGCTGAATGGTAAGACAGGGGTGTAAAGAGGTAGGAGGTTTCTTAGAGCACGATAGATGGACATCTTAAATCAGAAAATCCAGAAAGCACAATGTCTGTGTTTAAGATCCTCTGCCTGCCACTAAGTCACTTAGCCTGGCTGGGGGGCACAATGGAGCTTGGAGAGGAAGAGGGTCAGGCAGATAGATCCCTCCATCCAGTGGGAAGGAGAGTATGATTGGAGGGTGGGAAAGTGTGCAGGGGGAAGAGTTCAAGTGGACTGGTCCCTCCGCACCCATGCCACCATGTTATTTCTTTACTTTTAAATAACATTTTGTAAGACCTATCTCCTGAGGAACCTAAGAAATCATCAGTCCCTGAAACCAAGGGTTTGCAAACTTTTTCTATAAAGAGCCAGATGGTAAATATTTTAGGTTTCTCGGGCCACAAGTCTCTGTCACAACTACTCACTGTGCTGTTAGGGGGAAAAACAGCCGTAAGCCTTACCTAAATGAACGGGCATGGCTTGTGTTGCAATAAAACTTTATTTACAAAATCAGGTGATGGGCGGGATTTGGCCTATGGTTTGCCCACTCAATTTAATCTTTCGTTCCCCCTTCTGCGTTAACTTTTATTCTTTCTTTACTCTCCCTCCCCTAACTTCCTTCCTTTTCTCCTTCCTCTTTCCTCTCTTCTCTCTCTTTTTTCCTTCCTTTCTTCTTTCTCTCAATACAATTTGTGCCATACACTGTGATAGGTACAGGCATCTGTGGAGTTTCTGTTAGGAGCTTCTATTAGGGAATATTAATGAGGAAGCAGATCATTAAAATATTGTAGCTGATGCTAGTTACCCAATATGCACCTCCATTTCTTTCTCACTATTAGACAATTTTGTTCAGGGTGGCAATGTCCCAGATTTTTAAAAAAATCACTTCTCCTGATTCTCTTGTAGTTAGAGGTAGGTGGCCATGTGACAAGGTTCTGGCCAATGAGACACAAGTAGAAGTTCTTCGAGCTAGCATCCCTTCCCAAATGAAAAGGCAAGTCTCTTTGCCTCTGATTCGTGGCCCTTCCATTTTCTTTCCACCTGGAATGCTGTTACGATTCCTGGAAGCGCAGCAGCTCTCTTGCGAGCATGAGGATAAAAGCTATGTGCTAAAAATGGGAGCAAGAAGGGGCAAGGAGCCTGATGACATTGCTGATTCTTGGTACCAGCTCTATACTGCCTACCTCTGAACTTCTTGTTGCCTAAACATCAAAACTTCTTATTGTTTAAAGCTGATACAATAGGATTTTCTCTTACATGCAATCTAAGGAAATAGTAATGGACCAAATTATTATTAGTATAGCAGAGCTATGGATTAACATTTAGTGCTCAAGAATTATTTGCAGGGTCTAAAAAAGAAAATAAACAACCACTCTTAGATTATTGAGGCATCACCTCACTCTGTGTACCTCAATTCTTAGCAATGTTCCCCACCGTTAAAGGAGGCACTTTGCTGACAGTCCAGATCCAGCATTGTTTTAAAAATGATTTATGATTGGGGTGCCTGGCTGACTCAGTTGGTTAGGCATCTGACTCTTGGTTTTGGCTCAGGTCATGATCTCAGGGTCTTGAAATCAAGCCCTACATTAGGCTCAGCGCTCGGCAGAGAGTCTGCTTGAGATTCTCTCTCCCTCTGCCCTCCCCCTGCACTTGCTCTCTCTCTCTCTCTCTCAAATAAAATATTTAAAAAATGATTTATGATGACTGAGTTGTTTACCAACTCTGGGAAACCAGTGCAGTAAGTTTAGGTGTGAGTTGAGGGGGGCAGATCTTGACTCAGTTCTAGAAACGTCTCATTATAAAAAGTTTCTTTCCTCATGCAGCTCAAGACTTAGTCATGGACTCAGTCTGAATTACTCACAGGGCTACTGCCTTTGACTATGTCTTTTGACTATCAGATATGTTGCTTGTTTGGGGACATTAGTACATTAAAAATAATGTGCGTGTGAGCATATTTGTGCATATATACATGCTTTGGGGGGATCGAGGTAATCATGACCACAGCAGCAGATTATCTTTAATGTACAGCTTCAGAAATACCATTTTTAACAGCTCTCAAGAAAGACCTCAATCATCTGTTGAAGACTTTAGTTGAGGCCTCTGTTCCAGCTTAGCAGTAAGGGAAATGGATTAATGTCCACCTTGCTGGTAGGCATCAGTTGGTTGATGAGCTGTGGGCATGATACTTCATTCTCCGAACTTAAGCACACAATTCAAATTCACATATCTTTGGGGGGTTCAGGGGCGAGTTGAGGGACAACTGTGGAATGGAAAGTTACAGAGAAAGTTCTTTGAAGGAGTTTAGTCCAAAGGAGTGTTCCTCAGGAACAAAGGAGAGGGCCACTCTGCCTACTTTTGATTGAAGGTCGATTACATTGATAACATTCCAGAGACACACTCACTTTGATTCCTTCTCCACACTAAATCGCAACAGCATTTAGAAACCAGAGCCTCGGCTTAAATGCCCAGGATTCATGTATTTGTATCATCCATGGGCCATACCTTGCTTGTCAGTAGCTCTTAGGTATTGCTGGCTCTCTTCTGTCTGCTGGACCTCCTTCTCCTACCTTCCTTCTTAGTTTATTGATTTGTGGAACGTGCCCAGGCTCCTGAACATTGCCCAGTTATCTTTTTTTTTGGCAGAGGAATGTTACATTGTGCCACACCTGGGCTGCATTCAGAAGCTTTCTAGGAAACTTCACTGCACTTTGCAGAAGCCCTCAGCTTTTGGGTCAGCATTTTGGAAGGAGAGACAATTGATTCTCTCAGCCTTGCTGAGGCAATTCTTTTTGATGTGTATCAAGTGTGTTTTGACACAATCCCCTGAGTCATTGTGGTTTTCAATATTCCTGGGCCTATAATGAAAGTCAAAGAGAGGGAAATCTTTCCACTTAATGTTGATTTCTGATATTGATGGCACATTAGCCCGTTTGTGTTTCAGAAGCTTCAAGGGATAGAATTAACCCCTTGGGTTTCAGATCAGGTACATCTCTTGTGGGACTGTGGCTGTCAAAAGCCGATACCGTCACTGGAGACAAAAGAACTCCTGAGAAGGACACGCCATTCCTATGCAGGTAACAGCATTTTTTTTTTTTTTTATCATTATCAATTTTATGGTACATACAACAGCTGCAGAAGAATTTGTGGCTTTTTTTTTGGCTGTAAGGCATCTTAGAGAGTGTTTGCCAATTTTCTGTCTCAAAAAAGGTGTCTTCACATCTTGATTTAGCCCTGAATAATTCAACAGAATCTCTAATAACAGACTTGCATGTTGCAAAGCCCCAAAACATGTTGTAAGCTTAAAGAGGCAGCAAGAAATTTAGCATCGCAAACAGAAGTCAAAGAATCAAAGCTAGGAGGTCTTTAAAGGGTAGGAGACAGTACTTCACAAATGTGCTGATGCTTATGTTTGCTGACAGTTTCCTTGTTTTTCATAGAGTAGTGGCTCCTAAAAGGGACAAAGAACATTCCTGGAGGTTAGCTATTGCTCTTAATTCCCTTTTTGTGGGAATTCCCTTCTTATGGCTCCTTTCTTCCATCTTTCTTCCTCCCCCCTTCCTTCCTTCCTTCCTTCTTTCCTTCCTTCCTTCCTTCCTTCCTTCCTTCCTTCCTTCCATCCAACACATAATTATTCAGTGCCTACAATTTTCCAGCCACTGTGTTAAAGCTTGAGGATCTGATGATTAAGAAAGACAAATCTAGCCCCTCATCTAGAATATAATAGTGTTCTCCCTCCCAAATGCCAGGTACTTTGGGGGTTCTCTTGGACTCTGAGATAAACCAATGTCTTTCCAACAAATTCCCTGTCATCCTACTGCCCCTCCCCACTAATTTTCCCCTTAATCTTTTTAAGTGGCTTTTGTTTGGTGGTTTTCCACCAAAATCATGATGAGTGTATTGGGAACCCTGACGTACAGGGGAGCATGGGAAGGAACCGGGGGTGCTGGGTTTGGGGAGATTGTAACTTTGGAAGATGTCTTTATATATTTACTTGATATAATTGAGGGATTGTTGTTAGAAGTGGGATTAACTTAATCTATATCTTTCCAAGGGGCATATATAAGACTAATTGGGAAACAGATTTTGGCTCAAGGGAACCATAAATTTTCTAACAATCAGGGTAAAGGGAACTGTGCCTGACTCTGAGCTAAGTATGTATATGTGTTTGTGTTTGCATGTATTTCTCTGTATGTATAGACCATGGTTTCTCAACATCACCACTAATGACCTTTTGCGTTAGATTATGGGGATTTTGTGGGAAGCTATCCTGTGTGTTTTAGGATATTTAGCATCCTGATTTCTACCCACTCGATGCCAATAGTATCCCCAGTTATGGCAACCAAAATATCTCTAGTCTTTGCCAAATATCCCCTGGAAGGCAGAATTGCTTTGGTTGAGAAATATATATATTATAATGCATATATTATGATTATATTACATATCACATATATTATGTAAATATATAGTAATTATAAAATAAATATATCATGGTATATTTATTTATTATTGAATATATTCATTATGTTATGTAATTTATTTTTATATTAGTTACAATGTATTATTTATATATGCATTTGCATTTTATATATTATACTTATATATATAACATACTATGTGTAGTATAATATATAGACATTGGATGGTTAGATAGACAGATGGATAGATAGGCTTGTCTGGGATAGGATTAGATCTCTGACTTAAAACCCACAGATTCTTGGGAAACCACATAGCTTCTCTGAGATGTCGGGGCTCCTCAATTCTAGAGTTACTAAAGTGGACCACCCCTTGTCAGGTAGAGAAGAAGGGAATATTCTTCAGGTAGCGGGTCAGACTCTGAGATCTGTAACCCCCCCACTTCCAACTAACAGATTTTATAATTCCATAAGACCAGATTTAGGTTAATGAAATTGGTGTCAGTTTCCAGGGGAATATGCCAAGCTAAGGTTATGTCAGTGGGCTGCACAGTGCCATTTGAAATATGATGCAGCTTTGTAGGGTGGGATGAGTGGAAATGGTTGAGCTTGTTTGGAGTTTAATTGACAATCAAAAATTTGCTTCCTAGATGCAGGCATGTCACTATAAAAGCATACCCAGGACATTCTTTTCGCTGGCTGAGGTTATTAATATGTGTTGATTGATGTCAAAATGGGAATTAAATCATAAATGTGCTTCGGGGCCTCAGGCTGGTGGCTTGGCAGCTTCTTTAGCCTTGTCACTTTGGAGAGACAGCTCACATGGCCTTGCCTCATTTTTTTGATGATTACTTAAAGATTTCACTTTATCATCATTTGTCTGTGAGCAGGCTTTGCTCCCCATCCCATTAGTATTACCTCCACCATGGTGCAGTCAGAACAAACTTGTTACCTGCAAAGGAACCCGGGATGGCTTTTATACTTGAGCACAACAATGGGGTCATACACTCCATAAAGAAAACAAAACAAAATAAACTATGCCCAATTAGTGCCATTTACAGACATGTAACACCATGGCTGCTGATCAGGAGTGTGTGTTCCTTTCCCATGGGAGTCCCAAAATTCCTAGCACCCGCTCACAGGCATAAAAAGGCATGGTCTTTCTCATTTCCAAGTTAATCCAATTTGAGTGTGGGCTGAAAGGGACCAGAGCTTCCCAAAGGGCCTGGCAGAACCGGGCAGATCAGCATCATTACCAGACCACACACATTATGTTTAATAGCCAGACTGCATACTGGACCAGAGAAAAATCAATCAATTAAAAATTCCTTAGGAACAGCCCCTCTCTTCCTCCACCCTGTGGTGGCATGCGTTCTGAGTCCATCATCTCTGAGCTGAATTTTGACGGTCTCCTAAAGGGTGTCATGGAGTCTAGATGTGGCTCATTCCCGTTCACGTTCCACAGTGTTGGCGAAGTGATCTCCCAAAGCCCCAATATATGCCATTTCCCTCACTTAACACCAATTCTAGTTCTTCCCGTGCTTACAGGACAGAATTCAAAATCCAAGTGATTGGGATAAATGACCCTTCTGACTCTTCAGACGCAGCCTCCACCATGGAATCCATCCTATCCTCATGGATCTTGCCCCAAGAGACACTTTCTAACAGTGACCCTATTTGATTTGTGGTCTCCTTGGCTGAGAAGGTGCCCAGCTGGAACACAATTTTTACTCTCCAGGGATCCCTCAACACAGTATCCATCATGTGATATTTCAGTTTTATCTATTTACACATCTGCTTATCTGTTTATAAGTCTGTCTCCTTTTTCCCCCTCTAGCCTTGATAGGTAGAGTAGAGGCTCTTCGATACCTGGGACATACATAGTTGCTCATTAAAATGTTTCAGAATGAATGCATGAATACATAAGTGAATGTAAGTGTGAATAAACAAGCAGGTTCTTCTCATTTCCAAATCATTCCTTAGAATAAATTGGCAGGGGCGCCTGGGTGGCTCAGTTGGTTCAGCATCTGACTTTAGCTCAGGTAGTGATTAGAGCTGGGCTCTGCCCTGCCCCGGGGGAGGTTGATGAGATGTAGGGGCTCCTCAATTCTAGAGTTACTAAAGTGGACCACCCCTTGTCAGGTAGAGAAGAAGGGAATATTCTTCAGGTAGCGGGTCAGACTCTGAGATCTGTAACCCCCCACTTCCAACTAACAGATTTTATAATTCCATAAGACCAGATTTAGGTTAATGAAATTGGTGTCAGTTTCCAGGGGAATATGCCAAGCTAAGGTTATGTCAGTGGGCCCCACAGTGCCATTTGAAATATGATGCAGCTTTGTAGGGTGGGATGAGTGGAAATGGTTGAGCTTGTTTGGGGTCCTGGGATCGGGCACCGCATCGGGCTCCCCGATCGGCGGGTTCTGCTTCTTTCCCTCTGACCCTTCCCCCACTCATGCTTGTGCATGCTCTCTCTTTCCCTCAAATAGATAAATAAAATCTTTAAGAAAAAGAATATAAATTGGCAAAATTCTTATTAGTATAGCATAGAGTAGTGGCAGAGAACCCAAATTCTGGATTGAATCCTAACTTCACTACTTACTAGATGTTTGACCTTGGCAAGTTACTTACCCTCTCTCTGCCCTCTACTATTTTATGTGTAAAATGGGGATAATAATATCATCTGGTTCTCAGAGTCATCAGGAGAATGAACTAGATATATGTAAAGCCCTTTGAACCTGGCCAGTAATAAGTATTCTGTTGGTACTTTTTTGGAGATACCAATGCTTTCCAGACTCTCTCTGATGCAGGGGTTCTCCACCTTATACAATGGAATCGTCAAGCGTGATTAACAAATATATAGCTGCTGGGACCTTACCCCAGGCCAATTGAATCAGAATCTCTGGGGTGAGGCTCAGGCAGGAATTCGCTATGAGATATTTAAGGAAGAAACTTGAATGAAGTGTTTGTTTATGGAGGAAGAGTTTGGTGAGGCACCAAGGATGGTGAGGCGCCCAGAAGGTAGGAGCAGTGAGAAGCCATTAGTACGCTGAACTGAAGGAAAAGGGGGGAATAGTGTCCCTGGAGCGAGGGAGAGCTAGGGCCCTGGAGGCCGGGCTGCAGGGGACTGTGGTCACTCACACTCAGCCTTGAGGAGAGACAGCACCAGGGCAGGAAGACGTGGGAAAAACCACCCGACTTCTTTCCCCTCCTGCCTTTCCATCTCCAATTGGTACCTCCCCCAGGGCAGGGCAGAGCCCAGCTCTAATCCAGCTGGCAAGGGAGGTCAGGGACCCGATCATCAGGAGTCAGCATCCATGGGCATAGACCAGGAAGAGAAGTACAGGGAGTGGGTTCAAGGAGACAAAGGGGGAAAAGCCAACATACCAATTTTAGGGGAAAAAAAAAAACCCAGGGGCTTCCGATGCACAGTGCAGAATGAGACCCACTGCCTTGACCAGGCATCCTCATCAGCCCTCTCTCCAGCTCCTCCAGCAGCCAGCGAAGAGAGCCATTCAGAGCCAGAATCATAGAGAGCTGTCCTAGACCACAGTTCTCAGGAGAGAGCTTCCTGTTGCAGTCCTTACTCCAGGACACCGGGGACTGGAGGAAATGGTTGCTAGGTAGTACCCTGGGCATATACACCAGATGGCTTTATGTCCAAGCTAACAGCTGCCTTTCTTTCTGGGAATGTGGGTGCTGGATGCCCAGGAGCCTCCATCGAGGGGAGTTTGTCATGCACCCCCTTCGGTGTGGGAAGGAGGCTCACAGCTCTTGCCTTTTTGTTTTTAATCCAAGCAAACATGCCGGAGGAGACCCTCAAGATTTCTACCATATGTCAGATCATATGACTCAGCCTAATTTGCATAACCCCCTGGTGGAATTTGGGAGCGGAAGGGTGCTTGGTACCCCAGACAGAGTGCTCCAGTTTGCATTGAACCCACCAGCTTGTTTTCCCATCGACTGTGTCGGCACGTTTCAGAAGACTTCATTTCTGTTGCTTCCTCTCTAAAAGGAAGAAGATATAAATCACAGGCGCAGAAGTAACTAGCAGTTGTGACATTTTGTTACAGAGTTTAATTACATGAATCATAAAATATTGCTACAATTTTCCAAACTGTTAAACCTTAATTAATATGAACCCACAGGGACCACCTTGATCGTTCTAAATATTCTGAATCACAACTCCTACAGTAGAGCTTCTATCCGCCTGAAGTGCTTTGTAATTTGCAAAAAGTGATTAATTATTAGAAATGAAACCAGACAAATTAATTTAATATAAATGAGGCTGTACATGATTTGATTAATTCTTTTTAATTACCTATATGTTATTTTTTCAATAGTTGAACAAAGGACCCTATTCTTCTCCTGCATGTTCATATTCATTAATCTCATTAGCACAGAGTATTAATATAATTTTATCGCACATTCCAGAAGTACGGCACATTGACAAACCATAATGAATCGTGGCATTAGTGTCCTATCACTACATTAATTTCGAGACATGCTCGGCTCATCTGCAATTTACTTTGAGACTTAGTTTAAAATGAGCTGAATAAGCGTGTAATTATGACATCTGCTTCTTATCAGGTACCTCCTTTGTAAATCAGTGACAAAGGAATAGCAGGTTTAAATATGTGTTAACACTTGGATAACATGTATAATTGCAATATGGCAATGTGTAATGAAGATTAAATTAGACTGTACTACACCTGACATATGCAAGAACATAATTGAACTGTAGTCATTGTTACAGTAAAAGCAGCTGCAAAATACCAATATTTGAATTGAGGACAGTGAAACCAAGTCAGAAAAGGTAAAGAGGATATTCTCAGTGAGTCACCAGGAAAAGAACCATCTGCAGACCCTAGGGTTTCAGCCTCTTCTCCCTTTGTGGTTGATGACAGTTGGTCATGAATTTCATGAAAAATTCCAAAAGGGTCCATTTCGGATGTCGCTGGGGCATGACCTCACACTGCATATCTTGGATGCTCAGCACTTCTGCTCCAGGCCATGGGGTGGGCACCATGCCCAACTTTCCCATCTTGAGCCTCAGGCAGGGAATTGGAATTCTGGGATTGATGTCTAGACTCTCTGCATGGTTAACCCTAGGTTTCCCTGAGCAAGACACCTAGGATGACAAAATGATTTGAGATCGCCTGAGAGGCAGAGGATCCCTGGAATTGGCCCCTTGGGGGAAACTTGGAAGGAAAGATGGTCATCGAGGGCCATGCAAAGTTGGGATCGAGAATGAAATTTCATCTTCTATCACAAATCCTCCCCCATCTTCCCTGAAAATGAATGCTTATGGCAGCCTTCAGGCTTTGTTCAGTTTTGGGTAAGGATTTATCACATGCCATATCTACCATGTGCCTTGGGTATTTCTGAGCAAAGTGGGGGCCCACTTAGCTGTGTCTTTGGTTTTTCTGTCTTGTAAACTTATAAGTGCTTGAGTGTAGAGCTTGACAGGAGCCAAAAAATATTGCTTTTAAGTTTAACAAATACTCCGAAGGAATTGGGGGCTTATATCTCCAAGTGATTTTAAGAAATGGACTTACCCAATGAAACCCCATGCTGGACTTTTTAAGTTGCTGGTAAGGAGAAGTGAAGAAGAAGTCAAAGGAGATAAAAGGAACAGGGCTTCATCTGAACGTGCTCGAAGGGAAAGGCCAACACGGGGGCTTCCTGGCAGAGTTGACGAGAGGAAGTAGGTAGCATTACTTACATGGGGTAAGATGTTCAGCTCCGTGGGACTAGAACCCCAGTTACCTGACTCCGGGCCGGTGCTCTCTCTCTTCTGATGTTGAGCGTACATGGGAAGGAAAAGGCAGATCTGGCTTTCTGCAGTCGGGGGGCACCTGTGCCTGCAGCACTTTGTTCATTAAGTTGCAAACAGATGTTATAATGTTCAATGACTGTGCGCTGAGCTGGGCAGGCCTGTCACCAACTCACGAGTTCAGCGGAGCTGTGCTGTCGAATGCCGACCCGTAGAGAGGATGGTCATGGAGATTTTGCTGCAAAGGCTTGGAACAAGAAAGAAAGGCGTGACTTTCAACTTGCAGTGAAGGGTATTTCAGTGTCATTCTTTTTTTCCCCACTCACCCATTTATTCCTTAGTGCATCTATTAATTTTATAACCCATATCAAGCTCATCCCATATGCCAGGTATTACATTAAACTCTCAGATTATAAGAATTAACAAGATAGAAGCAGTTTCTGCCCCCACTAGGAATCCTATAGATCCAACCTGTTTGGCTGTCAAAGGTAATTTGAAATAAAGCATGCCTATTATATGGGTTGTTTCTCCTTTTTCTCTGTGCTCACAGCTGTGTGAACCTAGACTTCCCGATATATAAAGGATCATTTGGGGGGTGCTCATTCTTTCCTTACCCTTCTTCCCCCTCCACATCCCCCCCCATGTGAGCAAGTGAGTGCAAATCATCTTTGAGGAGCCTGAATAACTGATCTTATGCTTTCTAAATGCTCCCCACTTCTGCTTGTCAACACTTGCCAGGAAGTCCCTGCATCGGCCTTTCCCTTTGAGCACCTTCAGATGAAGCCCTGTTCCTTTTATCTCCTTTACTTCCTCGTCACATTTCCGTACCAGTTACTGACAAGATCTGTGTAACACATGTATAATTCTTATTGTTTAAATATTAAATCATTGATAGCACACTATGTACAACATTCAGAATGATGTAGCTTTCATTCTATATTAGAGCCTCTTGTTTCAACTAAGCCCTACTTGCAAGTCTCCAGTTCCTTAAGGATTGAAACAAAGAGAGCCCGCACACATTTGAACAAGGGTATAAACTGAATGAGAGAGACAGTGTATCAACTAGGACTAGTCTATGCTGCAGAGACAAGTAACACAAACATCTCAGGGACAGCAAACAACAAAGGCTCTGTTCCATGTGGTCAGAGCAGTTTCCATCTCAAGAGGCTGAGTGAGCTCTGAAGGGTCTGAGACCACAAATTAAAGTTCCAGTCCAGGGGCTTCTGGGTGGCTCAATCGGTTAAGCATCCACCTTGGCTCAGGTCATGATCTCAGGGTCCTGGGATCGAGCCCCACGCTGAGCAGGGAGCCTGCTTCTCTCTCCCTCTGCCCTTGCCTGTGCTCTCTCACTTTCTGTCTGTCAAATAAATAAATAAAATCTTAAAAAAAAAGGTTCCAGTCCAGATGTGGCTCATACCACTTCTACTTACAATTCCTTGGCCAGAGTTAGTCGTATGGCCCCACCCAAACACAAGGGGCCAAGAGCACAATCCTACATACGCTCAGGAGGGAGCAGGATGGAAGGCTTTGGCAGACAGCACTAATGACTAGCACAGAAGGTAATCAGTTATTAACATCCTTGTTGAGGTTTCAAGTCTGCTTGCTAGAATGAGGCTCCAAATTGGGTAAAATGTGTAGCCCCAACTTAAATTTCTTTGCGGAAAATCAGACATCTCACCTGCCCCAAGAAACTTACTTGGCTGACCTATTCTCTGTCCTTGAGTCAAAGTGGAGTTTCTTGGAAAGTTGCAAGGAAAAAGCAAGTCCATCATGTTCCTAACTATGAATTATAGCAAGGGGTGCAAGGCAGTGAGGTCCCAACTGGCTTTAAATCATTTCTTCTGGTGTGTGGAAAACCGAGAAAGAGAGACACCTGTCATCGGTATGGGACACTTCTGGCACGATGAGTAATCTTGTCTTGAAGATTTAGATGACAAATCAGCAGGGCAATGATATAACAATGGCTCCTTGGAGTAGCTGAATTTTTTTTTTTTTTTTTTTTGGTTTATTTGTTTGTTTTTGCTCTTTGGAACTTGAAGAGTTCCTTTGAAACCACAGAGTTCTCTAAACAAGGCATCCCCTGACAGCAAGAGCTATTTTTGCCCAGAAGAGGAAAGGTTAACGTTTTTCATAATAATGGGTTTCACTCTCATGACATGGATGAAGCCTGCAATTGTTTTCCATCTCTTCTGGGTTTGCCTCGCGATCTGAAAGTCATAGTAGTGGGAGGGAGCTGGGGGAAATCACCACCGAACTCCAAGCCAAAGCTGCTGGCCTAGGCTTTTGTGTGCTGTGTTCGAAAGGTCTGTGATATTGCTCTTGTGGATGTCTCACTGCACACTTGTGTCTTAATATTTAAATCCACTGAAATGCCTGCATGATTGCGGTGTGAAAGGAGACGCCAGAATCTCCTACGCTGCTGGCCGGGACCATAATTTTGTATAAAGACTTCGAAAGACTATAGTAATATGTACTCTAGCCAAACATATGCTTTATCTTTGACTTAGCAGGTCCACTCCTAGGTATATTCCCAATAGAATTGAGGATATATACTCATGAACAGACATGGATAAAAGTCTTCCTAGCAACAGTAGGCATAAAAGCTCCAAACTAGAAACACGTATCCCATCAACAGTTGAATGAATGAGATGTGGTCTATTCAAATAATGGAATGCTACACAGTAATGCAAATGCTGAGCTCCTACTCAGTGAATCTTCAGATATAATATAGAACAAAATAAGCCAAACCAAAAAAGAGTACCTATAGTGTGATTCTACTCATATAAAATGTGGGAAACAAAACAGGCAAAACTAATCTATAGTGAGGGAGGTCAGAAGAGTAGTCACCTTTGGGGACAAGGAGGGGGCAGGCAAGAACTTTCTGTGGTGCCGAGATGTTCTGTGCTTTCATCTAGGTGGGGATGATGTGGATATAATACGCACAAGGATACCTGCACTATATACTGCCTATACGTTATACATCAATTAAAAAATAAAAGGAAGTGAAAAACAGATATGCTGGTTTACCTAAATAATCATTTAATTTAATCTGTACAAAGCATGTAGACACACAGGGGTGTATATGTGTGGTGTGTGTGTGTGTGCATCCCTTAATTAGCTATGTAACCTGGACGTTTAGTAACTTACATACCTAGTTACTTGCTCACTTTCCTTAACTCTAAAATTATGATAACAATAATACTATCTGGTTAGAGGACTGTTGAGATGGTCAGAATAAGAGACATGCATGACATATGTAAAGAGTAACATATGTGTGTGTGTATTTATTTATGGGAGTGTGCACACATGCATACATATCACACACACATATATCTCCTCTGTGAAAGAAGGAAAAGAATATTTGCTGGCTGCCCATTCATTCCATTCACTCACTTATGCAGCAAATACATATCAAGCCAAAGACATACCATGTTGGGGTCCCTGTGATGGAGAAGCAAAAGAACAGACTCTCAATGTTTGTGCCTCCTGAGTCAGCACGTCTCCTAGAGATGACTGGACACACACTCAGCTTCTGGCTCTCGGAGCTGTTTCCTCCTGTTCATCCAGGTTTTCCTGCAGGCAGGATACAGGGCCCTGAATTGTATTGGCAGAGATGCCATCTGGCTTAGACTGATTAGAGTCCCTGTAGACCTCCACTTTGTGTGTACATTTAGAGGTAGTCCAAGGCCCAGACGCTGGGGCCAGGCTGCCAAGTCCTGATCCCACTCTGCCTCTTACCAGCTGAGTGACCTTGGCAAGTTATGGAACCTCACTCTCTGCCTCACTTTCTCATCTGAAACATGGGGATGATAGCTACCACCTGGTATTTTTGTAAAGATTAAATTAAAATATATATATATATAAATATCTTCAAAGTTATTTTATATGTAATGTGGGTATATATATATTACAAAATACATAAACAATCACTTCCTGTAAATGTGAATTAAAATATTTACCTCATAAGGTTTTTGTAAAGAGTAAATGAATATATAAATAAATATAAATATTCATTTAAATATCTTCTAAATGATTATATACAGTGTATATATGTGTTGCAACCCTAATCACTCAGTGTATATATACATAATACATAGATATCATACACATATGTACATATACAATTATATATACACGCATATCACTTAGAAGGTTGTTGCCTGGGTAAATATTTTGTAAGTTTCTACAATCAATTATCATTACTTACAGACTATATATATATATATATGACTACAACAGAAGGATAATTTTATCTAATTTTTTGTAGCTTGAACTTAGAGCACAGCCCCATTTCCCTCCTTTTTGCTTTTGGAGCATTGGGGCGAAGGTGTGTAAAAAAGAGTGGAATCCCAGCCTTGCCTCCGCACCCACCCAGCTGAGACACATTCCAGAGTCAGGGAAGGACAGATACCCAATGAAGCCTGCCTTTTATCCATTGCCTAATGTGAAATGGAAAACACTTCAAGTCACTGAATAGGTAAAAGAAAAAAAAAAAAGAAAGAAAGAAAGAAAGCCAACCAACTCACCAACATTCTAAAACAAGAATAAAGAGGGACAAAGTGAGGAAAGCAAACAGGGCTGAGGGCTGGCAGGGAAGGCCTGTGTGGGGTGGGTAGCGAACAGAGCATCTCATTGAGCAAGTTTAATAGGCTCTGGGGGCCCCCGAAGTGGGGTAAGAACACAGTTGGAAAAGGGAGAGAAAATGAAACTGATAGATTGTGTAGAGGGGATTACTCTTTGGTTCAAATTTTATTTGAAGGAACTGAAAGACAGGGTCCAGAAACCCAGGGCTTTGGCTGATGAAAAAATAATCAAACAAAACATTTATTTTCACTAATTGAAAGGGACTTCCATGACTCTGGGGCTGAGAAACAGGCAAGCAACTGAGGCCCAAGGCAGCCTAGCCTGGGCTTGCTGGCCATTTTGGTGCAGAGGGAGAGCGAGGAGCTGCTGTAGAGAAGAACCCCCCCCCCCCCCCCCAAGCCCGCCCCTCTGCTGAGTGTCTCTTGAAGAATGTCAGCTGCTCTCTGTGGGCAGAAAGATGATTCGGTCCCTGCCAGTTGGGTAGGTGAGGTTTCCCCAGAAAGGGATGGGCGTCCCCACTGCCTATCACCCAGGTGGGAGGAAGGTCATGACACTGAGGATCAAAACCCAAAAGACTGCTTCATGGTCCCATGTGTCTGCACTGAGGAGTCTGCAGGGTTCTGGGGAGGCTTTTGGAACAAGCCTTTGCTACAAGAGCTATGTTGGAGGCACCCTGTTAGTGATGTCAAACTAAAGAGGAGGTGTATCTTGAAAGCCTAGCCTTAGCTAGTTGGGGTTTCTCTCCGTGTTTCTCTTTTTCTCCCAATAGCAACCGGACACTGGGTCTGCCACCCAACCCACCACCAACACCAGCTTCTTGGGTCCACCACCAAGTCCGGCTTCATGGATAGGCAACCCGTGCAGTTGAGCAGCGCCTGGTGCTTAGAATGGCCCTGTGCCTAGTCTACTGCATTGCCATCTTGAAATTCTCAGTAATTTTGAACAAGGGGCTCCACAAAGTTTATAGCTGGTCTTGGCTCCCCCTTTGGGACCAAGCCCCTCACTCCCCCAGCAACCAGGACTGTTGCTTAATAAGAGCTTGCCCCTGAGGCTTTGCCCTTATCTGAAGACAGCCATCTTGCCCAAGGTTAAACCCTCTTCCCAGAAGCAGTGCAGTGTAGGGCAGATTTGAGGGTACAGAGACCTAGTCCCTTTGTTCTAGCTGGGAAAACTGGCAAGATCCATGATGGTGCTGGAGCTCCCCACAGGTAAGCCTTACAGGGCAACTCTGTGTCCCTCACTCCCTTACAGGTGTCGTTCACAGGGGGGCTCTCGATCAACCTCCCGTATGCAAATCTCCATGTCAGACTCTATCTCCAGGGAACCGGGACTGAGACACTCAGGTTTTTGGTCAAGTGTTGCCTTTGTGTTCATTCTCATCTCAGGTGTGCTAGGATTCAGGGAAGGAATCTTGCATATACATGCAGACCAGAGAGAGCATGGTGGTAGCAGCAATAATCAGGGACGAGTTCCCCAGGGTAAGGTAGAGAAAATGGGGTCAGAGAAGTTAATGAGTTGGCCCCCCCACCCCCGCCAAGGCCATCCAGATGGTAAGAGCCTTAGCTAAGATTCAGATTTGGGCTTCCTGACCCCTAATTAGATTCCTTTGCAATAAGTTGTCCCACTTCTTAACCCCACGGGGAACTTGGCAGGTCTGACTGAGCACTCCATGCAAAGGAGTTAGGGGCCTTCTCTCCTTTGAACTTCTAAAATACTTTCCTGGGAATTTGCCGGTGGCTCTTTGTATATTACTTTTTATAACCTAGAAATCACCCTTTCCTTTGAGTTTCAGATAAAATTGTGTTATTTCCTCCCCCATGGTTAATAAGGAACTCAGCGTGGCTCCACTATCTCGAGGATTCTTCCACCTGCAGCTTCAGCTCACCTGAGGGCATCAGGAAGACAGCATTTTCAATTCCCACCCCAGACCGGCTAGGTCAAACCCTGGAGATGGAGGCCAGCAAACCTTCCAGGGGATTCCACTGGGCTAAAGTTCCCCTGCTCCATGGAGCTGGTCTTGGGAATTGGCCTAGCCAGGCCTGACTCTGAGTTTTGCCAGATAGTAGTCTCAGCTTATCTGTACGGACTATCCTCCAAGAGTTCCCAGTGGATGTCTGCAACCGTAATAGTACTGAGCCCTATATACACTACGTTTTTTCCTCCATATACTTACCTATAATAAAGTTTAATTTACAAATTAGGCAAAATAAGAGATTAACAACAGTAACTATTAATAAAATAGAATAACTATAACAATATACTGTAATAAAAGGCATGTGATTGTGGTCTCTCCCTCAAAATATCTCATTGTCCTGTACTCTTTCTTCTTGTGATGATGTGAGATTGACCTTCTCTTGACCTTCTAACTACATGTCAGAAGGAGGATCATGTGCTTCCTGATTGCGGGTAACTGAAACTGCGGTAAGGGGAATTACAGGACACTTGATGTCAGTCTCCCTCATGTCTCCACTCTTGCAGCTCTTCCTTATGTTTGCTTCTTGCAAACCCCAGCAAGCAACTCAGCCTCATTTTCTTGATTTCCCCCAAATACCGCTTACCCAATGCTAGTTGAATGTAGCACCTTTTACCAAAAAAGAAAAAAAAATGAGGGAAATAATGGGGGAGAAGATCACCTCCACAGTGCAACCCAGTACAAACATGGAGCTAACTATGAGGCATTCGGTCCTGTTCTTCTGAATTCCTCAGCCACAGAGGATGTTCTCAGGTTGGCTCTTCCATTCCCGTCTTCCTGCCAGCTTCCTCCCTCCTCATTACTCTTGGGCCTCCTGGCTTCTCTTCCTTTGCTAGTCTCCCCTCCCCCACTCAGTTCCTCTTTTCCCATTTTCCTCTTTGTGTCTTTCCAGGCCCCTCTTCATCTCACCCAAGGGTTATCTTTCCAAAACCACAATGACCCATCAAGAGGAGTTGGATATGTGTGTCTCCAGTAGCCATGATTCCTTGGGTACTCGTAACTCATTCTGACTGGTCTTCCAGCACTGCCCAGATTGTATCTTTATGCCACGTGTGTACCCAGGACAGGTGCTGCCACTTAGGTGACCAGTAAATCCCTTTTGGCTTGGGCTGACCCGGACCCGGTACTCCCGGGGATGGCTTTGGCTTTGATAGTCTCTGAGGCCAAGGCTTTAAGCAAATGGCCCCCTTGAGCTCTTGGGTACCTACTGAACGCAGAACTTGAGAATGTCCAAGTCAAAGAGATTCAGGTAACCCCCTCTGAACAGGGAGAGGTGAGAACAAACCTGAATGGGCAGGGCCAGCCCTGACCAAATTGTGGCGGAGATGTATTATCAACTTTTAGTCCTTTCTCACCCTGTTCTCTGCCCCGGCTTTGCCCATAATTCCACTGCAAGAGCCTTTGTCGCGGTTCTCTGGGCTCTCATTCACTCTCAGGAATCACAGAATCCCCCTGTCCAGGGCCTCTTTCTCTCAAGAGAAAGACAACAAAACCTTCCCCACCCATCTGTCCTAATCCTCCTGTGCTCGGTAAGGACCCGATCCAGTGAAATTAGTTCATGCTAGGTAGCTAAGGCTGACGAGCTTTTTAAACAAGACCCTCCCAGGAGACCTCTTTCTTGTGCTGGTTTATTATGTCTTTTTTTTTTTTTATCAGGAGACCTCTTTGTTTTATTCTAGGACTTCAGAGTTCATGGGGCCCTTTCTGCATGCTCACTCTTCATTTTAGCATTTTCACTGGGAGGCAGCATGCCCAGAGAGGAAGTCTTCAGGCTCCCAATTCCCATTGCCAGGATTTAAACCCTGGCTCACCTCCTGCTAGCTTGCCAACTTGGATAAAGACCTTCCTCTCTCTGTCTCTCCATGATTTCCCCTATGAAATGGACACAATATTGGTATGTGAGCAAAGCAATAATTCAACAAGAAATTTAGGACTCAATAAAGCGAGGGTTTTCTTAAACATGTATGGCCCTGCTTATCAACGTTAATGCTGGGGTGACTGCAGGGATTCAGCAGCTGCCTTGGAATCTAATCCCATCCGAGATTATGCAGTGCAGACAAAGCAACATCATGGTGTATCCAGAAAGCAAAGGCGAAATCTTGGTTTTGTGTCCGAGGTACCTGGTTTCAGTAGGGCCTGCTTTATTCCGTCCTCCCCAGCCCAGCTGCATAGCTCGGCCAGGCTACCTCTCTTGCCGTTTGCTCTGCAGGCGTCTTCCCCACAGCCTGGCTGGGCTACGCAGAGTGACACAGGACGTCAGCTGAGAAATGAGTGGTTAGTTGTGATGACAACCCAAACCACAATGCTGTCAAGAAGCCCTCCCTGGAGGGGCCCATGGGAGCGGACGAGAAGTCCCACAATCTTCCTCTAATGGGTACCACACAAGGGGAGGGCAGAGTCGCTCCCACATGAGGAAGATCCCTTCTGTTCACACACCCACAGCCCACTGACAGAATTCACTCCGGAGACTGACTCCGGAAACGTTTCCAAGGGAAATGATTAATAGTAACAGGTTGGAATGCTTAAGAATGTAGCTCCACACCCTGCAGATCAAAATCCAGTGCCTGAAGCAGCATATGATTTATATTCCACAGCAGTATCATACCATCTGCCTTGTTCTGGTCAAAAGAACTGAGGCCGAAGAGTTGTTAGTTCATAGTAATATAGCTACCATTTATTCAGCTGCAATGATGTGCCAGGCTCTCTGCTAAAGTCTGCGTGGGCAACTTCTCCTGGAATTCCAATCCTTGGCTTGGGTGGTGCGTCGTGTTATCTCTTTTTACAGATGAGGAAATCGCTCTCTAGAGGTTAAATAATGTGCCCAATGTCACACACTTCCTGATGGAGCTGGGACTGGAGCCTGCCTCCAAAATCATGTCCTTACTTAACCCTGTTCTATCTTGCGTCCTAATAGCCAGCATTCTGGAGCCTGGTTATTCAAGGGTTTTGGAGTCAAGCCTGCTATCTCAAGAGGAACCAGAAATTTTTTCCTTCATACTCCATAATATCCTTTTTTTTTTTTTTTTATCACTGTTCCTAATACACGGTACTGTAATTCCTTGGTTATGTGCTTGGATGTTCACCATAGCTTGAGCTGCCTGACAGATGGGGCTGCACCGCTGTAACAGATTTACATTCTGAAGTCTATTACACACAACAGACATGGATGAATGAATGAATGAATGAATGAATGAATACACGTCCTCCTGACTCCTAGTCCAGTGCTCCAACCACCATTTTCTACAGACCAGATTTTATTTTGTGGCCCTCCCATGGTTTTTCCCTTGGGATTTTCAACAGATTGAACTAGAATTAACATTTCCTCATGATGTTCAGGACTAATACAAATAATTCCCCCTGAGATCTCACAAGACACTGACCAAGTTTACAAAACAAAGCATCTCGTTTTCTTTCTTATCTCCCGAGATACCCATGCGACTCTCTCTTGCAGTGCAATTGGGAGAAAGAACAAAAAAATGATGGTGATGCTCTCAGGCTATTTGAAAATATTGGCCAAAGTGTCATCTTCTGAAATGATTTTAAGCTAGACATATAACTCTGGGACTGACATCCCCTGGTGATTTATACAATTAGGGGTGGTTCTCCCGGAGTGATTATTTAACATTCCTGTAACAACCTGCACGCATGAGCTTTGGGGGGCTGCTTCTAAGCATCATGCTATGCCACTTTAGTCTATTAGTTGTGTCGCTTTCTGTCTTGTCTTTTTCTGATCATTTTCATATAATTGTCCTCATAGAATTTAGTTTTGTGTACTGTGCTATTCAATTAACATTGTAATATGAGCATTTTCCAGGGTGCTATAAAGGGGTAGATGCCTCTGTTTTAGTCATTCTTAATATTTCCAAGTGAATGTATCATAATTTATTTAGCTTTTTCCCTATTGTAGGGCATTTATGTTGTATCCAATATTACAATCTTACAAAACAGCAACGTGATAAATAACCCCAAGGAGATAGCTTTCTCTGAGCTCTCTCTTTGGACTGTTTCCTTAGGGTCAATTCCCAGCAGCCTGCCATTTATTCTTGATAACTGGATTTGTGAGCAAGAGATGAGCTCACCAGGGGACACAGAGCAAGAGAAGAAAGTTAACTCACTAGTCACTGAACACTTTGAAGATTTTTATCTCGCTGAGATGTATGCCCTATGCCAGGGAAAACATCGCATTTTATTTTAATCTTTATTTTCCAATATATTTTTATTCAAAAGCAATACTCTCGTTGTAAAGAGTGAAGCAGTATAGATAGGTATAGAGGGAAATCATTGACTACCTTCTGCCACAACTCCTCTATTCCCAATGCATTGTGATGACAGATTTTAACAGCTTGGTGTGTATTCTTCCACACATTGCTCCATGCCCAAACAAATAAACACATGCTTATCAATACGTTTTTTTAAATACAAATAGGCTCCTATATATCACACTGTATTCTAGATAACTTGTTTTATTTTTTTGCATTTGACAATATACCATGGAAACCCTTTTAGGTTAATATGTAAAGAGCTAGCTCATTCAAACTGAGTAATATTCCATAATAGGGATGTTCTACAGTTTATTCAGCTATTTTTAAGTTCCATTTATTTAAACAAAACTTTAAAAAAAGTTCGCAGGCACCTGAGTGGTTCAGTCGGTTAAGGCTCAGGTCATGGTCCCAGGGTCCTGAGATGGAGCCCTGAGTCGGGCTCCCTGCTCAGCGAGGAGTCTGCTTTTCCCTCTCCTTCTGCCCCTCCTGTTCGTGCTCTCTCTCTCTCTCTCTCATATAAATAAATAAAATATATATATTTTAAAAGTTCACTCATTTGTCCCACACCCAGCCCCCTGCCTCTGGCAACCACGAATCTGCTTTCTGTACCTGTGAGCTTGGTTTGTTTGTTTGTTTATTTTTAGATTCCACATATGACAGATCATACGGTATTTGTCTTTCTGTCTGACTTATTTTACTTATAGTTTCCTCGAAGTTCAATCATGTTGTCACAAATGGCAAGATATTTTTTTAATGGCTGAATAATATTTCATCACACACACAGATACACACATACACACACCCCAGTTTCTTTATCTGTTCATCCATCGATGGACACTTAGGTTTTTCCTATATCTTGGCTATTGTAAATAATGCTGCAATGAACATGGGGGGGTGCATATGTCTTTTTGAGTTGGTGTTTTTTGTTTTCTTCAGATAAATACTTAGAAATAGAATTGCTGGATCATGTGTTGTTCTATTTTTAATTTTTTTGGAGTACCTCCATACTGTTTTTCATAGCAGCTGCACCAATTCACATTCCCACCAGCAATGCACAGAGTTACCTTTTCTCTACCTCCTCATCAGAACTTGATATTTCTACTCTTTTTGATAATAGCCATTCTAACAGGTGGGAGGTGATATTCCATTGTGGTTTTGATTTTCATTTCCTTGATGATTAATGATGTAGAGCATCTTTTCATGTACCTGTTGGTCATCTATATATCTTTTTGGAAAAATTCAAATCTTCTGCCCATTTTTTAATCAGATTGTTTTGTTTTTTTTTCCTATTGAGTTGAATGAGTTCTTTATGTATTTTGGATATTAGCCCCTCATTAGATTTATAATTCCCAGATAATTTCTACCATTTTGGAGGTTGCTTTTTCATTTTGTCAATGGTTCCCTTAGCCATGCATAGGTTTTTTAGTTTGACTTAATCCCACTTGTTTATTTTGCCTGTTGTTGCTTTTACTTTTGGGGTCATACTATAAAAATCGTTGCCAAGACCCATGTCAAGGAGCTTATTACTGTTTGTGTTTTCTCTTAGGAGTGTTATGGTTTCAGGTCTTATGTTCAGGTCATTATTCCATTTGGAGTTAACTTTGTGTATAGTGTAAAATGGTGGTCCAGTTTCATTCTTTTGCATGTGGCTGTTCAGTTTTCCCAACACCATTTGTTGAAGACTGTCCTTCCCCCATTGTATGTTCTTTGTTCCTTTCTTGTAAATTAATGGACGAGGGGGTCAATTTCCCTATTTTATTCCATTGATCTATGTGTCTGTTTTTAAGCCAATACTACACTGTTTAATTACTATAGTTTTGTAATATAGTTTGAAATCAGGGAACATGATGCCTTCAGCTTTGTTATTCTTTCTTAGGATTACTTAAGCTATTCAGGGTCTGTTAGGGTTCCATTCAAATTTAAGATTGTTCCATTTATGTGGAAAATGCCATTGAAATTTGGTAAGGATTGCATTGAAGTTATATATTGCTTTGGGTAGTATGGACATTTAAAATCTTAATTTTTCTAATCCATTCTAATCCAATAAATTTCCATTTATTTATGACTTCTTCAATTTCTTTTATTAGTTTATTAGTCTTTATTCATCTTATAGTTTTCGTTGTACAGGTTTATCACTTCCCTGGTTAAATTTATCCCTAGATATTATATTATTTTTGATGCAATTATAAATGGGATTGGTTTCTTAATTTCTCTTTCCAGTAGTTCATTATTAATATATAGAAACATAACAGATTTTTGTGTATTGATTCTGTATCCTGGAACTTTATTGAATTCATTTATTAGTTCTTACAGTCTTTTGATGGAGTCTTTAGGATTTTCTACGTATATCATGTCATTTGCAACTAGTGACAATTTTACTTCTTCCTTTCCAATTTGGCTGCCTATTATTATTACCTAATTGCTCTAGGTAGGACTTTCAATAGTGAAATTGTTGAATAAAAATTGTTGGCTAAAAAATGTTGAATAAGGGGCACCTGGGTGGCTCAGTCAGTTAAGCATCGGCCTTCAGCTCAGGTCATGATCCTGGGGTCCTGAGATAGAGCCCCGCATCAAACTCCCTGCTCAGCGGGGAGCCTGCTTCTCCCTTTCCCTCTATCCTTCCCCCCTGCTTGTGCTCTCTCTCTCTCTCAAATAAATAAAATCTTAAAAAAAAAGGTTTAAAAAATGTTGCATAAAAGTGGCAAGAGTGGGCATCGTTGTCTTGTTCCTGATCTTAGAGGAAAAACTTTCAGCTTTTTACTGTTGAGTTATAATGTTAACGGTAGGCCTGTCATATATGGACTTTATTATTCCAAGGTACACTCACTCTTTGCCCACTTCATTGAGGGTTTTTCTGATGAATTGATGTTAAATTTTGTCAAATGCTTTTTCTGCATCTATTAGGATGGTAGTATGATTTTTATCATTTACATTGTGAATCATGTATCACATTGACTGGTTTATGGATATTGAATCATCCTTGCATCTCTGCAATAAATCCTACTTGATCATGATATATGATATTTTTAAAGTATTGTTGAATTTGGCTTGTTAATATTTTGCTGAGGATTTTGCATCTATGTTCATCAGGGATATTGACCTGTAATTTATTTGTGGCATCCTTGTCTGGTACTGCTAGCCTTGTAAACGAATTTGAAAGAATTCCCTTCTCTTTTTTTTTTTTGGAAAAGTTTCAGAATTACTGGTATTAATTCTTCTTTGAAAATTTGGTAGAATTAACCAGTGAAGCTGCCTGGTCCTGGACTTTTGTTTATTGGAGGTTTTCAATGACTAATTCAATCTTCTTACTAGTAATCTGTTTGTTCAGATTTTCTATTTCAGTATGTTTCAGTCTTGGTAGGTTGTATGTTTCTAGGAATTTATCCATATCTTCTAGATTCTCCAATTTGTTGTCCTATTATTATTAATAGTAGTGTCTTGTAATCCTTTGCATTTCTGTGGCATCAGTTGTAACATCCCCTCTTTCATTTCTGATTTTATTTGAGTCCTTTTTTTTTTTTTTTTGGCGAGTCAAGCTGAAGATTTGTCAGTTTTGTCTATCTTTTCAAAGAACCAGCTCTTAATTTCATTGATCTTTTCTATTGTCTTTTTAGTGTCTATTTCACTTATTTTTGCCCTAATCTTTGTTATTTCCTTCCTTCTACTACACTTTGGGCTTCATTTCTTCTTCTTTTTCTAGTTCCTTAAAGTGTAAAATTAGGTTGTTTACTTCAGGCTTTTGTTTCACGAGGTCGTCGTTTATCACTATGAACTTCCCTCTTAGAACTGTTTTTGCTGCACCTCACAAATTTTGGTATGTTACATTTCCATCTTCATTTGTCTCAAGATATTTTCTGATTTCTCTTTTGATTTTTTTTCTTTGACCCGTTGGTTGTTCAGTAGCATGTTTAATCTTCACATATTTACGAGTTTTACAGTTTTCTTCATGTAATTAACTTCTGGTTTCATACCATTGTGATCAGAAAGATGCTTGATAAGATTTCAATCCTTTTAAATTTATTAGGACTTGTTTTGTATCCTGACATATGATCTATCTTGGAAAATATTCCATGTGCACTTCAGAAGAATGTATGCTGTTGCTTTTGGATGGAATGTTCTATAAATATCCGTTAAGTCCATCTGGTCTAACATGTCATTTAAGGCCAGTTTTCCCTTATTGGTTTTCTGCCTGCATTGAGGTAGGTGGGATATTAAAGGTCCCTACTATTATTGTATTCCTATCAATTTTTCCTTTTAGGTCTGTTAATATTTACTTTATAAGTTTAGATGCTCCTATGTTGACTTCATAAATATTTATAAATGTTATATCTTCTTGTTGGATTTGCATATTTATCATTATGTAACACCCTTCTTGGTCTTTTATTACCATCTGTGTTTTAAAGTCTATTTTGTCTGATATAAGTATAGTTATTCAGGCTTTCTTTTTTGTTTTCATTTGCATGGAATATCTCTTTCCATCCTTTCATTTTCAGGCTGTGTGTGTCCTTACATCGGAGGTGAGTCTCTTGTAGGCAATATATAGATAGGTCTTGTTTAACCAAATCAGAGAGTCTGTCTTTTGATTGGAGAATTTAGTTCATTTACATTTAAAGTAAGTATTGATAGGCATGTGCTTATTGCCATTTCGGTCATTGCTTTCTGGCTGTTTTTTGTAGTTCCTCTCTGTTTCTTGCTTCTTCTCTTGCTCTTTTCCTCTGTGTTTGATGGCTTTCTTCAGTGGTATGCTTATATTCCTTTCTCTTTCTCTTTTTGTGTATTTACTGTGGGTTTTTGCTTTGTGGCTACCATAAGGCTTACATATAACAACTTATATCTGTAACAGTCTATTTTAAGTTGATAACTTAAGTTTGATCACATTGTAAAGCTCAACATTATTACTCCCTCCCATGTTCTGTGTTTTTGATGCCACATTTTACATCTTTTTGTCTTGTGTATCCCTTAATTAATTATTGTAATCATAGTTTTTACTACTTTTGTCTTTTAATCTTCATATTAGCTTTATAAGTGATTCATCCACTACCCTTACTATATATTTACTTTTCCAGTGAGCAATATTCTTTCATATGTGTTCTTGTTACTCATTAGCTCCCTTTCTTTTCAGCTCCAAGAAGTCCCATGAACATTTCTTGTAAGGCCAGGTTAGCAGTAATGAACTCCTTTAGCTTTTGCTTGTCTGCTTTTGAATTAATGGAAATTCAGGTTGTTTCCAGACAAATAAAATTTCTACCAAGCTGTTAGAAAAAAAAAAAGTTTAAATTTAAATACCACTAGAATTATTTCCTCCCTACCCTCAGTTCTTAGTGATTCCCAATTATTTTCATGAGGCGTATGTGTCTTCTTAACTGGGCACAGTGATGTCTATGTCAATGACTGTCATGAAATGCAGAACTCAGTGCAGCCCTTCTTGAATAGCCAAGTTTTCTTTTTGTTTGTTTGTTTGTTTTTTGTTTTTTTACAATTTATATTGCAGGATGAGCCTTATTTCGGTTGCAACAAACATTTATTGAGTGTTCATTCTGGCCCTCCAGCAGATATAGGTGGAGAACTGAGGACTGTAAAGAAACAAAGAAAAAAGATGTTGGGGCAATAAGAAAACCAGTCTTTCTAGATCAAAGGGATTATTCAGTAAACTATTTAGTTTTACTAAACAAAGGCTGACTAATGCTACCTAGATACAAAACAGTGTGCTAAATGGTGATGCCTTCAAAGGAACTCATCGTTTTTAGGAGGGAGAAACCTTCATAACAAATGACACAAGGAAAGGAATAAAAATTGGGACAGACATGCTAAGTTTAAGGATTGAATATGGAAATAGCTAGCCCCAAGCTTCCCCCCACCCAGAATACCCACTGCAATGTTTAGAGTTATTTTAAACTTGAAGACACATAGTGCTATACATTAAAAAGAAAATATTGTGCTGAGGTGAAGTACAGGTCAGAATTAGAAAGCAGTGTTTGGAGCCAGGAGTGGTTTCCACTCATGCACCAGGCATCAGTGTCCAGCTTCCCAGTGATTACTGTTATGCAACAGAAAGAAGACCAGCTTTGGAGCCATAGACATGGAAGTTCAACTCCATGACACATGGGTTCATTTCTCCTTTCGTTCACTAAGCACTAACCTTAGGCAAGGTACGGTGTGCACACTGTGGATACAGCAGAACACAAGACAAAGTTCCCACCCTATTGGAATTACCATCTAGGTGGAGAATGGACAAGAAGCAAGGACCCTCAGACAGTGATGAGAACTGTAAAGACAACACAGAGGGGTGATGTGCTGGAGAGGACTGAAGGGACAGTCCAGATCAGATGATGAAAAAGGCCCAGCTGTGGTGGCCATTCAGATGCTCCCTGTGTGAATAGCAGGAGCAGGTCACACACACACACACACACACACACACACACACACACACACACACATATCTTTGGGGAGAACCTTCAAAGCAGGGGGAATGGGCATGGTGTGCACAGGCACAGAGAGAAAGCCTGCGTGGCCAGAATGTGGGAAGGGGAGGGGCGCTGGTGTGAGGAGGTCAGAGTCAAGATCAGAGAGAAGAGTCTGGATTTTATTTTCACTGCAGTGAGAATCTATGGGGTGTGATGGGAAAGTGGTAGGTGGGAGGATGGCAGGGTGTGATGTAATCCAATTTAAACCTTCGAGCTCATCCTTTGATTGCTGTGTGGGAAATGAATCATGGAGAGGCAAGCGTGGGAGCAGAGTGCGCAGGGGGGAGGCTAATGCTGCGGTCCAGGTAAGATGCTAGGGTGGGGTTGGCCCAGGTAATGGCAGGGAGAGGACACTTACTGAAGCGATGAGCCTCCCATAGGCATGACTTTACCGCTCAAAGTGCAGCGTGTGTTCATCGTGAGGTGGGGGGATACCGGCTTTCTGAGGTTGCTGGGGGGAGGGGCAGTCTGGAAGCTGTATGCCAGCACCTAGCATGGTGCCTGGCACATGGTCCATGCTCTCTCTGCATGCCATCCCCACTCATTCTGCTGTACCACATTTCGGCTGGATTGCAAACAACAACCAGGGTAATGGCAACATTACCATTACCAGTTCAGGGTAATGGCAACAGGCTGATAGGATGCTGACTGTTCTAATGGATTAAAATGAGATGAAAACACAGAAGGAAAAGAAAAGGGGGAAAAAATATAAGGAAATTTATATCCACGTGCTGAAGACGGTATCATGAGGCAAATGCAAATGCAAATGCAGGGTTTGATTCCTGCCCATGCAGTTGTCACATGTCTCAAGGAACTGGGCACACAGTCACCAAATGTAGAGAATCCTATTACAAGGGACAGAGAGATAGCTGACAGAATGGGGCTTTGTGTTTTCATCCCCCATAATGGTCTGTGAGTGGGAGAGGCCCTTTATGTCCCTGGTAAACGTGAGCCCTACTGCAGGTGTTTGAGTTTATCACGGAGAGGAAATGACTTTTTTTACACCTAATTTAATCTGAAGCTATTCACAGTTTAAAATGTTTAGTAACGGTGACCTTTTTAATGACTAACACATTGCAGGTGGTCCTGTTGTAGCCAGCAGTTAATGTTTGCCATCAGAAAGAGAGAGAGAGAGAGAATTAAATGACTGCTCCATGGCAATTGTCTTTGCATTGCAGGGTTCAAAGGACAGCTGGTTCTGAATGGAGCCAAAGTTAAGGATCTGTGATAAAAAAAGGATGGGGTCGTTTCTCCTCAATGGGAGAGCAACTCTCCTTTTCTTGGTCTTTCTTGGAACTGAGGTATGGGCAGAACATCCCAGAAAGAACCAGACACCACGAGCTGCCTATCCTGGTTCTGGGTGTGTTTCCTTTTTCAAAGGACAGATGGGTCTGTGATATTTCAATGGCCCAGAATGGGTAGGGAATTGTTTTGGTTGTTGACCATTGGCTGGATCCTTGGGCTTTTCACACCATTTTGCACTGAGACTTGTGGGTCCAGAGGATGTCTAGGTAAGACCTACCATTTCAGATGAGTGAAGGAGGCCCAGGAAGAGAAGAAGGAATAGACCCCGTGGGTAATAACATCTCACACTACACACCAGCTCTCTTGACCACGCCTTGACCGTGTTCTGTACCCCATGCACCCCCAAGGGGCTTTCATTTTCAGTCACTCCCAAGCTAGGTGATGTGCTGGGCTGCTTCATTATCTGAGTAGCTTAGATAAGGGCCCATACCTTGTGTCTCTCATCACCTTTCAGGCTCTTGCATCTGTGTCATACCCTAAAAGGTCTCCTCTATGGAGACCACAGTGGTTCCTACGTCAAGGCAAAAGTATCCTGAGTGTGTACTTGGCTTTCAGGGCAGTGCAGCAACTCTGTGTCAGCCAATCTCATTTTAAGTTTATAACTAGGGAAGCAGATCCATAATGCGGTGTCTCGACTCTCCCAGTAAGCCCTCTCTGGCTTGAGTGTGCCTCTGGTGCTCAAAGCCGTGGATTTCACTGTTTTAGCCTTTCTCTTCCCCCTCTGCTTGGTCCCCACACCTACGAGCTCCTGGAGGCTACACTCCCCGCCCCCACCACCACTGTTGTGAGAAGAAGCAGCAATGGGCCCCAGGAAAGTCTGCCTTGCTGACCGGTACCTTGCTTCTCACCATGAACAGGGTTTCCCAAGTCCTGGGTGATACGGATGGCACCTGCTTGTTCAGACGGTCCAGCCCTGCTAATTTGATTTTGAAGTCATTAACAACCCCCTGGTCATTTGTGTTGGACGTCGGACTTCTGAGATCTGTGCTCACCAAACTGATTCCGGCTTACTGTCTCCTTAGGTTGCTGGGATCACAACAGTGCTTATACGAGAAGCCTTCTTTTACTTCCCTCTAAGGAAGCATAGAGAACATGGAAAGACAGAGGTCTGTGGGTACAGGGGGTGTTTTCAGGGCTTCTAATGAAATGCCAGTTGGCTCTAAAGAGCCTGCATGGTCTTCAGGTTTTCCGTGCAAGTGCCAAGGACTAAAGCTATTCAGGGTCACATACTAGGTAGGCTTGGTACCCAAGCTTACTCTCTTTCAGAACTTTTCCTGTTGCCCTGCTCCTCTTAGCCATTATTATTTCTCAAAAAAAAAAAAAAATCCTTCATTCTAAAACTAGACTGGGACAGTGGTTGCACAATGCAGAAAAATCCAGTAAAAACCATTGATTTCTACATTTAAAAGTGGAGGGAAATGAACTTCAAAAATTTCAAGCTCTATACAATTCCAAGGTGTGCATTTTTTTCTTCATATTCATTAAACTCCAGTAAAAGAGTTTATGGCATGAAAAGCTCACCTAAGAACCAAAAGCATTGGGAAACTCACATGTATAGTTCATATTTTACTTAAATCACACCTTACCGAGGTACCGTCAGAAAAAGAAAAGGTGGCTGATTTCTGGAGCATCTTTTCTTTGGCCTGCTAGCAATACCAGAATCTTTAAGCTATTAGGAGAATTCAGAATTCAAGATGATGTATTGATAGATTTAAAATAGTACGAGAAGGGCGCCTGGGTGGCTCAGTTGGTTAAGCGACTGCCTTCGGCTCAGGTCATGATCCTGGAGTCCCGGGATCGAGTCCCGCATCGGGCTCCCTGCTCAGCGGGGAGTCTGCTTCTCCCTCTGGCCCTTCCCCTCTCATGTGCTCTCTCTCTCTCTCTCAAATAAATAAATAAAATCTTTAAAAAAATAAAAATAAAAAAATAAAAAAATAAAATAGTATGAGAAAATAAAACTACATCTTTCAAAATATAGGGAAAGAACTGTTTTTACCTCCTGACATTGCAAGTACTTCTAAAGGCTTTATCAGCCATCATCTGTGTACTCTTGGTGTCATCTATTCATATTTAAAATGGTGTCAGGGAAGAAATGGAAAAAACCTGAAATTCTTTCTCCTTCATCCTACCACATTCTCACCCTGAACCCCCCTTTTTTTTTTCCTGAGCTCAAGAACAGTTAAAGTTGGTACCTATATTAATGTGAGTACTTTATTGTCCTGAAATTATGGCTTTTGAAGTTTCTTCCTTTCTGAAACAAAAGAGAAAGGCTACGGTTGACATCAAAGAGGAAGCATTCTCCTCACCAGCAATTATGGTCCCTTAATGTTACTCAATATCCACCCCGTTGCAAACTGCCTTTGCTTTTTGTAACATATATTTATTTTGATCAACACCTTTAGAAAAAGTACCTAAAAGTACCCAACTACCTATAAAATTCTCGCTAGATCCTTCCTGGTGGCGGTTGTTGTGAATCAAAATACTCCTTAATAATGCATTCTGCCATATATGATGGTGGGTATTTATTTCTTTTAAAGAAAACATTTAATTACTATTGGAGAGTTGTAACTGTTAGCTGTGAGTTACCAGATGTGAAACCAGACACAAGGGTGAGATTTTACAATTTCAGCACAGCTGCTTACGACCAAATCTGGTTTAGGACACCGTCGATGGATTTAAAAACATTACATTTATATTAAAAATAGCAGGGCCTCATATGCAGCCCAGCTGAAGGTCTTCTTGGCAAACTTGTTAAAATCAGAACGAGTCCCCCAATCAAAGTCCAAAAGCAGCGTGGATGCAGGGGCCAATGACACGTGCTGTCACTGCCTGCCCTCCCCCGCCCCCACCCGAACATTCTCATGGAGACACATGTGTCCGGGCCTTTTGTCCGAATTCTAAATTAAACCTCCCAATTCTTTTCATTTGCACGTTCTGTGCACTCAACGCCCGAATGTGAAGGCTTAAAAGGCGCCAGCAGTGTGTGCAGGCTTGCAGACCTTAACTTGCTGCACTGAAGATTGAAGACAAAGGTGGGGATTCGTCTCCCTGCCAGCCCCCTGCAACCCCCTGGCATTTGAGTTTGTACAGTGTAGGAAGAAAACAGCTCTCCAAAGCTTACTTTCTCTTCCTCTCCGCACACTACCCCCATGACTTCTTGAATCGGCGGCTATTATTCGGGGCCAAATTGTCGCCATGCTTAGTGGAGCATGCGGAACCAGGCAGGACAGCTGAAATGACTGTGACCTGCTGCGCGCACCGGCCCCCGCACCCTGGACCTCCCTTCCATGTCTGCCATGATTTTAACAAGCGTTTCGAGAGCTTCCAGGGCAGTGGGAAGATGAGGAAGACCTGCAGTGTCGAAAGCCTGGCCCCTCTAGGAAGTACTGCAAGGACCTCTTTAAAATGTATGCAGACTGTCCCATGGGGCATCCAGCGACGAGCCAGCCTGTGTCTTTCCCTCCCCAGACCCTTTATCTCCTACCACCACAGCCTCTCCTGCTATCACAAGTTTTCTTTGCAGCCTCCCAAGTTTTTCCTCTACATATACAAGCAAATGTGCGTTGTGTGCGCATGCATGCGGGTGTACATAAATGAAGCAAACTGGACACATTGTTCTATACCTCCCTCATCACTTCATAGTGTGTCTTGGAGAGCTTCCCATACCCGATCAGACGGCTTCCTATCTTCGTAAGGTGATCAAGTGTTTGATCCAGTGGACATTGCGGTCATATTCAGTCTTGTGCTTATTGCGTACGACGCTAACAATGAACATCCTGATCCGGGTATCTCTGCTCCTATCTGTAAGTGTGTCTGAAGGATAAGTTCCTACAGGTGGAATTGTTGGCTTAAATGGTTTACGTAGACATGTTTAAAAAGTACATAAGTCAGTGCATGTGTATGCGCCTGTTTCCTACAGTCTTTCGGTTGGTTTGGTTTTGAAGTGACAGGTTCAAGTTGAGAAGCCCTCAGTACAAACAAACTGTGCTCCCCTCCGGTTTGAGACTTGGGAAGCCCCATTAACATAAATACACCAGATACACACACACACACACACACACACACACACACTCACTCATTCACTGTAATCTTTTATTTTGGGAGTTCTTAATATACTGTAGGTGGGATGTCTCCCTACTGTTGTCAGCCATCGGTGTGGAAACCGCACAAATACTGTGAGGATTGGCCTCATCTCCAGGCTGTGTGTATTTCCTGTTCTGGGGGCACTTTTTAGGGCCTCACCCCTTCTTCTTGGCTCCCATATTTTATCGACTGCTCCCTGATCCCTGGCAGCTTCAACACCTCGGCATAGAGGGCTGCCAGCCACCCTGGGGGTGCCAACCTTGTGCTGTGGACAGACTGGTGGCAGCGGAGCCCATCTCTGCAAGAAGTCAGGTTCAGCTGCCGTGTGAAAAGATGATATCAAATCCCTGGTGGGGAGTGGGGAGTGGACGGGCGTATAAGGTGCCCATGCTTTCCCGCAGGCTTCACTCCCTTCTATTCTACTATTAACATCGTGAGTGATTTCATTTCAGTCATGAAACTTGGCGGGGGGGGGGGGGGGGGGGGGGGAGGGAGTGGTGGCCAGAAGCGGAGGAGGCTGAGTGAGGACAAAAGAGTAAAATTTTACTTCAGTCCAAAGACAAGACCTTCATCTATATCTACTTGAAGCATTGGAATTGCTTGGGAGGTATGGCTAAGGAAGCGGCGGGGTGAGCTTGAAGTCACTTGCCCTCCCTCTGCCTGTTTCCGCACCTGTACAGTGAGCGGCTTTGACCAGATCAGCAGTTCCCAGAGTGTGTTCCGCCGAACATTTATCTGAGGCAGTCTCTCTGAGAATACAATTGTATAGTTAAATAATTTGGGGAAAACACTGAATTTCAGGACCTCTCAGAGATTCCTGAGGTTTAGCCAGTTAAAGACTCAGCAAAGAACCGTTCACTTTTCTTAGCTCAGGATTTCCCAGTCGTGTTTGACAAAGATTGTTTTGTGGATTCCTTATCAATGTTCTGCAGGGCCCACTTAGGGAAATACTGGAAGTTCTTCATGGGAGCTTCTAGTTCGAATGTTCTGGGAGGAACTGACCAGTTGTCACTAGTTCTCATAGACCAGCCCTCGCTCCCCCTGTTACTACAAGCCTCCCTGTCCCCACTTCTCACCCTCAGTCCAAAATCAATCTCCTCCGCTAGCCCGAGGGTCCTGACCCCATCCGCAACACCCCGTCCGTCGGGCCTGCACACAGTAGGTGGTCAACAAATGTCTGTTGTTGGGTAGAAATCCCTACCTGGTGGCCTTTAGGTTTGGCCTCTGTTGGATGCATGCAGATTTAAGGAGGGATCTGAGGAAAAGGAGAAAAATAACGGGGGAGGGGGAAGGAGAGAGAGCTAGAGTAGGGGTGAGGGAGGGAGAACAACACAAGGGGACAGAGAGAGAGAAAAGAAGAAAGAAACAGAGAAAAAGAGGAGCTGGCTGTGCTTGCAGGAGGAGGATTTAGAAAGCTTGTAAAATATATGTGGCGTTCTGCGGGACTGCCAGTGAGCTACAGGAAGGATGCTCTGGCTCTGTTTTCTGATACTAAGAGTAGTGACACCACCCAGCCCCTAGCAGGTGCTTATTAATATTTGCTAAGTGAATAAATAATGACCATAACAAAAATAGCTAGCAAGTATTGAGCTATGTCTGTGGGCTAAACTTTTTATGTGCGTTATCTTATTTATAGCAGCCCAACAAGCTGGATGATAACCCATTTCTCAGATGTGGGAACTGAGGTTCAAGGAGCTAAGTCACCTGCCCCATGCACAGGCACTCACACCAGCATAGCATGACTCTGAATCCCCTGACCTCAACCGGATGTTGTACCCGCTCTGTAGGCGCAGGCTCATCTGAGGGACACAGAGTCTGACCACACTGCTTCCTCAAACTCCTAGAACAACCTTTTCTTTGAAGAAATGAAAACTGAAACCCGTTCTTCCATGAGGAAGATGACACATTTTCTGGGTCCCCACACTCCTGTTTTCCCAATGAGAACAATAGGAATGCCTGGGGGTGGGGAGAAGGATCAGAAAGAATGTGCTGGGGGGTACTCTGCTTCCCATATGTCTAAGAGCCCCTCCATTGACTGTTGGTATGAGCAACCACTAAAGGTTTTGTCCCAAGCAGCCACCCCAGACTCTCTCGCATCCTATCTGGGGACATGGTCTCAATACAGGGCTGCTGGGTGGGTCATTTCTCAAGCAAGACCTCTGCCTGTTTTGGCGGAGAGGGGCAAGATGGTCTGCACTTTCCCATCTGCTGTAATCCCTCCCTACTTCCCCATTCCCACTGTCCCACACACCACCAGGCTCTTGACCCCTTCTCATGAGGGCTATGGCTTCTGCAGTTAGGGCTCCAGGGTGAGAAACCTCCCGGGGAAGGAAGTTTATTCAGAAAAAAACCTCCAAACTGCAGGGTTTTGTTTTGTTGTCTTTGTTTTAAGATGTGAACATCTAAAGTCTGAATGCTCTGGTGCCTTTGCAATGTTTGTTGAGGGTCAACTTACCTCTCCTGATGTAGTTTCCATAGAATAGACGTCCCAGTTACACCCTCTGAGCTGTCCTGTCTTATCACTCAACTTACTCCTGGACCTCCCCACTTCCCTGTTTCTCAGCCTTTGCGGTATGTGTCAACATTCACCTGTTAGTTTCTAGTGTTTTCATGTGTACATCTGGACCTGGATAAGGAGGGCAGGGAATAGTTTAAAGAAGGTCCAAGAGTAAGTTAATTGACCTACATAATACAAAATAGAGGCCAATACATGCTAGCTATTATTGTTATGGTTGTTATTTCTTTTCATTTAGCAACTATTACTGAACACCTGCTAAGGGCCAGGTGGTGTCAGAAAGCAGGTGTGGAGAGCACAGAGAGGCAGACAGAGAATGAGACTCACTTGGAGGAGGCAGAGGAAAGAGACCAGGAGATCTGCAAAGCTAAGTGGGATTTGGTGGCTGGAAGATGAAGAGGGAGTTTAGGGTGATTGATCAGATGAATGTCCTACAATGCAATTCCCTTTATCTTTTCAAGAGGCTTTTGTGATTCCTTAAATTGCTTTTTGATTTTTTGAATATTAGATTGCTTGTTTAAAACGTTGTCATTATAGATGGTCATAAGGCAGCTCCTTTCATTAGGGATGAGGTATAACAGGTCAAGTGACTTGCTTGGAAATGTCCCCGTGTTCTCCTGATATCATCTCACTTCTCCAGGGCTCTGGACTTGGGGTAATGGCTTTTTCTTTTTTTTTTAAGATTGTATTTATTTATCTGATGGAGAGAGAGTGAGCAAGCACAAGCAGGGGGAGGGGCAGAGGGAAAGGGAGAAACAAACTCCCCGCTGAGCAGGGAACCCGATGTGGGGCTCGATTCCAGGACCCTGGGACCATGACCTGAGCCTAAGGCAGACACCTAACTGACTGAGCCACCCAGGCACCCCGGGGCAATGACTTCTGAATGAGGAAGGTTTGAGTGTCCAGGGAGGGGAAGCTTTAGCAGGAAGCATGAATTTGTGCCTTTCTTCACTTTCATCCCCATTAATTTTCCTGTCTCCGGTTCTCCCTCTTGTTCTGCAGCTCTCTCTCCTCCTTACTCCTCACATTCAGATTCTTCCCTATTCTCCTCCCTTCCCTTTTTCCTCTCTCTCTTCTGACTGCTCAGTTTTTCCCTTTTCCATGTTTTGTGCCCTCCTCCCCCACTTAGTCTGCCCCACCTCACTCTCCTTGTATATCTCCTTCCCTCCTCTGTATTTTCAATCTTCTTTCCCATGTTTTCCATGTTTCATCTCAGCCCAGTAGCCCACATGGGCACTGGTGGTATGACAGCTCAAGTGGTTAAAAAACAGAAAATGAGTTAGTCATTAAGTAACCATTTGCCATAACAAAATCCCCCCAATGAAGTCTAGAGGTTCAGACATTTAATCACCTCTGTGTATGACCAAATCACATTCCCCCCATGATGCTGTTACCAGAAAACATGATTGATGGGTGAGGAAGTCAATCTGAAGTAGAATGGAGTCTCCGTTTTATAAAACAAACATTTTGGAACTCTCAACTCACTTAGGATATGGCAAATCCTACCCCGGGCCTTGCCTGAGTAATTGGGCAGGTGCTCCTGAAAAAGCTGTAATTCTGGAAGAACCAGCAGATGGAGAGGGAGGATGTCAGAAGTTCAAGAGTGATGAAGGCATGGAGTGTGGCAAGCCTGACCACATGGCTACTGGGATTTTGGAACCACATGGGGCCCTGAGGTGGGAAGTGGGAGACCCCCACACAAATCTCACATCGGCTGTTCTGCCTCGAAAGCTTCAACTCAAAAGAAGGGATCTGGGATTAGACTATCTCTGGGATCCCTTTCAATGTCCTGCAATTGTGTGATGATTAATCTACAGGGCCAGTTCTACCTAAAATAATTAACGGGCGGGTGATCTTCTATCTGCCCAGCATACCATGATCCTTGCTTTTAGAAAGCTTGTCTAGTTTGGTGGGGGGGAGGGGGAGGGAAGCAGGTGGGAGGCTTGAAAGATTAAGAGAAAATGAGTTTTAACTCAGAAACAAAGAAAGAAAGAAAGAAAGAGGAAGGGAGGAAGGAAGTGAGGAAGGAAAGGGAGAGAGAGAGAATGAGAGAGAAAGAGAGAAAGAAAGAAAAAGAAAGAAAGAAAGAGAAAGAAAGAAAGAAAGAAAGAAAGAAAGAAAGAAAGAAAGAAAGAAAGAAAGAAAGAAAGGAAAAGAAGGGAGGAAGGGAGAAAAGGAAGGGAGGAAGGGAGAAAGAAAGAAAAGGAAGAAAGGAAGGGAAAGGAAAGGAAAGAAGGGAAGGGAAAGGAAAGGAAAGGAAAGGAAGCAAGTGAACAGAGGCAACAGCAGGTAATTTTCAACGGAATGGATTAGAGCACAGGTAATTGCTCACCAGTGAAGATGAGGCATGAGACAGGAGGAGAGACTCTGGCTAGTTGGGGAGGAGGCTGGGAGCCTTCCAGGGTAATGGAGTTGCCAGAAATAAAAGGCAAAAACAAAAATCAAACTACAAGAGTGAAAAAAATTTAAAGGCCTCAAGGATGCCTAGGAGCTTCAGGAACTTGGTGGAATTTTGCTAAACGTTCCCGCAAGTTTTAAGAGCTGAAGATAGATACGCCCAGAAACCTCCACTGCAAAATTGGAGATGGGTGGCCGAAACCACAGCTCTGAGCACCACTGATAGTAGTGTCCTGTCTCTGAGGTGAGAGTTTCTCCATTAAAGTGTCCTGTTAAGGTAGGTGGCCAACAGTGACTCAAGAAATTCCACTGCAGCTTCTATAGGTCTCTTGAAAGAACCAAGAGAAGATGGACACTGGGTGAAGCCAGTAAGTTATATTCATGGCACATGCAAACGGCGGTCCAGAGGCAATGTCATGATTTTTCAATTATTTAATGAATTACTTTAACTATAGAGTTTTGCGAGGGATTAGATAATAAGGCAAGAAGGCGACTTTGAGCAGCAATGTAGAATGAAATTTACAGGCTCTGGAGGGAAGTGCAAGTTCTGACTTTAGCTGTGAGATCTTGAACAACTTACTTAATCTCTCTAATTATTAATTTTCTGTAGGACTTACCTTTGAGAATCTTTATGAAATTGCATGAGATAAAATGTGTTAAGCATTTAGAACAAAGCCTCTTTCACAGTATATTAGTTGTCTTCTGCTGCTGCAACACATGACCACAAACTTAGTGGCTTAAAATCACACAAATGTATTATCTTACCATTCCGTAAGAGTGGAAGTGTGATCCTGGGTTAGAATTAAGCTGTGGGCAGGGCTGCGTGCCTGTCTGTCAGTGTGAGGGGAGAATGAGCTCCCTTGTCTTTTCCAGCTTCTAGAGGCTGCCCATGTCCCTTGGCTCATACCCCCTTCCTCAGTCTCCAGAGCAGCAATATGGCCTCTCTCTGACCATGTGTTCATGGTCATGTCTCCCTCTGACCACCGCTGGGAAAGGATATCTGATTTTAAAGACCTACGTGATCAGATTGGGCCCACATGGACAATCCAGGGTATTCTCCTCATTTCAAGGTCCTTGATCACATCTGCAAACTCCCTTTGCCATTAAGGAAACATATTCACCATTGCAGGGATTAGGAAGTAGATATCTTTGGGGTTCCCTTATTCTGCCTACTATACATAGTACATGTATAATCCAGTTATTATTATTATGAAGTGACCTCCAGATTAAAAAAAAAAAGCAGATAAAGTCTTTCTCGGGGCTACAAAATAATTTGAAGAGGTAGTTTTGCTGAAGGAAGAGATCGGAGTATGCATTTTACAGCATCTAAATTAAAAATAGAAACGAGTACTGAGTTTGATTACAAAACTGCCTTGCCTATGAATATACTTTCTGAGTTTTGATTCAATAGTAACTAACATTTATGGGGTCTCCACATGCCAAGCATGATTTTAAGAGACTTTTCTTTCATAAACACTATCTTATTTAATACTGACAGCAACCTATGACATATATGAAATGATCTACTGAGGAACAATGATAGAATAAGCTCAAAGAAATAAAGTAACCTCCCCAAGGTCCTCCAGAGAGGAGGTGACATAGCTGGGATGTTTCTGGGCATTGAATTTCATCTTCAAGCTCCAGTTCATTCCAGGGGCAGAAAGAATGCTTTTTTGAGTCAACTGGCCAATCTTTGCAGGAGGACATGGGCTTATAGCACTGTTTTTCTCTCCAAAAAGCCAATGTGGGGATGCATTACAGGCAACCTCACGGAAGTAAATCCTAGTCATTGTTTGGGGATCAGAGAAAAGGCATTGGCCCAAAGTTCAGTGACCCTCAATATGGGTAAAGCATTTCAATATTCACCAGCACGACTGCCATCCCAGATGTGTACTTATCCCCTGTGAAATAACTTGGTCCCATTAAAAGGCCGGTGTAGCTCTGTCCCTAAGAAGCATGGCCATCTGAGTCAGCATTCAGTTTTCATTCCAATCTTGCTCTGTGAGCAGAAGGCTGAATTGTTTGTGACTTGCTGCTTTTCCACAAGACCATATACAATTTCACACTTATGATGAATGCCTTTGGACTAGGGTTTCTTAAAACCATTTAGTGTATTAGAGTCTATTAGCCAGCCTGAAATCATGACCCTCGTTCAGCAGTTATAGACTGTGGCAGCATTTAATCCATACTGGTTGATTTGTATAACATTTATGATCTGAACCAGATCCCTTAATGTCTAAACTCATAGCTAGTGGCTTGAAATACGAGCAGCTAGAAAGTGCAACTGGCAGAGCCCCATGTGATGCTGGTAGGAGAGAGTTGGCTTTAATAAATTTCCTAAAGCCCGGGTTAATTGGAATGCAGAAGTACATAGCGAATGGGTACCTCAGTCACAACTGCTCTGTAGATTGAAGACCCTGGGTTGCCAGTGTCCGTCACTTCTTCCTATTTCCTACCGGAATCCAGATTTTCTTCAGTCCCTACACCTGCCGTGTGACTCAAGAGCAGCTGACTTGGCCAACGATCGGTTCCGGATCCCAGGCTTAAGCCATGAGCACTTGCCTTTCTCCCTGTGACTGTTTTGTTCCTGTGACAGGCTCATGACCTGTACTGACCCAATTAGAATGAAGACTAGGGTTAATATTCTATAATTAAGGGAGAGATTCTCTCTCTTTCTTATAGACCGTAAATAGGAAAGCCTGTTACCCCAGTGCTAATGTCAGTCATATTATGCCCATGCCCAGATCTACTTGGGATTACACATGTGTGAGGAAGGGTCTGGTATTTTTACCCTATCAGCAAGCTGAAAAATGAGACTATCACAGTTTCATAGATGCTGAAAGACAACACAAGACTCCTGCCTGGGTCAGAGATGGAAGACTTTATTAGTCATGGCCCAGCAAACAGCCTGAGCATGAACGTATTTGTGTCTGGTCCCCAACCCAGATTCCTTCCAGGCAGTGCAAAAAGGGCTGAATAGTACATGTGTACGCCAGGAATTCTGAGCTTAGGGAACCTGTATCTTTTATAATGGATGGTTAGCATGCCTGCCCTCTGCCCCCGAGGGAGATATTATCTATCTTCCAAAGCTGTTCACTAAAAACCTATTTTTTAATAAACGTAGTCCAGAACAAGGACAGTGAGCACTTCTGCTTGCAGGATGCGCAGAAGTACCGACAACCCAGCCGAATTAACTCCCAGCTCAAAACTGGCACATGGAAGAAGGCAGAAAACAGCAGAAGAACAGAGCAAGAGCCCTAATTGTGCTTGGATTGTAGCTCACTTTACCTCCGGACTATCTATGAAATGAGATAACAAACTTCCTTTCTGTTTAAGCTAGTTTGAGTAAAGATTTCTTTGACTCACAGCCAAAGTATAGTCACTGATAAAACAACCAATGGTCTCATTTCTATAGGGAAAGCCAGGATTCTTGACTCTTTAAAAAGAACTGATCTCAGCCACTCAGTAGAGCATTTATTAAGTTGTGTCTATCTTTGAGAGGGAAAACTGTCTCTGATCTCTACCTGGATTATTTGATGCCTCAATCAACAATAGTGTGATTAAATCCAAAGGGTGATTTTCTCAAAAGGTGAAGGTTGAGGGCACCACTATGATTTCTCAACTTACAACCTTATGACCAAATCATATAAGATGTTGTGCAAAGGCCAAGGTATCAGAATCCCTCTGAAAAGGACACTCAGCACAAGAGATTGGGTCTTTCCCCTGCTCATGGCTATCACTCCATCAAAGAGCTTATTAATCCGTTCATATCATACTTCTGCTTAGAAGACTCTTTCTCCCTTTCGAGGCATGAGCCTGTATATTTAAGAATATTAGATCATGAATATGTCCCTGAAACAGGATCTGCGAAGTTCAGCAGAGCAGGAAGTTCTTCCTGGTGCCACAGCTAGATGGCCGTCTTGGAATTGGCCTATCACAGTGGGAACAAGAGACCCCTTGGGTGGTGCCTGGCCTTGGGTCCCTGAAGATTCTCAAATGTTTATCCACAGCCACAGAGATACATGCTCAGAGACCAGAAAGAAAAAGCCAGTGAGCTTACAACTGTACACTCGTGCCCTATCACCGAACCATACTGCCTATAAAGCCTTGGAAATGATTATTTTTAATATTCTGTAATTATCTTCTCAATAGCACAGTCAGACCTGGATTGGTGTGTGTGTGCTAAAGGCCCTAATTTGTTGGTGTAAACATGAAAAACAAAATGATATAATCCATTTTAGAATGTATACCTTTTAAAATACAGTGGATGCCTCAAAAATCAGAAGGGGACTGGCCTCTCTGTTGGAGAGGCCCTGCCTTGTAATGACTATGTAAAAGCACTTTGTAAACTATAAAACCTCCTACATGTGTTACCTATTATTTAGCTCATCTGTTATTCAGGCTGCCGGAGGGGCGTGGGGGCGAACACTCCTGGGCGGGCCTGAGTGCCCCCTGAGAGCAAAGTCAGCTCATTGCATGGGAATCCCTCACAGAGCCTCGCATGTGACCCTGAACTTCAGAGGGCTCTTTCAGGGATACCTCACTTCTCTCCCACGACCAGGGAACCTGTTTTACCGGAGACTCAAGGTTCAAGTACTTCCCAGGGTGAGGCAGGGCATGGCTCCGGACGGGCATTGTTCAGGAAGAGGAGTTAATTCTTCACAAAGTGCCAAGGTGAATCAAGGGCACCTCATTCTCTTCCCTCTGCTTTTCATGCCCATAATATGCTACATTCTTCAAATGGTATTAATAGTGCACAGCAGCTAGAGGGGGAGGCACAGGAAGGATGTCTCTCCCCACAGCAAATGAGATGCACTGGCATAAAAGCTCTGTTTAAGGGCATTCTTCCTACACACTGCTCATCGGGTAATTTTTAAAATCAGTTTTGAAGAATCGATGTGGCTAAGTCAGAACGCTCTGACTTCATGTGCTACAATATTGTCGGTATTCGAACCAAGATGTGTCTCAAAGAATCTGTCTCTGCTTTTCTCTTCTAACCTGAAACCCCCTTTCCTCTGTCAGCCTTCCCCAGAGAGGACATTTTGCTCGGGTGTCGTATGAACTTCTAAAATAGAGGAACATGAGATGGGGGTGGAGTCTAACTCTGCCGTGTTGTTGCTCAGTACAGGCGCCAGCACTTTAGTGCAATTATTTTATTTAGAAAAAAATGCTTTATCGTGTGAAACTCCTTTGTCATCTAAGAAGGGAGGTAGAGGAAGGACGGCCAGGGCTCATCACAAATTAAAGAGCTGCCAGGTTTTAGCAAGATATTTTCAATTAGGTTTGGAAAGGCGGGGGGGGGGGGAAGTATCTAAACCCAGGTATTATGTAGGACTTCATGCTAGTAAAGACTGTAAGGGTGTGGCTATGGGGAGGGTTTGTCTGGGAGGAGTGTGATACTGAGTTGAAATTAACAGGACAGGCAATGAGCATTAATTTCAAAGTTCCAGGGGTAGAGTAGAAAGAAGAGCAGCATAAGGACCTCATCAAGCGGTGGTTCTGCCCACACCAGGCTCTGTGAACTCCGGCCAGCCGCATAACCTCTCTGAACCTTGGTATTCCATCTAGATGATGTCCCCTTTCAGGGATTATTAGAAGAGAAAGAAATAAAATAAATATACATCACTTACAAGGAGGTACAATCCATACAAATGTTAGCTCTCGTTTGCTTTTTATAATGCATGGGAGAATCAGGAGATGGGGAAGTCTATTAAGTTCCAGTCTGCCTTGGAGAGCTGAGAAACTATTTAGCTTGTATCAGCAAAGAGCCCTCTGAAACGCATTATTTACTGTAGATACCAAAAAGTCACATTGCTTAATTTCCACCTCCTTCCAGGAAGGAATATGTATGGAGTTGGGTACTGGGGCCAGTGAAAATCCAATTTAGATACAAACATGAGCTTGGGGTGAACTGACGCCTTTAAAACCCCAAGCCTCCTTCTGATTCCTGCTAACAGATGTCCTTATGTTAGTTTAAAACTAACGGAGTGGCAAGGGGAAGCCTGAGGCCCTAGAGAACTGGGCACTCTGACCAGTGTCCGGGAGGTGTTCTGTCCCAGTATTGGGAAAGGAGCAATCCCAGAGTGACTGCCCAGCACCTCTGCCCTGCCCCTAGGAGAGTGAAGTCGTGTCACCCTGCCTGGCTTGTTTGGGGATACCCTGCAACATGATTAAAATCCACTGGCCAAAGCCAAGTTTGAAGTCAAACTTGTGAAGTTAAAAACCATTAAGACTGGCACTTCCCACTCTTAATGGATTCCAAATTAGGAATTGAAAGAAGGACCTTGAACAAAACTATATTTTAAAAGGTCGGGATCTACGTTAAAGTAGTTACAAGGCTGTTATTGGAATCACGGTACATATGGAATCAAAGACAAAAATGTAAGAATGCTTTAATAAGAATAGTAGAACATTTCCACATTATTACTACTAGTAGTAAAACCCTTGTATAATAAAACATTGGTAACATTATTATTAATAATAAAACATTTATAATATTATTAATAATAAAACTTTTGTATTATTAATAAAACATTTTACAGGTTATACAATTCCTTCACTTATTTCATTTAATCCACATCACTTAACTGAAAATTAAACAATTATTGCCACTTGTAGGGGGACAGAAGCCCAGAGATCACATGGTAGGGCCAGGTCACACAGCAAACGGTGAAGAAGGAATTCAAAGACAGGTCTCCAATGCCAAATTTAAAACCCCTTTCACCATATGATGAAAGATGAAAATTTCACAGGAGAACAAGGCCTAGACTTTGCATGTGCTTCATGGAAACATTTTCAGGTATTTTAATTTTAGAATCAGTTATGTGGTACCGGAGAGTTATAAAAAAATGATCAATAAAGACAAAAATTCCAAAAAGCTTTCTCAGAGCCAGTATTACGAGAAAACCTAAACCTGTTAGGAAATTGGTTATGATATGGAATGTGGATATTAAAATGCCATAAACTTCATTTAAAACTCTAAATATGTAACTGGAGTTTTTACTAAGTTCATAAAAATTAACATTGGATACAGCATCTTTTGTAAATCCTTGTGGTTCATGTGTCAATTACCTGGTTACTTAGTAACCAAGTAATCCAGTAACCAAGGAGTCAAGCCATAGATTAAATAGTCCCCAACCAGGCAATAAAAAGGTCCCTGAGTACAAATTTGCAGAATTATGGTTTATTGTGTTAATAATCTCCCCATGTCTGTGGCTAGCCTTCCAAGGATGGGGCTGGCGAGTGTGTGCTACTCTAGAATTCAGCCATGGCTCTTACTATTTTGTTATAGTACCTGCTTTTAAAAGAGGAAATTAAGCCACAGAGCACGCTCTGGTTTAAACTCACTGAAGGAAATGAGAGAGGCTGAACACACACCAAGCTGGATTTGGGGATTCTGGGGAAATCCAGAGCTAGGGTGTGAATTTGCACGGGAGCTGGTGATTTGGGGTTCAATGCCTCCACTTCTCTATGAAGGTTTTAGGACTGGATTCACCAGTTGATTCTTGAAGAGGTCCTTCACATAACTGACAGTTTCTGCAAGGATTCAAAGGCTCATTCAACAGATAATTTATTTGGCCCTACTATATGCCAGGCGCTGTGCTAGACATGGACAAAGCAATTTTAAGCAAAATATGTCCAGTCGATGCCCTCAAAGAGTTCACCCTATAGGGAGGAGAGAGACATTAATCAAATAATCTTATGGATAAATATGTAACTGTGAGTATCTAACCGTCGTTACTGTTCTGCAGAAAGAGTAGAGGTTCCAACAACTAGGTTAAATCCAATGCGTAATTGGAGGGAGATAGTTATGGGTAGATTTCCTTACCAAATTACATGCCATCTGAACAGAGCTGGAAATCTGATAAATGAGGAGGAATTGACCAGTGGGATAAAAGCTGGGAAAGTGAATAAGCCAAAAAGAGCATTCCAGGGAAAGGAAGAGGCACGTGCAAAGGCTCTGGGGTGGGAGAAAGCATGGAATTTTTTTTTAAGATTTTATTTATTCATTTGAGAGAGAGAGAGAACAAGCAGGGGGAGTGCCAGAGGGAGAGGGAGGGAGAAGCAGGCTCCCCACTGAGCAGGGACCCTGATGCTGGACTCGATTCCAGGACCCAGAGATCATGACCTGAGCCTAAGGCAGACGCTTAACCGACTGAGCCACCCAGGCACCCCGGAAGCATGGAATTTTCAAGCAGTTGAAAGAAAGCTAGTATGGATGAGTGCCACCAACTCTGGCAGGAAGGCATGGGAATCACTGTGTTTCAAACCAACGCGTGTGTTTTGTGGGCAACAGAGAATTGGCAAAACAGTGTTGTTTATTGTGCGAAGGCTGATTTCCCACGTAGAAACAAACTCATTCTTCTTCTCTTTGATTAGTACTGTGCAAACTGATCTTGGTTATCATCCGTCTTTACAATTCCATTCTGCCCACTGCCTCAGTGTTCCCAAAGTCTCTCACCTTATGAAGAGTGAATGGCTTGTGAGAGGAGTGACCAAAGTATCAAAATTTCCACAGAAACAAGCATTAAATAAATCCCAGGGGTGCCTGGGTGGCTCAGTCGGTTTAAGCATCTGCCTTCAGCTCAGGTCATGATCCTAAGGTCCTGGGATCGAGCCCCGTGTCCAGCTCCACTCAGCGGGGAGCCTGCTTCTCCCTCTCCCTCTGCCCCTCCCTCCACTTGTGCTCCTTCTCTCTCTCTCAAATAGATAAAAAATAAAATCTTAAAAAAAATAAATCTGAGATACTTTATTGGCTAATAAGAGAAGGTTCCCTCCTTATAAAACCAGAGTTCCTTCCCTGTCAGGATTCGTACTTACCATGGGTGACTTCATCTTGGTTTGGAATCTTAGACAATTTTATTTGAGTTGCATAGTGACTGTTCTCCAACGTGCAATGAGTTTCTGCTGCCTTGGATTGCTGGAGCATGGGTGTTGGCAGCAAGACTCTGCCACAGACCTTATGGCAGATGCAGAAAAAGTGAGGCCACAGTCTTTGTGGGAAATGCTGACTTCCCAGTTTCAGTGATAGACTGACATCCCCAAATCATAGATCAAATGAAGAAGATGCCGATCGAATGCAAACCTCACCCGGAGAGTAACCAGGGAATCTCAAAGAAACTTCTTTTTCTCAATGCACTTTTAAGTTCACGCATTATGGTTTGACTGTCCCTTTGATGGCTTATTTTAGCAATAGGATAAGGCGTGGGCGAGTGATTCCGGCACCTAGAGTGAAAACACCTTGCACAGAACATCCTTTTGTCTTCCCATAATTTGTCGGGAATTCTGTTTCAAAATCCGCTTGCCAGATATGGGGAGATCTAGCAGCTGTCTTCCGTGGCCCCAGGCAGGCAGGCATGTTGGGCTCACGGAGGGCATCCTACGATGTGCACAGACAGTCCTGCGGGCAGTGTGGAGGTGAACCACAAGTGTCCCGGCCTTCCAGGGGATGGCCATTGTTCCATCTGGACACGAGGCAGACCCGGGGTGACAGGATTTCAAACCACGTGGAGGGAGAATCCAGGTGAGGAAATGAGGCCGTCTCGCTGGAACAATCGAGGACAGACTCTATGGTAGAGACCACTGGGAGGAGAGCTTGGAAGCGGTGCTAGCAGAAAGCAAAGGACCGCACCCCTGAAGGTAGAGAGAGGATGAGCAAACACAGAGATGAAAGCAAGGGGCATGGGCCATCTAGAGGGAAAGCAGCATGCTTTGGTGGAATAGACACTTGTAGGAAAACTGTCAGCTTCACTGTCCCCTCCCTATCCCTGCCGTGGCTGCTCCTTTTTTTAGAACAAGGAGCAGTAACACACACACACACACACACACACACACACACACACACTCTTTCATTTTGGCTCAGCGCAGACTAGCTGATCACTAAGTAGGATGGTAACATTTAAGAACCAAGACACTTGGCCCTGGTTTTACCCTTGTTATTAAGAGCTGGGTGAGCTTCAGAAAGTCATTTTCATCTCTGAACCCGGAAATTGGGCACATGGATAGCATCTCTTGCCACTTAGAATGTTCTGATTCTTGAAGAGAGGTGGAGAAAATAATAGAATGATGTTTGTTTTCCAGTGGAATGAGGATAAGAAAAGGTAGGTCTTTGGGGTCCTGCCTAGAAAAACGTAAGAGAAGTAAGAAGTTCAGGAAAAAAATTATGAATGCATATATATTTATAGTTTATATATATTTATGTATTAAGGCACACTGACTATATATAAGTTAATGTATATATTTATAGTTAATATATTAACTATATGTAAGTTAATGTATATATTTATAGTTAATATATTAACTATATGTAAGTTAATATATGTATTTATAGTTAATATATGTATTAACTATATATATGTTAATATTGTAACTTTGTATTATTGTAATATTTGTAATATTATAAATATATATGTATCCATCGGCGCCTGGTAGCTCAGTCGGTTAAGCAACTGCCTTCGGCTCAGGTCATGATCCTGGAGTCCCGGGATCGAGTCCCGCATCGGGCTCCCTGCTCGGCAGGGAGTCTGCTTCTCCCTCTGACCCTCCTCCCTCTCAGGCTCTCTGTCTCTCATTCTCTCTCTCTCAAATAAATAAATAAAATCTTTAAAAAATGTATATATGTATCCATAATTAAGAAGAGATTTGGGCTGGAGCCAGAGCATATGCTCAGAGAGGGTGACAGTCTCCTGAAGCACTGCAGTATAGGTGAAAAGACTTTTAGAAACACTTGTTTCCAATTCTGTGTCTGACATGTAGTAACTGAATAGCTCTTAGGCGATTTAACTTTGCTGAGCCACAGTCTCTTCATCCATAAAATGGGGATAATCATCATTTCCACTGTATTCAATTAACAAATATTAAGCACCTGCCAAGTAACTAGGGTGGGGCACGAAACAGGCATTGGTGATAAAATATTTGTGTTATAAATAATTATTTGGTAACACAGATCTAGCCTCTGATCTCACAGAGCCTACAGTCTAATGGGAATTAAAGACAGGTGGGCATGAATTATGATAAAATGAGTTGAGTGTTGGGATCGGAAGTATTGCAATTGGAAACTCATGAGTAGTTATGGGAAAATCGAATGGAAGGATCTATCCTAGCCTAAGGTCAGGGAAGTCTTCCTGAGGGGAGAGACAGCTGAGGAATGGGGGCATTGAGGCAAACAGTGGAGATGGGAAATGTTCTGGGTAGAGGAAATAGACTCCCTTGAGAAAAAAAAATAGAGATTCTATCTGTAAAATGCTTAGCAGGTTGCCTAATATATAAAGAGACTGAATAAACAATAGCTACCAAGGATGCTATTACTTTCATGGTTTGGGGGACAATTAATTTCACCCTGATGACAGTTTTTTACAACTAGTCGGAACCCGTGGTGCGTGTCAGCCTGCTTTGCTTGCCCGTGGTGTTAAGTAAAGGTGGGAGGCTTCCTGTATGTGTGCTAGTGGCAGAAAACCAAGCAGAAGTTTGCCCGAATTGGCCAGAAATGAATGCATAAGGCTCTGTGCCCCGGCTCTGCAGTCATGTGGGTGAGCTCAGGTCTCGTTGCCACAGAGCTCGCAGAGTTAGGAGAATGCTCCCTATTTAACTAGAATACATAAAAATTCAAATCCTGGCCTCATAAATGTGAGTAAACCGTTTAATGACTTTCTTTAACTAGAAAGTAATCAAATATAAATGCAGGTATGCTACTCATTTGCATCTTTTTCCATGCGGGTGGACAAAAATAAAAATTCTGTAGGCATGACATTGGCTAAATGAACTTGTCGTTGGGATTTTATATATATATATATACACACATATAAAATATAAAGCTGTGGTGATTTTCTGTGCCGTCCTCACCAGCCCTCATGTTCAGCAAGGCAGAGCACGTGTGTCACAGATCTCCTTGTCACAGGAACTACCTCTGTCTGTGTCATCACCTAGAGCCTGGTGGGAATGATTGAACTTGTCCAAGTCTGGGTCCTCATCTGTTGAAAGGGGATACTATAACGCGGCTGGTGCCATTTTAAACGCGTTATTCAGAGTTGAGCTCTCTTGTGTCATCATGAATCTTGTTAGTACAGTGCCTGGCAAACAGTAGGAGCTGACTAAGTGTTGGTTCCTTCCCCCACTAGGGATTACCTCCCTGTTTCCATCGTCCTCCACAAACATGAGTTGGCTCGGCCCACTGTGATTATGATCTGAAGTGATGTACTCACACCCACTGAAGAATATGTATACTAATGTGTATATCAGTGTATAAATTCATCAAAGAATATGTGTATCAATATGCATATTAACACATATATTGTCTAAGGGTATACATATTAATACATATATTCATCTAAAATATGCATATTCATGTATTCATTAATCTAAGGATCTGTATATTAACATCTATGTAGTACATACACAGATCCTTAGATGCAAAATTAGATTTTCTACGTACATGAGGCCTTCCATTTTCCAAACGTAAGTGGAAAAGGATGGCTTGGGTGGTGTCCAAGCTTCTAGAAGCTCTAGTTCAAGCATCAGACACCCTGCCCGCGTTGTGCCATCAGTAGTCTTAAGGGGAAGAGGGCCACCTTTTGTTTAGAAGGCATCTTGCAGGACAAGGTGTTTCAGAAGCCACTTGTTTGGACCACACGGAGCCTTATTTCGATGCTAGCTGAATTTAGAAGTCAGCAACATTTAATACCCTGAACTTTGTCTTCCCTTGAGGGTTCTGCACACTGTCAGCTCCCCACCCTCCTGGTGGTTCCAAGGTGACATTTCCTATATGCCATCACCTTCCAAAACCACGGTCTTCATAAAGGTCAGTGGTTGTTGTCATTGGATGTCCTCCTGATTTATTTCTTCAGCTAGACTTCTCACCCAGACTACTGTTACATCCTCTTAACCCGTTCTTTTTTTTTTTTTTTTTTTTAAGATTTTATTTATTTATTGGGCAGGGGCAGGGGGTACAGAAGGAGAGAGAGAATCTCAAGCAGACTTTGCACTGAGCACAGAGCCTGACTTGGAGCTTGATCTCACGACCCTGAGACCACAACCTAAGCCGAGACCATGACCTGAGCTGAAACCAAGAGTCGGACGCTCAAACGACTGAGCCATCCAGGCGCCCTTAACCCTTTCTTTAATTCATTCTGTCATCCACTGCCAGACATTCTGTGTCATCTACTGCTTTCATTTGCCTATGACATAGCATACTTAGGAATAAATCTAATGAAAGTTTCTACACTAGAAACTGTAAAATGTTGCTGAGAGGAAGAAGGCCTACCTAGAGAAATAGATTATGTTTCTGGGTAACTTAATAGATTATTAGAGATTATTATTCATTGATAATTATTATTATAGATGTTATTCATAAATATTACTGATAGAGAGCCTTCATAAATAGTTCATAGATTATTATATCTATTACTAAGATGGCAGTTCTCTCTGAGTTGATCTATAAATTCAACACAACCCCAATCAAATTCCAGTAGGTTTTTTTAAACTAGAAATTGACAGGCAAGCTGATCCTAAAATTTATATGAAAATACAAAGAACCTAGAATAACTAAAGACAATTTGAAGGACTTACCCTATCCGATTTCAAGACTTACTTTAAATATACTCTAATCAAGATAGTTTGATATTAACAAATATATAGACATAGAGATCAATGAAACAGAGTAGAGATTTCATAAATAGACCCACACATATATGACCAATCGATTTTCATCAAAAGTTCCAGGGCAATTCAATGGAAAAGGGGAAAGTCTTTTCAATGAATAATGCCAGATCCACTGAATATCTATTTGGTGAAAAAAAAAAAAAAAGAACATCACCCTTACGTACCATACATAAAAATTAACTCAAAGTGGATCGTAGACCTAAATGCAAAACTTAAAACTGTGAAGCTTCCAGGAGAAAATCTTTGAGACCTTGGGGGTAGACATGAGTTTCCTAGAACACAAAAGCACAAACCAAAAAGAAGTTAGTAAAATGGACTTGATTAATAATTATAAACTTTGGCTTTCAAAAGGCAGTGTTAAGAGAAGACAAGCCACCACTCAGAGAAGATATTTGGAACACATATATCAGACAACAGACTTATATCCAGAATATCTATTTATGGAGAGAGACCTATTAAGGGTAGAGGGAGAAGCAGGCTCTCCGCTGAGCAGGGAGCTCAGTGTGGGGCTCGATCCAGGGACTCTGGGATCATGACCTTGAGCTGAGGGCAGAGGCTTAACCAATTGAGCCACCCAGGCGCCCCATATATCCAGAATATCTAAAGAACTCATCCAACTCAGTGATAAGAAGAGAAACAACCCATTTCTTAACAATGGGTAAAAACTCAAGCAGACACTTCATATAATAAAATAGAAGAATGGCCTATAAGCACATGAAAAGATGCTCAGCATCATTAGTTTTTAAGGAGTTTCAAGTTAAAACCACAATAAGATTCCACTACACACCCAAGAAGGCATACGTCTACCCAAGGACTTAGACTCAGGAGTGTTCACGGCAATTTATTAGTAATAGAAACTGGAATCAACAGGTGAACAGATAAAGTGATACGATTCAGCAATAATCATAATAATAATAACTATTGATCATGCAGTTTAGGTGAATCTTAAAAACTCTAGGCAATGCAAAGTAATCTATAGTAATGAAAAAGCAGATCAGTGATTGCCTGGAGGCAAGGGTGGAAGGAGAGATGGATTACAAAAGAGCATGAGAAAAGTTTACATTAGGGGCAATGCAAATATTCATTTTCTTGGTTGTAGTGATGATTTCATGGGTGTCTTCATATGTTGATACTCAGCAAATTGTACATTTTAAATAGTGCAATTTGTTAGACATCAATTTTGTCTCAATAAAGTTGTAAAGCAAGTAACCAAAAATACTGTTAATGCACTCTTGGTATCTATAGAATTAAGATCTACTTCGCAAGCAAGTAGGCATTCTAGGCATTCAAGGGTATCTGTGATTCCATCCCAATATACTCCTGCACTTAATTGTGCAATAGATTATGTTCCTAGATAATCTAACTTCATAGATTATTAGCGATTATTATTCATTGATAATTATTGTCAATTCCCACTTAATTGTTCCACACACTCTCTGCTTCGGCTAAATAGACTTCTAGCTTTTATCCGCATGTCTGCAGCACCCCCAGACTTTCTTGCATGGGGAAAATCGAAGTCTCTGATGGTTGGATTTCCTAGGATTGTCATCCAAACACCTTCCTGATACATGGCTCCATAAATCCATATCCTTTGTGACTCTTTCACTTGCCCCAGTCTGGATACGTTCCCCATCTCCTGATACTCAGCACCATCCACCCTGTGCTCTGCCTAGTTAGGCACTTGTCTTACTTCCCTACCAGGCTTTTGCTTCCTGAAACCAGGGCGCCAGGCTGCTCTTGGCCCCCACACAGGCTCCCCAAGCTGTGCTCAGAAGGCTTTCAAATATGTACCGGGTGGTGGTAAGAATGTGGGCTTGCAGCCAGTCTGCCTGCCTCAGCCTCTTATTGGCTTTGTAATCAACAGCAGCCACTCAACTCTGTGACTCAGTTTCATCATCTGTAATATGGATTTGATATCAGTCCTTACCTTACTGTTCCTGCTATAAGGCAGGAATGGTGGAGGATGACCCAAAATGTATTTAGCAGGGGCCTCCTCTCCTCTTCATGGGGCCCATGCCCTGGATGACCCCTGCCCTAGTTAGGGAGGCTAATTAGAGAATTCTTAGCAGACCCAAATTTACATTCCTCGAGTATATATGAATTTCCCAGTCATTTCAGGGGCAGGGACCAACAACCAGGCAATGATTTTAGGGACTCGTCTTCGTACACGAGGCAGGAGTAACCCTTAAGCATTGTGTGCTCACAGTCTTCCCAGTTACAATTTTTTCCCCCTGATACTGTTGTTTAAGTAGCCAGCTCTCCAATGCTGAAGTAGGACTGTCACCATCCAGCTGCAGAGTTTCAGACAAGCTATATCATGTCCTTGTGGCTGTGTTTCCTCCAATACAAAATAGGAATAAAAATATTACTTATGCCGTCTCTCTGCCTTCAAATCTCAGTTGCAATTTTACTTCACCCTCATTGATCCCTTTTCTCAGGTGGCATTATTGTGACATGGTATTTCATCTGTAAGGCTGTGAGCTCTCTGTCAGCTGGACCATGCCTTTCATGTTCCCCCAGTGCCTAGAAAACTGCCCGGTGCACGGGGCGTGTTTGGTAAATATTTATTGTGTTGCTAAATGAAACTTGTTGTATAATCTGATTTGGAAGGAAAGAGAAAAACCAGTATTAAATACACTTCCAGGGCAGGATGCCTGGGTGGCTCAGTTGGTTAAGTGTCCAACTCTGGATTTCGGCTCAGGTCATGATCTAAGGGTCATGAGATGGAGCCCTGTGCCAGGCTCCACACTCAGCGGGGAGTCTGCATGAGATTGTCTCTGTCCCTCTCCCTCTGCCCTCCCCCTACTCGTGCTCTCTCTCTCTCTTTCAAATAAATAAATCTTTAAATACACTTTCAGTTCAGTTACCATTCCATTATTTATTCGTTCAGTCAGTGTTTACTGGGCACCTACTGTCTTCCAACCTCGGTGTAACTACTTGGCTTGTATTAGAAATATGATTTCTAATCCACTAAGGCCTTAACTCTGTGCATACCTTAAAAAAAGTAAATCTGTGATTTTTCTAGAGCCGGGCAGGTACAAGCAATGATTCAATTTTACAGCATCATGAAGAAGTGTTTTCAGCCAGGTTCGGCCCAAATTTGCTTACACGTGTTACCCACTCAACCAAACGTGTAAAGCATGTTGTTCTCTGAGCTTTTCTATGTGATCCAGCCCTATATATTATATTACACTTATAAAATACCACGAAGCCCTTATGAATTAAAAGATAATTAGTGGTTCAACACGCACAAGACATTAGGCCTCAAGTGTCAAAAATGTCATGAAAGACCATAAATCATGGTCTGCTTGCATTGATCCCTTATAGAGTTAGTTTTTAAATCATCTCTTTAACACCTTGTAAATGTACAAACAACCGTAGACCCAAGGGAAACTTTAATATGTTTTTCATACATATTTTAATTTCATCTCAAAGTGCTAGCTGCATAAAAATTAAGTCAGACTCACAAAAACTCATTGATTTCCTCGGGATAAAACCCATCTGTCCAAACTAATTTAGAGCCTTTTTGAAGCCGTAAAGTTATTCGTGCAACACTGAGGTCATTATGGGCATCCTGAGCTGGAGGAACTCTTGTGTAATTTTAAGAAGGCAATTTTGTTATATTTACTGTATTTAAATACAGTGCTACTTTTCAGGAACAAAAGCCTCACTGTGTGACTGTATTGAAAGTAAACCAGAAGCTGTGAAAAGCGAGATCTGTTCTTTTCCTTGTGATTAATGCACCTTTCTGCCAAAATTGAGACTTCTTAACTGAGCTCATTTAATACAAAGTAAACGAATTCTGCTCTTTGGATTTGATCCTCTGGCTAAACCCTATAGATAAGACTCTAACAGTGAATAGCTTTTCATTCTAAACAAAGGATGTTTTGATAGAAAGGTCAACGCCAAGGTCCTTTATATTGTGATAACAGGAAAGGGAAATGACATATTAATGGCAACCTATGCCATGGTGGTCTGGGCTGGGAGACACACAGTAGTAAAAACCATTCGGAAGTCAGAGAGGAGGTTGTAGAGACAAAACGGGCTCCAGAAGCCCAGACAACTTCTTCTTTAAAAAAAATATATATATTCCTAAGGACATTTTTCTTTTATTACACACCAAGCAGAGTAGACTGACGAGGATCTTAACACAACTTCAAGGAAACTTGGGGGCTGGGCTTGCATTTTTCTCCATCCAGCCCTTTAGCACAAAGCCAAGCAGCATATCCTCCCTGAGACCAATGGTTATCGATAATGGGTTTTTATTCCAGTGGAGGCTACATATGCTCTAATGCGATTGGATAGGACAAGGACACTGAAATTCCTTCTGCTTTGGGATGCAGGAGATGAGGAGCTGCAAGTTGACAGCACCCACCCTTACAAGTCAAGAGGGCTTTTCCTGCGTCCAAGGGAGTCCTCTGGGCCAGCTCAGCGGCACTCTGTCCACGGCCCAGCCCCTTGCCCAGCGGGACAGGTGGGCAGTGGGAGCCGCCCCTTTACTTCCCCCCCTCATCTTATTCACTAATTAATTTTTCTTCTCCGCTTCACTAGGAAGGTTTCATAATAATCTAAGTCGGGACCCAGAAGCTTCTGATACGGCCCGGTGAAACACTGGTTTTATTTTAGTGAAAACATCTCCATTCCTTTATGTAGTTCCTGCTGATTAGGGGAGGGGGCAGAAATGAAAGGGGGTAACGTGAGTTCTTGGACAAATGGGATGGTTTGTTTCACTCATTTTTTCCATTCATTTCTTCAACAGATACTTAACTGAGTAGCTGCTTGGTTCGCAGTGCTAGGCTAGGTAGTAGAGATACAGAAGTGAATAAGTCAGTTTCTGCTTACGGTGCCAGAGAGAGAGAGTCATATAAATAGAGAAATCAGGTCACATTTGGGATCAGGGTAAAGCTTTAAGCATCCTGGTACAGGCTGGTGCCTTCCGGCCACTGCACCTGCCCCTTGAGGACACTGGCCGACTGACCCGTCCTGGCTAGGGAGGAGTTGTTTGCATTTTCATCGCAAGGTTTGTACAGAACGCTTTCTCCGTCATGTCTTTTAGAAGAAGGAGAAGGGAAAGGAGAGGGGGAAGGAGAAAATAGAGTAGGTCAAGGATTTCCAACAACTGACTTAAAATCAGAATTCAAGGTTTCCTAGAGAAGGTGGGTGTTTCCACAGTGCCCCCTGCTGGCAGGTTTCCCTGGAACAAGGGCCAATAAAATGGAAGGCACGATGTACTGGGTGTACGTTCTATGCATACATTCTATGCATCATTGAATTCTCTCACCAGTTCTTCAGGGAACTATTGGTATCATATCCATTTTACAGAAGAGGTTTGCTGAGGTCCAGTGACTCAAGCAAGATGCTACATCCCGTATGTGCCAGGAGTCAGGAAACAGACCAGGACTGTCCACCTCTCATGTGGGTGCGTAACCACTCTGTTTCTTAGTCAGTCAGTCAACATGTCCCTATTCCCTGTTAACACTGTGTTAGACACTTGAAATTAAGTCTTTCCCTTATGCAGCATCTTGGGTACTTTCACAGATGCTAGTAGAAAAAGGAACAGTTACAAGCTGGAGGGAGCTGGTTCAGCCAAGGACTCATTAATGCAAAGCATGAAGGAATATAAACCAACAGAAACCCTTAAAACATAGCCAGGTTTGGTACAGATGGATGAACAGAAAGATTTTACTTTGCCCAAAATATTCCGCCTGTCAAAGATACTCACGTTACTGCACACCCCGCAGCCCCACCTCTGTGGACAACCCACATTTACTTCTAAATATGGATCTCATCAGTTGCTGTTGAAAAATCAAATATTACATAGAGTTAGAAAATAGAATCCTCTATTTTCCTCTGTTGTCTAGGGCAAGCCAATAAAGTGTTTACCTTTATCTTTATTGGTCTGATCTTAGTCAAAATTAATAAAAGACATCACAGAAAAGAAGTTTGCTTGAATGCAGAGCAAGAAGTTTTCTGATTCTCCCCCAAGGAGAGAAGAGGCTGTGATGGGCATTCCAGACACCACCACATTCCTCCCCACTGATTAACTCTGTCCTAAACCTATCAGTTTAGCCAAAGCTTTTCTCTCTGTGCATTGTTAATCCCCAGGTTGTTATAAACAGAGTCTTATATACAACACAGTAAGTGCTTGAGGACTGGCCCTTCCTGTCAATTGTTCTTCTGCAGAATTTCAAGGCCCAGTGGGACCTCATGCCTTCATGTGGGATGAGGGTCTGCATAATGTAGCAGTTAAGTGCACAGACAGACCTGGATTGAACCCAGTCATGTTACATGCGTAGCCTATGGTTTGGAGGATATTCTTTTCCTTTTCTGACCCTTTCAGTTTCCTCTTCTGTAAAATGGGGACAATTATATTTATCTCAGGGCGTTGTTGGGAGGATTAAATGAGATAATGTATGGAAAATACCTCTTACAAGTAGTATGGGACTTAAAAATGGCTATTAGATTTCCATCTAGCTCAGAGGTGATGACTTCTTGGAGATACCTCCAGGAAACTTCTAGATCAAGTTTGTCTGTCTGTGGAAGGAAAACCCCAACTAGCAACATATTCAATTGTAGAAGTTTCTTTCTCTCTAATGTAATTTGTGCAGGCTATCCAGGGCTGGTGGGGTGGCTACTTTGGCTCCTCTTTGGCAATGAAGTCTGATCTTAAGGAACCTTTCTGGAAATTTCTACCACACTTCTACAGCTCATTGGCCAGAACTGAGTCACATGGCCACATTTAGCTACAAGGAAGTCTGGGAAAGTTGTATTTTTGAGGTGAGCTGAAAATCAAGTTGCTGTTAATAAGGAAAAGGAAAAAAATGGATATTTGTTAGGCAACTAGCTTTTTCTACCTTAGTCCTATTCCAATGTGAAAGCCAATGGGGAAATTATAAGAAATTAATGTTTGAAAATATCACAATCTTTTGAGACTGCAGTGATATTTTGGTTTGTTAAAATGAAACTAAACTAGTTATTTCAAGTCAAATTTGGATATTTGGATTTAGGGAAGAACAGAAAAATTGGAACCTTTTAAGACATTCAGAGATTTTATACTTCCCATATGTACACTTTCTTGTATGTGTATTTACTTCAATGGAAAGCTTTTTAAAAATTCAAAACAAATAAAAAGTCCTTTTTGGAAAACAAACAAAAAAACCCTCTAACTAACAGATAATAATGAGGAAAAGGCATCATTGAGATCTTGGCAGTTCTTGGGGGGTAGTTATGTCATGAATGAATGATGGAAATCAATATTGCGAGAAAAATAACTGTTTTTCTTGTCTACAACTCATACTATTTCCATTTTCCAAGACGTAGGTTTTTTTTTTTTCCTACCCTTTTGGATCACATTTGTCATAGATACAACTTAAATAATTTATTTCATGGCCAGAAAACAAATAATTCAGATACTGGTATTTTATTTTGCAAAATCATATGAGGCAAGCAATTTTTATAATGCATATTATGGCAATAGAATAATAATGCATATAATAACAGTAATAATGCATATTCTTCAGCTCCAGTAATGTTACAGTTTTCTCTGGAAATAATCTCTCCCATTAGTTCCTCAAACGCCCAGATTGTAGTATTATCCTAGGATAGAATTTCAAAAGAATTTCCTATTTTTAATAATATCTTCCCTTTTCCTTCAAAGAGAATTTCCTGTTTTGGAGAAGAAAGAAAAGCTCTGGAGAGTGAGGCAAAATGTAAACAGTCAGATCAGATAAGCTTCATGTACATTATAGGCCTTTATTTTGTTTTATGAACAATTTCTGTGAAAGAAACAGGCCCTGACATACGACCTGGTTATGAATTGTAGTTAGAAGCAGGTTGCTAGGAGACTTCTGATTGGCTTGGGATGATGTCATAGCCACAGCCAGGATGCCCATAATACCTAGTTAATACATTGCATCTAACGGTTCTCCTAATTTTTATGTATACATTTCATTTTGTAACTGCAATAAAACACTCCAAGCAACGCATTTCTGGGTAATTACTGCACTTTTTGAGCCCCTTGGGATCAGAGGTGTACTACATATGAATTAGGAAGGCACTTCTAGTCATAAAGAATTTCTCCTGTTGATAAATCTCTATTGAGATTAGTGATTCGGATGAACAAGATGTACTTTGGATCTGAAATCATTTGTGGTTTTTTTAGAGACCCACGAGGAAAAGAGAGAAAGGGTACACTTTTAAGAATGCTCCTAAACTACCCCAGGACCTCAGGGCACAGGAAAAGGAGTGGATAATTGAAAGCATGAAACTTCTTCGAGGGTCCATGTCCTCCCTTTATGGACAGAAATCAAAGATTGTGATCTCCAAGTGAGATGAGCTCAATCCTCAATGGACTGTAGAAGCTCATCTTCCCCCAACCAATTCATAATGCCTGGATTCTGAGATAGGGTGAATCAAAATTCCTTTGGCATTCTCTATGCCTTTCCAACCCAATCCAGAGAAAGTCAAACTCAGCATTACTATTTTCTGTGTGTGTGAAAAACAAAACGCTCCTTACTGTTAACTCCTTGAACTCACCAAGACAATCTCCTAAACTCTTGTTGTCTCAACTCTTGTAATGGCCACCCCCACCCCCATTCCCTTCCCTTCACTTATTTGTTGGAGCTATTTATGTGTTAAGTTGTTCAAGAAGAAGCATTTAACGTCTAAAGCCCATTTCACTTCTTTCGTTTTCTTCAAAAAAATCTTAAAACATCATTTGTTTTTTCTTCATTAGAAAGAGGAAATGGTGTTTTATCAAAGGTAAATAGTCTTGAATGCTGATGGGTTGGAGTTCTGTTCACCACTCAAAGCCCGTGAAGTTTGATTAGGTACTAAACTTGGCACAGAGAATCCTTCATTTATCCCATCAGCCAAGTCACGCCACTGGTCTCAACTTTTGGAAAGTTAATTACCTACATGTTGCTCCTGAAGCCTGTGGGCAGCTGATTTATTTGATTACGGCTTAAGCAAATAATAATCAACTCTTCATCAAATTCAGTCAAAAGTAACCCAGGCTCGAAAACTACCAACTGCCATTTTAAAACTGGATTTGAAGAAGAGTGTGTTAAATATCTGTGAGATGAAGTCTATGGTTAGAAGAAGTAAGAACATATTTCATAGTAGATATAAATATGTGTGTTGATTGAACCATTAAGTCACTGAACACTGCTTCTTTGGGGAACTAAGCTAAAATTCACCTCTGTCCATAGTTTTACCAACTAATATTTCAATGTCTAGGTCACCATAACAGAGATGCTATAGACAACACGGTCTCCAAAATTATAAGCACCTAACTTACAAAGGCACCAATGTGCTCCTTTCTGGTTACACCTTGCATTCATCAGTCATTTGAAACTGACTGGTGCTTTTCCTCACACCTGAAAGCAGCATAGCAACTACACTGTCCTGGGTCAATCCTGCCACCTGGTGACTGGGGTGAGGAATTGTTTTTTACATCATCTTCCATTCTAGCTCCTTTTAATTACGCTCCCCTCTACCCTCCCAAGCAGGGACGTTGTATTCATATGCTCCTTTGCCTTCATAGTTCCATTAATTCCAACTTCACAGCATCTTTTTTTTTTTTTAAACACATGCACACTTCCCCCGCCCCTCCATTTCTTCATCTCTGCTGCCTTTCACTTCCTTTTTCCTCACTTTTTTCTATTTTTCAGTCAGTGACTCCACATATAGCTTATAAGGCAAGAACACTTTATTTATTCAACCAATGTTGAGCAGAGCTGTGAACAAGACAAAACGGTCCTTTTCCTCATGGAGCTAATATTCTGGTGGGGGAAACAAACAGAAATTATATAAATATAATATAGGGGTACCTGGGTGGCTCAGTCGGTTGAGCATCTGACTGTTGGTTTCAGCTCAGGTCGTGATCTCAGGGTCATGAGATTGAGCCCGGCCTCGGGCTCCATGCTCATTGGGGAGTCTGCTTGAGTTTCTCTCTATCCCTCTCCCTTTGCCCCTTCCCCTTCTTGTACTCCCCCCACAAATAAATAAGTAAATAAATCTTTAAAAATATATATAATATAATTCTAGGGAGTGATAAATGCTGTGAAGAAAAATAGGGCAGAGTACGGGGATGGAAGATGATGAGAAGTCACAGTGAAATATCCTTTCACACCCATCAGGCTGCCCAAAATGCCTGGCGGTGGGGTGTGTCAACCTCAGTGTAGGGGCAGAAATTCTTACCCACCGGCAATGGGCGTGTGAATTGCTGCAACCACCTTGGTTGATCATGCACAGGGCCTCTGATGCTACCGATTCAATCCTGGAGAAAGTCTTTCCAAGGCCAGGACATGTACAAAGACATTCATAGGATCATTGTTCACAATGATAAAGAGCTAGAAAAATCCAAATGCTCACCCATAGCAGAGTGAATGAAGTGTGGTATCGTCTGATAATAGAATAATATTCATAATGAAAATCAATAAACTGCTACTACACACATCAATATCAATGATTTTCAAAGATATATTGAATGAAATCACAACTATAGAATGATCCTCTGTGTAAATAGGCAAAATCAAACAATGAAGTGTTCAAGAATACATATATAGCTGTAATAAAGGGAAAAAAACTGTAAAGAAAGCATGGTCATTATTAACATGAAATTCATCAGTATGGCTAAATCTGAGGAAGAAAGGGGGGAAGAAAATTGGTTAGAGACCAACCAGGGCTGCCAAAGTGCAGTAATGTCTTACCCATCAGCTGGATTTGAGATGCACTGGATTCATTCCATTTTGATTTTGTAATTATTATTCAAAGCATATATGCATTGTGGACACACTCTTGCATATGAGTATGATACATTTCACAGAAAAAGAGTTTCTTAAAGAGTGAAAAAAGAGTTCTGTCTAACAAGAGATATAGGGAAAGGCCTCCTGAAGAGGTAATATTGAGCAGAGGCCTGAGTGATATGGAGAGACATATCTAAAGAAGGCCTGAGGAGAGGGGTGCCTGGGTGGCTCAGTCGGTTAAGCATCTGCCTTTGGCCCAGGTCATAATCCCAGGGTCCTAGGATGGAGCCCTGCATTGGGCTTCCTGCTCAGCATGGAGACTGCTTCTCCCTCTCCCTGCCTCCTCCCCCCACTCATGCTCTCTCTTGCTATCTCTCACTCATTCTCAAATAAATAATAAAATCTTAAAAAACAAAAACAAAAACAAGGCCTGAGGAGAGAGTCTCCCGAGGAACAGGGAAAAAAGCAAATGTAAAGACCCCAAAGCAAATGACTTTGGTGGTTTCCAGAACCAAGAGGAAAGTCTGTAAGACTTGAGAGGGAGGGAGAGAAGGATATGCAATTTATACAAAAGGAAAGGGGCAAATCAAGTGGAATCTTACAGATTAGAGTTCAAGTGACATACCTGCCCAAAGAAAAGGAAAGTAATATTGGTAAGAGAAATTAGGAATATGAAGATACTCTTGTGTAATATTCACAGAAATTCTATGTGCTATGCCTTAGCATGAAAGATAATATATATGTGTGTGCGTGTGTGTGTGTGTGTGTGTGTGCAGTAGGCACACATGCACATATGCACGTGGAATAGTAGCAACGGCACCCCAGCACACAATAATAGATGGACATTTGTAATAACAAGAAATAGTCCTCTGCCCCTCCCCCATTCCACCCACCATTCCACTCCTCAAAGAGCAACTTTTTTTTTTTAAAGGTTTTTTATTTATTCATTCGAGACACAGAGATACAGAGAGAGAGAGAGAGAGAGAGAGAATATGAGCAGGGGGAGAAGCAGAGGGAGGGGGAGAAGCAGGCCCCCCGCCGAGCAGGAAGCCCGATGTGGGGCTCGATCCCAGGACCCCGGGATCATGACCTGAGCTGAAGGCAGACGCTCAACCAGCTGAGCCACCCAGGTGCCCCCAAAGAGCAACTTTTAATATTTCTGTATTAGTTCTCTTTTCACCTCTACAACGGAAGACTATGCTATAAGCACTCTTTCTTGGTGAGTCAACTCTGGGTATTATCCACCAACTGAGTCTTCGCCATAGAAATGCAAATTTAGCTCATGTGCAGCACCTCTTAGCCTCTTTTTTTACCCAGTATTTGCAAGTCCTATCACTGCAGTATCAAATAATATACTTAAATCTGTATCCCTTTTGCCAGCAACTTTGGACAATTTCTCTCAGATCTCTGAGTTATACTATTAGGATATTTTGTTAGTCATAGTTAATCTTTCAAGATTTGGCTATGGCTTGACTCTCAAGCCAGAAACATTTTGTTCAGTGATGTAACTATGTCACTATTGCTCTCTGAAGAACAAGGAAGGGTATCAGAACTATATCTCCTTTTCTAGGGTTTTAGTGTTGTGACCTTTTGCCACTCAATAGAGAATGGCTTTGCAGCAAAGGCAAACGAATTTTTGTTACTGGTATTATCAATTGCACAATGGCAAACCACACTGGAAGCTCCACATGCCTACCTTCTGGTTTGATTCGGTTTGGTTGCTGTTTGCTGCTGCTGACTGATGCTGTTTTTTGTTTCTTTGTTATTTGATTTTTGAGTTACTTTTATTTTGGGTGGTTGCCTTAAAAAGCATTCCCTGCACAATGCAGTGTTAGACATCATGTTTAAGTTCACACGTTAGACCCAAGAGACCCCTTTGGTTATACAGCTGGAAACGAATAAAAGAATATTTGCCTTGAACCGTAGTCGAAAAGAATATTTTTTTAAAAATTCGAAATAAAACAGAACATTAGAACAGTGTGACATCCCAAAAGTGGCTCTCCCATCCAGGCCTCAAATTTCGTATCTAAAAACTGTGGATTAAACAATATCTTAGGCTCTTTTCATCTTGCCAAATGTAAGCAATGTATTTAATGTATATTTAACTCTTCACTGTATCGTAATTTGTCTTAGTTTCTTACTATTTCTGTCTATTTCACAGATTTACTCCATTCTTTTTCTACTGACTTTCTTCTTGGAACCTAATGACTTCATTTAAACCAAATGATTTCTAGGCCTTCTGCACAGCTGATATCCTGGTACTAATTCCTGTGGAGCTCCTTACTCAGAATGGACACACTTGTGATAAACTTTCTGAATGTACCCTAAATGTTTAAAAATATTATTATTTTATTACTCCATTGAAATGATTGTTTGGCTAGATATAAAATTTTCTCTGAACTTTGAATATATTGCTCCATTGTCCTCTCATATCTGTAGTCAGTTACAAAACGTTAGATGCCATCAAACTTGGATTCTTTGTGGGTAATCTAGTATTTTTTTTCCATATATACAGAAGCTTTTAGGATTTTTATTTTATTTTTAGAATCTTTTATTTTAGGACCCCTATTGATCTAAAATTTCACAACGATGTTTGTGAGTGTGAGTCTTTTTTCACTGGATGGGTCTTTGTTGAAGATTTATCTCTGTCTTTAGCTCTATATAATTTTTTGATGATTTTCTCCCCCCTAGTTTCCTTTGATTGAAATACTATCTCCACTTTGTCTCTTTCTCTCATGTTTTCTGTGTTAAAATCTCTCAGCTACTGATGGCCTTCTTTCTATTCTCTTTGTTATAATATTTTCTTGGTTGATTATTTTACTGTCATTTTATGAAATATTGGGAGAAAGAAGAAATAAATGTGTTCATTATGTCTTCTTGAGTTTGAAGTTAAGATCTTACAAAATGTATTTTATATTCAATAATCTTACATTTAGTCAAGCTGAGAAAGACCTATGACATTGCTTAATCCACATTTTTTTCAAGTAGGAAAATTGAGCTCTAGATAAGAGAGCCACATTTTGGGTGACATCGTTTTAATGGTATGTTTGATTTAAAATATTCTAAAAGTATTATTTTCTACTATGGTTCATGGCAGATAATCTTTTGCAGCTATGAAGTAATTTGGTTAAGGAGGTCTCTTGTGTGAACTTAAAATTTCTAACACTGATATGTGAGGCAAATGCTTTCAAAGGCCACTCCTAAATTAACTTATGTGTGCAACTTTAAAATAAAACCTGTTTTTTAGGGACACTTGGGTGTCTCAGTCGGTTGGGCAATCGACTCTTGGTTTCAGCTCAGGTCATGATCTCAGGGTCCTAGGATCAAGCCCTGCACAGGGCTCTGTGTTCAGCTCAGAGTCTGCTTGTCCCTCTCCTTCCCCTCTGCTCCTCCCCACACTCACACCCTCTCTCTCTCAAATAAATAAATAAAATCTTAAAAAAATATATAACCTGTTTTTTAAAATTGAGATTACCTGTAGAGGAGTAGACAATTCAGGAATAGATAATGTGATTAAAAAAAAAAAAAAGTACAGTTATTTTTGGAGATAGAAGTATAAAATTAAGTTTTTTTAAAAAGCAGATCTTATAGAATGCTAACTTTATATCCATGGTTTAAAATTTCCTTCCAGAGACCAGACTGCATCTCTTATCCTCAATGTATTAGTTGCTGGATTACAACAGCCTAGCTGCTGCTATGCGCTTTTTTTTTCTTGATATCCTGCTTCTTTTCTCTTAAGACACAAACTCACACACACACCCAGAGCCAATTAAAGGAAGCTTCCCAGAGTGCCAATCAATAAGAGCAGATGAAACATCACTGAAAATGTCAGGAGATGGAGAAAACTGTATTTACCTAGAGTCTCATGTAGAAAACTGTATGATCAAGAGAAAAATGTTGGAAAGCCCCTTACAAGAAATGGGGTGGGATGGACCGTGATGGGGCAGGCTAGAGCAACTAGAGCATTCCAAAGAGACAGGATCCTGTTAACTGAAGGGCTTTGGTGTTTTTAGGCACATATTCTGATTACCTCATATTCATACCGTCAGTAAAGGAGGGATCCCTTGCTCTCACAACACTCAATGCTGGACAGATGAGATTGACAGTATTTTGTTAGTTGTATATACTCACAGCCTGGGGAAGGAACACATCACATGCCATGGAGGGCCACACAGGGGTGTACTGAGAAGTAGAATGAAGCATCAGAGGCTATGGGAGACAAGATTTGTGGTAACAAGGGGGTTGAAGTGTCCCTTGGTTCCTGCAGGAGGATATGATCAGCCTGTTTGAGTAATTTCACAGGCTAGCAGGGAAATGAAACCCAGTAGGTTGAGGACCAGGTGGAGTGCAGCTGGTCTGATGGATAGAACAATCAGCGTGGTAGGGTCCTTTCTCATTGGGCCGGATGCATACCTGGTGAGAGCTGGGGAACTTAGACCTTTGGGGCCCAGTGAAAATCAAAGATATCAAGGCAGGAATTGAAATTTTGGGTGTCCCACTACAGTGAGGTATACAAGTTGGGGCCAGAGCTTGGGACAATAGGAGAGATTGATTGCAACCACAAAGGTCCTGATGTCCAACCTCTTCACTCATTCCTGAGCCCCTCCTTAAAATAGCGTTCAACGTATTGTTATGGACTGAACTATGTCCCCCCAAATTCATACGTTGAAGGCCCTAATGGCCAATGTCACTGTGTTTGGAGACAGGGAATTTAGAGAGGTAATCAAGGTTAGATGAGGTCATAAAGGTGGGGCCCTGCTCCGATAGGACTGGCGTCCTTGTAAGAAGAGACGCCAGATCCCTCCCTCCCTCTGCCTGTCTGTGCACACTCACAAAGGAAGGCCACGCGAGGACACAGTGAGAAGGCTACCTTCTACAAGCCAGGGAGTGAGGTCTCACCGGAAACCAACCCCGATGGCACCTTGATCTTGGACTTCCATCCTCCAGAATTGTGCAAAAATAAACTTCTGTTGGTTAAGCCATCCAGCCTGTGGAGTTTTGTTACAGCAGCCTGAGCTGACTGATACACATAGAAAACAAAAATTGATTCAACGAGAGAGAAATTCTGAGCCGCTGAGGGCACTCCTGTCTCAGTCTGTCCTATATACAGACTCTTAACACTTGCCTTCAATCTCCAATTCCCTCACCACCATTCAAGAGCACAGACATTAAAGTTAAACGCTAGAGTGCTTTTTAGAAAACTGGAAAATAACAGCAATAAAAATGCCCACCTTCAGGTCCCCACCTCCAGTGTACTAAACCACTCCCTCTCATAGTCTGGCCTTGGAGGATCCAGGCTCCTTCCCTCAGCCTCAGTTTCCCTGATGGTAAAGTAAGAGAACAGTATTAATAGATAGTCCCTAAATTCCCTTTCAGCTGTAACATTCCATGGCTCTACAATAATTGTTTTGCTCCCATAGGTCTTACATAATTCCATTTGCTAATAGTCTAATTTATAATTTTGAATAACATAGCAATAGCAATTAGCACAAATTTAAGTTCATGGAGGCAGCTTCTCTATGAAGCACCCTCTGGCTATAATTTCCATATGCACATTTGCGCAATTGCTTCTCTCTGTAATACTGATTTTAACAACCTTATTTAGCAGATCATGCTTTTGAAATGCCAGGAGAGAACTAAATAAAGTCAAGGGTCAAAAGCATGACATGCTTCTGTATAAAATTAAAAGTTAATTACTAGCTGCATCTAGGGGCCAGGACTATTTTAATTTTGGAGTCATTAGCCTGACTATTTAGAATCTATGTTTTAACTATAGCATTAGAGAGTCAGCTGACTCGCCTTTGCTGCAGAGAGAGAGTCAGCCGTCCCCAAGCAGAAACTCTATATGCCACGGCTTCGCTGACCTTTCTCCTTAACTGCTTGCTGCTCATATTGAAATCATGATCACTGACTTGTTTGTTAAAGTCATCATAAAATTTAATGTGTTTTTTTAAATGCCCTCTAGCAAAATGCATTTAGGAGGAAGTATATAGGAACAAGGTTTCCTTCGTCACATTAAAGGGCCTGACATTTGGCAACACATATTTATTTTGGGCAGTAATTTAGGATCATATTGGAAAACCCAGTAGTCTGGGTGGCATGAGGGGCAGCCGTGAGGTACCCTGTGAAACTCCTGGGAAATAAGGAAAGGGGGTTACTCTCTAGGAGGCCAAGTTAAAGAAATAATAATAAACAGTTGAATATGATGATAGAGGAGGAAAATCACCTTAGAGAAGCAGGATGCCTCTCGGGCAAGATTTGACTATATAATTCCTGACTAAATGTTTCCTGAAGTGGGTTCGTGGATCACTAATTCTGTAACTAGCATCTCTGTTTAGCTAGAAAAAACAAAACAAAAGATTTCTGCAATCAAATAGATTAGAGATAGTGCTTCAGAAATAATTTAAATGATTGTAAAAATGTTTCTGCCAAGCAGGACTTTTCAGAACCTACGGCACACTAATAGGATTGCAAGAGGAAACACGAGTATGCTCCATTTCCCCACACGTAAATTTGCTCATGGATCACTTTTTTTGTGAGTTCCTTGCAAGACTAATACTTTGAAAGAAAGCAAACAGAAAAACAGACCAACACAGACCTTTGGGTAACGCTCTATTAATATGACTAAAGAAAGACTCTGTCAATCAAAATGAAGGAAATCACCAAGGGAGCAGGAGAATCCATTACTGCTGTGCCCTTGAAACCACTGGGCAGCGGAGCGGGTGGCCAGGCTCCAATGCCTGAGTGACCAGCTGCTCCCTCCCCCAGTGGTGAGATGGAGGGGATAAGTCCTGCAACCTGAATGGGGAACAGGTTACCATGACTCCAAGTTCCCACCTGCCTTATTTATCAGAAAGTCCCATCTTATCCTGGCCTCTCCTCCCTCCCTCAATATTCCTAAGAATCACTGCTGAGTTAATTCTTTGGTCTCATCTTAACCCTCACCAACTGTTTTCTGGACTCACAGTGCCCTGGCATTGGCTTGGAGGGTCTCTTCTTCTCACCAGTCACACATGGGCTTGGTGGAAACCCAGAAATCTTAGAACCTCTTAAACAAACTCCTCTGGACAGAATAATGTAACGGCACTTGTAGTTGAGATAGAAGGATCCCTTTTGAGGGTCAGTGTCACCCGAGGAAAACCAGGAACATCAAAAATAGATTTCCCCTTCGAGGGAGGGACTCCTATAGATCAAACTCACACAGGCTGATGAGTGAATGCCAGGCTGATGCTTATTAATTCATAGTGAGAAAGGTAACTACTGAGCAACTTAGACACCCATGGTGGGGGGGGCTTCTTAGCATATCCCCTCCCTGTGGAAAATCTACACTGGAAACAAAGTCAGATGAGACTTCATTAGATGTTGGTGAAGCCCAAGTCACATGAGTGAGTTGTCTTCACCTGCAGAAAGGGTCATGGATAAGACTGAAGACCATAGATATTTTGCCCAAGGGTAAGGAGAGAAGAACTTCTGGGCATTGACAAGTGAGTATTTTTCTAGAGAAAAGAAGGCATTCTACAAGAGGGAACCACATGAGCAAAATCAGGAAGCATGAAAATAGTCAGTGTGACAAGAGTGAAGCCTCCGTGGAGACTGGGCCGAGGCGGAGAGGGCTTCCCTCTTTCTCTTCTGCCATTTTCAGCCTTGTCCACAGATACCTGTGGACCTTCTTCTGAGCAGTATCCAGCCTTCTCTGACCCATGATTCTCTTAAAAGATTGTAGAGTTTGCCAAGGTTTGATGCCAGATATCAAAACCCCTATTTGCCCAAGAAAACCTTTTGGTTCTTAGACCTACTGTATGCCCAACATTATCCTCATTTTTGAAGAAACAAGTAGAAATGCATCATGGGAGTTGAAGACAACACAGACTCTGAAACACTCAGCCATGACATGCTATGGAATATCATCACTCAGAGAAGGGAGCCCAATCTCAACTTCTAAATGAGTTAATGGAGGCTGTGGGGTAGTCAGACTTTCTCCTATCAAAGGATAGTTATCAAACATCATTCACAATGAGAATAATCATTGCTTTTGTTCAAAATTTTTCCCTAGGAGGCTTTTATCATATCACTTAGATTTTTTAACTCCATTTTTTCTCACAACCTAATCTCATGTTTGTGCAGCCACATGATCAAAATCACATACAACAGAAAGGACTATCCAGAGTTCTACAGTCATGGAGACAGGCTTTGAGAGCCCATCTGAGTACTGACCGCCTCTCCCAAGAATAACAAACCAGAAGGGACACTGATTCATGGACTCTAAGTAGCATGGTTTGAATGAGTGAAGGAATAAATGTTCAGACAGAGAAATGGAAGCATGTCTTCTGGAACTTTCAAGAACACGGGTGAAACAATCATGGAGTTATATAAAAAACTGCACGTTCAGCCAATTTTAATCCATACCTTAAGAAGTTTAAGTTCCAAAAAATGTGCCTAATTGTGCCATCCTCCTTGTGGACACAATATGGAAGCCGAGCTAACTCCATCCACTAATAAGGTGGATGTTGTGATTGATTGTCTCCTTGTCCAGGCTCCTGGAGGAGGCAGCTCTTTCACAGTACTATGGGAGTAACTGGAAGTTATGGACTGTTCCATCTGTTACCCCTATCAGCTCCAATACCCCAGCCCCAACAATGGGAATTGCTTGTGGGGTATGCTGAGGAGCTGTATAATCAAAAATCAATGATCCAAACGGAGGTCTGTTGTTCTACAGCTGAGCTGGTGTAATATTACAATGCCAATCCTAATGGAGTTACATAGAATTCATCAAAATATCAGGATGCAGGGGTCAATGAGGACTGCAATGCCTCACTTCCTGGCAATTACCACTTATTACTGGGACAACGCTTTCCCTCTGCTATTCAACTTACTTCAATAAATGATATTAGGCAACCCTGCAGGGGCAGTCAATAGAGCATTGTTTTATTGTCCCAGCTTCATAGTCAGATCAATACCTCAGTCTTCTGAGACGTAGGTGAGAACCCCTGAATATGGCACTAATGAAATCATGTGTTTTTCTGATTTTGAAATTATATATTTCATTCCCACTTCATCTTTAATGCCAGCAAGGCGGTTAATGGGGGGGGCAGGGGTCTGTCCTCTAAACTTTTGTGATACTTATACTCAAAGGGAACAGAAATCTGTTCCCTAAAAGGAGAAAAAAAGTTTCATGAAAAACTCACTTTCTTAGGATTCTTCCTCAGTTGCTCCCAACCACTCTGCTTATCACTTTGGGTTAATTGTGTGGAGTCCTCCCCCACCCCCTTTGGTTTTAAAGAAGGAAATATGAATGACTATCTGCGATTACATAATCTCATGAGAGGGCCAGAGAAGAATGTGTAGAAGTGGTAGGAATGACTCCACCATTAATTCTCTTCCTTTTGTTGGGCCTTTCTTTCCTTATAATTCCAATGGGGATTGGATTTGAATGGCATTTATAAACTGGTGGCTTGTGAACAACACAACCCACAAATATATTGTGTGTGTCCAGAAGCCTTTATTATTATTATTATCATTTATTACTTTAAAGCTTTTAGATAGGGTATGCACTTTCTGTATTCTCATAGTCCTTACCAATCCCCATCGTATCACACAGGGCCTCCTGCAACATTTGGATTTCATACCTACCTCCTATGGCTTATTTGAGTATTCACCTGTAGAAAAGGTGGTTATAGTAAGCAATTTATAATATGAATAATATCATAACTGTCATTCAATGGATTCTTGCTCTGAATCAGGCATAGTACAATTTTGCACACATCACCATCAAGTAATTTCACACTTGCGACAGCCTTGTGGAGTGATATGGTTATTTTTCTTTAATTTCCAGATGAGGAGACAAGGACTCAGAGAGTTGATATGACTCTCAGTGTGGTGACCCCTCCCCACATCTAGCAGGTGGTAGAGTCAGAGTTCAGACTCGAGTCCAGTGAACTCCAGGATTCTGTTCCTGACCATGGGGCATGTTTTCTTTCCGCTCTAACTTTATTTCTACATCTTACCCCATGGGACCAGATACAGTGGCCCTGTTACTTTTGATGGATTAAATAAATAGATATCCACCTAACTAAGGGTCAAGAGTGCTGTAAGAGAAATCCCAATTAACTCGGGGTCAGAAGTCTTACATTCTGACTCCTGTCTGGCCCTGCCTGTGACTGGGAGCAGCTCTCTTAACCTACCATCATTTCTGTTTCTTCATCTGCAAAATGAGAGCCATGCCCCCTACCCTCTAGGGCTGTCATATGGATTGAATGGAAAAGCACTAGTAGATGTTCAGCTTATAAGCCCTGATGGGGTTAGGGTTGCAGGCCAGCTTCAGATTACTTTGAGTTTTTATCTTGTTCAACATTAAGACATTGCTGATGCTTTTACTATACTTTTTTTAAAGATTTATTTAGGGACGCCTGGGTGGCTCAGTCAGTTAAGCCTCTGTCTTCGGCTCAGGTCATGATCCTACGGTCCTGGGATGGAGTCCCACATCAGGCTCCTTGCTCAGCAGGGAGTCTGCTTCTCCCTCTGCCTGCCTCTGTCTCTCTCTGTCTGACAAATAAATAAAATCCAAATAAATAAATAAATAATAAATAAAGATTTATTTATTTGGGAGACAGAGAGAAAGAGAATGTGAGTGAGGGAGGGGCAGAGGAAGAGGGAGAGAGAGAATCCTCAAGCAGACTCCCCACTGAGTATGGAGCTCGACTGATGCCAGGCTCCATCCCAGGACCCCGAGATCATGACCGGAGCCAAAATCAAGAGTCTGCTCCTTAACCAACTGAGCCACCCAGGTGCCCCATACTGTACTTTAAAAAAAATTTTTTTTTTGTTCAGATTTGCCCTGGAATCACCTTCAGGATGATGCAGCCTTCCTATCTGCATAACTGGTACCATTTCAATGAATGTGACCAAAATTTCATCTTTAGATGGACACTTAAGTGTTAATGATTTACTGGGAAAGGCTGCATGAGATTCAATGAATGGGTGGAGGGGTAATTCTCAGCAGCTTCTGAGTGAGTTTCCCTTGGGTCTGAGGAAAAGCTTACTGGGGTTGTGTCAGCTTCTTCCTTTTCTCTTCATCAAGGTACTTCATGCCTATGCGTGTAACCGCCCAGACTGTGGAGCAGGTAACTTTTCATTAGCAAGAATTGGAGCCTTCGCCCCACTCTCTCTGGTTCTACACAAAGCAATTTTATTCCTAGGAAAGCAGTCAGTAAGAACATGGGATTTCCTGACAACAAACCAGTTCGGAGCTAACACTCAGCAGCTGTGTGATTTTGGGTTCTCTCTGCAATGTCCCTGTCTCAGGTTCCTTACCTGTGAGATGGGGCAATAAAGAACACTGTAGTCAGGACTGAGTGTGAAGAGCTCACCACAACTTCTGACTTAATACATTATTGCTCAACATACGTTTGCTGTTATGTTACTTTTATAATGCATTTATTGATTAGGTAAATAATCCATATACAAAAAAATTAAAAACTGCAATTTTTTTTTTTTTTTTGGCCAACTACTTCCTGAGAAAATACTCGTCCTTGTGTGCTGTTCTACATTCAGGTCATTGCACTCTGGTCTCTGCCTCCTATACCCCCTAAAAATGGTCCTCAGAGTGCACCAGGGCTTTTCTAAACATGACATGCAGGGGCCCCCTCTCAGCCCCGACCGAATCCTTCCAGACCCCCAGCGATGTATCTCTGCTCCGATGTCCCATTGTCCTTGTGCTGTTGTATCTCCCTTCTGACAGGTATGGCCCCTAATACTATATTGAAATGTTATTAATTCTTTGGAAATGTTCATTTGGCTGATGTTCATCCAGTAGAATCCAAGTGGCTAATGGTTGGGAGCATTCTTTAACCCTGTGTACCTCTAATGCAGGGCTTCTCAATCTTTGCACCATTATCATGTTGGCCCAGATAATTCTTTGTTGGGGCAAGGACTGTCCTGTGCATTGTGGGACGCTTCACAACATCCCTGACCTCTACCTACTAGATGCCATTAGCATCCCCTCTTGTGACCATCAAAACTGTTCCAGACATGGCTAGAGGTCCTCCTGGGGGACACAAAACTCATCCTCAGTTGAGAACTCTAGTGAGACTCTTCGCCCAGATGAAAATGAAAACTTTCCCTTAGCTGACAGCACCTCAAGAAAATGTTTTACCAATTTCTTTAGGGAGAACTTGATTTTTCAATGTTTTGTAAGATTTTATTTTATATTTTAAAAAATGAATTGGGTGTCAAGGTTTCGAGTCTTTGTTTTAAATTTGGAATGTAGAGAGGGGTTTGGTGATGAAATTGACCTTTATAATGGCAGAGTCCGTAAATATGCCCCACACAATATATTGACGATGGATCCTGGAAAGAATCATCTACACAGCTGGTAAAGCTACAAGTATGCCAGCCTCCTGGACCCCAGGACCACAGGACGCCTGTCTGGGGACGCCTGGTGCCGAGAACCTCACAAAGAGCCCATGCCTCTCGACTCCCGTATCTCTTCCCACCGATCGAGAACGTGTGATCGTGGAACTCAGGAAGGCACAGAATGAGAAATCACAGGCCTCTTCACTCCTGCCCCCGCACATCCCACATCAGACAGGCTTTCATGAGCAAAATGAATTTTCTCCCTGGGCGCAGGCACCCAGAAAGAGGAAGGACATATGTGAAAATCATCCTGCTTTCCCCTGTGGCGTATCATCTCCTGACCGGGCGAGGTTTCCAGATGTAAATACAAACTCATTATCTAATGCGAGGCTGAATAAGCGGCCAGATACACAGATATAAATTACCCCTTTTACCTTCTCTGAGGGTGTTGAGAGGCAAACAGATTGCCCTCTTCTGTTCTCATTTTAAATGGGTCAGAGCATGGGTGGAACTAGATAATTCACTCCAATCCACTAGATGTAAGCACCTCATAAATTTCATAATCAGTACTAGCATTTTCCTTTTCATAAGCAGTATGTCTTCAGCAGCGTTAATTACATGACTGGTAATGGTCTCCTATTTTGAATCCCTGTTTTGGATGAAATATGGTCCGGCCCCAGGCAGGCCCCCCCAAGGCAGGGCCCTGTGCAGCCAGACATCAAAGGGTTTCCTGAAGCCCAGGGAGCAAATATAAGAAGAAAGTCTAAATGGGGGGTCGCCTGGGTGGCTCAGATGGTTAAGCGTCTGCCTTCGGCTCAGGTCATGATCCCAGGGTCCTGGGATCGAGTCCCGCATCGGGCTCCCTGCTCATTGGGGAGCCTGCTTCTCCCTCTGCCTCTCTCTCTCTCTCTGTCTCTTATGAATAAATAGATAAAATCTTAAAAAAAAAAAAGTCTAAATGGGGGAAGAGCTGTGTGTGATGTGTTACTTTGGACTTTTAAAACTACACCGAGAAAAAAAATACACCTATTGAGGGCCTTTAGAATCCTTTTATTGGTTTAGATCCCACACAGTCCTCGAAGTCTTACCTTAAATGACACTTCCTCTGATTGGCCTTTTCTGCCTTCCTCTCCAGTACCTTCTGCCTATACACGCCTTTGGCAATGTTCTTGGTTCTCCCACAGGCTCCTATAGGATCTCATCATTTTCCCTCATGACTTACCAGGATGCGCCATAATTACTGATTTATTGCCCATCTTCCCCACATCGGCCTTGCTTCTACGCATGTGGCACAGAGATGACACTCAAGAACAATTTGTGGTATGTTCATGAATGACCAGCCGAGGCAAAATTACAGTGACTTTGTCCTGTCAACCCATCCACCTCCCCAGCAATGACAAAGTAGGCAGAATGACTTCTGTGGTCCCGAACAAATCCTGGGTACACATCCTTCCATTGAAGACCTGAGTGGTTCACTCTAACTTCTCTGCTTCGATTTCTACAGCTCTAACATAGGGAGGATGAGATCTAATGCTCGAGGTTGTCATGACGGGCGGGGAAGAAACAAGGAGGCCAGGGGGAATTAATTGGCAAAGGGGGGCCGGAAATGAGCAGTTAGTGGGATATCCTCAGCCAGGGCTGGAGAGGAAGGAACCAGCTTCACGATCAGCCAGCGTGGTGACTTTGGGAGACCGCTTCATCTCCCTGTGTCTGTAAAATGGCAGTGAGATTATCTCCCTCACAGGGCTATCCTGAAATTTGGGTGTGAAAACGTTTTGGGGAAAAAAAAAATGCAAGTGGATATTAGTTGGCATAAGGTTTACACTCGTTGAAATGACAGAGCCCAGGAAGATTAATGGCTTTCCTCAATGAGGATCAGTGTCTGAACCAGAAAGAGAATCCAGAAGAAGCTAGGGAGAAGGGAGCTAGAAATGGAACCCGAGCTATCTGCCCTAAGAGAGACGTCCATGCTGACTTCTTTTGCGAGGATCCTCACTGGAAACATCTCAGGAATGTGGGGCGCTGTGTGGCCTCTCCTAGAATAAGGCCCTTATTTGATTAAACCCCAGGGATGTGAAAACTAGTTCTCCCATCCCTTTTCCCAACTGCAAGCCGTTCTAGTTCTAACACTCTGCAGGATACCTGACACATCCTGATGAAACACATATTTTAAAAAGTCAAAAATGAAATTTATTGGCTCTGAGACAGGGAGTCAAGGTAAGGTCCAGCATAACTGAATCCAGGTACGGAACGGGGTCCACCTCAGTGAAATCCATCTTGGCACTGCTCTTCTGTGAGGTGGCTTCGTTGGTGGTGGTCTCTTCACACCAAGAGGCCAGTGGCCCCCTCCTCCAGAGCCAGAGCCCCAGTCTGCATGAGGCTTAGACTGACCCAGCTTGGGTCACGTGCCTGCCCTGAATTGTCGGCCAGCATGCCGAGTTCCTCACATAACCCTGGACAGAAAAGGTGGTGTCAGCTCCACCTTAGCACATGGCCCCTGGTAAGAAGTAGGAGATGAAGAGTGTTCCCTAAAGAAATTCTAGAAAGGCAAAACTCCTAGATCCACTCCTGAGAGACTTTGGAAGTTGATCACACATATTATTGTGCACCCTCATGACCAACTAGGACCCTCAGATCTAGCTCAAGGACACTCCCTAAATCTGCATTTTGCTAGTCAGGGATTTTCCCACTAGTGCTTTTTCATGCCAAGAAACCACCCTTTCTGGACCCTCTTCCTTCCCCGTGTTCATCCCGGCAGCGCACTGGGCTTTGCACTCCGCTAGGGGCTGAGGGCCCAGGAGCTCCCATTGCCTGAGCCCCAGAAGCCGAACGATAAAGTCTGATTGTGGGGCTCGCGGTTACCCGGGTTCTGGAATTAATTCACATGCTGCTTGTTTTATGCAGACTTACCGATTGTGCCCAGTGTCACGAACTGTACTGAAAACTCTTAACACCTTTTAAAACTCGATTCACTTTTGATGCCATAAGAAAGATCGGGCCAATAAATAAGAACTAGAATCCATTTGTGGTCCATTTTGCTAAAGTATATTAAATATCGCCTGCAATTTGAACTTGCCTTATAAAATGTTTACATGCCATTAAATAGTCCTAACATCCCTTGTGTAAATTAAGCAGGCTGTGATGTTCCTTAGTCCAAGGAGCAGCAGTGCTTAAAGCCATAAAATACTTTCATGCAATAAATCAAATACTTTGCTCCTAAAAGCAGGATTATAAATATAAAAGGCAACAATACTGACCTCAGTTGTCTGCACTTGAATTGCTTTGGGAAACGTGGTACAGAAAGAAATATTCTAATTTGGATGCTCAGTTCATTTGTTCACTGTGCTTTGGGCATGTGGGTTCCTGGAAAATGTTGTTGTCTGCAGATAAGCTTTCCAAAACACACAATGATTCTTTATAAAAAGGACAGGTTCACAAAAACCCTGTCCAAGCAGGGCTAGCATCTTAACCAGCCACGTGGAGCGCACGGAAGTAGGGCTCCCTGGCTGGAAGAATTCCATAAAGAGCTCCCTGGCTGAGAAGCGCTCAGAAATCCTGCTTGCACCCCCTGTGCCTTCCACACTGTTGCTTTTTATAAAGCCTCTTCCTTCTCTCTCAGCTAGGCCATCAATGGGCTGTTTTCTTGCAAGTGCTCGAAGTTTAATGGAGCTTAAGTGAGACACAGACCATTAACGCCGTATCAATATTTATTTTTGGTTTCCACGGAAACAGATACCAGCCCGTGGGTAACTTCTCTTCCAATGTGAGCAGAAGGATCTTTTGCACCGGGCAGAATATTCTGTTTAGTTTCTCAGGGGGGCGGGGGGGGAGACGGTGGTTATGAGGTTAATAAACCACCATTTATTTAATAAACAAAACCACATCGATGAGGAGCAGCTTAGCAGGGCTGGATCTCCGGTGTGTGTGCTAGGAAGGGCATCTCAGTCCGGGCACCTCACAGATCTCTCTCTGTCCCCACCATTTGGTCCCTCTTAATCCTTTTGTTGCTGGGCACAAGCTTCCCAACCTCATCTGTCTTGCTCCCCAGGCCCCAGTTTCGAACCTGTTAATCAGGTTTGAGGCTCTCTGGAAGAGCATGCCCTGTGTGCTAATTTCATTTGGCTTGGTTGACAAAGTGATGGGCTTCCTAGATGGCCAGGGAACAAAAGTCATCATATCTTGCCTTGGATTAATGTCACAAAGCTGGAGTACCAACAGTCCAGCTGTTTAGTACAGGCTTCTGCTCTCTTCTTAGGGGCTACACGAGATATTTCTTTGCCTTTAGGGAAGGGCAGACTCCAGTGCTGACAGGGTCCTGCAGAATAATAACAGGCATCAGGAGATGTGAGTTCTGGTCTTGACTTAATTAGCTCCATAACCTTGGTCAGTTCATGTATTCTTCCTGTCTCTACATCTTCATCTAAAAAAAAATGAAGGATAAATTATCTGATCTCTACAATGCCTTTGAATTGTGAAATTCTGTGTAAACATGCTTCTGTGTAATAATACTGCCATGAAATCCCCTACCATTCTGCAGCACGGACCTCTTCCGTTTTCCATCACCTTCCATGGAATCTTCTGTCCTCACTTTGGTTGTCAGTGACTTCCTTTGTTTCCCCTATTTATACATCAGCCAGGTTTCCTCTTCCTTCCAATGTGCTTTTTCTTCTTCACTGGGCTGATTTTTTCCCCACATGCTCTCTCCACCCTCTACCACTTTAACTGTCTTATTTACGCATTTCTGAATGATCAGATCCCAGATAACTCCAAATGCTTGAATCTCATATTCCAGCTGCCAATTCCCTTTCATGTTGTATTCATTTCCTGTTGCTGTGTATAAATTGTCACAAATTTAGCAGCTTAAAACAACACCCATTTATTGGCCCACAGTTCTATAGGCCAGAAATCTAACATAGCATGATTGGGTTCTCTATTCAGAGCGAAGAAAGGCTAAAATCAAGGTCTTGTCCAAGCTGAGTCCTCGTCGGCAGGCTCTGGAGAGAAATTCCACTTCCAAGCTCTTTGATGTTGTTGGACGAATTCAGTTTCTTGTGGTGGGAGGACTTCCGTGTTGGCTATCAGGCTGGGGACTCTCTCAGCTTCTAGAGGCTGCCCACATTCATTCTCACTTAGCCCTTTCCACCTTCAAAGTGAGCAATGGCATGGTGAGACCTTCCTATACCTCAAATCTCTCTGACTTTTCTCCCAGCCTCCAACTAGAGAAAGGGCACTTCCGTGATGGGCTCAGGGCCACCTGGAAAACTTCCCCACCTTAAGGTGGACTGATTTGGGACTTTGGTGACATCCACACCATCCCTTCACAGCAACCTAGAGTAGCATCTGATTATATAACCAAGACATGGGAAATCTTGGTGGGGCTGGGAGGGGTAGAGCCTATCTTTAGAATTCAGCCTACCACATGAGTATAATAACTAAGACAGAAGTTGAAAATTGACCACATTCCAAACCATCTTGAGGGTCATTGTCTCTATGACTCTAAAGGACTCCTCAAAGCAGAAAGCCCTCAAGGGACCCAAATCTGTACTTCCTTCTCTGGGTTAGATTCAAACAAGTGATGCTCATTTCACTCTAGCAAGGCTTCCAGAATAGGAGGTGGGTTAAGTATTGAAAAAAAAGTTATACAAAGCATACATATGAACATGTATGTGCTCAGGTATCTTACTACAGTGGTTCTCAGGCTTCAGCATGCATTGGAATCATCTAGAGGGCTTACTAGACCACATGTTTGTGAGCCCCACTACAGAGTTTGGGGTTCAGTAGGTCTGGGGTAGGACCCAAGAATTTCTGGGATATTAATGATTCTTATCTAGGGATGGCATTTTGAGAACCATCACCTTAATACACAAATTTCACCCACTGGAATTATCACTGTATGAATGCTGTCCTTGGAGATATCCATTATATTTGGATATGGGGAGGTACTTTTATATATTTTTGAAATATTGTATATGTGTATTTGTACTTACAAAATAATGAGAGTGGGTACATGCCATGGTTTTCTCCCAGACAATGTATATCCTACTATTGCTAAATCCCATTCTATTTTCAAACACTGTTTCTTTAGTAAACTGTAGTTACCTGCTGCCTCTTATGCATTTGTAAACTTCAGCATTTCTACTCTCCCAAAAGACTTGTAATGCCATAAGCATGGCTCTGTTCTTTCTCATTTCGCTTTCGTTTTAATGAGACCCTTAAACATTCTTTGGAGCTACAGCCTGCCAACCCTTTCTTCCCATCTTTCCTGCTAACTGGATTCTACAGTTCTTCAGAAACTCCACATTCAGAAACAATGGGATGGTCCTGATTATGGTTGAGTGGATGCTGTCCTGAGCCACAGTTTTCTAATCCATGAAAAGTGAGTCTTAATCTCTTCAGCTGCATTAGCTAGACCTCTTCGACAGTAACAGAAACTCAACTCAAACTGGCTCAAACAAACATGTCCCAGGGTAGCATGATCTTTATTTATTTTTATTATTTTTTTTTCCCGAGGTAGCATGATCTTGCACAGGTATGAATCGAAGGATCACAATCATGTCCTTAGGACTCAGTCTCATTCTCTTTCCAGCTTTTGGCTGTGTTTTCCTTGGGGTCAAGTTTATTCTCGGGGAAGCTCTCACCAGGCGAAGGCTGGAGAAGCTGCAGACTTCATCCTCCAAGCTTAGTGGCCCCCAAAGGTTTCTCTTTCCTAATAGTCTCAACCAAAGTCCCAGGATTGTTTCACTGGACAGACATGGGTCATGTACTTGTCCCTGGACTAATCACTGTGGTTGGTGGATGTAATATACTGGTGAGTCAGGGCCTGGGGGTGTACCCACACTTGGATCCAGGGTAGGATCAGCCCCACTTGAGACACATAGACTGAAACTGAGAGAGAGAGATGGTTTTCCAGATTAAATTATGGTGGTATTACCAGAGTCAGGAAGAGTGGATGATAAGCAGGCAAAAACCATGGGGGTCCATTGTACTTTACATGTGAGTTATTACAGTGTTCAAAGGTGTGCATGCATGTGAAAGCACTTTGAAACCTACAGATCTAGTGTCAATGCAAGGCTTGAAGATGATGATGATGATGGTGGTGGGGATGGGGATCTAGGTGTATACAACCAAGACAGTTATCCCTGCTCTGCCTGCCTTGTTCTGGTTATAGAATCCTTATCCCTTCTCTCTTAAAGTTAGAGGGGATTTTCAGTTGTTCTTGCCTGGTGCGTCTCAGCTTCTGGAAAATTTTCCCCATTCTTTCCCCAGCAATCTTTCCCTCACTATATTCCTCCCTTCACTCATTTCTTGAGACGAGTTACACTCTTCCAGACACCAATGGCCATGAAGCGAAAAATGAAGATCTATTTCTTGCCTGCAGAATTCAAATGGGTATTTTCAAATGCAGCTAAGGTGGAGAAATAAGCATGTGTTTTCTGAGGAAATTCATAAGGTAAATGAACATAAATCCCAAATGCAGCAGGGTTCCCATTGTTTCCTTAGTAATTAGGGAGAGGCCAAGAAATGCCACTTCCCTGTTGATGTCCCCATAGACAAACTAGCCACCAAGGTTTCTTCTGAATAAGCCACCATCACCCTAGCCTGTCCCATAGAATCCTCTGTGTGTGCTTCCTGGGCCTCATGTAAATTGTGAAGTTACGAATTGTTTGTAATTCAAAATCCAGTGAAAACACTAGGACTAATCTGGAGACCAAGACATTAAGACTAGGGATTATCTAGACATAGTTTGACCTGTTCCTATTTTTCTAATGGGAGCAACTCTGCAAAACTAGATAAACACATAGATTTTTTTTTTTAAATCCACAAAGTGATTTAAATAAGAATGTGGGGTTTCCTCTACCTAGCTCAAGCTCAAAAGCTCAAAACACTAAATTAATTGCTTTGCCCCTAATCATTCATCTTTTATAAAATGTTTATAATTTCTTAAGTGCATTCATATTCATTATCTTAGAACACACCTGGGAGGTAAACAGGACAGATCTTACTTTTTTTCTTTGTTTAACAGAGGAGAAAACCGGGGCTTGGGAAGCTGATTTGCCTTGGGTCTGCAGCTGTACTGCGTAAGCAGTAGCCCCTAGGCACACAGGGCTCTGGAGCACTGGAAATATGGTTAGTGTGACTAAGGACCTAGATTTTTAATTGTATTTAATTTTTTTTAAGAATTTATTTTATTTATTTATTTGAGAGAGAGAGAGAGAGCACGAGCAGGAGGGGCAGAGAGGCAGAGGGAGAAGCAGACTCCCCTCTGAGCAGGGAGCCCAGTGTGGGGCTCAGTCCCAGGACCCTAGAATCATGACCTGAGCCGAAGTCAGATGCTGAACTGACTGAGCCACCCAGGTGCCCCTAATTGTATTTAATTTTAACTAACTTAAATTTAAGTTTGAAAAGGCGCATGTGCCTGATTGCTACTATATTAGAGAGCACAGGTCAGTATCTACAAAGTGACACAGGATTTGAACCCAGGTCTGCTGACTCCAAATTCAGTGTTCTTGTGGTATCCCTGGTTTGCCCAAGATACAGCTCATCCAGGGCCTTCTAAGTGTCTGAATTGCTTGTCTTCCTCATATATGGAAAATTCAGATGTACCTTTTTCAATAGGGTGTGAGTTACTTTTGATAAAAATCTAAGGTTTATAAAACTCTCCACCAGTGGAGCAGGGCTAAGACCCGAAGCTACAACCCAGATCATTCACCATAAAAGTCCTCATTGCCCACAAATCCCCTCAGCTTCTCAAATTTCCTCTGCCAGAGATGATGATTCTAATTCCTTTCTCAATAATCCGTGTCCTGACAATCGTAGCACAGAATTCTCCAGGGCTAATTTTTCTTACTATCTTGGCAAAGAAAAAGCTATCTTGGGAGGTATTCTCAATAGGATGAAAAAGCCATTGCCCTAATTTCCTTTGGTGCAGGATATGAAGACCACTGTCTGTATACATTTATTATTGATAATTATTTTTAGGACTAGACTTCATGATTGTTGTAAAAAAGAGAAATAACTAGGGAGTCTTGATATCAGCTGCCTTTCGGCAGCCAGGAGGTTAGCTGGAGAAAAGGATCAAGGAGTCAAGTTTGAATGGATATGATGGACCCTCAGTTTCCCCTGAAGAAGCCAGGGTAGGGAGGAAAAGAGGAGACCAGTCATCTCAGGGTAGGGACATCTGTCAGCACATTGCTGATGATGCATGGGGTCTCGTTACACACAGTTTGAGAAAAGGCAATGAAGTCAATTAAGAACCTTGATTTCCTGGGATCCTTGGGGAGTGAGAGAAGGCTGCTTATGGATAATGCCCACCTCTGGTAGACTGGGGCCTGGCCTGAACTCCTTTATTGGCTTTCACTAACATGCTCAAATGTCAAATTAAAACGAATTATGATGGGACAGTATCTTTCACATGAATTATATTGTAAAGTAGTAATAGGGCGTGATCAGAATGACCCTAGCAAATCCCCTAAATGACTCATAAGGAACAGCTTTTGTGCTTCTGTGTTCGTAGCCCTGTGTAATATCATGTGTATACAAATAATTGATATATATGTTAATGTTCATTATAAAATGAAGATTTCTCATGCAAAATATATTTTTACAGTATTTTTGCATACTCTGTTTCTGGCTTTTTTTTTTTTCATTTCCATTTTTGGATGTTTAGCCAGGTACCTCACCTTGATTTCACAAAAGTTAAATGTGCAAATGATGAAACTCTAATCTGTTTTCTTGACTTTGTGAGTGGTGTTTGATTTCTATAATGGGATGTTAATGATTATGGACAGTTACCACCAATGTCCTCCTTCTGAACATCAGTCCTCTGTTTTTAGGACAGGAAACAAATACTGTCTCCAAAAATATTCCCCGGAAGTGGTTTGTGAATGAGTTCCTGGCGGACGTGGTAGCTATTTTGCTGAATAACAAAAAGCTGGAGCACTGAAAGTGCTGAATGTTACTATCTGTCAGGTACTGTTCTTTGTAGTTTACATATATCATCTCATTTAATGATGACCAGTGTTGTCAGGCCAGTAGTTGACCCTTGTGGCTTGTGATTGACCTTCATTGGATTTGAGTCATGGTGAGGCCAAACACATAAGTAAGACAGCTGAATAAGTGTTGAAATGGTGGGGAATGATGACAGAGGATGGGTGGCAGAAAAAATTTTGCATCAGATTCTAAAAATATCAGTGTGGATGTGAGTCTTAGAGATTGGCACACATCCGTTGAATGAGGAAAAGTGGAATGTGTAAACTTAAAATAGATATGCCTTCCAAGTGGTATAAATGTGGTCACGCAGTGCATGGGCCAGTGAAGGGATACATGACTTCCACTGGCAAGGATATGAGAGCAAGTGGCATCACATGAGGGATTCCAGGTTCCAATTAATGCAAAGAGGGGTTTAGAAAAGGTTGATACAATAAATTATATTTATTGTGGACTTGTATCAGCCAGCAGGCAATTATTTCTAAGAAAGCTGGAGAAGTATTTGATTCATACCAGTATTCCCTGCAGAGTTTTCTCTACCCCTAGTAGGTGTCAAGAGATAATTGAGGAATGAGTGAATGAGTGAGCCCATTCATTGAATGTGAACCATCCAGAATACATTAGAGGCTGAGAAAAAGGATGGATTTAAGTAGAAGCCAGACCACAGGACCAAACAGAGTGATGGGCAGGGACTAGTGATGAAGAGGGAGGGAGGTATTGATGGGCGTGAAGGAGGAAGGTGGGAAGATTTTATTAGAGGAGGAGCCTCGGATTAGGCTGACCCACTTTCTTCCTTCTGAGGATCTTCTTGGCCTTGTAGGTGGTCGATGCAGCATTTCTGCAGCTAGTTGAACCACCTCAGGGAATCAGAATTTACTAGCTGGGAGGGACTTTGGAGATCATCTCGTTAACTTTCATTTTACATTAGGAAAGCGATTCGGCGTTCTCATTAGCATTACTAATACTACTAGATCACTCTCACAGCTGCTGCTGCTGCCAGTGACTACTACTGAATACTTGCTATGATCCAGACACTGTGCCATCTTCATTTCACCCCCCATGGAGGAAGGGCTATTATTATCATCCTGTTTTGAAAACAAGGAAAATGAGGCTCAAAGTGATGAGGGAACCACACATCTGGGGAACATCAGAATCATGATTTTCCCAGACCTGTCTTTCAGCACAGCCCAAAGTTCTGGTTCCAGAGCTGGAACTCAGTCTCCCATCTGAGACCTACTTCCCTTCTATATTGATGCCTCCTTAAGCTACAAGGCTGGGCCTGAGGCTCTCCAGTGTTGTCAGGTAGGGACACAATGGCATGTTCTGCCAGAGACATCCCTGATGTTTAGGGCTACACAGGAGAATGGCCTAAGGTTTTTTTTTTTGTTTTTTTTTTTTGTTTTTTTTGCGGGGGGTGCAAAGAATCAGAGACAAACTTGCAGGGAGTTAGGGGAATCCATTCAATACAGGTATATGAAGGTAAATTTCTAGAACTTGTCCTAACAAGTTCAATCAACTACTTGATTGCATAAGTAGTATTCCAGGATTTCAAGGCCTGTCATAGAGTGATATGAGTTTCCTTCTATTTGGTGTAGAAAACCCCATGGGGTCAAGGTAGTGAGATGCCTCTAGTCTTATGGAAGGATTTGACCATGTCTCAGACTGCCTGTAGAAATAGCCACACAGGGTGGGGTCACAGGCCTAGTGAAAACATCCTACAAAAGCTATGGTAACCCCTCTTAACCACTGGGTTCATGCCAGCCTATTTGCAGCTGCATAATGATCTGGTTAATTGTACTAGTGTAGACTGCACTTGAGGGGACCATTACCATGAGACGCTGGCATGACTCCCAGAAGGATGATCTGTGGCACCACTTTTTGAGATTCTGAATGGCAAGTTTTTATTTAACATAGAGCAAACGCAGAAGGAGGGTCATAGCAGTGATGTTATCTGAATCAGTGCAAAGCAAGATTGTTTGGCTGTGATATTAACATTTTCTCTGCCGTGCCAGAAAATGTGAGGGCCATACTCATATTGTTTGATGGAGTTAGTGGGTGCTCCCTGAAATGTGGGTGACATCCGTTTTTTAATTCCATAACATTATCTGTAACTGACATGTGATTATAATACTGCAATTCTCTTTAATGCAGTCTGTAAAAACACATTGATTTTATAGCTCCCCAAACCGATTACATTAATATCTGTGCATAATTAGTTTACACATTACTAAATTACTGACAGATTAAAAGTGAAATAGTGCAGTTCATACTCAGCCGCATAACTGCCAGAAAGGAAATTAATATGGATTCAAATGGTCCTTGGAGACCTACATTGAAATAGCAGAAATCTATAAAGACAGCTTGCATTAGGAAATTTCTATCAGCAACATGTTTGTGGTTGATGCTTTCCTAAGTCTGCTAATATGAGCTGAGTGGTGCAGGAAATGATATGTGAATGATGCTTTGGCTCTTACCAACTCAAGACCGTGTTTATTAAAAAGCAAATTCTTAATTGTGGTATTTGATGTCAAGGGAAGGTAGAATGTAAATGAACACTTTTGCCTTTCCTTCCTTTTCTGAATGACCTCAGTTCTAGTGTTGGAGCTGCTGCATTCTCTAAGGCTACCTTCTCGGGGCAGTAGCGCGTGTTCTATCTTCTCTCCAGCCTTCACTAGACAGGTACACACTGGATTTGTCTCCAGAGCATTGTTTTCATTCTGCCTCTCCACCATGGCCAACGACTCATGTACTAGGGGGTTGGGAGGCAGGGCAGCTGTGTATCAGACCTTACAATAGGCCTACTTCCTGGTGAACTGGTAGGTAGACCAAAGCTTTTCTTCTTCTTCCCCTTCTTCTTCTCCTTCTCCTCCTCTCCCTCCTCCTCCTCATCCTCCTCCTTCTTCTTCTTTTCAAAATCCTCATACTCATCAAATTATGCTGCCCTTTGAATGCTATAAATCATTTGCCCAACTACAAGCATTCAAAGACGAATTATTATTATTTTTTTCATTCTCTGTCTGGTAAGAAACCACACTAGAACTCATTTCCAAATGGAAGATACTTGAATTCTATTGATTTCTAAAGAATAACTCTGAAGAGGATGTTAGCTATAAATGAAGTTTTAAAAATGTGGCAAATATTAAACTACTAGATATCAGGCACAAGATCCAACATTTATTGAATACCCGTTGTGTTCTAGATACTCCTGGGTGTTTTATCTAGGTTTTGGCCACTGTAACTCTCATAGTAATTCTGTGAGAGAGCTATCCTTATTTCTATTTTATTAGTGATGAAAGTTGCTCTGAGCAGTAGAGTAACTTGGCCAAGTCCACACAGTTAATAAAATAAGAGAGTCAGGATTTGAATTCCTTGCTTATGGGCCTCCAATAGTCAGGCAGGAAGTGGGAATGCAGACACAAAGGGAAAAGGATGATTCTGGAGGTGCTAGTGATTGTCTATGAGCCCAGGGAAATGGATCCTCTATTAGAAGCTTGGGTTTAAAAAATCTCTACTTGAATATCCAAATCATTCTATCATATACTGTTATCTTTATCATCGTATCAGTTATCATTTGCTCTGTAACAAATTACCCCAAAACTTAATGGTCTCAAAACATTTATTATCTCACAGCTTCCATGAGTCAGGAATCTAGGTGCAGCCTAGTTGGGTTCCCCTGGCTCAAAATCTCTCAAAAGGCTTCAATCAAGTTATTAGCCAGGGCTGCTGTGGTCTCAAGGCTACTGAGAAGGACCCATTTCCAAGATCACTTGTTGGGAGGATTCAGTTTTTTTATGGGCTACTGGACTGAGGGCCCTTAGTTCCTAGTCACATGGGCCTCTCTATAGGATGGTTCACAACATAGCAGCTTGCTTCATCAGAATGAGCCAGCAAGCAGAGAAAGAGAGAGAGAGAACAAATGAGAGGAAAATCAGTCTTTTGTAACCTCATCTCAGAAGTGACATCCTACCACTTTTGCTATATTCTTTGTTAGAAGCAGGTCATCAGGCCCAGGCCACACTCAAGGATATAAAATTCCTGGAAGCAGAGATCACTGGGAGGCAGATTAGAAGCTGTCTACCACAATCACGAATTCATTTATTTGTTATATAGGTTTGTTTATCAGTGAATAATTATTGATAAGCTACTATCGATAATTATTGATAATCAGGCTGTGTATTTGGAACTAGAGATATACTGGTGAACAAACAAATAATATTATAAAAATTTCCAATGATAGAAATAACCAATATATATGGTGCTTAGTATGTGTCAGGAAACTCCATATGCACATTGTGTGTATCAACTCACTTAATCCTTATAACAACCCTATGAAGCAAATACTATTATTATTTCTAAATTCACATGTGAAGGTAACAGAGGCACAGAAATATTATATAACTTCACAAGATCATGCAACTAACAAGTAATAGAGCAAGAATTCAATCCCAGGTGGTGTGTGTTCAGATCCAGTTCTTTTCTTTGCTTTTTTTTTTTTTTTTTAAGATTTTATTTATTTGAGAGAGAAAGAGCATGTGCATGAGTGGGGGGAGGGACAGAGGGAGAGGGAGAGAATTCCAAGCAGCATATCTGTATCTATATCTATACTCTATCCATCTATAGAGAGAGAGAGACAGAATGAGAGAGAGATTTATTTTAAGGAATTGGTTCAATGGGGCTGGCAAGTCTGAAATTTGTAAGGCAGGCCCATAGGCTGGAAATTCTGGCAGGAGTCAGTATTGTAGTCTTGAGTCTGAAGGCAGTCTGGAGGCAGAATTCCTTCCTAACCTTTTTGGGATACTTCAGTCTTTTCTCCTAACGCCTTCAGCTGATAGGCCTGCCCATATTATGGAGGGTGTTTTGCTTTGTTCACAGTCTACTGATTTAAATGTTAATAACTAAAAAATACTTTGATGGCAACATCTAGAATGGTGTTTGACCAAACAACTGAGCACCTTAACCCAACCAAATTGACACATAAAATTAACCATCCCAAGGGCTATTTGTTACTACAGCATTACTCAGTCCCTCCTGATACTTGATCTTATGCCTCATCCTCTCCAACGAGAATGGAGTTTAGATTCAATAAACACTGCCATTATGAGGATTCTGCTTTTTAAAGTGTTAGTTTAGTACTCCTTTAAAAAAATGTGACTTGCCAATTGTCCTTGTCTGTGGAACCCTGGAAAGATGCTGGAGAATCACAGGGCACATGCTAAGCAGGAGGCAGATACACGGATAGATAGATACCAGTTGCTTCTGGTTACAGAATCCAAGTACACTCTAAAAATGATAAACCAGCATCCCCAATAGTGAGCAAGCAATCTGAGAGCCATCTGCTAAAGAACACTCCATCCATAAAGGGGTTAACAGGGATTCAGGCTCTCAGGAGAGCGCTAATGAAAGAGTCACAGAAAGGATGTTCAAAATATCTCACCTGGCTGTGGTTGCCATGGAAACTCATTTCCCTTATTTATGTTTCTCTTCCCCCTCTTCGAATTACTAATAGTAATAATTTGGCCAGTTATTAAAAAAGACAAGGAATGGACCATGTGAACTCAGGCAAGAAATGAAAAGTGAGAGTAGGAGAAAAGACTGTTAAATAGAAAAATAGATGCATCACTGAAACAGTGTCAATTAGCTGGTAAGTCATTCCCTCCACTTAGATGTGAATGTTTGGTGGTTTGGGGTTGCAAAGAAAGTGGGGGAAAGGCTTATAATGCCAGAGGGAAAGTCTTTCAAGATGTCTACTCCTTATTTTCTTTAAGACTAAAACATCAAAACGAACCCTCCTCTGGAAAGAATTATTCTTCTGTTCAGATGTACAAGTTCAACTTGTACCCCCAAATTATACATGTATCTTTATCGGTGACCATTTCCTCCCTAACTACCTATCAGTACACTACTATGAATTGTGCCTTTCTTGATGTCAGCGTGGCTGACCTGAATTGTAAGCCTCTAGACCAATAGGACAGAGGTATTTCAGGTCATAGACTTTCTTGAGAATTTCAGAAAATCAACCCTCTCCTTGCAAAAGGCACATGCATACAATCATGCAGAAGTTGGCGATTTCAGGAGGTTTATGAACCTCCTGAAACCTGTTCAAGAACTTTATGTTGAGAATCATTGTCTCAAAGGAAGGATACCATGCAGATGTGTAGTTGTTGGGCCAGTGGGGTTTGGGAATAATTTTATTTTCTCGTGAATTGCTTTCACCTTGTTCTGAGACTACATTCCTACCTTATATACAGTGTTTTTTCTTAGTGCTCAGACTCTTAAGACCTTACTAGGGAAATTAAACAGAGAATTATTGCCAACCTTCCGAAGGACAGTAGATGATGTAGATGTACACAGTTGGGCCTTAGATGAACTGAGGCAGGTGGACAGGACCTAGAAGAGCTGTGGGGACCAATTCTTTTTGTTTGTCTCTGCTGTCCCCAACCTCCCACCTCCTCTGCCACAATTTACCTTTTCCTTCTGTAGGTAAATTGAGGAGATAAAGAATGTTCAATTGAACCGCATTATTTTCAGACCTCTCTTAAGACATCGATCAGTACGTGTCATAAGCAACGTGTATCAAAGTTTTCTCAAGAGAAAGGGACAGGGGTGGGCATTGACTAAGCCACTACCTCGCACCAGGCATGTGTAACATCTCACTTCACCCCTTTCACAACCTAAGAAGTAGGTTGCATTGTCCCCATTTTATAGATAAAGAAATGGATTTCCAAAAAGCTAAACAACTCATCCTGGCTCATGGGATTCATATGCCCAAGGTGTGAGATTTGATTCAAGATCTGTCTCCATCCTATTTTTGTGTGTGGTTATACCACACTTTCTCCAGAAGATGAGGTATCAGAACGGAAGGGCACTTCCAAGGAGGGGGGGGGGCAAGCTTCCTTAGAGCCCTCCCAGCAAAGATTGCAGACACCCTTTCAGGACAGAGACAAAGAGTGGGAGGAGGGTTATTGTGTTGGAAACCTGTCCTAACAGTGGTGGTTGGAACACAACCTTTGATATCCAACAAAAGGAGGTTCTCACTAACACACATTATTTACCATTTATAAGCCTCCATATCCCCAGCTATAACATGGAGATCGTGATAATACGTAGGTGTAGAATTTTCAAAGGGATTATAGAAAATAATGTATTATAAAAAACAGTGTACCGGGCGCCTGGGTGGCTCAGTCGTTAAGCGTCTGCCTTCGGCTCAGGTCATGGTCCCGGGGTCCTGGGATCGAGTCCCACATCGGGCTCCCTGCTCCACGGGAAGCCTGCTTCTCCCTCTCCCACTCCCCCTGTTTGTGTTCCTGCTCTCGCTGTCTCTCTCTCTGTCAAATAAATAAAATCTTTAAAAAAAAAAAAACAGTGTACCTAGCACTATGCCTGGCTCATAGTAAGGATTCAAATATTGATTATCAGTGTTCTTATTGTGTATAGAAACGTCCACTGCCAACATTACTTCATCAGGATGCACTGTAGTCTTGAGGTTGAAGAGGTGGCAAAGGGTGATGTTGCTGAGCTCTGTCCTGGGTAGGACCTGAGGTCCATTGGCCATGTAGATTCAACTCAAAAGTTTTTCCCAGCTAACCTGTTGTAACATTATCTGTAACAGTTTAAAAGTTAGAGACTTTCCATATTTTTAAGAGCTACACCTTAATTTATTCAACATGTATTTTAAAAATAATTTCCCCTTACTATAAAAGTAATATTTGTTCAATTTTTAAATTTCGGTTGATCCTTGGGCTGCCTGGGTGGCTCAGTTGGTTAAGCATCCTGGGATTGAGTCCCACATCAGGCTCCTTGCTCAGCAGGAAGCCTGCTTCTCCCTCTGCCTCCCTCCCTCTGCTTGTGCTCTCTCTCTCTCTCTGACAAATAAATAAATAAAATCCTTAAAAAAATGAATTGAAATTTCAGTTGACCCTTGAACAACATGAGGGTAGGAGTACCAAGCCCCTACACAAAAATCTGCATGTGACTTTTGATTTCCTAAAAACTTAACTACTAATGGCCTACTGTTGACTGGAAGCCTTATTGATAATATAAATAGTCAATTAACATATACTTTGTGTTACATATTTGCACACTGTATTCTTATAATAAAGTAAGTTAGAGAAAAGAAAATGTTATTAAGAAAACCCTAAGAAAGAGAAACTGCATTTACAATACCATACTGTATTTATTGGAAAAAATGTGTGTGTAAGTGGTCCCATAAAATTCAAAGCCGTGTTGGGTCAACTGTAGCTGCCAACATGTATTTCGCTGTAGTATTCATCACTCCCTATACTCTCTTAGATTCAGTCTACACCTCTCCTTTATATCATCTGCTGGATACTATAAGAATTTCAATTTACAATGCCCAACCATCAGCCCTTTCTTTTGAAAAAAAGAAAGAAAAAAATTCAAGTTACTCCATCAGGAAGAAGGTTCAAGTATATGTAGAAAAAAAAAAGTTATTTCTTCCTTTCCATCCCTGATTTTTCCTCTCTCATTTCCACTAGAAGAGTGTAAAGAAGAGCCACAGTATAAATTCTGTTCTGAGCACTTGTAAAGTTAAAAGTAAGCAATTATATTTCACTTCACAAGATTTATACCAAAATAAATTGTGATTGATTGAATAGCTAAAATATTTATAAAGGCACAGAGAAAAGACCAGAAAATAGGCACACACCACACTTTTGTGTTAACTTAGGTCATCCCTAAAAGATGTTACTGGGTATGGAAAAGAGGGGAAAGCTTCTGCTTGGTGCAGTTCTATATTATCTGAGTTTGTTTCAAAGTACTTCAGCAATTTCTTAAAAGCTATGAAAAAGTTTTGTTTTGTTTTTTTTTAAGTTTTATATCTTTATCTGAGGGGAGGGAGGGGCAGAGGGAGAAAGAGTCTTAAGCCGACTCCACGCTGAGTGCTGAGCTCGGAGCCTGACGTGGGGCTCGATCTCACAACCCTGAGATCACTCTCCTGAGATCAAGACCTGAGCGGAAACCAGGAGTTGGATGCTTAGCCCACTGCACCACCCAGGCGCCCCAAAAGTTATAAAAAGTTTTAAAAGACTTCCTGTTAATGAGGGCAGAGGAGAAATATCTAGCTCCTGTGTGATCTCTAAAATTAACAAAGAACGAAAGGAAAGAGAACAAGAAAAAAAATCTCCATGTCTATGAAACTACAACTCAGGAGAGGGGCCACAAGTACTGGAAGGAGGAGGTGTAGCATAAAGAGAATCCAGGGTTTAGAGGTGTAGACCTGGTATAGAATAAAGAGAATCCAGAGTTTAGAGGTATAGACCTGGTATAGAATAAAGAGAATCCAGGGTTTGCCAGAGGAGGACACACACACACATGCACAGAGTAATATTTGTCATATATGAAAATGAAACATATATAATGAAAATGTTGGAAGGAGAAGCAAAAAATAAACTTAAAAATATTCATAAAATTACCATCTTTAACTAATGGTAACATTTTTTTTTTTTTTTTTAAAGATTTTATTTATTTATTTGAGACAGAGAGAATGAGAGAGAGAGAGAGCACATGAGAGGGGGGAGGGTCAGAGGGAGAAGCAGGCTCCCCGCCGAGCAGGGAGCCCGATGCGGGACTCGATCCAGGGACTCCAGGATCATGACCTGAGCCGAAGGCAGTCGCTTAACCAACTGAGCCACCCAGGCGCCCTAATGGTAACATTTTTATGTCGCTTTCATAATTTACATATTCATATGTTTTATTTTAAATTTTCAACAAAATGGTGTCATACCACATATACTATTTTGAAATCTTTTTTTTTTCAGTTGGCAAAATATCATGAGACTTGTTATTAAATATTACTTCCTACAGGAATATTTTAAATAATTCCTCAATCCTTCATTCTCATATATGTAAAAGTATTTTTTATTGTATTTAACATTCCAGACAACAGTTAAACAAACATCCTTATAGTTAAGTTTTACTTATTTACTTATATCCATGACTATTTCCTCAGATAAATTTCTAGCAGTGGCATTGCTGGACTAACAAGCGTGTCCATATATAAACTGTTGCCTGTAAGAAGTTGTATCCATTTATATTCTGATTGGTAGTATGCAAGAATTCCCATTTTCCCCACATCATTTTCTTTGACTACTGTTGCTAACAATAACTATTATAATTTTTTGTGAATGCCTTTGGGTAGGTAAATTATTTACCATTGCATTTTTTTTCTGATGTGAATTGTCTGTCTTTATCTTTTTCTTATTGAATTGTTAGAACTGTTTATATATTGAGTATTTTAACTGTATTATATATTTAAATATGTAATTCAGTTTGTCATTTCTTCTTAGGCATAATTTTTGATGTTTTGATGTGCAGACAGCTTTTGCATTTATGTAGTAAACATTATTACTTTCTTTTATGATTATTGCCTTAGGACTCGTGCTTCACAAACCAATATTATATTAAATATCCACCTCCATATTCTTGGAGAACATTATTTCCTTTTTGTACACTTATAAATGTCTTTCGTCTAAAATGTATTACTTCAGTCATGTGAGTCAGGGACTACCTTTTCTTTCGTCCCCCCAAATGAGTAGCCAGTTGCCACAATACCAAAATTATTGAATACTATACCACATCTTTTTATTTAAATGTTACTTTTATCATACACGAAATTCTTATATTTACTGGGAATGTTTCCAGGAGTTTTATTGTTTTCATAATTCTATACCAGCACTGTACTGGCTTTATAACTTTATAATATATTCTAACTGGTGATAGGAGCAATTCTCCCTTATTACTCTTCTTTTCAAACATTCTCGATTATCCTTATGCCTCTATTTTTCTTCATAAACTTTTGGATTCTTTTATGAAGTAAAAAAAAGGGGGGGTGGGATTTAATTGATATTTATAGTCTAATTTGGGGAGAGTTCATAATTATTTTATAATTAAGTCATCTCTCTATATTGATGGGAAAAAAAAGAAGTGTTTTTCTTCAAAATCACACGTGTTGGATGTTTTCTTTAAATACAGAAAAGAAATATCTTTCTGGTGAATACTTTTTAATAGCAGAAAGACTGTGAATATAAAATAGCACCAGTTTTAGATTCCTCCTTTTTTTACAAGCTTTCATGTAGCAAGTCATGCAGAAGAACTGGCAGATACCCACTAGAAAGATTAGTGAAAGAAAATGAAGTTTTATTTAGGAAAGAAAAACTTGAACTAATAAAAAGACCTGGAAAGAGATCCCATTTTAGCTAACAACTACCTGGACAATACTTTGTTCTTAGGATGTGGCCGTCTGGCCCTCTTTCTTTCTTCTTGCTATGCTCCAAAGAGCAAATGTTTGGTATTTAGGAGTCTTTTTTTCTTTTGACTTGAAAAGACGTACATCAATGATTTTGCCATTGCTTTGAAAACTAATCTTCTAAGGCCAGAGAAGAACTCGTTCTAAAAAACCAAATTAAATTGCACTTTTTTTTTTTTTTTAGTTTTTATTATTTCTGCTGTTACTTAAGAATGGTGAGAAAGTTTTACAGTCTCATGGAAAAGAGATGTAGCATTTCTTCACAAACTATCAGAAGTAGTTAATCTATTTAAATCGTTACATGATACTTTCATAATTGTGTGGATGTGTGTGGAGGGTGGGTAAGGTAGCTCTGGGTTGGAAAAGACGGGAAAACCTTCGAAGACGTAGATAAAGATGTGGGACATGTAATATCATTAAATCCTATGGCCATAATCGATTATTAAAAATCACAGTCTCAGGTAGTATTTTACTGGAAATAAAAATATTGAGATTACGATCTTCAGATTTAAAATCCATTTTTCATAGTTATTGTAGAGTAGATCAGCTGAAGGTGCCAAATCCCTCAACCAGGGAGTCAGTCTGATTTCGCATTAAATCAAAGGCTCAAAGTCCTTAAAATGAATTTGATTTGTCTTGTGTAAGGAAACTAAGAAACGTACAGAAAGTTGCAGTCTTGATTGTACCAGAATAAATAAAATCCAACACATTTTTCACACATCAACAACAGGAGGACCCAATAACCAAGATGGCCCCTTGGTTTTCCTCTGAAATTCCCAGGCCCACAATGGGTGTTCCTGCTCATGCTCTTTCTCTGGGTGACCGTGGGTGTCTGAATATGTTGAAAACTCCAAGTGATGTTTATTTTTCAGTGTAATACTGATGTCTACACAGTATTCATATGATCATCTTCTGTTTTCTTCAACCTTGAAATGGCCTGTGTGAGAGTAACGGAGGGATCATGTTTAAAACATTTTGGCAGCCATAGGGATGCATTTGTGGCCCAAGTAACAGATGAAGTTTCCCCACTAAGAGCTGCTTGTGTTAGCATGCTGGATGTGGGGGGAATGTAACCACATCAGAAAGAAACAATTTCTACGTGAATTCTACATCGATTTTTTTTTTTTATAAATATGTGAGAGAAAAGGACCCCTCAGTAATTTTTCTCTGGTGTTTATACATAAGTGGAACAGCTAAGCAAATGGGAAGCACAGTCACTGAATTTGTTTTAGACGTTCTCTGTTTATAGAAATATGGCATTCGTTTGTTGTACCTGGTGACTATTAACTGCTGTAATTGTGCTGTGGACTCTGTTCACGAGTTTGTTGAAGTTGTACATTATAATTTTAAAGGGGTTAATTGAATACTAATCCAATGCACAGCACAAAAATTATTTGAACCATTCCAAGGAAAGCCGAAAATCCCACTAGCTGCCTTGGTCCTCATAAATCCTTACCCCTGTGAAACTGAGAAAATGAATATTCAATATTTTTTCCATTTGAGTCTCTTGACATTCTATTGATTCACTTTATTTTCCCAACAATTTTCTGACAGGTTTCCCAATGTGGATTCTGTAAATTCTTTGATATTCATCTTGTGATTGCCTTTGAAAATGAGTGCCAACTTTGGGCCAGGGCTTAGAACTCAGGAGCCCCAAGCCCTTCACACCCCGGGAGCCAGCATCGTGGTAGAATTTTGCTGAATTACCATGTGATCCTCAGATCTGGGACAAAGTCAAACAGCAGAAGGGGAGGGAGGTTCGAGAGCGCATGAAACTGAAGTTACGTTTGTGAACCATGTTACGCTCCAGGGGATTTGGGGGCAAAGAGAAGTGGGGAATGGTTGGACCTTAAGATTGTGCTGGTAGGAGGGAATAAAAGAAAGCAAATCACTTAGAGGTGAAAAAATCAAAGGGATGACTAGGCAAGGCAAGCAAGAAGCACCCATCCCAACCACTAGAATGTGGAGGGGAATGGCAGTGACCCACAGAGGAGAAAAAGGCTGTGGGAACAGGTGAGTCTCTCCCAGTGTAGGACCTAAGAGTCAGTTGATGTCACCATTCTAGAGAGTGCCATTAGACACAGGTAGGTGACACAGGCTCTTTCTTCCCATTCTAATGTGATCCTCTATCAGAAGAGAAATCTCACCTTTGTTAAAACTAAGTTTTGACCCACATGTTTCAGAGGAAAGAATTGGCATGCGGATCCTTCGCAGACCTCCTCCTGGTCAGCTGTGTTCATTTCTCCATCACACTTAGTGTGAGCATCTTGTAGGAGCTTAAATTCCACAATTCACTTATTTTTGTATTCCCTAATGCCTAGCTCCATGCATGTAGTGCATGCTCGACGATATTTGTAGACGAAGTGAATGAATGAACATGTACATGGTCCATAGTGTGGAAAACGCCAGCTTGGCCTATCACCCACACAGGTTCCCTTACCTTCAGATTAGGAGCAGCTATGTTAAGCATCTGTCTGTCTCTCTCTATATAACTGACCTGAGAGACCAGCTTGGAGATAGATATATATATGTTTCCAACACTCTTTGATATCACTCTTAAACCCAAGATGTTTCTAAACAATGTCTTTGGGTTTGCACCTTGGAGGTGGAGAGATTCTACTCCCTTCCCTCCTAACGCTTTTGGCAGCCAAGACCTTGACTTCTCCACACTGAGTTTCCTGGTTAAAGTAACTGGCCTATTCAGTCCAAAAAATATTAAGCTGCTGTTTTGACTGCGTGAGTATTGACTTGGGCAAACTGGCTGGCAGTTTAAACAAGACCCCAACTGGCTCTTCTCTCTGCTGATGGTTACCTGCGGCCGCACAAGGCACGTCTAGAGCCTGATGCGATGGTGTTTGTGCTCGTTTAGTTTTCTTTACTTTTCTTGGGAAAAACTCCGTCTCCAAAGGTGACATAATTTTGAGGTTAATGCAAAATATCTCTGATTTGTTTTCATGGGGTGGGAGTGGTGTTTTACAAAAAAAACATGAATAATTCCATGGCACATACTGCTTTAGGGTTTGTGTAGTAACTTTTAGTTTATGCGTACTCGTTCTGGGACACAGTCGGCCCTCAGTTACTATGTGTGAATTAGCACCTCTGCTCCCCTCCCCTAGTACCAATCATAAGTTTTAAGTTGGACCACGTCCTCTTAATTCACCAGCTACTCCTTGTATACAAGAGCTGATCAGGAAGGCATTGTTATATATAATAATAGCTGCTGACATTTATTCAGATTTTAAATTAACAATGATCAGCATACTATGATCTAAGGGCCATATCTGGCCCATTCCCTGTTCTTGTAAATAAAGTTTTATTGGAACAGGGTCACATTCATTCATTTACACATGGCCTATGGCTGCTTCTAGGCTACAGCAGCAGAGTTAAGCAGTTGTGACAGAGACCTGACAGTCCACAAAGTCTAAAATATTTTCTATCTGGCCTTTTCCAGAAAAAAAGTGCATCGACTCCTGACTTATGAGGTGCTGTGCACTGTGCAGGCATGTTGTGGCTCATCCCTCCTGATTTTCACAATCATCCTAAGTGATATGTACTGTGCTTAGCCCCATTTTACAGATAAGGAAACTGAGGCGCAAAGGGGCTCAGTCAGGGAGTGATGGAGCAGAAAACAGAACCCAGTTAGATGTGACTCAAAAGTCCATGCATTTCACCACTGCCCTGTCGGCCTTCCGCCCCGTGAGGACATAGATATCCTTGCCTTTGGCAGCAGGAAGCATTCGGTTACTAACTAGAAATGGATGTCAGGGTGCGCCTCTCCTCCTCAAACTCATCACAAGCAGCGCCTCTAGTTCCCTGGTAGGAGAGGCATGGCTGGGAGTGATTGAAAGCACTGTTGCTGGACAGGCTGGGCAGAGAGAGGGGGCCTGTGTACATCCCAGGCCCTCAGCTGACAGCCTGGCATCTAGAAGACCGTGAGCAGAGTCCCGACTACAGCTCTCTGTCTCCCGAGTGGGCATCCATGGAGATTAATTTTATGTCAAAGTGTGAGCTCTCAGGCAACCTGGGAGCCCAGCAAGGCATGTTAGCTGTCACCTGAGAGCTCTGCAAACACGAGGGAAGGCTGCTTGGTGGCAGTGTCCCAGGACCCTCTGTGCCGGCCAGGCCATCCGTCTCCTGCAGAGAAGCCACGTACTCCTCCCCCACTGGATGGAAAACTTCAGCTCCTTCCAAAACAGTGCCCCCCAGGCTCTGGAGGCTCCAATGAGGTGCAGGGGAATTTCGCCTTAAGTCAGAAAGAGAGGGGCAAGGAGGTTAACAGACAAATAGCTGTAATGTGAGTAGACTTCCTTCATTTAAAATTTTTCTAAAAACCCCTCTGCTAATGACTTGGTGATTTTCACAGTAGTAAATGTGCTGACTTAAAAAATCCGTGGGAGGTCAATAATTTTCCCTCTGCCTGTCACTGTGCTGATTGTGGTTCAGATGCACCTTAATTACAGTACGACAGGTGGAGTATTATACAGTGTTTACGTTAATCAGAATAGATGTACTGAGGGAAATAAAACCACCGGCTTCCTTAGGGTTGTACTCTTATCAGGCAGTAAGGGGGCTGGCGGGCCTCTGGGTTAATGCGGGGGGCTTGGAGCCAAGACCCCACCTCACAGCAGTCAATGGTCCCAGAGTGTCTCCATCCTAAGCTGGAGTGCCGTGCTGAGCTAAGGAATCAAAGGGATGTTCCAAAAACTGGATTCAGGAATTTTAGATCAGAGGACAGTGTGTGTGTGTGTGTGTGTGTGTGTGTGTGTGTGTGTGTGTACTTGCATGTGTGGAGAAAGAGGGATTGTGCAGTTATTTAAAGAAATTTAAAGAACCAACTTCCCATTGCCTGAGGCCATAGGGAGCAGGAGGGACCCAGGTTACCTAAGGGAACCCCTTGTTCTACCAAGTGTTATGTTCATGCACGAGAAGTGAAGAAGGTACACAGAGCCGTCCAGTTGGGGCTTGGAAGAGGGCTGTGTTTTGTTGTCTGTTGTTGTTGGTTGTCCTATTTTTTTTTTCGTCTTTTGCATTTTACATAAGGCTTTACCATAAATTTGATTAGAATAGAGGCCAACAGCCTCCGCTAAGGCAGAGGGGCACGTAGGCTGGTTGGTGGCTGAGTCTCCAGCCCCTCACTTAATCTCCATCCTTCACATTCCTCATCTGCAGCATGGGCTGAATAGTAGTACCTGCCTCACAAGGTTGCTGTGGGGGTTTATTGAGATAATATGCAGAAGGTGCTCATAACAGCGCCCGGCATGTAGTAGGTGCTCAATTAAAGCTGTCTTTTATGATCAGAAGTCATTGCAAACATGGGCTTTTAGAGTCGACAAAACTTAGTTTCTAGTCCTGTCTCCATTAGGTAGTAGCAGTGATGTTATTCTAGTTACTAAACCTCTCCCAGCCTCAGCCTTTACTCATTTATAACAGGCAGATAACAGTACATTTCAAGGAGGGTTGAAGGCAGAGTACCCAAATTTGTTGCCAGTAATAACTACTAGTAGTGATAACTACTAGCAACAAATTTGGGTGTCATCTAATCTTTAGGAAGCGACATGGTCCTAAGTGCCTGGTCTAGTTTTCAAGGTCCCTCCTTTCTTCTCCCAGGGATACTAAATTCTTTACTCATTACACAGTTGACATTATTCCCAGCAGGTCATGCCTGGGTTCTTGGCTAAATCTAGACTTGGCTAATGGAGTCCCAGGAGCACATTCTCCATCCGCAAAAAAAGAAGTTCACAAAACCGTAGCATGTACTTGAGAGGGAAAGCCCTGGAGATGTTCTGAAGATGACGTTGAGCCATAGGAAAACATTTCAGTGGCAATAATCCATGTAGCATTTCCCCATTTCCGAGCATGGTCCCTGAATTGGCCCCGTTCAAGAAGGTGACAAAGTACTTGAGGGTTTTAGATTTTCCAAAGAATTGACCCATCCATCTTTGGGAGTCACAGCCCTGTCACTACTGTGGTCAGGAGTCAGGACTCCTCTGTGCAGAACCAGACCCAGCAGGCAGGGAAGGTTCAAGACCACAGGTTGAAGGCAGCTCGGGGTCCCCCAGCAGCTCGGCTCCAGCTCGGGGTCCATCTCATCCTCCTTGAATGGGCTGTCTGCAGGAGCAATTGTAAGGTTTAAAAAAAAAAAGTCCAAAGAGGAAGAAAGGGAGAGAGGGAAGGAGAACTTCAGTCTTCTCTCCCTACTTGGCCTCGTTTAGTCTTCTTTTACGTGCGTTAGAGAAACGTGAGCTCCAGGCGCGAAATGAGAGTTCCCAGACCAAAGAGGATTTTGCCATCTTTTGCCAGATCCCTTCTTCTTTAGGGCTGTGCTCACTTCGGGCTCTCCTCGCCGACCGTAGTGAGCATGTGCAGTGCTCGCGGAGCTCCGTCGTTAGGCTGAGCATTTGGATCTAATTGTAAAAGGTCCACATCCTTCAAACTGTTACTTCTCGCTTCCGTGGCCCAGTAAGAGCCCCTCTGGGAGCAGCTGCTCAGGTGGGGACTGGGCTGGGCTGGGAAGACACAGACTCTGTCTCACCTAGAGCCCTTTTTGTGCTTGCAATTACATGGTTTCATTTCAGGGCTCGAAGCTAAAGCTGACCTTTCTTTGCATTACAACTAGTTTCATTAACACCTTTTTTTCTTTTTCCTTCCTCAGTGTGAGCTTTTGTCATTTGGTTTGGGTAGCCAGATTGCTTGGGGAGGGGGCTGCACAGCCAGCTGCCTGCACTCGACTGGGCACAGGGCACTTCTCAAAGACTTAGGTACCATTCCGGCTTCTGCTTGCCAACTGGAACTCAAAAAAAAACATCAATAGAGTAAGTGGCTCACTGATTTTCAGACATCTAGTGTTTGAGTACCACAATGGATCTGAGGGATTATAAAGAATTAAGCCCTTAGTTCAAAAATAAGGGAAGGGGGGTCTCAGAGGCAACTCGGGGCATGGCTGAGCTAACTTCCAACCCAGCCCCCCTAAATAAAGCCCCTCCCATGGCTGCCCTGAGGGCTTCCATGATCCACAATCACTGTTTTGCCGTAAATCTGGAGCACAGCCTCAAGATACGTCACTAATTTAAATCTATGATAAATATTAGAACATTTTAAGAGGATCTGTTGAGCCTTCTAGTACAGATAAACAGTACTGTGCCCACAATCATGGCTTTAGAGCTATTGTTTTAACGGGGTGGGGGGGAGAGGAATACAGTTGACCTTTGAACAATGTGGGGGGTAGGGGCACCAACCCCCTGCATGATGGAAAATCTACGTTTAACTTTTGACTCCCCCCAAACTTAACTACTAATAAACTACTTTTAACTGGAAACCTTACGGATAACACAGACAGTTGATTAAAACATATGTTGTATGTTACAGGTATTATATACTGTGTTCTTAAGGTAAACGAGTGAAAAGAAAATGTTACTTAAAAAATCATAAGGAAAAGAAAATACATTTGCAGTCCTGTACTGGGAAGAATCCTCATGTAGGTTGACCTGTGCATTTCAAGCCCATGTTGTTCAAGGGTCAACTGTAGTTAGCATACTATTTGCTTGTAGGTAAGTGGGTGCCTCTGTGTTTGCAAGCACTTGGTAGAACAGAGTCCTTGAGATCATCGTGAAAAACAGTCAGAGATAAAGAAAGGGCTAGATTCCCCGGCAAGAAAAGGTTGGCTATGTCAAGATTCACTTGGGCAGGAAACTTCACAAATTATAAACTAGTGGCATTTCCAAATGAGTGGCATTTTACTTTACGGTCCTTTGAGACAGGCACGGTCTCTGTGAAACGATTATATAAGGGACTCGTTTTATTACATGAGCTCACTTGGTATCTGTGCCCCCAGTCGGCTATCCTGGGGGAAGAAAAGGTAGTGTGGTAGATTAAGAGGACCCAAAATGAATTTCTTGACCTGATTTCTGGCTCTGGGTCTGCCTCTAACCAGCTGTGTAACTGGGTATATGACTTTGTTTCTTTTGATCTTAGTTTACTGTCTAAAGACTTGCACTAAAGGGTCTCGCATAGGTTGCCAGATTTAGTAAAAACAAAAATGAAAAACACAGGCATCTAGAGACATTTGAATATCAGATATTTTTTAGTAGAAGTATATCCCGAGAAATATTTGGGACATTCTTCTACTCTTCTTAAACTATTCATTGTTTTTCTGTAATTCAAATTTAGCTGGGTATTTTGTATTTTATCTGGCAACCCCAGTCTCTAAAATCCTTGAGATCTTAAATTTGAATTCTGTAATAAATGTATCTGACCTGTATTTGTTTCTAAAAGAGAGTGTGAGCGATCCTGAGGGAAGTGGGGAGGGAGGGAGAGGAGGAGGAGGAGGAGGATGGTGGGGGGAGGGAGAAGAGAGTGAGACAATTCCCTGAAAATACCAGCAGATTTCCAGTCCACAAAAGGACAGTTCACAGCATCTAGAGGAAGGCTGTTTTACAAAACTCTCATTTCCAGAGGCAGCCCCCTGAGAAAACAGCAGCCTTTCCTAATGGCCCTGAGACCTAGATCTCTTGAAGGCCCAGGGAGCTCAGTCCCCACAGCTGTCTCAGGCACTGGCAATGTTGTGCTGGACCGACACTGGGTGAAGAAAGATCAGGGGCAATTGCACTTAATCCTCGCCCCCTGCCACCATGCCACTACGCATGGAGAACCAGAGAATCCCAACAGGGGCCTGAACGAAACGTCCTAGTGGAAGCCAGGGATGGTTCTGGGCGTCCTCTTTCTCCCTAGGTGAAGGGGAGATGGCGCCCAGCACAACCTCCATGGGTATGGGGAAGGGTGCAGGGATGGGTACAGAGCAAGGGAAAGACAAGGGAGGGAGATGCTGGAAGTCAGCGTTCCAGGATGGAAATTGCAGTTAGCAAAAGGCCTGGTAGCTGGAGGTGGGATGAAAATAAGATTTCCAACACAGCCTTAAAAAATAACTGCAGATAACGCTTTATGCTGTGTTATGGTGAGGTCCCTCCCTTAAGAATAATGACCACCTCTTTGGTCCATTTAGTCTGGGTCTTTTGCAATTTATCAGAGATGAGTTTCCTGGAGTCTGGGATCCCATTCAAGGCAGTGTGGAAACATGCACAAGTGTGTTGATTACATTTCCACAGTCCTAGCATTCTGCCCTTGAGAGGAGCCGTCCCTCCACTGATTTCTGGAATGGATGGGCAAACAGAGCCCCAGTGTCTCCAAAAGCACTTCTGCATCCCCCACCCACACACCCACACACCCACACACCTACCCAGACACACAACCCCCCAGCTTCCCTGAAATTCTGCCTCCACGGAGAAGTGCGCAGAGCCAGAGCCCGGGTGTGAACACAATATGCTTAGGACGCAATGTTTTATAGACAGAAAGAAAGGAGGAAAAACAACACTTTGCTTTAGATGCAAATAAACTCAGCTTCACCTTTAATGCCGAAAACCTGCGCCCTTGGCAAGACGTCTGGAGACTGTTCCAAAAGTATTAATCTTCCTCCGCTTACATGTTAAATAGGTCTTTGGAAACTGTTTCTCTAGCACTGCTTTTTCTCTCCAGTACAATCCCCCTCTCTCTTCCCTTTTTAGTACAGTCAGAACTCCCCGGCAGCAGGAAGCCCCAGGGGACCGAGGTCGGGAAACCGACTCGGGTGGATTTCAGAGCCACCCCCGACTGCGGACGTTTGGGCGGCCGGGCCGGCCGGCAGATGGCGCTATGCCGCACGTTATGGGCCCTCGTGCGCCGGCCGCGCTGGAGCCAGGAGCCAGAGGGCTCGAAGTTTCTAGTGCCATTCCTGGACCGAAACAAATGTTTGTGGAATTAAGTAGTGATTTCCTTTAGTCTGCGCGACTCTTACCGGCTGTGTTTTCAGGCTCTAGATGTTAACATATGCCATATATTGCTTTTTTGGGTGAAATCCGGGGTTTCCAAGCACATTTTAACCCATCCTAACTGCTCAGGTCAGCTAGCAAAAGTCTGGATTTGCTGATAAAAAATCGGCCATAAAACTTCCATATTAAGAGCTAGACTGGTTTGGAAGACAAAGAAATGCTGAAAAATGTAAGTAACCAGAGCGCCTCAGATTTTTCTTTCTAAATAAACAAGAGAGGGAGGGAGTTCCTTTTACCAGGCTCAAAAATAAAGCACCAAAGTGGGCAGGAAAGAAGCTCAAAGCTTGGGTGGAAAAAGAGTCGCTGGCTACTGGGGGTGGTGGGAAGGGGGTTGCGGTGTATCAGGGCTGAAGACACTAGAGTGCAGCAATCACGGATATTTCACTGTGGACAAAATTTGGGAGATGTGCTGAGACCCAAGGCTGTTGATCTCGAAGGCACAGCCAGAGGCCATGGGTTTTCAGGACAAAGTTAACAACCCTGGATTAGGGAGGAATGAATTGCCAGTGCATTTGCTCCACCATGCCAAGTGGCCCCATTAGTTAGGGCTCAGTATGTATTTCACAGCGCCATAAAATCCATCTTCTCAAAGTAAACAAGGCAAGGCTGTGTGCATCTCCAACAAGACATATGAAGCTTTGTTTGGGATAATGGATTTGACATGAGTAAAAGCAGTGGGGATTAGATGGGCCCAGCAAGGATAAATATGACTAATTGTCATCTCCCTGCATCCGAATAAACAGGGCCGGCACTGCAGGCTAGGAAGAGATGTTGGAGCAAGGGGGTTGGGCAGGACTACAACTGACCGGCAACTGATTGATAAAGCAGGGCTGGAATGCAGCACTGAGGAGGTTTTGCCTTGCATGTGGATGCGAACATCGCTGTTTTCGAATTTCCGAGCATTTTATTACTCAGGTGGTGCTGCGTCCGTCCGGCAGAGTGCGCATGGCGCAGTCTGCCCTGTGCACGGCAACTTTGGGCTTCTCTTTCTTAATGTTGATTAAACTTTGGAAACTGGCAGAACATCCTGGTCATCTTTTACACAAAAAGGACAGGTTTTCAAATCTTCTCTTGGACTTTTTAAAAGTTTTCAGCCAGTGGCCCAGCCATTTCTCTTTATATCCTTTAGAGATAATGTTTAACTTCTTAACCCATTTTACTGTTTTATTTTGTTTGTAAATCAAGAACTATGGCTATGTGGATTTATTTTTCCTAGGTAATGAATAAATATATCTAGTACTGAAATACAGTCCTTTAAGAACTATTCACAGACTTTGAAACTTAATCATTCAAAACAGTAATTATGTTTAAGGTGATCGAATAATATGACGAGGTAGATTCATTTACTCACATATGGTTTTTAACATTTGATGCTGGTTTTTTTTTCACCTGTTTTCATTTTTTAAAGCTGAAGTTCAAAGACATTTTTCTAGCCAAATGTCATTTATTATGTCAACATATGCTGTTTATCCCGTGAATATTGTTAACGGAGTGAAATGAAACTGTAGTTTTGTGACTAATAGCAATATTTAAGGCTTACCAAATATTACAAACATTGCAGATTCTATCCATAATATCCAGAAGCTGATTTTGGATCAGATTTAGAGCTGTGTTTCAAACAGAGCCACATTAAATTTAAAATTAGTCAAGGATTACAGTTTGCTATGAAGAATGTCTCCACCTCCAATATGAGCGAATGTCATCAAAGTGAAAGGGAAAAAAAAGGAAAGACAAGAAAAGATGTGATTGTTTTGACACGAGTGAGAGAAGCTTAGTGTCACTTCATTTTTAACCTCATTTCAAATTATCTTTTAACCACCCTGATATTTCTGCATGGAGATAATCACATCCCATCAGCCTTCTCAAAACCCGGCAGCTCCATACCCAGGGCTAATGCTTCTTGTTAAATCATATTGCTAAACAAATGGTTACAGCTCCTGCAACAGACGGATGGAAATCAGCTTTGCCGGACCGCCTTTTTTTCCGCCCCGCCTTCCATCATTCAATGTTATTTTGTTTCCTTGGGTAATTTTAATCTTACATAAGGTGTGTGAATGTTTTTTTTCCTAGAAAGGCGGGACAGGAATTTAAGAAAATGTAAAAGCAAATCTGCCCTATAGGTGATGAAGATAGAGACCTGTTGAAATGGTCCTGAGAAAATAAACACTTGGATGCACAGGCACATTGAATAGAAGAAAATCCTTCTCAAGGAAGGCAAGGAACCGTAGGACTTCCAGAGAAGAAAACATTCCCGTGGTTTTAAACAGACACCATCAATTACTCCTCACATCGTTCCAGAATTCACCTATCACTGAGGTTTAACAAACCCATCAAGAAAATAGGGCTTATTTATTTTGGTAGTTTTGCATCTGCAGATAGAAAAAGCAAAAGGCCCCTGCTTCCCATTTGAAAAACTAGCGTGAAAATGACTGGCTGCCTTATCTCTACACGATTTGCCTTAACTTCACTTCCTCTCACTTTGTCATTTAATTTGTAGGGTTTCCAAATCAGAGTGACTATCCTCTATTAGTCCCCCTGGTGACAGAGGGCAGGGCGTTGTTGTATCTGAGTTAATAAAGCAGAAATCCAAGCCTAATTACTGGGGAGATAAACCATGCTGGCAAGGGGTTACCTTCCTCAAGGTCTGGAACTATGTGCACCCAGACATTTTGGAGTGAGACCATGGGCACCAAGAACACACAGAGACTAAGTAGGTTGGAGCACATTTGTCTTCATGTGGCAATACTGATAAATTTCAGCAACCACCTTCATTACGGGACCGCGTGGTCAATGTGCATCTATAGGGGGAAGCAAGTGTGTATTCATTAATCAAATGAGATAATGGGGGACAAAGGTGCTTCATAACTGCAAGGGGCAAAACAAATAGAGAGTGGCATTTTTGTTCCAAGGGCATGTATGTATATTTAAAGATAGTCTACATAAACATGCATTAAACAGCTCATGGAGTGGAGGGGGGTCGGAGAGGGGGAGAGAGACAGGGGGGAGAGAGATGGGGAGGGAGATACTGAGAATGCCTTTCTGATGACACCATGGAAAGAATCCCTCAATATAGGTAGATTACAGATAGAGTGTAACATGCAGAATCATACTGTATGCAGCATAATGACTCAACAACTTCTATAGAATAGAATCTAATTGAAAATCTGATTTATTGATTATTCAGAGACCCACACTGTGTTTTTATAGGCCCCTCTCCTGCATATGACTGGACCATATTTATGCAAATTGCATAGGCATGCTGAGAAACTTCCCTATCAAGTGTACTTTTTCCTATGTATTACGCAAGACTCTGACATCCTCCGTACTGCCTGCCTTCCCGCTGCCCTCCCTCCAAAGTAAACAAACAAAAAACGCCTACGTGTATGGTGAAAATCACTAACATTTAAGAGATGTTCAGAAAAAAGAGAGAGAGAGAAAAAAAAAATAACCCAGTCCCAGGCTTCTGATTTGGATGGTTACAATTATCTGTGGATACTGTAGCGAGAGCTGAGAAATCGTGTTTGGAGAGTGAATCTATTAATGCAGCTTTGTCCAACAAATATTAAAATTGCAAAGTAATTTGCCCATTTGACAATGGCTAATGAACTTAAGTATGCAGAATGAACTTTAATAATTGAGGAAATTGTGCAATTACACTGAAAGCAGCTGAAAATTACAAATAAAATTAACTCTCTACTTTAGCAAGAATATTACTGCTTCTATTACCAGCCACTTTATGTGGGTATCAAGAAAGTCTGGAAAGTTTCAAGTGACTGTACATTTATTGTGATGATTACTCATTTTTTAAAACAGAAATGAGCCCTAATAATTCTTTTCCCCAATATGTTTCTGGATTACCATGTGGTTGGAATTACACAAAATGTCTCATTGGCAGGGTATGTTTTAATTTTGATTTCAGGTTTATGATCCTATCTGTGTCTATTTTAAATCTACATGGATTACATTCAGCAAAAATCCTTTTACTACCCTGGCTTGGCTGTCTCATACTATTAGGCTGTATATGTTCAGCTTCTGCAAATCTGTTAATACATAAAACCATAAGAAGCTTCTTACGTTCGAACCAGGTTAGACCGAAGACATCAGATTAATATTTGATAATATAGAAGGGCCCTTAATCAGATTTGCTTATTTCGTGACAGAATGTTTCTGTAATTATCATAATTGTTGTGCTAAATATGTTTGTCTTTGTATCTGGCTTTGGGCATAATCTTCTCTCTTGAAAGCCACTCAATGTGGGACTTGAGATTCCTGCACAAAACCCAATTAATATTAAGATGACAAGCCCCGATGAGCTCCAAAGAGGCAACAGCTGAACAGACTCTAACATTCTTAAGTACAGATACTTGAGTGATCAAGTACATCTGAGGGAGACACACAATTCAATAATCCCTTTCTCAAGAAAGTCAAGAGGCCTGAGAGATACGAAGGAAATCAAAGGAACACATCAGAAAGAAAATGAAGGGTCTGGTCCTGTAGCGTCTCTATTAAAATGCAAAAGTTATGGATTTTTTTCGGGGTGATGGGAACCTTTTCTGTTTTTATTGATTTCTTTTTATAGCTTGATGATTTCTCTAAGATTATCTTAAAAGCTTAAAGAAAAAAGGGGCCTCATCAAAAGGTATCTTGCATGACAGGAACATACACAGTTTTGGTTAACATGATGAGGGAAGGCGCCGGAAGTCCGGGGAGAAAGGGATCCTGCTGGTCCATCAGCCTGGGGAAGGTCTGCAGCCTCCAAGGTAAAAGGGAAATTGTACTCCCACATTCCCTGGGGCCTGTGGCACACCCACCCTGCCCGCCCCTGGGCCAGTAAGGAGAGATGAACAACAGGCTGGGGATACCTGGGAGTTCCCCCAGAAACAGAGTTCTAAAGTGCCACATTAACAAATGTATTTCCATTCGCGTTGTGTAAAGCGGTCGCCTTCGTCTCCTGACCCCCCCATTTCCTAGCATCGCGGGTGACTCCTTGGATTTACAGCTAAATTCACTGTCCAGAGGTGACATCCTAACCCATTGATTTGCAATCAGAAATTGGTTTCCTGTCACTTTAAAAGTGAGGCACTAAGGGGCAGTAAAAACAAGGCTGTCGGAGCTAAATGGAGCTATAGTTCAGGCTCTGGGCCATTACACACTACCTTTCCAATGTATTTATTACATTAAGAAACCTCTGTAGTGCACTTTAAATGGCTGGTGACACCCTCTTAGGTGACTTACTGCTCTGTGAAATCAGTTTTGTAGAAACTCTTTCACATGTGCCAAAACAAAACAAAACCCAGTATGCCTGTGTTTGTGCATAAGAATGTTCCAGTACCCAGTCCACGGAGTCTGCATGCTCCTGTGTCCGGCGCATGGGCAGCAGAAAGTGTCCATGCCGAGCACAGAGCGTCGCCCGGAGCTCACTCAGCTCGGGCACCAGGAAAAGTGAAACCAACCAGTGTGACCCCTGCTACTTGCCTGATAAATCCGGGGGAGCCTCTGAGGCCACCTGCCCACTTCCAGGGTCTTGTCCCAATGGGAGAAGGGCTAGTAGTACATATACTCCTACCGCCCCCACACGTGACACCCCAACAGGTCTTTTCAGATGGTCACCTTTACAGTAAACAGCAAGGACCAGGGATAATTCCAATCCAAGCCACCCAGGCTCAAGTAGCAATCTATCTCCCCGACGCAGCCTTCCATTTTGAGAGACGCAAGTGTTTGGGAATTACTGTGAAAATGTGTCCGGAGATTCCTCCCATACAACCAGGCAGGCACACAAATCCCTTCCAGGTTCAGCTCCTGGTTGGGCCCAGGGCCTCCATTTCCTTTCTCTGCTTGTCACAACAAGGCAGGATTTCCCGGGAGAGAGACCCTCACCTGGGAGGCATGGAGGCTCAGCGCACCATTGCATCAAAATAGACTCTTCGCCACACGAGCACGGACAAGCCTGCTCACGGAGCGAATTGCCCCAAATTGTGAGATATTTGAAACAAAATGTGTCCCTGTTGCCTTCCAAGGTTCCTGCTAATTAATATTCAAAAGACTCAAAGAGGAAAAATGGATACCTAAATCATACATATGTATATGCCTTTTAAGCTTTATTATAAAGGCAAAATAACCCCTTACTTGGTTAAAATCCAACTTGAGTCAACATACAAAGGTGACTGCACTGTAATACTAGACATATCTGCATTATGTAGGCATGTTACTGCGCCACCAGAATCTCTCAATAGTAATTATTATGCCAAGCACCCTGTTGGCACAATTACAGTAAAGCTCTAATTAGTAGCAGTAAGATTAGAACCCCTACATGTTAAATCTGTAGAAGCAACGCTGAGTGAAGGATTTAAAACAGTTTCAAAACATTGTATTGTCTTTATTACAGTCTTTATACTTCAGTAAAGAAGGGTTTTCTATAAAATGCACTTAAAATAATCTGGTCCTGTCACTAAAAATAGGAAAGATAAGGTAATTGCAGTCAAACCTAGCGAGTCGACTTGCTACCTAGGTGCATTAAATCGAAAATGACAAATCTAGTGAACTCCAGTGGGAGATACATACTTCCTCCCTGCTGGACGCATTGGTATTTTTCCAACCATCAGCCAGGGAAACATGCAGGGGCCATACTTGTCATGGGCGGTTTTCTCATTACCTCCGAGAAGCCGGGAGGCAGGCGACTTGCAGCAGGAGCGGATCTTCCTCACCAATCTGATTGTAGCATCAGGAGATTTACCTGTCTCCTTAGAGACTGCGACATCCACTTTGAACACAGCCCATGACTCCTCCCCTCCGACTGAGACAGCACCAGGCGCCTTAGCTACCTGCTGGGTGCAAAGCTGGACATCCGGGTCCTGGAGCTGAGGTCTCCAGGGGGGAAGGGCTCCCCCGGGCCGCCCCCAGCAAGGAGGTGTCTCCCCCCGCCCCCCCCCCGGCCCCCGCAAGCTGAGAGCCGGCAGCGGGGTCTGCGGCACACACCTGAGGGTTTGGGGAAGACAAAACAGCCAGGGCTCCTTACAGTCCCAGCTCAAGAGAGAAGGAATGCAGATATGGATTGCCACAGGCCAGGTGTATATATTTGGATTGGGAATCTTTCGATGGGATTTTCCCATGAAACTGAGTCGTCAAGACTGTGTAAAATGTTTTAAGGGAGAAAACCTAGAAGCTCAGCGGGAGGGAAAAACAAAGCCATTTCTTCTGCCTCATAGTTTCCCACTCCTTGCCCACCCCCTCCCACGCACCCCCCCACCACCACCTTCCAGAAACAATTAGGTTTTGATCCTCAGCAAACCCTGAGAGTTGAGGAATGCCAGATCAAGGCAGGTAGAGTCTGCCGGGGGCCCTGCTTCCCGTCCACTGGCTCATCTGCCCACCCAGCCCCAGTCCCGGGCAAAAATACCTGGTCCCGGCAGCCTGGCAAACCCCCTGCGAGGCAGAACAGGGAGTTCTGAGCACATAGAAGGCACCGTGAAGGCCCCAGGAGCTGTTGGTAAATTGAGCCTGTGTTAAAAAATGCATACACCTGTGGGCAGAACTTGGCCTTCCTACTTTGAGGATGAGACCTTAACAACGCAACTATTCTGGAATAATCTGCCCATAAACATATAGACACCAAATAAACATGTGAACAATTCGCCTGGGCTTTTCCACTGGAGCAAATGCATTATTTAGTTCACTTCGGAAATGCTAAGCCAAACGACTTTGGCAATCTAGGATGAAAATAAGAGACAGAAATCCCCAAACGTTACTGCAGCTCTACCTTGGTGTCACTAAACAGCTGCTCTTTCCCTCCACCAACAAATTTGCCATAATTACAGCGATACTTAGTAAGCATCTATTTGTAGAGCATACGTATATAGAGTGTGGAAATGCGTAGCCTAACAGCTATAAAACTGTCTACGAGAATGTGCGGTGATAACAGGGCAGAAGTCAGAGGATGGCCTCTGAATCTTAATAATTGTATTATTCAGCCATATGTTATATCTGGAAGTGCTCGTTACTGTAAAATAGAAGACTGGGGAGAGCGTGGTACGTTCTAGCTTCTATATTTTACGTTGGCTTCTCTTTCAGAGCCCCGGACTGAGGGGAAGGAAGTGAAAACATCCTTCTGCCTTACAGGTTATCTTATTGCCGTCATAATTCCAGTATTTATATGCATGCATGTTTTATCTACAAAAGATATCCACATGAGAGCTGATCTTTCTGCAACTGTTACAGAACTATTAAACGTATATTAGCGTGGTCATTTTTATTTAATGGAAACAAATAACAGTTAATCTTATTGGAAGGGTTAAGTGGGTTTACTTGGTAAAGGGCAAATCCCTTTGGATGCTTTCTTTTTTAAAGAATAGCTTGGGTTGCTGACAGATGGTCTTTGTCTGAGTGTAGCTGAGGACAGATACAGTTTCTTTTTACACATTTATGAAAGTTGTAGATATAGATGCTTGGTAATATGCAGTGGCCTAGGACAAAGAGCAAGCTTGGTGGACAGAGAGGATTAGATTTCAGATCAGTGACAGATGGCTGGCTTAGCAGAGTCAGATAAAATTAAAAGGGGGGTAGGGGATGGATAAAAAGAAGCCACTTTCCATGTAAAAGTTACATCTCTTAAGACAATGGCAGCATGCAACATTCAGCTCTCTTCCCAACCTGGTGTCAAATTCCTAGATTTAAATTCCTACTTGAAATATGCGTTTTATTTTTGCCTCCGCAGAAGAGGTGGGATTATTCTGTGTTGACCAAGTTTATCAAAGGGAAACTAAGAAACAAGGTAATTAACAATTTGCCTTTCAACTTGTCTGGCAGAAAGTACTTTCATTTGCAAAATCGCCCTGGATATTTGCATGTGGCTCCTTACTCACACACCATTCCTCCCCAGCTTGAGCAAATTTGTATAAGCCTATCGGCAAAATCCACATTTTTGCTTACTCCATATATGCCGTTTAAAGCTCTAACATCACTAGAACCTTCGTCAAATAACCATACAACATATTTAGTGTTAATTTGTCGCACTGAAATTATTCATCGGTGCCTTGAGTACGTCCGGTAATATTTATGGGTTATGCCATTCCATGTTTTCTGGCAATGCAGTTTGCTAGATTTCATAGATTTACGGTGTCTGCTTTTTTATGACTGACAGAGCAATAACCAGATTGCAGAGATATTTATGTTGTTTGTGGCTTAGCAAGATAATTAAAGGATATAAATTAATCAAGTGCAATTAATTAGAAACTTTATGTTCGCAGCAGTCCTTCTTTGCATGTATAATTTATATTTATTGATTTCTTAGCTTTCATTAGCCTATGAGATAACACCAAAAATGCATTAGAGAAGAAAATGTACAATTAGCGTGAGAGTGAACCTTGGCATAATGGATAGATCAGCACATGTTTGGGGCCAATATAAAGCTTTGTTAACTGTCATAAGCAGTTACAATTGATGAGTGGTATTTCCCTACATATCTTTCAGCTGATTAACGGCGTTTTTAAAGAGTCGCCTTAATGGGAAGCTGATAGGTTGGCTAAATTTACATTTTAATCAGAGTATTTATGATAGAGGCAGCCCCAGAACTCATTGGCAGAGGGTGAGGCGACATTCCCTGAGGGACTGGGGCAGGGAGTTGGCTTTGGAATATGTCCACTCACCTATTACTTCTCCTGTTATTTACCCAAAAGCGTCTTTATGGGGAAGGGGCGAGAAGTCTAGTGGTCTCCTCACCACTGGCCACACTCCCACACTGCGATTAATCTTCGGGAGAAAGGGCCAGACGCTTGCCATGCCCAGAGAATGGAACCCCGGTCACACTTGCGTGTCTTCTGTCACTGGGTGTCAAATGCTGGCGCCATGGGCAGCCAAGAGTGGCCAAGCATGGCTCCCAAGCTTCCTCACCAAGGATTTCACATATGAGGGAGAGATATCTTGGCCTGAGGAGCCTGCTTCTCCTATTTCCTCACTGGGTTGACAGTCAACCCAACAAACTCCAAGGAGACCACAGAAGACGCCACAGCCTCAGATCCAGAGGAACATCTACTCACGTACGTCGCTCAACAGCTCCCATTTTAAATGCTAAAAGGGGGCCTGCACCTGAATTGTAAGCCATTAAAACCCTGGTTGTATCAGGCAAGAACAGGAGTTAGGCTGTGGGACGGTCAGAGGAAACTTTTTGAAAGGAAAGAAAACTTTTTGAAAGGAAGTAAAAGAGGCAATCCTCATGTAGCAATACCTTTCTCCTCCTCCACAGGAGGAGGAGAATTCCCATCAGAAGAGTGAGGTGGGCAGCTTCCGTCCCCCTCCTGAGCAATTACATGTTCAGAAGTCAGGAGGGCACAAAAGCTGTCTCCTAGGCTAATACTCCGTATCCACATCATGGAGGCTGCAGGGCCAGGTTGGATCTTTTTGTTCGTTAAAATAGACTTTCTAAGATGGTGTCATGGGCAGCCCACAACAAAACACCTCAGGACTGGACAATTAGTAAGGCCACAGAAGTGGGATTCATGTCTGGCTGGTGAAGTGGCCCTTAATGGGCATCTCTGCAGGAGAGGACCTATTTCTTGTTGTTCCCACATGGGGATGGGACAATAGGGCTGGACAGCCGTGTTATATGTTTATACTAAAGAAGGTCAGGAAGCCCTCTGGAAAGAAAAACAAAAGAGCGTTCCCCCAAGGGGGCTCATTCCTGATTCAGAGACAAGCCAGGGAGGTCTTCAGCTCAGAAAAGGACTTGAACAGGGCAAGACTGGGGGCCTGGTCTTTCTCAAGCAAGGATAAAAGCCATTGCCTTGAGTCTTGCTAAACGCCTTTCCCTCTACCTCTCCTTTCTGCTCCAGTGCAGCCCCGGGTTCAGAACCCCACCCCTGTTTCCTGGTGGAACCTTGTCCGTGTAGACGGAATATTGACTGAATCTTCCAGGGCTCTCCTTGCCCCGGGGGCAATTCGAGTTGAATCACGTACACCAAAGCTAGGCTACAAATAAGAAATTATTTTTCATTTATCTCAGGGAGAAGAAGCCACAAATGAGCAAATATGAGATTAATATAAGTGAGGGAGGATACAGTTTCTGCTTTATGTGGTGATAAGCCCCTTTTTTCCTTTTCATACTAATTATTATTATCATTATTAGTATTATTTTACCCCTCAATTGCCTTAGGATGTTATCCAAAAGGAAGAGCTTTATCGGCTGGTGAGAGCTCCACAGTATTATTTATTTCATGTAATAAAATGTATGTAATGATCATGATTAATGTTTGTTTATTGTTGTATCATTGTGTTTGCCTTCCAGTCTCAGTGTGATACTGGTTTAATTAAACTTGGGAGAAGGTGGGAGTGGGGTTGGGTGACTGTCTCCAGAACTTTGTACGATAATGGAGTCTGCACTTGGTGGCACTCACATGTTGATTAAGATGAAGATGTCCCCATAAATGACTGATTCTGTTTGTTCTTTTAAAGGAAAGTCCATTCACCACCCTTTATTGTGTAATTTACAGATAAATGTGTTGTGCCTCCGACCAAATGCTTTTATGTACAGAAATTGCAATGACAGTAGAAATTATGGTAATTGAAGAGTGCTCTGTTTGAGGTTTCTCCCTGATCACATGGAATGATCATCAGCATCTTTCTCGGCCATAATCGTGCCCCAGATTCCAAATTATTTTTTATTAGTTTGTTATCTAGTTTAACTGTTCAGGGAAGAGAAGGACTGAGAGGGGTTAGTGAATATTGTCTCTGCTGGTGGTTGATCGTCTAGCCTAAGGAAAAATTAGATAGGTCCAGTGGGGCCTTTTTTTTTTTTTTTTTTTTTTTGCATTTCCGATGCACCCAAAGCCAGTTTGCCAAAGACTCCTATTACACAGTTTCCTCATTTCCTGGGGAAAATCAAATGCACCTCCTAAATGGAAGCCATAGAGCTTTGAAATAAATTTTTATATTTCTTAAAGTTTTTAAAGCTGAATTCATATGTGCCTTAACATTTAAAGTACTTTCCAGTTTACAAGGCACTTCAGTATCTATTATCGCCTTCTAGCATCATAACCTTTGAAGTGAACAGGACATGAAAGTTTTTTATATAGTATAATCCCATGATATACATATGATAGTACGTTTTCTGCAGCTTGCTTTTTTTTTTTTTCCTTTTAAGAGAGAGGCAGGGGAGGGGCAGATGGAGTAGGAGAGAACGAATCTTAAGCAGGCTCCACATCCAGTGTGGAGCCGATGCAAGGCTCGATCTCATGACCCTGAGGCCATGACCTGATCTGAAATCAAGAGTCAGATGCTTAACCAGCTGAGCCACCCAGGCATTCTTTGCTTTTTTTCCTTTTAATAATCTATTGTGGATATCTTTCCTGTCAATATGTAAAAATGTGGTTTAATTAGAGACTTTAGGATGCCTTCAGAATTTCCTTATTATAAACAATGCTGAATCAATATTCTGGTGGGTGGATATGTATATATATATATGTATATGCATATATATACACACATGCATGTATATACATGTGCATGTGTTCTGTGTGTGTGCACGTGCGCACCTATAAACATTTTGGCAAGAGAGAGTGTTTTGGATCCGAATATAAATAATTTAAATTTTTGAGACAGTCTGCCAGCTAACCCTCCCAGAAGATTTTTCAGTTTAGACCCTATGCAACAGTACATACAGGTTTCATTTTCTCATTCTCCTTTCAGCTCTAGAAAATATCAACCTTTAAATTTTTGCCGACTTGGAAGAAAAAAATTGTATCACATTATTATTTAGTTTGTGTTTTCCCAATCAGGAGTGAGTGGTGGCGTGCCTTTTAATATGTTTTTTGGTCACTCATATTTCCTCTTCATGGAATCGCTTGTTCACATTATCTGCAAATTTTTTTGTTGTTTTTTCTCATCTTGTTAATGTACAGAGACCTTACCTTCATGGTAACTCCTTGTGGATTAAAGACACTGCGCCTCCGTCTCTCGTTTGAGGTTTAATTTTGTTTACAAGGCTATACTCAAGATTTTTTTTTCTTTTTAAAGCATTGCATGCAGTCAGATCAGAATAGGGGTTCTCTGAGTGAAGAAAAGAGATTCAGAGAGAGGAAGTGACTTGCCCTTTCAGTGGGAAAACCAAGATTTGAATCCTGATTGATCAACCACCTCACACTGCATCTCTGTGGATGCCACCAGGACTGTTGTCTATAAATATGCACCTGAAAAGTGAGGAGGAAGTATGGTTTCTTATTTCCATGACTAGCCCCATCAGACCCCCCTCAGCCATCTTCAACTCTCCTTCCCCCTCGCCTTGAAGGACATTTCCGTGTATCTTTCAAAATTTACCATCAATCACGCCCCACTGAAGCTTTCCCAGACACTTTCAATGCAGCTTTTGCCTTCTCCGCCATTATGTGTTGGTGGCCTGGGCCTCTAGGGCAGCATTTTCAAAGTCCGCTTTGTGCGTCAGGTATTTATCTCATGGATCCCTCCTGCCCTAGAGAGTGAACTCTCAAAAGTTAAGGGCCTGTCGTAGATGAATTGCGTTAATTGACTGATTTTCTCCTCCCATATCCATGTCCTGGCAATGCACTCTTCAAATCTAGAGGTGGAGTGTATTCCCATACCCCTTGAATCTGGTCAGGTCTTGTCCCTTGCTTTGGCCAACAAAATGCAAGAGAGGCAACCTTGCTTTCAGAGGCAATCTTGCAGGATTCTGCTCACACTCTTTGTTCCCTACCATTGACATCTTGCCTGTTGAAGGACGAAAGACCACATGGAGTAGAGTCATCCCAGGGGAGGACACACATAAAGCCAGTCCTCACCCAGTCTGCCAAGTAGCTGCAGACACGTGAGGAATTCCAGCTGCAATCCGTTGAGCCAGACCTACACCAGAAAGAACTGATCAACCCATAGATTTATGAGCTAAGTAAATGTTTATTGTTTAAACCACATTTGGGTGCTTTGTTACACAGCATTAGATGACTAATAACAAACCTTTATGCAGTAAATTAAGCATGGTGTTATTGAGCACAACTGTGCATAGTTTCTGTGTCTTACTATTTTTGAATCCTTAAAATAGAGCCTAGCATGTTACACTGCACCTAGGAGGTGTAAATACTTGTTGAATTGAGTTCAGTCTCCTACTTTACCAGCAATTGAGAATCTAAATATTTAAAGGGATTCTTTGGGTAGGAACACACCACTTCTTTTCTTTCTTTCTTTTTTAGAGATTTTATTTATTTATTTGAAAGAGAGTGAGTGAAAGAGAGCAGGAGTCGGGGAGAGGGGCAGAGAGTGAGGGATAAGCAGACTCCCCATTGAGCAGGGAGCCCCGTGCGGGGATCCATCCCAGGACCCCGGGGAACACGACCTGAGCCGAAGGCAGATGCTTAACCGACTGAGCCACCCAGGTGCCCCAGGAACACACCACTTCTTAAAGGCAGGCAGAGTCTGTCCACATTCATAGCATAGGGAAATTTGGAATAAGCAAAAGAGATTACTGGGTATTTCCAGTGGAAAATAATGCATTGTGTAGAGGACACTCATCTGAGTTATCTGATTCTAGTCTTTTGTTGCCGTTGAGCTATTTTATAGCTCGATAATTTGTAGAGAACCAACGGCAGTGCAAATGAATCTTGTCTATGGACATGCAAATGAATTCCATCCAGGGGAGAAACAACACCCCCCCCACCCACATCACTATGACCATCACCACCATGGAGAAGCCACTTTTGCATCTATTTGCAAGTTCATTTTATTTACTTATTTTTTTAGAGAGAGAGTGTGAATGTGAGCTGGGGTGGGGAGGAGCAGAGGCAGAGGGAGAGAGAGAATCTCGAGCGGGCTCCACGGTGGGCACAGAACCCAATGTGGGGCTTGATCTCATGACCCTGAGATCATGACCGCAGCCAAAATCAAGAGGCCAATGCTTAATGGACTGCGCCACCCAGGTGCCCCTACAAGTTCATTTTAATATTCTTCATCTGTGTATATGATTCTTCTTTGGATTCTCCTTTGAATCAATTGTAACATCTGCTAGTTCTCTCATTTAATAAGGAGTTAAATAAAATATTTGTCACTTGTTCATTTTATATTTGTATGAGTCGTGGCTTTACCTTTGTTTGGAAATTATATTTCAGTAGCTTGAAAGATCCTTTCAGATTCCCAGTGGATTCACTGGAAAGAGCTATGCCTACTGGAAAGGAGAACAGCTCCTTGCTATCTAGACTGGTGAGGTTTTGTGTTCCGTAGTTTCTCTTGATCTGTGGCTGAAATCGCAGAACTGAAGCTCTAAGCTTTCTATGTGTCTCTGTGTCTATCTGTGTGTAATTCAGAAATGTTTGAGTGGGTAATGTTTTCATATCACTAGGGGATATTAATAAATTAGGTTGTAAAATATCTTAAAGGAGTTCTATTCTGATTGGTTTATAGAGATAAATACACACATTGTGTACATTACATCTTCCCAGAATATTGAACTTCTGGTAGGTACTTTAAGTGTTCCAGACTTAAAAGAAAAATATTCTTACAGAAACTAACTCAGAAATACTTTAATAATTGAAATTCACACAAATAAGGAAAATCTTTGGCAGACGACTAGTTTAATAATTTTTATGTAATGAAAACCACCATATCTTTTCTTATTCATCAGTGTCCGTTATGGTACAAGGAAACATGTTCATTATACTTGGATATATTTTTCTTAAACTTACACAAGTTAATGATCAAATAATGTAACATTGTTCCTATGTGATGTTTAAAGTTATGAAAAATGTAAATGTAGATTTGTGTTTAACAAAATGGAACCATTCTCACAAACTATTTCTTTCGACAGTAATTCTATTTTGTAGTATATCAGCTTGAAGATAATTTCCAAAATCTTTAGGTAACTTAAAACCTGGGCATAGTAATTGAGTTGATTAATGAATACTATTTGATATGTAGATCATTTCTAACTAAGATAAAATACTAAAGCATTGATTACTAAGCATAATTTCAAGTTTATAGGTTTTTGCTTTTTTTGTTGTTTTGAAATGCTGCAGAGATGTTATATACTTGGGCTAGGTTAATGAATGCATTTATTTTTGCCACTGAGGGTAGGGAATAGGGGCATGAATGGCAGTTGAATGTTCATGTGTGACAGACACGAACAGTTTTTAATTATCTATCCTTCATTTTTCTCCGTGAAATGGAAGTTAGTTACTTTGATTAAAGTTTTAATTAATATAAATATTTGAGACTATATTAAGAGCAATGGTCACAGAGAAATATAACTGCTGACATTAAACTGCTGACATGCTTCTGTTTCTCAAGGACAAGAATTTTGTCTTCAAGTAGTGGTTCTCAGGTTTATTTTCTTCTCCAGACACTCTTACACTCTCAAAACTTATTTAGGCCCCAAAGAGCTGTGGTTCTTGTAGGTTGTAACTAGGCATACTTAATATCCTAGAAATTAAAAACAATAGCATTTTTAAATACTTATTTATTGATTCATTTGGAGCTAGCGGTGATGAATGCATGGCACATGAATACCATCCTAGTGTTATTATGAAATCAGTTCTGGCCTCAGACCCTCTGGGATCTCTCCTAAAGTATCAATTTGTTGATACTGAAAGGGTCCAATAAAGAACAAAACTTGGAAAGTGAATTCTCTTTACCCTGGTTTTATATATACCTGCATCTGAAAAGCTATGAAATGTGTTAAAATCTTAGCAAAGGTTTGCAGGATTTTTAAGGATGTATTTCCCTGGTTTACTGTCTTTTCTGCTAATAGAAGGTTATTAATTCTTCATGTCATCTGCCTAAATAACAAAGATCCTGTGTCTTACCACCAAAGTAAATTTCTATGCTCTATTCTGGCTATTGAGTTCTTGTTCATGTAAGAAAACAAATATTCCTCACTTATGAAAGAGTTAAGGGTTCTTGGTTCTTTACAGTCATGTCATCCTCTATGGTTATTTTTTTAATGCTTGATCGTCTCTTTGAACTAATGGGTAACCAAGTGTAGTGCCTCAGACACCTGTGGTCCTAGGTTTACCAAGCATCCAAATCTCCTTTGACAACTTTTTTGATGATTGCCCATGCAAAATCATATCCTAAGCATAAAAACTAAGATAAAACCTCCAAGTTATCTTTTGAATCTAAAACTATTTTTGCAATTTCTTACAAGCTCCCTGGAAAATCATAAAGGATTTTTCTTTCACCTTATGAAGAAGGAGGGTGCTAGAAATAATTAGGCTTGTTTGAAATGTTACTACTGATGAATTGCATGGGAAGGATTCACAAGTCAGAAGAGATGCTTAGCCTCCTCTGTGTTAAATCCGCATGAAGTGTTAGTAATTTACCTATTTCAGAAATTGTATGCTGAGGGAGCCTGGGTGGCTCAGTTGGTTGGGCGTCTGACTCTTGGTTTTGGCTCAGGTCATGATCTCAGGGTCATGGAGCCTGGGTGTGGAGCCTGCTTAAGATTCTCTCTCTCCCTCTCCCTCTGCCCCTCTCCTGCTCGCGCACACTCTTTCTCTTTCCTCTCTCTAAAAAAAGAAATTATACACTGTATAGGGAGTTCCTAGAGATTTGTCAGTGTCTTCACCCTCCATGACAGGTTTCTGTTGATCAGAGTCCTGAAGATATTAGGCCACAACAGTGTTATATTATCAGCCATGATTTTGGTTATGATTTAAAATGCTTGCTAAGTCATCACCTGACTTTAATTCAAATCTAGCATCTTCTAGGCCAGTGGTTTTGGATTGGGGATATACTATGGAGTTGTATAAAATTATATGTCTTGGCCATGTTCCAGACTTACTGGATATCTTGACTTGATATTCTTGGTATGTTCTTAGTATATGCCTGGTTTATTCTTGTTAGCTCATACTCACACACACTTCCATATATCTCACAATTATTACATGCTATGGCTCAAGATTTTTCCCTTTATTAAAAATTACGTTCAGGGAGCCTGGGTGGCTCAGTCAGTTGAGCATCCAATTCTTGATTTCGGCTCAGGTCACGATCTCAGGGTCATGAAATGAAGTCCCGGGTCGGGCTTGATGCTCAGCGGGTAGGGAGTCTGCCTGTCCCTCTCCCTCTACCCTTCACCCCACTCATGAACACATTCTCTCTCTCTCTAAAATAAATAAATCTTTTTTAAAAAATTATGTTCAACTACTTTTGTAAGTCTATGTAACACTTACTGTAACATTTCCTGAACATTTCTTTGAAAATAGCCTGAATCATCCTTAAATACAATATTATGCAATGACATTATTATCCTTTGTTTTGTTTTGCTCAAAGCAGCCAAATTTCTTGTCAATTGCCTCCTTCTTTTCATGAACTCTTGTCAGATCTTTCACTTTTGGAAACCATCAGTGATAAATTAACCACAGCCATTTTAAGCCACCATCATCTACAGATAGCGTATTTTTTATTTGTTTAACTCTGATGCTTGCCTGAGGCCTCTGCCCCCAGCTCCAGGCTAGAGTTCCTGCGCTCACCAAAGGACATAAACAAAGAAGGCTCATCTGAGAGCTCCTTGGAAAAAGACTGTACCAGGTACTTCAAACTATTGAAACTTCAAAGAATGGAAGGCTGAACATGCAGGCTCCTGGTGGCATAGCTTAAACACCTTGCAGACCATTCCAGTGGGCTGAGTCAGGATTTCCAGGACTCTTTCTCATTTGAAAAGCTGATGACTTCAAAAGATTTTTCACCCAAGATCCAGCAGAACAAGCTTGGGCTGAATGAACTGAAGAAGGAGGTTTTACTGGAGTTATTTGTAATATTGCTGATTCTATTTTACGGTTTTATTTTCTAAATATAAAAGGAAGCCCTTTCTCTTTCTTGCCAAGCTATCTGTAGCTCATTACAATTCAGTAGACTGCTTTTGAAAAACTAAAAATGAAACATTAAAAAATATATATATATATTCTCACTGGCATCCCTTTTTCTGAACCATAAACTCTCGCGGAGCATCCTTACTTGTCTTGGCCATACAGTTATTTGTGAGGTTCAATAAGACTCGGTTGTTATTTTATCAGGATATGATTAGAAAAATTGGTTATGCAGTCAAGGCCTTGGCTGGCAGGTCACATTTGAGAATGATGCTCATATCATCAGGCATCGTCAGTCGCTTTTAAGGAACTAAGATTGACTTTCTGGAGCCAATGCTTAGGAGGTCCTTCCAGGAAAACTGGCGGCCTGGTACTCAGCCTACAGGGTCCCAGGGCTAAGGAAGGGTACTTCTTGGTAGGCCAAGAAATTTGGACTATTTTGGAAGGAGCAATTCTCCAAAATGTATAGGTACTGCATGTAGGTAAAATCTGGTGGAGAGAGTTTCTTGGGGCTTGGCTTCTTAGCCTCAGGATAGCAAATAACAGAGGGCTTTAATCTAATATTTCACATGGAAACGTTCAGCAAACCAACTGGAGAAAACTTACAAGCTAAGTTAACGCTCTTGCCGTGCCTCTGTAAATAATGAGGCCAGAGCTAAGGAGACCAGCCTTATTTATGATCAAGAATCATCTTCCTTTGAGTGGAGACTGTAGGGAAATTTGGAATAAGGAAAAATATGGTGGGTATCTCTAGTGGAAAACTACATTATTGGGGACAGACCCTTCTGGGTTTTCTGGTTCTGGCATTCATTGCCTTTGAATTGTAAGGTACAGGGAACTAAGTGGTGGCAATGCTAATGATTCTGTTGACACGCAACTTCTTCCTTCTGAGCAGAGGAGCAGCCCTCCCTCACTGTCACTGGGGAGCAGGCCGTTTTGCATCCCTTTACAGGTTCATTTCAATACTCCAGATCTAAAAATGTGGCTGTTCTTTGGATTCTCCTTTGAACTGGTTCAAAGTTCATTGTTCCCTCATTTTGTTTAATGACTTAAATAAAAATTTTGTCATGCGTTCACTGATGAGAGGCATGATTTTCTCCTTTTTTAAAAAAAATTATCTTTTGGAAAAAAGAAGAAGAAGAATGTAGCAGGAGGGGAAGAATGAAGGGGGGGAAATCGGAGGGGGAGAAGAACCATGAGAGACGATGGACTCTGAAAAACAAACTGAGGGTTCTAGAGGGGAGGGGGGTGGGAGGATGGGTTAGCCTGGTGATGGGTATTGAGGAGGGCACGTTCTGCATGGAGCACTGGGTGTTATGCACAAACAATGAATCATGGAACACTATATCTAAAACTAATGATGTAATGTATGGGGATTAACATAACAATAAAAAAATTAAAAAAAATTATCTTTTGGGGCGCCTGGGTGGCTCAGTGGTTGGGCGTCTGCCTTCGGCTCGAGTCATGGTCCCGGCGTCCTGGGATCGAGCCCCGCATCGGGCTCCCTGCTCTGCAGGAAGCCCGCTTCTCCCTCTCCCACTCCCCCTGCTTGTGTTCCCTCTCTCGCTGTGTCTCTTTCTGTCAAATAAATAAAATCTTTAAAAAAAAAATTATCTTTTAACAATAGACAGTAAGCTATAATCATACTGTTTGAAGCCTACACCTGGACCAGTATTTTTACCATGAAGGTTATGTAAGGACAAATCCCTTCTCTCTGGGTCTCCTTTGTCTGCCCAGGACCCATTTTCCCATCTTCTCCTTCCCAAGTTTTAGTTCCTGCTTTCCGGTGGGGCTGAGCACACCCCCACACCTAGCCTGTGCGTGAGATCCAGGTCTGGCCAATCTGAGCGATATGTTCACCCTGTCTCCTATGATTGGATAGGGTTGATAATTTCACCCAAGCCAGGCAAGCCAGAGACAGTGAGACTCAGTTCTAGATTTTTGGTTGGGAAGAGATATTTCTGCTGGATTTACTGAAAGAATAGGCTGTTAGCCTATAAATGCTGCTGACCCTCATGTCACCACATGGGAAAACCCCGCCCAAATGGGGCCACACAGAGGGAAATGGAGCCAAAAAGAGAGAGAGAGAGACTGAGAGACAGAGTGACCAAGTCCTGACAACTATGTTTGAGCCAATAAACGGGTTTCTGTCATTTCTCAAGGGAAGAATCCTGATGAATCCATTTCCATGAATTGAGTCTGTAGGCTCTAAGACCTACCTACTAGAGCCAAAGGGAGTCTGTTTTCAAATTGATATTGAAGCAAGAAGTCTATTATTATATTATGATTACTCACTCAGTAAATATTACAGAAGAGAAATTTCTGTTTTAAACCCACATTCCAGAACGGAGTCTTACTGACTCTAACTGGCCTGATTTATAGCAGTTGGTCAACCCTTTGAGGTTGCAGTAGAGGGTTGAGTAGAGTGTATTTGCATCCTCCAGCCTTGGAGACTCACTCAGACGCTTTTTTGGCCAGCATCACTCCCACCTCGACCTTGCTTACTCCATCAAAGCCTCAGCCATGAAAGGAGGGCTCCGGTGTCAAACCAGAAGACCCCGCTGCTGTCATTTTAGTGCAAGCTAACAGGAGGCATACAGACTTGGCCCGTTGTCATGCCAGCCTCCTGGGGGAAACGGACAAAGCCCCCTTAGAGCTGATTAACAGAAGCAGTTTTACCCCGGGTTTTCCTCCAAAGCCAAGTTCTAAATCAGAATCACAGAGGTATAAATATTTGATGTTAATGCAGGCCTTCTTTAATTGCACTGTAAAGATGTTTGGAAATTGTAAACAGACAGGGCACTTGGGGAAAGACAAAGGTACGCTTGGAAATCTGGATTAGCCGGAAATGCATGGTGACCGGTAAATATGACTATTGAGTGTTGAAAAAAGAATCCCTCTTTTAGGTGCTTTTGCTGAAAGAAATAGAGGAAATAGTATTTGTGACAGCAAGCCCATAATTTTGCATGCATGGCTTAGATAAGGCATAGTAATTTGGATATGGTTTTCTTCTAGAATGCTGTTCTTAAGGAATTATTGATCATCTTAGGGACGGCTGTACTCGTGGAGTCCTTCAACAAACAAATTTTGAGCTTATGTGCTTGGGCACCGTGTAATCATGCATGTATGTGTGTGTATGTGTGTGTGTGTTGGATTAGGGGGTGTTAAAAAGGTTCTGTAGTAACATTATTCTATCAGGGTTTTAGCTATAAGAAGTTATGTCTTAAGTATACATTTTGATGTGTGGTCGGTAGAATTTCAACACTGAATGCAGTAAAGGGATTCTATTGTACTTCTTAAAAATTATATCCTGGGGGTGCCTGGGTGGCTCAGTCAGATAAGCAGCAGATGTTTAACCAGCTGAGCCACCCAGGTGCCCCAATAAAAAAAATCTTTAAAAAAATTATATCCTGAAAATTACAAGCACATTGAAAATGAGAAGATGTGACCTCCATTATGCATATATTCATATTTCCCAATCTTGCCAGAACTGAAAGAATCTCCTAGGATTCTTTATAAAGTATAGATGCATTTTGGGATTTTTAACAAGTTCTTAATGATCAGGAAATTTTAGGAAACACTGTAACTGTGCCAACCTATACAATATTATATATGAAATAGAATGTTTTTGTATGCATAAATGTGTGTACAGTCTTGTCTTTCTTTGTACAACATCAGTGTTCCCCTGCAAGACAGGATACCTGTCCAAGATTAAGATTAGTCACCTCACCTTGCTGGTTTTTTGTGAGACTCCAATGTAGGCAAATCAAAGGCCTCCTCCTCCTCTTTGCACATACTTCTAACTGTAAATATATTGTGTATTGAGATATACATGACTGTTTTCCCCAAAAGATTATGAGGTCTTTGATGGTAGAAGCACATCATCCATCTTTTTGACTCCAGAACTTCAAATAGGGCTGGCACAGAGTCTGAGCACAAATATTTATAGACCTATAATTCTATTAAAACATCGTATAGGAATGTACCAAGAGAAGTGGTAGGTTCTTGAGAACCATTAATGAATACAATGAAAAAGAGTTCTATGGTTTTCCATAGTCAGTGTCTATAGGCCATTTCCAGTGAACTAGGTTCATATGTAAAATTCTCAGTGGCTATCTGACTTCAAAGAAAAGTAATAATTAAATCTGTCTACAGATGTAAGCATGATCCTAGCCCTTGGTCTGCGGGATTTCTGTCTACAGAGCTGTCTTAAAACAGTGAAATGAAATATTGCTGTTTGTCTAACTTATGGGCAAAAGTATTTTAAATAAATTAATGTTTCCTTGAGTCTCAGCTTACAATACAAGTACAATTGATACCCAGGCTGCCCGGTGCTGAGGTTTATTGAATGCATAATGTGGCACTTTTGTTTGATATGATATTGTGGGAAAAGTTACAATCTCGCCTTTGGAATAAAAAATTAAATGTTTTGGAAGGGGCAGAGAGATTTTGTGCCAAAGTATGTAGCCATCTCCTGTGGAAGTGTTTTAGGGACTGGATAGTTTTTCAACTAGATATGTATCAGTTTTAATTATAATGTTAAGTAGTTCTCCTATTTTGACTAGACATGCTTATTATAAATAAACTCGATTCATCTATGAAATTACACTCTGAAAGGCATTTCATAATCCAAGATAAGAATTAAAATTCGGTTTGAATTATCATAATGTGCTGATCACCCTAAACATTTCTCAGGCAGGCTCCTTTCTACATGTACCATACATACATTACTGCAGAGGATTTGCCCCGTTTCAAGGCTTAGCCACTCAAGATTGCAGACAGACTGCAGTCTTTGGGGTCCAACACGCCTGGTTTGAATATGGCTTTGTGACCCTGCCTGGCCCAACAACCTCTGACCAGTCATGTTGCCGCCCTGGGCCTCATTCCCTCATCTGTTCACTGGTGATAACAACACTCCCCTAATATGTGGTCCAGGGCTGGTTTCATGGGCGTGCAATCTGTGCATTCACGAAGGGCTCTGCACTTGGTTTACTGATTTGCTAGCGCCATCTTGAAATTCTTAATTTTTCTACAAGGGGTTCTACCTTTTAATTTTGCACTGAGCTGCACCAGTTATTAGCAGGTCCTCCCATGGTGTGGATGGTTAAATGCAGTAACAAATGTAGGATTCAGGGCACTCAGTAAACAGGAGTTCCCTCTGGTCTTAGGCTGTGGAATGACCCCATAAACTGCCTTCCCAGGATCATCAGCTGTCTGAAGAGCCTCGACACAGCTGGCATGGTCTTTCTTCATCTAGCTCCACATCCGAAGCCTGGATTTCAAGATAAAGGTGATTATTCCTGGAGGATACTCATGGAAAGGAGTCTCTTTTTAACTGTAGTGCCCTTTGGCTTTATTTAGAATGTCCCATGCACATGTATTAAGTCTTGATTTTTTTTTCCTTTAAAAGAAAAAATGAAAAGAGAATTGGACTAAGAATTCTAATCAGAATTCTCAGATGGATAAATCATTATCTCATAGACTCTTGATTTCCCAGAGCCAAAAGAAAGATCTTCAGTTTCCTCCAAGTGTTGCTCTATCCTTTAGTTAATTTTAGCCCCACTTGCTTTCCACTGATACCACTGCTTGTATTATATATGTGTGTGTGTGTGTGTGTGTGTGTGTGTGTGTGTGTATATATATACATATGGCAGCAGTAGTTTCTAGGTTGGAGAAGGGATTTTTCTGTGAACCCAAGAATGGAAGATGGAAGTCTTAAGAATCTTACATTCTTTCCTTTTCTCCTTCTGCCTCTCTAACTACATCTTTCACACAGACTAGGTCACTCTTTCTATGCATCCCACCGAAATTTCAAAAGAAATTAGAAGAAACTAGGCAAAGCTGAGGTGCAGTTCTTTTGAAGAACTATTTTATTGGATTAAAGCCTCATTGTAATGAAGGAGGGCATTTCCATCTAAAGGAGGTGCTGGTTGAGGTTCTATGTGTGGTGAGGGGGTAGGGAATTGGTTTGGGGTAATCATGCACCCTGGAAAAGTCTCCTCAAAGGTCATGAAAATTCAGGCAAAGCCAAAGCCACAGTTTTGACCTGCTTTGTCTGCCAGAGCTTCAGTGAGTGACTTATTGGTGTTGGGCCAAACCATTTGCAAGGGAGCAATACTATTTACCCCACTTTCGACAGCTTTCAAGAATCTGAGAACTTGCAAGTCCTAAGAGTGTGCTACCGAGGGCATTTTCTTCTATGGCTATTCAGTGTTTGAGTTGCCCTTTCCACTTGTAAATTCATCTGCCATCCTGCTCTTAGACTTCTCGGCGTTTAAGTCGGTCTTAGGGTCTGCAGTGGAGTCTAGGATCAAATGAAATCCCCCCCTCGAGATCTACTCCCCTTGCTCCCTCCATCTCTCCCTATTTTGAAGAGAGGGCTCCATGGTTGCTGTTTAAATCAAGGCACACACGGATTTTCCATCCAGAGCCATGGATGTCTGGGCTGCACCTGCCGAGGAGCTATTATCTGATCTTTCTGGGAAGTTTACACTCTCTCTAGTAAACCTCTTCATGTTGACTCAGAACAGTGTTTTATGGTGTAAAAGATACTTTGCCTCTGAGTGTTAAAGCCACTTTGCACCTGGCATAAAGAAGAGAATTTTAGGAAGGAAGACCTTGATGAATTCACTGAATGCCTTTCATGTGACTTTTTCTGCGAATAAACCTCGGTATTCTCCCACTCCCACCAAGCTTGAACAATCATTTCTTAACCCTGTAGTTTTGGCTCTGAACATGAAGACTCTTTGGCTCTGATTTAATTGCAGGCTGACAAAGACTGGGCCTTCTTAGAAAGGTGCCACCAGACGCCACAGAGCTGAGGCACTGAACCGCGGCAAGGGGGTGGATTTTTATGTTGATGCAAAATGCCATCATAATATTTGAGAAGTTGGTTTTTGATACAGATTTCAGGGAATCAGAGAAAAGGGTAAATTTTGTTTAAAGAACTGGTTTTGGCTCTAAGGGTAAGGTTGCCTTTAGCATCTCAGCATGGGCACTATTTTCCTGAATAACCCCGTGAACGACTCCCCTCTCCCGGCCCCCTTGCTGGGGGTGGGGGTGGGGGAAAGGGGAGGTTTTGGTGGCTATTAAATTCCCAATCTCAGAAGCTTCAGAAAGAAAATGCATAGAAGTTTTCACATATTTGAGTATGTCATTAATTCTTATTGTCAATGGGGAGGAAAAAAATCTGCAATCGAGAGGTAATGAAAAGACTCCAAGAAGGTAGGGCTCAAGCTTGGCTGCAAAGTGAAATCTACTAAGGAATTCTACAACATCCTGATGCCCGGGGACACCAGACATTGATCTCAAAATCTCCAGCCATGGGGACTGAGCTAAGCCCAATGTGCCACCAGGAATGAGCATCAAGACTCGATGGATTTTTGAGGGGCACTTGCCAGACTGACTGTTGGATAGGCACGCAGGTGTGACACAGCCATGAGAGAAGTGGGCTTCCCTCAAGCTGAGCCAAGAGAGAAGGAACAACCTTGATGGTTTATGGTGGTCGTTAGTGCTCTGTGACCCGGTGACCACAGAAACTGTGAGTCAAGTAGAAGAATGTGGGGAAAATATGAGGTCCCAGTGGAGGGGAAGTCTTACCGAGAGTATCTACAAAATTAAGACCTGTAAATCACTAGGATCAGGAAGGGAGAGATGAGTAAGTAATTTAGATGTCATAAAGCACCTACTGTAAAATGTTTGTGCCTGCCCCCACCCTGGAAAAAATCAGAGAATAAAAGTAACAGTGCCTACAGTTCGAGCTTGACAACATCCCCTCTGTCCCCCTGTCTGTATGCTAGGGGGCTGAAGTCTAAAAAGGAGAGAGGGAGAGAGGGAGGAAAAAATTATTCTGGGCCATCCACTCACTGTTTGTTGAGTGCTTCATAGAGATACCAAGCCAAAATAAATGTTTAAAAAACATGGTTTAATGAGCGAATAGGTGCTATACTCAAAATAATGTCTGTTCTTCCCTTGGTTGAATGATAATAATAAGAAGGGATGGGTGTTTCCTTTTAAGCATAGCTAGTATTACAAAATTAGCAGAAATGGTGATTTCATCTTGTTCGGTCTGCAAAATAGGATTTGGAAAAGCATTTGGGATTTTCATCAACTCCACGCTGTCACCAGAGACTTTTCCGGCCACAGAGATAAGGCGAGCTGTCCAGGTGGGGGGAGTTCGAACGCCATTTAGGGATGAGATTGGAATGTCCATCTTTCCAGCGCACAGAATAATGGCCCCTTGCATCATGTAATCGAATCCTGTTTCTGTCTCCTTAATTTCTCTTCAACCTCCAATCCGTTCGCCTTCCTGCTAGAATCTCTTCAGCTTTCTGGTCTCCTCTCTGAAAAACAGACAGGACAAGTGTGATCATGAGATTAACATTTGGCTCAAGGTCTTAAAAACAAAATGAGTGCCTAAACCAAAAATTAAAGTCTTGAGATGCCGGTGTTCCTGTTCCCTCTTCACTCCTGCCGGGCTAGGAGGACCGGGTTTTTCTTTAGGTCTTCACGGTGCTTGGATTTTCAAGAACCCCGACATCTCTAAGGAACACTGCTTTGCATTTCCTTAGAGGCTGTTGGATTCTGAATGACCTAGGGGATGACAGGGACCAGTGTCTCATTCTCAAAGCTCTGAGGGATTTCCTTGTACCAGAAAAGCCCATTGCCTGTTCATTCCAGAAATTCAACTCGGGATGCATTTCCATACTATGGCATTGAAGTGCCCTTTGAACAGAGGCTCTGAGGATAACTTTTTCTGGCTCCCCTTCATTTGGGAAGAAAAAAAGGATCCATAGTATTGTCTTCTAACGTTAAGCAAATTCTTTTTTGAAAACGTCTATTTAAAAAGTGGTAATAAATCTATGCCCCAAACTGAATTCTTTGCACAAGCCCTAGAATTCTAAACCTCTGTGTGGCTGGAATCTGGGGCAATTACACCTAAGGGCCAGACCTGTGGTAATGCCCCAAATTACTTTCTGGAAGGGGTGGCCGGGGGGCGGGGTGGTGTTCCCATTATTTTAAAAGCAAGACTTCAAACCAAATGTTTCTCTCTTTATTGATCTGCTTTCATCTCCTTTCATTGCATTTCCTGTTTGGCTTTTTCCTCTTCTTTTTTTTTTTCTTTTTCCACCCTGGTGGTGAACACCCTCAAATTGGTGATTGAAGACCTTGGAGGTGCTGTTTACAAAGGCTATTAATGTCCCAGTCCTCATTTCCTGTTTTACTGGCAACAAGCCTGACACAAAGCCCTCCTTGGTAGACACTAAAATATTGGCGAGGCCCCACTGAGTTTCTCAGTTTGCAGATAGCAGAGGATTGAGGACGAAAGGCGTCTGCTCTCGCCCGGGGCTGGCAAGGAAGGCTCCCTTTTGTAGCTCTTTGAAGAGAATATTAGAGAATCACTGAATAATTCAGCTGGAAGGGACTGTGCACATCTTTGGGATCCAGAGGCTATTGATCTCGCATCTACTCACGTTGACAGGACTTGAGGATGGGGTTCAAGAGGATGGAGAACACTTGGCTTCATATGTCTGGGTGTGTACACATGCGTGTGTCTCCCCTTTTGGGGAGAGATTCTCTGACCCAAAAAATCCTAAGAACCACTGAGAGTGCAACCCCTCTCCCCTTTTACATATGCAAACAAGTCGAAACCAGCTAAAATGGTCTTTTCTACTTTTGAGTGTAATGCATTTGTTGTCAGGCTTATCATTTGTTACCTACGTTGGTGTCCTACATGGACTCCTTTTGTATAATTACCTCTGCTTTAGGGTCTTGGTTTCCTTCCCTCTGAAATAATGAGATTGTATTTGATCAGAGTTTTTCAACTCTTGAGAAAAGAAGCATAGGAAGAGAAGGCCAGGCCAGCAGACACTAGAATCAATCAGAACTGGGTTCAAACCCAGCCCAGTCACTTGTGAGCGCTGAAAGCTTTGGTAAGTTCCTTAACCTATTAAGGCCTGTAATAACTTCATTAATATAATGAAGAGAATAACAGTAGCTACCTCATTAGGTTATCATAGGAATTAAATGAAATAATGTGTGTGATTGCCTAACACGTAGTATTCAATAAATGTTAAACACTCTCTAAATGACTATTGTTATGTCATGGTGGACAAAATGGATAACGTCCACACAGGCGACACGTTTCCATAGAGGCACCCAGATTCTGAAAAAAAAAAAAAAAAGTCCAAAAAAGAATTTCGGGAAAAGAAATAGCTAATTGTGCATGTAAGCATCTTACCTGGTCACTTTGTACCAGAAATCGCAGGTCACTACAAATGAGGCATAGGTAGGTTGGCTCTGGGTGGTGGGTAATCCCCACTGTGGCTGCATCTTCATGCCCTCTTCCCCCACTGAACAAAGCAGATGGCTAAGGCACTCTGTGAAAGTCATGTTGTGATTTAAAGAACTTTGATTCTGCTCTCATAGATAGTTTTTGAAGGCCAGCCATTCACCAGCTTGGGTATATCAATATCAGGAATGATGAACTACTCGGTACAGGGTATCAGAGAGTAAGCCAATATTATTACCATCATCCCTATCCTCCTCATCATCATTTCAACTGACTGTTACCACATTTTTTAAAAGGGTTTATTTATTTATTTGAGAGGGAGAGCATGAGCAGGAGGAGGGTCAGAGGGAGAGGGACAAGCAAGACAAGCAGACTCCTCACTGAGCAGGGAGCCTGATGTAGGGCTTGATCCCACGACCTGATCATGACCTGAGCCAAAGGCAGATGCTTAACCCACTGAGCCACCCAGGCGCCCCTGACTTCCACTTTTGAGAATCACGGTACAAGATTATCTTTGAGGTGCTCTTTCATTTCTAACAATCTATGGCTTTTTGAACATTTAAAAATTGTTCATATTAAATAATTCAAAATATTTATGTTGGATTTTTAAGATGAAAGAAAAATGTTACATATGCATACATACTTACCGACCTAAGTTAAGTAGATTAGCAATGCATTTGACACTCTCATAATCGAAATGTCGTCGTTTCATTCCCTTTTCTTTCCATCTCTATTCTGTTCAGTCTCGTATGCTTTTGAACAAAGGGACTCCTACACTAGATATTCATCTGTGACTTTATTCCCTCCGCATTGTTTCTTGAACTTCTTCAGTGTTGATGTGTAGCGACGGAAAATGTAATCTTCATTTCTTTGTCGTAACCATCCATCCTCCTATCCCTATTCTCCTATCTGTGGCTATTTGTGTTTCTTCAGGTTTGGGGGTCATTTTGCTTTTGTTAGAACGAACTTTGCTGCTATCACCCATCTTGTTAATGTCTACTGCGAGACATTTTGTAAGTTGCACTTCGAAGGGTAAAATTAATTATTTGTGGGGTATTTGTTTTCTTTAATTTACTAAATAGTAAATGCAAACCCGTTTTCCAAAGTGGTTGACCTAACTTACAGACTTCTACCAGTAGTGTGTAATAATTAATATGATCTACAAAACGTAATCCAATCAGACATTTAAATTTTTGCCAATCCATTAGTTGTGAAATCATATCATTGTGGCTTTGATGCACAATTTCCTGGTTTCTAACGATCATCAGCATCTTTTCCTACGTTTATTGGCCATTTGTGATTCCTGTTTTGAAAAGTCTGATAAAGAATTCTGCCAAGTTTTCTATTGGGCTGCTTATCTTTCTTCTAGGTGTTTTGTAGGAGCTTTTATACATTTTGGGTCCCCCCCCCCTTTTATTGGTTACATGTATTACAAGCATAGCTCCCTCCAACTTAAGCACTTCATTCTCTTCAGAGAGTCTTTTGATGAACAGAATTGATCAATCTTTTCCTTTATGATTTGTGCTTTACTTTAAAAATTTGTTTAAATAATCTTACCCTATCCCAAAGCTTCAAGAAATTCTCATCCAAAATTTTTATGATGTTGCCTTTCACATAAGGCCTTAACCTGCCTGGTGATTGATTTTTACGTAGAGAGCAAAGGGGGCGCTCAGTTTCATATCTTTGCGAGTGAGTAATTTCACCCATCTATCATACCATTTTTGTCGTGAGGCAAGCTTCCAGACAGGTGCGGCTCTGTTTCTGGATTTTCTCTTCTGTTCCATTGATCTCCTTGCCTACTCTTGTTCCAGTATCATAGTGTCTTAATTGCTGGAGCTTTTTAAGAAGTCAATATCCAGTAGGGTAATCCTCCCTCTGTTCTTTCTTGACTGTTCTTGAGTCTTCTCTTTTAGCTGAATGTCAAATTCAACTCCCATTGAGATTTTGAATGAAACCACATCAATCTATAGAAAAATCTGGATGCCAACCAAATTTCTTATTGTATTAATCTTTTCTATTCCTCCATGTAGTTAAAAAAAAATGTCTCTCAATATGATTTCCTAATTTTCTCTGCGAGGTTCTGGCACATCTTCTATTTAATTTATTCCTACATATTTTATATTTCATGTTGCCACTGTAAATCATATTTTTTTTGTTATGCTCTCTAACTGTAGATGGTGTTTGGAAAAGCTCGTCACCTCTGTATATTGATTGTTTATATACTGGAACCTTGCTAAACTCTTTTTAATTTCTGTAATTTTTCAGTAGCTAATTTTGGATTTCCTAAATAGACACACAACATTATTTGCAAGCAGGGGCATTTTTATTTCCTTTCTCATCCTTAAACATATTGTTGTTTTCTTTTTCATGTCTTACTGCACTTTCTAGACCCCCCGATGCAATGTTGACTAGAAGTGGTGATAGTGGCTGGCCTTATTTTCTTTGAGATAGCAAATAGAACACATTGTCACTTCAACATTTTGTAAATGCCTGCCTTAGATTTTTTTTCCCCTAATACACCCTCTACAAGATTAAAAAATTCTCCTTTTTCTAGTTTGATGAGCGCCTTTTTAGTGAATGGACAATGACACATACTGAACACTTTTTCCTGCATCTGATAAGATGACCATGTAATTTTGTTCCTTAATTTCTTAATAATGGTGAATTAATTCCTTGATTTCCAAATATTAAATCAAGCTTGCATTCTAGAGATAAACCTAACTTGCCATGATGCATTATCTATTTTATGCATGAGTGGATTCTGTTTGCTAATATTTTGTTTAGAATATTTGTTTATTTTTACATGAGTGAAGCCTTGAGTGGTTTTGGAATCACAATTATACTAGTCTCATTGAACGTGCCAGGAAGTGTTCCCTCTTTTATTCTTCTCAGGAAAAATTTGTGTTTGTTTAGAATACTTTGTTCTTTACAAGTTGCTAGAACTCACCAGAAAACTGTCGAATGGGAGTGTTTTTCCTGAGGAACCAAACTATGAATTCAATTTCTTTAATGATTATAAGACTATTCAAATTTTCTATTTCTTCTGAGTTAGTTTTTTAAGTTAAAACCTTTTGTAAGAATCTGTCCATATTATCTGTTTTTAAATGTCTTAGAATAAATCATTACTAATAAGTCAAACAGAGAAAGACATGTATCATATGACCTCACTGATATGAGGAATTCTTAATCTCAGGAAACAAACTGGGGGTTGCTGGAGTGGGGGGGGGGGGGGGGGGGGATGGGGTGACTGGGTGATGGACACTGGGGAGGGTATGTGCTCTGGTAAGCGCTGTGAATTGTGCAAGACTGTTGAATCTCAGATCTGTACCTCTGAAACAAATAATGCAATATATGTTAAGAAAGAAAAAAAAAAAGAAGAAGAATGTAGCAGGAGGGGAAGAATGAAGGGGGGAAATCGGAGGGGTAGACGAACTATGAGAGATGATGGACTCTGAAAAACAAACTGAGGGTTCTAGAGGGGAGGGGGGTGGGAGGATGGGTTAGCCTGGTGATGGGTATTGAGGAGGGCACGTTCTGCATGGAGCACTGGGTGTTATGCACAAACAATGAATCATGGAACACTATATCTAAAACTAATGATGTAATGTATGGGGATTAACATAACAATAAAAAAAATTTAAAAAAAGAATAAATCATTACTAATTTTATCATCTTTTTAGTCTTGGCAGCTCAGTGGTGATTCCCATTTTCATTTCTAATATATTTATTGGCTCCTTTCCCCCCTTTAATCTTTATAAGTCTTGTCAAAAGCTTATTAATTTTATTAGTCCTTTAAGAAAACCAACATTTGATTTTGTGGATACTCTATACTATACATTTATTTTTCATCTCATTAATATCTGCTGTTATTTCTATTATTTCCATCCTTCTATTTTTGAATTTATTATTGTCAAACCAAGTTAGATGCTTACCTTATTCAATATCAGCTTACTTTTTAATATAACCACTGATATACAAGTCTATAACTCTTCATTTAAGAAACCTTTAATCTCCACTTTTTAAAAAGATTTTATTTATTTAGAGCACATGTGTATGATTGGGGGGAGGGACAGAGGGAGGGAGAGAGAGAGAATCTCAGGCAGAGTCTGTGCTGAGCACAGAGCCTGACACGGGGCTCAATCTCACAACCCTGAGATCACGACCTGAGCTGAAATCAAGAGTCAGAGGCTTAACTGACTGAGCCACCCACACGCCCCATAATATCACACATTTTTTTATACATAGTATTATTTATTATTCAGGTCTAAATATATTCTAATTTCTATTAAGATTTCATCCTTGACTTATGATTATTCAGAGTGTGGTTTCTCATGTCCAATCATACGAGATTTTTCAAGTTTATTTTTTTATATAACAGCTTTATTTAGTTATAATGCATATACCATATAATTTACCCATTAAAGTACACAAAGGTTTTTATCTAATCACAGAGTTGGGTGGCCATCACCACATCAATTTTTTAATGTTTTAATTCTGCCAAAGGAAATCTCATAATTATTAATAACATGCTCCATTTTCCTGCAAACTTCTACCCCAGCCTCAGGCAACTGACAGTCGACTTTCTGTCTCTATAGATTTGCCAATCTGGACTTTTCATACAATCTGAGGTCTTTTATGATTGCTTCTTTCCATTAGCATAATGTGTTTTGAGGGCTATCTATCTATGTGGTAGCATTTATCAATGCTTGATTCCTTTATATTGCAATATACTATTCCATTGTATGGCTGTACCATATTTTATTTATCCTTTTGTCCATGAATGGACATTTGAGTTCTTTCCACTTTTTGGATATTATTGATAAATGCTGCTGTGAACATTTATGTACAAGTTTTTTTGTAAGCGTATGTTTTGATTTCTTTTGGTATATACCTAGACGTGGAAATACTTGGTCATATGGTAAGTCCATGTTTATTAAGGAACTGCCAGACCATTTCCCAAAGGGCTACATCATTTTACATTCCCTGTAACATCTCCTCTTTTGTTTATTTGATTCCATAATATTTTGACTTTGTTTCTAATCAATACTTTTCCCCCCTAAACTTTGGGAGCTCTTTCTGGCTGCTAACAGCCAGCAGGATCTGTTTCAGAACCCCAAAGTTTCCCTGTATCACACTACAGATACATCTTCTCCTAAGCATTAGAGAAACACACTTAAATTATAAAATGCAAGAACAGCTTACCTGAAACCCTAAAATAGAAACTGGACATACTTTCCAGGATGTCTGAGAGTTGAATGGTTCTCCTAATTCATTCGAGAAATGAGAATGCATGAACATCCATCAGTGAAGCATAAGGAAAAAAATCTAATCTCACACATTAAAAATTATTTTACACTGTAGTGCAAGGGATACTTTCAGAAGAGATAGCAGAATATGCAAAGAATCATAGTCTGAAAGGTATCCTACTTCCAGAAGTGTGGCAGAAGAGATGACCTATATACTGCCTGTATGCATGCTCGAGCGTCCCCCCCACACACACAAGGATGCTCACACTGAAATTACAAAAAAAAAAAAGCTGTGCTGATAAAATAGAGTAGGAATTTCATGCAAATATCTTGAGCCCTCACACCAGGTTCATGTTTGAAGTGTATGATTTGGTTCAATGCAATATATTAATGGAGAATTAGGAACAGTGGCTCCACAAGGAACTTGTAATCTTTAGTAATTCGGGGAGCCCTTCTTGGAGTCATTACACCACACTGGTCAAGATCGTGGACTCTGAAATCAGACAAATTTCAAGGTTTCAATTCCTTAGTCTCTTGCTCGACATCGCTAAGCCTCAATTTGTATTAGAATCTACTTCATACGCCTGTTGTGAGAATTGACAACACAGGATGTGACAAGAATTGACAAGCACTTACCACAGGGTCTGACATATTGTGAGAGCTCAAAAAAATTAAGTTTTGTTACTACTGTGCTTCAGTACTATTGGTCCGGGGCGAAGCGATAGGTCAACACCTTCAACCACGCACCACCTGGCCCGGAGCCAGGATTTCGTGACTAAGGATGCCACAAAGGATGCTGGAAAATTCCCCAAACATCCTTGGAATAAACATGTTTTCAATCCATAATACAAACCAACCATATTAGGGGACATCGTGCCTGAAAGGGAGAAAAATATTGAAGAGAATTGCAAAAACAAACAGACCACATCCCAAGTTCTAAATAGTACAAACCACTCCTGCATAGGGAGGGATGAGATGATGTCCCATTATTTAATGGAGTCTCTGGGAAGCAAAGAAAGGGAGTGAATTTCCTTTTTATCTCTTGTCGGATGGCAAAGCGAGTTTGAAGAACATAATGAAATGTATGTGAAGAACTAAAGAGGCCTACAATGTGTTTAATTGCAGAGACGCTAAAAGCATAGCGATAGGTGTGCGCCAACATGCAACTTGATCCAAACCGCATTTGGACTGAGCCTATAATAAATCGTCAGAGCTGGTCTTTGCATTCACTTAAACTAATACTGAGTGTCTCATTTCTACAAAGTAAATCACAGTGGCTTTGGTACTTTATTTTCCATCTTGTGTATAAGTAAACTGCAGGATCAATTGGGAGGTAGAATCAATCTGCTATTTATTACCTTGAAATGTGACACCCTATTTTAAGTGCCCTATTCCCTTATGATTTCACTTGAGAACAGTATTATGTCCAAACACTATAGAAACCAGCTTTATAGCTCCTGGGTTTTTTTTACTTCAGCCTGGATGGATTTATATTGTATATAACTTTCAGAACCTAAATAAGTTACTTAGTGGATTTTGAAACAAGCATGTAAACGAGGAAGAGTCATTTGGGGTTTTGAGGGCCTTAAATCTTAGCAGAATGCACTCATGACCAGAGCATTTTTTTCATTAAAAAAAAAAAAAAAAATACATGCAGGACTCCCATTGACCCACCGATCGTGGCTGAACATTCCAAAGAAAATAAATAAAAATCTCGTCTCTAGGGAAAAGAGTCAGGCTTCATGCACATTCTGTCATCTTGTCATTATACTTTGCAAAGAAACCTTGGCCTCTAATTTATGAGTTTCAGAAAGAATGCCTCCTCACACTGCTGGAAGGTTGAAAGGGCAAGAGATCTGATGTATATCAGGAAGGTTAAGCCTAATCTTTGTGACCTGCCACCCGTTTTTCCTGATTAAAACACGAGGGGTTGGGGCCTAGCAAAGACCCCCTCTCTAAAGCACCGTCGGTATCTTAGTCCCTGATCTTAGTCTCAGGTCTTGGTTTATTTCAAAACGGTTATTACTTGGCCTGGTGGTGAGTACGCAAAACCTCTCTAGCAAGCGTGATAAAACATTTTTAAATGCCCCAAACTGAATTAGATGAAATTGAAGAGAAACTGACACTAATGAAAAGCTGGTGACAAGCTTGATCCCCATAAATTTGTATTTTATTAGGGCTTAAACTTAAGGTTAACTAGAAAGAGAAGGAAAGAAAGAGACAAAACCTTACAAGGTGGTCCAGGGAAGACCATGGCAACATCACTTATCTCCCCAGGTACAATGACCGTGAGGTTCTCCCTCCCTCCTCCCCTTCTTCACCCCTCCCTCCCTCCCTCCATCCCACCCCATTCCTTTCTTCCTTCCTTCCTTATAAATATGTACGTTCCACTGTGTATCACTTCTTTAAACCTTTCATTCCCAACAATGTCTCTTATGGAATTCATCCAGGGTTTCTTGGAAGATAAACTTAAGAAGGAAAGATGGTTTCTTCCTTTACAAAAGTAAATTAATTAATTCTCTAATATTTCAAGGTGCAACTCACCTCAGCCTTCCCTTATCCTTCAGGAACCCTGAACTGTACATTCTAAACTTTTGTTTTGTTTTGTTTTAAAGATTTTATTTATTTATTTGAGAGAGAGAGAATGAGAGGGGGGAGGGTCAGAGGGAGAAGCAGGCTTCTCACTGAGCAGGGAGCCTGATGTGGGACTCGATCCCGGGGCTCCAGGGAAATGACCTGAGCCGAAGGCAGTTGCTTAACGACTGAGCCACCCAGGCGCCCCATTCTAAACTTTTGGCATCATCTCCAGTAGATCAAGGCCTTAGGACAAAGCACAAATTAAAAGGGCATTAATGTAAATGTTGTTACAGAACTTAAACTAGGACACAATTGTGTGCGTGTGTGCGTGCATGTACAAAGAAGCTCCCCCTGTCCTTTTTATCCCTCCAGGTCCCCCAAAACTGGCCTAAAACAGCTAATGTGTTCTGAGATTTATTGGAAAATTTATTATCTTAAAGATAAAATAAAATTTTACATTGTATACAGCCTAGGACAGACTCTGAGAATAAATGTAATTCTCTTAAATTATAAGGAACCATAACTTCTGGGCAAGTTCTTGTATTGTTGCCATGTGACCTTCAGTGAACCTGGAAATCGCAAGGGACTTTTGATTCCAAATAATAAAGTTCAAGAGAGACTGATATCCAGAGAGAACAAATTCCTAGGTTTACTTAAATACAAAAGGGGAGCGGGGGGGCGGGGCGCGGGCAGGGGCAGGGGGATGGACAGAAAATAAAGACAGGCAGACTATTCATTCTTATCACAGCCAGCCAATGTTAATTTAAAACATCATTGCCTATGTATATCAGCAAGGGAACTTCTGTGAGTTCAGGAGGCATGGGCCTATATAATCATAAAGATATCTTGGTTATTTATCTGCCGTTTGGATCTCATGCTTTGCCTCAACAAGCAAGTCCTACTCCACCCCCTTGCTGCCCTCATTTTATTACAGGCACTCTGCAGATTCCACCATAAAGAGAGGGAAACATATGGGCCCTTGTTTGAACTTCTGTAATGAATCCTTCCAATATACTATTTCCTTCCAAAGTTATTTTTTTATTTTATTTTATTGCAGTCTGTTTGTGTATTCTCCCCCAGTGATCACTTGGACAATATTCGTATTGGTAAAATGGCATTGGAGGGTTCTTGCCTCTGAGAAAATTGCCGATTGACACAGCGTGCCAGTGATGAAGGGTGTTCTTGTGTAGCTGGGCTCCCCTGGCATCCCGGCTGCTTCCTGCACAAAGGGGGAGTGGGATGGCTTCCTTCCCAGAGCCCGGGACTCCTCCCTGTTGTTGTTTTGATTTGTTTCCTTTTCACGGAAAGATTTGCCACTAGTGATTCTCACTCTCTATCTGCCAAAAATCCCCTTCACTCCTCTCCAGTAAACAAATCAGAGGTTTGAAACTGAAGGCCTCCGTGCCAGGTTTGGCCCACAGTTGGGTTTTGGTGGACACAGGCAGTCAGGAAACATTTTTCAAAGAATTTGTTAATGTTTCGCAATTGCAAATTTTCACATAAAAATCTGGGTTTATGGAAGAGTTGCTAGATTCCCCCCCACACACCCCACCCCCGCCCCGGACTGTGGAAATCACTGTGTGAAGATCTTTTCTTGAAAAACTACAACTGGCAAGCTTGGCCCACCTTCTCACATGGCAGCCAACCCCATCCGGCCCATTGGAAGGAATTCAGATGCAGGCCTGTTGTTTAGGCTGGTTGATGGCAATCATTGAAGTCCCTGCCTCGTCCCCTCATGGGCACTGAATTTGGCACCCTGAAGGAACCAGTTCCAGAGACAAGGGATCGGAAAGTTTGTTTGTTTTTGAATTGGCAGGAGATTAAGCAATTTCAGTTTATTCCATGCTACCTTAGAATGTGCTTAGGACTCCTTTTTTCAGGCGTGCTTGACTCTTCTATGATAACTTTCTTTTTTAAAGATTTCTGTTATTTATTTTAGGGACTGAGGTGGGGGAGGGGCAGAGGGAGAAAGAGAATCCTCAAGCAGACTCCCCACTGAGCGTGGAGCCTAAAACCACAACACTGAAATCATGACCTGAGCCAAAATCAACAGCCAGACGCTTAACCGACTAAGCCACCCAGGCGCCCCTCTTCTTGGAGAAATTTTAAAATCATAATCATTCAATGTAACTTACTCATCTTTGTCTTCCCCCAACCCCAGCCATGTGTTCTAGTTCCATGCATTACATGTGTCCTATGATTTGATGGAAGAATGAATAAATGAGACTCCAGTCAGAGACTAACAGAATTTAAATCTGATAGGAACATGAAAATGTATTACTTAAGGCTGTATTCTAGAGTTCCCATCTACCTCTTGATTTTGATTTATGATGGCAGCCAGATTTCCCCTCTGTCACTCACTCCCCTGAAACCCCAGGGCCAATGACAGAGATTGACCACAGGAGGTATGCCGTACATATTTGTTGGATAGATTAGTTGATGAAATTTCACTAATGGTAGCTAACTTTTATTGAGCACATATAATGTGCCAGGCACTGATCTAAGACTTCGTGTGAATTGACTCAAATCTTTATTTCCATTTGACAGGTAATAAAATTAAGACAGAAAGATTTTTTTTTAAAGATTTATTTATTTATTTGAGAGAGAGAGAGAGAGCATGAGTGGAGGGAGGTGCAGGGTGGGGCGGTGGGGGGGAGCAGACTCCTTGCTGTGCCCGGAGCCCCATGTAGGCTTCATCTCACAACCCCAAGATCATGACCTGAGTTGAAAACAAGAGCTGGATGCTCAACCGACTGAACCATCCAGGCGCCCCAAGACAGAAAGATTTTTGCCTGAGTCTGCAGATAGTAAAATTTGGAATCAGCATATGAGCCCAGGCAACCTGACTGAAGAGTTTGCTTTGTTGTGTTGTGTTTTGTTTTGTTTTAGTTTTGGCTCTTTAATCAAGGTATTGTTTTTTGAACTATAATACCATACTGGCTATGCATGTTCCTAAGGGCTATGCTTCCTCAAACTTGGTTTCATTTTTTCATGCCAGTTTAATCTTACAAGTAGAAAATATACATCTACATAATGTGCTTCAAACTTTAATTTTAAGAGGATGTTAAAGAACCAGTGGACAATTCGGGAAGAGATCTTATGATCCCAGTGCATCTGACCCATATACAGAGTAGCTCCTTTTGGATATAAAAGCTTTTGGTTAGTTAGGTAATGCTAGCTTCTTTTTTTTTTTCTTTTTTTATTTTATTTTATTTTTTTTAAAGATTTTATTTATTTATTTGAGAGAGAGAGAATGAGAGACAGAGAGCACGAGAGGGAAGAGGGTCAGAGGGAGAAGCAGACTCCCCGCTGAGCAGGGAGCCCGATGTGGGACTCGATCCCGGGACTCCAGGATCATGACCTGAGCCGAAGGCAGTTGCTTAACCAACTGAGCCACCCAGGCGCCCCAGGTAATGCTAGCTTCTATAACAAATAGAGCCACATATATATCATGGCTCAAATTTAGTAGAAGTATATATAATTTTTTCCTTGTTTAAATCAGTGCAGGCGTTCCTGTTTGAAGGGGGCAGCTCTCTTCCATGCAGCCATTCAGGGATTGAGGATGATGGAGCCTCCTTCATCTTCAACCCATTGCCTACAAATGTGAGATGGTTGTGTCCATTCTATCCTATGTACCAGATTAAGATAAGAGTAGCAGATAAGAGCATAGAAGAGCCCATAGAGGGGAGGTTTTATGGACCAAGCTTGGAAGTGACTCATATTATATCCAACCATGTTCCATTGACTAGAATTTCATTATTTGGCCATTTCTAACTTCAAGGGAAACTGGGAAACATAGGTTTTACTGTGTGCCCAGGAAGAAAAGTAAAGGACTTTGGTGCCCCACTAGCCATCTCGTACCTCTCTTGAAGCAAATGATATTTGTCATAGGAAGTCTTGCCCATACTATATGTTTCAAAATATCAACATAATGCGGTTGATCTCCAGGCCCTCCAAAAACATATGGGCATATTGCAATTTGGAATTTGAGCTAAGAGGTATGGGGAAACAGGAGTATCCACTAGGAGATCTATACTCCAAATCTCTAGGTAATTAGTTTTGTTTGTTTATTTGTTTGAGAATATTAGAGAGTTGTTTTTTTTTTAAACATTAAGAACATTTGTTTTCCCTATGCCCCAAATTAACTAAGGGGTTAGTTCCTATCTCCTTTTTAGGTGGCAGAGATCGCAGAGAAAAATTTCACACATTAGACTTGAAACTGAGGGTGCTCTCTGGGGAAATTTTTATGTTTTTTGTTTTGTTTTGTCTTGTTTTTCATGAAGATTTTAGAAGTAAGACAAGGAAAGAACTAAGAGGCCAACTGTGACAACTTGGTTAACCTGAAAATTTATCTATATTGGGCATTCCATCTTTGTTTCCCCTCAGCAGAAACTAAGCTCAAATAGAAAAAAATTTGACTCATCTGTAGCTTCAAGTTTTCACACCACTGTTTGCCTCTGGTAGAAGCAGTGAAGGACATCCCTAAGTCCTAGAGGGTGGTCTCTAAATACCATTTCCTACTGGAGAAATGACCGATTCTAGGTCTGGGGACACAATGTGCAAGGCAAGGCTTGTCATTCCAGAAGGCAAGATATTAAAGACTATTAGGGTTGACAGACATTAAAGACTACTAGTCTCTAATATATTAAATTATTAAAGACTTCTAAGATATAGATATTAAAGATGACTAGGGTTATCTCAATATGACTCAGGAGCCAAAAGAACCCAGAAGATTCCCATTAGTCAAAAATGGGACAGTTATAACATTAAATGCATTACAAGTGCAACAGATTTGAACACATTGCCCATGTTTAAATCCTCAAGTTCATATTGTTACAAAAACAACAACCAACAAACATATAAACAGCAATAACAAAGGCCTCAGGGTTCATCTTTGGACATTGACAGGAAAAACATGGTATTTTGGAAAGTATTAAATAAAAGGAAAGACTTAAACATTTGTCCTGCATTCTATTTATTAAGGTAACCAAGTAGCTAATAATTAATAGTAAAGGAAAATTTTTCTTTATGGAAAGATTTCAGTTTCTGGAGCAAATGAAGAAGGAATGATAGAATTAGAACATCACTAGTATGTGGCCCCTAATGGGATAATGGATTGAGGTGGTAATTATCACTGGCTGCTAAGATCACAAAAAGAAAGACACCAGAGTTGAGGTGTCTCCTATCGGAAGAATACAACGTTTCCTAAGAAGTAATCTTGACAATTTTTCTTTAAGTGGCATCTTCATAGATGCTGGGAAAAAAAAAAAAAAAAAAAAGGAGTTCCCGCATTTTTTGTAAAAGGCTATTAAAGGTACAACTCATCTCTTTTTCAGTATGCCTTTAAATTTTTGCATTGCAAATTACCATTGAGCTATGGGAAAAACCTTATTTCCTAGTGATCTTCTATGTTCCCTGTTATTGTGGAATAAGCACTAAGTGACTTTTTTGATTTCTTTACTTTGGCAACCAGGAAGCTCAAAGTTAATTTTTATGCTTAATTTTGGTTTTATTATGTGTAAATGCCTACTGAAAAAATTAAATATAATCAAGCCTCCAGAAACAACTCCCAGCTTACTAGAAATGCAGGGAGCAGAGACACATGTGGAAAGATACCATGGGGACATAAACAGCAAAATCCAATTGTGGGAAACATCACAGAACAAATAATGTGGTTTCTTCTACAAATAAATTAAATCATAAAAGAGGGGAATTTAGAAGAGACATAAAGAGCAATCAAATACAATGCATAAATATTGCATGGATCCTAATTTGAGCAAACATTTATTATTTTGTACTGCATTTATGAGATAATTGGAGAAATGTGACCACTGATTGGGTATTGAATGTAATTAAAAATTATTGTTAATTTTAAATGCAATGATGGTATTATGTATGTGTGTTTTACTAGTCCTTATATTTTAGAGATGCTACTGAAATATTTATGGATGAAATTATATATGCCTGGGATTTGCTTCAAAATAATTGGGGAGTGGGAAAAAGTGGGAGTTTATTTTCATTTTTTTTAAAGTGGGAGTTTAGATAAAAATAAGATTAGCCATGAATTAATGATTGCTAAAGTTGAATGATAAGTATGGGAATTCACTATTTTATACATGTTTGAAATTTTAGAAGTTTAGAAGGAAAAGAAAGGAAAATAAAAGAAAGGAAAAGAAGTAGAGTGGTTAAGAGGGAAGACTCAGAACCAAACTGCCTGGGGTCAGATCTTGCTTTTGTCATTACTAGTTATGGGATCCCAGGCAAGAGAGTCCAGACAATAGCCTTTCATAAGTGTTTTCTATTATTATAATTATTATTAGATGGGCTTTCTCATTCTCCTGGAGTTGGTTGTGCCATGAAGAGCAGGTATTAATGCAGGCTTCCAGGACCTGAACCAGAATGAAGACCCCAGTGGGCCTCCTATGTGTTGAAACCTTTCTCTAGCCCAAGATGGCACACACAGGTTGGGTCATATTTTAAAGACTCTCTGCCCTCTGACTTCATGGTGCTCTGGTTCCCCAATTCCATCTTCTGGTAACACATGAGTCTCCTACCCGTTTCTGCCTTTGTGCCTTTGCTTTGGTTGGCATCTTTGGCCTAGAATGCCCTTTCTTCCTTCTCTCCAAACCTTGGCCATCCTAGATGCCTAGCTCCCATCTGTGATGCCCAAGGAACCCTTTCCTGAATGAGAGGATACTCTGCCCTTCTCTGAACTGCAAGACATTTACTGCACATACCACCCAACCTAACTTTTCATTCTAACAGCCATGTGCTAGCCACATCACATTGGTTAGAAAGAGAGCCTCTTGGGCAATCTCTTCCCAACATTTCATTCAGTGATGGTCACTTCCATAGCTTGAAATTGGCCATGCCTATATTGGGAGTATTTACACCACAACAAGTACTACAAGCCAGGGATCTTTTCCCTTCCCTGTTATCAGGTTATTCAACATTTACCAGCACAACACTAATTATCTCTACCCACAGCTATCTTCAATGGACTGAATGTTTGTGTCCTCCCCAAAGTCATACGTTGAAATTCTCACATCTAATGTGACTGTATTAGGAAGTGGGCCTTCGGAAGGTGATTAGATCGTAGAGTAGAACCCTCATGAACGGCATTAGGACCCTTATAAGAGAGATCCCAGAGAGCTCTCCCATCCCTCTTCTTCCATGTGAGGACACAGTGAGCACTCGGCAATTTAAAGCCCAGAAGGTGGTCCTCACCAGACCCCGGCCATGCTAGCTTCCATACCTTGACTTCCAGCTTGAGAACCGTGAGAAACTTATGGGCCACCCAGCCTCTGGTAATTTGTTACAGCAGCCTGAACTGAGACACCACTCCTTCATCCATCTGCATGTCTATCCTATGCCTGGAATTGCATGTGGTGCACAGTAGGCCTTCAGTAACTAAATGAATGGATGCTGAATGTTCTCGTGTATTCCGTACCTTATTTCCCAACTTGGAAACACCTTAAAAGCACGACTCGTGTCTTATGTTCTCCAAAGTGGCGAATAGCACTGGGCACATAGTAGGTGGTCAATGAGGACTCGTTATTGAGTGGTTACAGAAAGGAGTTTAAATAACGTTCTCCAGTTTTAAGCAGAAAATCCACTTTTTTTTTTTTTTTTCTTTATGGTCAACAATACCCAGATACTCAAACCTCTGATGGGAGAGACAGTTTTATAGTTCTTTAAAGTAAACCCAAATCCTCTTTAAGCAACATCTTGAAAATCTTTGAACATCCCAACAAGGCTTCCTCTATGCCAAGCTATGATCACCTTGGGGGATTTATGGGGAGGTCCCCTTCTCATAATTGCAGGACTGGGCTTGATGCAAAGTTCCCGTGCAAAGCCCTGCCTGCTTTATTAATCTTGGCAACTGGGAATAAGGCCAGAAGCCAGGGCTGCAGCTGAGGGCCAGGGGTCCCCTCCCTGTCCCTTCAGACTCAGGCACAGGCTGGGCCAGCTTCAGAGAGGTAGGGGGGTAGGCAGCTGTCCCACATAAGCTCTGTGTCCAGTCCAGACCCCACACCTGGCCACACCGGGAAGCAGTGGGTGGCTATCCCTTGAAAAGGCCATTTGCCTTTAATATTTTACATGAGGACTCTTTTCTTTAATGTTTTCCCATGATGTATTGAATGTGCAGAGTTTATGAAAGAAGCAATTAAGTGGGCGGAACCTGTAAATCAGGCTGATATTTAAAAGTATGCTCATTTACTGCTGTGCCATTATAATTATTCCACTCACCCTCTCCGCATCCCACCCCTCCCAATCCCACTGGCTCCTCAGGGGCACGGGGCTTTTGGTTCGAGTGCTCCCTCCCCTCCCCCTCTACGTACATGAGCTTTGGAGAGAGCCTGCACCCAGGCTGCTTCTCCAGCGGGCAAAGGTGGCCTGCCTGGGCTTCTCACCATCACCGCCATAATCAGCTTCTGCACGACTCCTTCTTGAGTGATTATGAATCTTCTGGCCTCCAGGAGCTCATCAAGCCTTCAAAATCTCCTCAAATTCTGGTACTATAGACAGGTCTTTATCAAAAGCTGCTGGGTGCTGTAGAAAGATGCAAGGCTTGGCGGTGGAGGAGGCTTCCAAACCCCATCACCTTCTCGAGGGAATTTATCTCACCTCCTTGAGCCACAGTTTTGTCATCAGTACAATAGCAAAATAAGGGGAATCATATCTTCCTGAGAGAGCCGTTAAGGCATTTAAATGAAATCATGTGTTTGCATTTTTTTGGTTGGGATAGGTCACAGTAACTGCTGTACCAACTCCAAAGTCTCCTTGGCTTAACCAAAAGGAAGCTGATTTCTCATTCACATAAATTCTCGTTGAGAGTGTGGCGGACTTCCATGTGGGGACTCAGGCATCTAGGCTGTCCATCTAGTTATTGTCCCATCTCCAAGGGCCTTGAAGTCCTCAGTGGAGCCCTCTGCAGACGAGGGGACAGAGGAGGTGAAAGAACGTGGTGGATGCACATATGGCTTCCATCTACATTCCCTTGGCCAGATCAGCCACCTGGCCCCACCTCACTGTAGGGGAGGCTAGGAAATGCTGTTTTGCTGTGTATCCAGGAAGAGAAGAAAAGGGGATTAAGTGAATATGTAGTGTTGCCTCTGGTGGAGTGTCCAAAAAATGTTAGATCCTCCTCTTCCCATCTGCAAATGGCTAAGCAATAGCTTGAGGGGCCAGCCCAATAATCCAAGGTGACAGAGCCAGAAAGTGGAAAAACTAGGATTCAAATCCAAGTCATCTGACCCCTGGAGATTTCTTTCTGGGTACCCGATGCCCTATCACAGGGAGGGAAAATGGGATGCATTCCATATACAAACTGGAATCTGGTGTTAGTGGGTGAAGGAGTGCTGGGTTGAAAGGATTCTAAGGCAATGGTATTATTTTTTTAAGATTTTATTTATTTATTTGAGAGAGAGAGTGAGCACGAGTGGAGGGAGGGGCAGAGGGAGAGGGAGAGAGAGAATCCTAAGCAGACTCCCAGCTGAGTGCAGAGCCCAACATGGGGCTTGATCTCATGACCCTGAGATCATGGACCTGAGCTGAAACCAAGAGCAGATGCTCAACCAACTGAGCCACCCAGGCAGCCAGGCATCTAAAGCAATGCTATTATTGATTAATGTCTGCTATGGGTTTAGAAGGAAGGAGTAGCATGATTTGGGCCATGTGCAGGTCAATCCTGCTCTGTTCTCTCCCATTCACTCTAAAAGTGCATTTTCTCAGTGTCCCATTTCCTTCAAGCTCCCTTCCTAAGTGGTCAAAGGTTCATAGGTCTGAATATGTCACAGTCTTGGCACAATACCAGCACCCCAAATGAACCCCACCCTTCTTAACCCAAAAGAGAAGGGAAAGCCAGGCCATCTCACAGACTGAGGCAGGCCAATGAAAGAAGTGTATCCCATAACCAGCCTTCACTTTGTCACGTCTGTACCTTTGCCTGTGCTGCTCTTTGTGGCCAGGGTTCTCTTCTTTCTAGTCTATGCTTTTCCACCTACCCAAATCTGAACTGTGCTCCAAGGTCCAATTCAAATGCCAGCTCCTCTTTCAGAAATTCCCCTTCTAGCCTTGACAGAGTTGATTCAAATTCCCTTCCCCTGGGAAGAGCCTGTTTAGCCTTTATCGTACTCTGTGCAGTATTATCACAATTATGTTTATCTCTTTCTCCCACAGACTGCAGAGTCCTTGGGTGTAGGAACCATCTTGTGTCTCTAGTGCCTTTCTTGATGCCCTGCCCTAATCTACAGCCCATTCTCCACGCATGCACGCACGCACGCATGCACTACCAATCACTTAGGAACTGTCAGCATGTTTATGTAATGAAGAGATAGCCGGGTGGATGGTGGTTGGGTGGGTTGCTCCCCAGTGCCCTGTCAATTATATCCAGTCAGGACAAAGAGTCTGAGAGAGGCCGCCCCCTGAAAAGAAAATCTTCCAAGAGCAATGTGCTGTTGTACGTTTTCCTGGCCTGTGTTTAATGGAGGCTTGGTGGAGGTCTATTGAAAAACCAAGGACAGTGTTAGCCCCTTTAACCAGATGGTCTCATGCAATGGAGAGAAAACAAGCTGAGAATCAGGTGGGCCTGGGCTGTAAGAGCAACTCTGCCATTGACCAACTCCCTCACCTCTAATTATTCAGCCCTCAGAAGCCCGGCTCCCTTACCTGTAAAATGGAGATAAGGTATGTGGTTGGCGTGACGTTTAAATGAGACAAAGTATGTCTTATTTTATAGCACGGCACTTTGTACTCAGTCAAGAATAGTTGTTATTATTATTATTATTATTATTATTGTTATCATCGTCATCCTGTAGATGTGAACAATGGGACAAATTAGCAGGTGTCTGCTCAAAGTGACCATTGGGGGACAGGGACATGCGACAGTCTGCTGGGTACCTCTTCACCCTTGTGCTTTCCTGTGCAGTGTCAAGATTCTCTAGCCTGCTGGGTGATAATCAGGGGTCGTTTGAGAGTGTGCCCGGTGTTTATTCAACCAATATTTATTAAGAACCTGTTGTATATCAAGCACTGTGCTAGATGCTGCAGACAGTAGCAATGGAAGGAAACAGATGCTCCACCAGCACTTATGGAGTGGAGAGGAACACTGGAAGATGATCATATAGACATGACTTGGGTAGTGTGTTGTTCTGATCTGTTCAGTTGGCTCTCCTTGGCTGTGCAGACAGACCCTCTACCTTGTCATCCCATTCCTTTCCATAAAGGTCATTTGGGAGCTGAAGGTGGTGTGTGTGTGTGTGTGTGTGTGTGTGTGTGTTTATGAGGTGGGATTTGCTTTTATAAAGTGACTTAGCTGAGAATTTCATCTGTGGAGCTTCCACTGGGGATTGCGCACACTCAAGGAAGACCTGAATGCAGGGGACTGTGGACATGGTCTGCAGTTAATGACAATAATACCAGTAGCAACAACAATAACTCTACAGACAGCTGTTAAATCCTCACTCCCCCTCAGACCCAAAAGTTCAGGTCCCTGTCTTCTTTACTGTCACAACTCCGCGAGCTAAACTAACACTGTTATTCCCTTAGGTGCATTATCTCTCCGAGTCTCCAGGACACTACATAAGATGATAATAGTGGTTATCTGTTTACAGAGTACTTGGTCTGGACTCAGGACTGTTCTCAACACTTTGTCTGAACTCTGTAATATTCTCTAACATCCCAGTTTTGCAGAGGAGGAAACTAGGACACAAAAGAGATGGAATTTGCTAGACTGCCAACCAGCCAGTAGACTTCCTGGAGAAGTCTGACTCAGCGCCATGCCCGTCAGCTCCTCCCGGCCTGTCACTCCACATACATACATCGGCCTGGGCTGTTTGCTTTCTGGAAGGTGGGGAGGCTCTCCTGGGTCTCCTTTTGGAGCAACGCTCTTATCCATGCAGTAGGAACATCTCTGTCTTTTTATCTAACATCTGTCAGACACATCTACCTTTTGAAGGCACTTTCTGATCAATGCATCTCGTTTTCCTTCCTCAACATTCCCTCTGCAGAGCTGGGCAGCCTGGGGCAAGTGTCTCCATTTCACAGATTCTGAAAGTAATGTCAGCGTGGGTTCACCCCCGGATCTTGTCCAAATGCAGATTCTGCTACAGCAGTTCTGAGGAGAGGCCCGAATGCTTCCAAGCCATTCCCAGGTGATGTTGAAGCAGCTGTTTGGGGGCCACACACTGGGTAGTGAGGGTTTGGACTCATACCCCTTTACCCCACCTCACGGTGCAGACTTCTCTGTGCTGCCAAGCTCCAGGGCTCCGAGGGCTGCCTGACCTTTTCCTTAAGTCCAACTTCTGACTGTGGCCAAGCAGTTCTGCCAGTGGCGTTGGGGATTGCTGGCCTCATCACCCAGTGAGTCAGAAAAGCCAGCATGCTTTATCTGGGAAGGTGAGGGCAGCAAGAGTTAGCATACCCCTTAATGCCTCTGCCCCCCAGTCTCATCACACCCCTAGCCCTCGTCTCTCAGGCAAGCCCTTTACACTTTGGATTTTCACTTAATGCACAGTGGTCACCTCCAGGTCAGTTTCTAATCCCTCCCAAGGTAATTGGCCTCAATGAGGTGAGGGCTGGACAATTATACAGCCTCGGGGGCTGGCCCTCCCCTTGCCCCATGCCTCAGACAGAGCTCATTTTATTTCTGGTTTTACGGGGTGCATTTATTGTTGGCCTTTGGGTTGCTGGTGTCTCCCGTGCCTAGTGTGGGGGTTTTTATGTGGATCCTAGGTCCAATTGCCCTTTAGAAAGGTTCTGCTTTTAATTAAGCATTTTTTCCTCCAGTTAAGCATGGAGCTTTTGCATTTTAATGCTTTAAAAATAAATATTTATGATCAGTTTTTAAATGATCCTTATTCTTATATATCCATAATCGGCTCCATGGCTAAAGCTGGCTGTCCACCCCAGAGCTCTGCTCTCTCATCATAGAAGAAGTCTTTGTATTTCCCCACAGAAGTCAGGGACTCACCCTCCTTCAGGTGGCAGGGACAAAGATACAGACCACCTGGCACGTGGAGAGCCCTGGTGCCCTAGTCACACGGTCTCTCCCCTACAGGAGTCCTGCCTCTTCCTCCTCCTCCAGGCCACCTCCAAACTGACAGACATGCTCTTCACAAGGCTTCACCGATTTCACCTCACTTACTGCATTCCCACATCTCCATCCGCCTGACCACTCAACAATTTTGCAATTTCTTCCCTATCAATTGTTACGGTGCATTTTACTTGTTTTATGAATTTGTCCACTCTCCCTAAGAAGATTCGTGCAACACGCATTCATGCCTTTATTCAACAAATTCTTGAGTACTTACCATGTGTTAGATTCCATTCAAGATGCAAAGGATATACGGGTTCCACAGCAAACACATTCTACCCTCATGGAGCTTATAATCTCACCCAATTAATTACTCAACCGCAATCATGGCAACTGTTACAACAGGAAAGCGAATCATGGCAACCTGACCCATCTGCAGTTGTGCATTTCTCAAAGCCAGACACCAAGTTGTATCTCTTTGAGCCAAGGGATGATTCAGGCCTTCCTATAGAACAGGAAGCTGTGATATAATTGACAGACCGTTGGGACTGCCTGCTGGTATACCCTTCTCCAGCACAATCAGAAGCTATGGGTTTCACCCTGACCGTTCCCCCTCTTACTCTCTGTGCCAAATATGTGTTGCAGGCTCTCAGCCTGCACTCCTTCTGTTTTCTCTGGCCCTTTGGGGGCAGAAAGCCTGCAAACTCTATGGTTCAGACTCCTTTGCCCACTGGGTTCCAGATAGGTTTTGCCAGGAGGTTATATTCTTGACAAGTTAGAAGGCAGAGAGTAGCTAGAAGCTTGTCTACTTCTGATGACACCACTGCAAACAGTAGTAGAGGTGACACTTGTACTCCATCATCATCTGCATTTCCAGCAGCATCTTGGCTCCACTAGTATTGATGTCAACTGCATAGGTCACTGGTTAGCACCATGAGCTTATGCTTCCAGTAACAAGAGCAATACATTTTGGATCATGGGCTCCATCTGAGAATTGGTACCAGGTTATGGGTCTCTGTGTAACAGCCATTTCCCATTTTGTTATTGTAGCTCTGCCAAAAAATGTTGTCACCAATACCTTGAATTAAATCCCTTGCAGCTTAAAAATCTAGAGTGATTCTGTTTTTTTGTTTTGTTTTGTTTTTTTGATGGGACACAGAATGATCAACCCAACATCACCACAACCATTTGGCCACCAATTCACCAGTTCTATGACTTACGCTTTCCCCCATCCCCACTGTCATCCTCACGCACTTGCTCTGAAATGTGTTTTCTGGACTATTGCTAGTGCAACTCAAATGTCATTTTCTAAGTGCTCGTTTCCCCATCCCCACCTTTCTTTCTCTACCCACCTATCATCACAATTTTTCTGCATATCTGAAGCCATTCTAGAATATAAGGTTTAACTTAAAAATTGAAACAAAAATTTTTTTTGGACATACACAAGTCAAGAGGAGATTCACACTATAAGAAGTGGTAAAGAAAGTCCTTCAGGTAGAAAGATGATGCCAAGTGGAAATACGGATCTACACAAAAGAATGAAGAGTTCCAAATGGCAACTATATGTAGAGATAAGCAAAATTTTTTCTTGTTATTTATATATCGTTAAAATATAACTAAATCTCTAAGTGAAAACTAATAACAATGTGGTGTAAGATTTATAGCATATAAAATGTATGGCAGCAACAGAACAATAACTGAGAAAGGAGAAATTAAAATGTATCATTCAAAGTTTCCTTTATGCTATATGAGTTGGTATAATATTATTTGAGAGATATAATGATATGTTAAAAATGTGTATCATGAATTCTAAAGCAACCACTGAAATAGTTATAACTACAAACAGTTGTAGCTAATAAAACAACAAAGGAGGTAAAAAAAAAGGGGGGGGACAAAAAGTACTCAATCCAGAAGTACTGAAAAAAGAAGAAAAGAGGAACAATGAATAAATGGACCAAATAGGAAGTGAATGGCAAGATTGTATAATTATATCTAACCATGTCAATAATCATATTAAATATAAGTCATCTAAATATCTCAATTGAAAGGCAGAGAATGTCAGGTTGGATAAATAAGCAAGAACCCAACTGTATGCTGTCTACAATAAATGCACCTTAAATATAAAGGTATAAATAGATTAAAAGCAAAAGGATGGAAAAATATGTCATGCTAACACTGATCAGAAGAAAATTAGAGTGGTTATATTAATACGAGCCAAAGTATATTTCAGAGCAAAGAATATTACCAAACACAAAGAAAATAATTTTGTAACAATAAAGGAGTAATTTCATCAAAAGGATTGAACAACCCAAAGATTTTATACACTTAGTAGTACAGCTTCAAAATAAATGAAACAAAAACTGACAAAACTGCATTAAAAAATAGAGAAATCCACAATAACATTTGGAGATTTATAATAATAATCCTTCTTAATAATGGGTATAACAGAAAATCAGTAAGGATATAAAAGACTTTATCAGTACTATCAACCAACTTGATCTAATTGACATTTATAGAAAATTCTACCCAATAAAAGCAGAATTCACATTGTTTTCTAATGCATATGGAACATTTGCCAAGATAAACCATGTTCTCCCCAAAGTAACTTCTCACAGATTGGCACACAGACTCTGAATGTTTGTGCCTTTATGTCTTCCCACATGATGTTCCCTTGGCATGAAATGCCCTTCCCTGTGTACCCATCCTCACTTACCTGGCTAACTTCTGTTCATCTTTCAAAACTGCTCAACCATTACCTCCTTTATGAGGCCTTCCTCACCTACCCCAAGGAAGTTCCTTTCTTCTCTGCATGACTGTAACACTTTGTATATCCATTCATCCTTGCTTGTATCACAGTATGTTAAATTATATGTATAGTTTTTCTGCTTCTCCTATTCGATTATGAGATTTAAGAAAAAATTAAATTATGATTAATAACATATGCTACAATGTGTTTATTAGCAATAAATACAGCTGTTGTTTATTGAATACCTATTATGTATGTATTAACATTATATTACATACTATATTATAGTATGTATTAACATACATTGTGTTTTTAAATGTAGAGACATAGAAAATGCCCCCCAAAATATATTTGGAAGGGCAGGTTGATCGGACCCTGCTAAATGACCTTTATAGGGCAGACTTAAAAACCACTATAATTTTCCAAATCAAACCAGGCAGCATGAAGATGGCATTTGTCCTTACACAATAAGGAAATCATCCGCGTAGTAGGACACAGATAGCTACTTACGGTCTTTCTTCAGGTTTTACTTTCTTCAGGTTTTACTTTCAGTGGCACTACAGGGAAGTAATGTTGACCATCTCTGTGTAGACACTCTCTCCAGTGGCCCCAGTCAGAACTGTCTCCCAGGGAGAGAGCTAATGAAATAAGAACCATCCTCTGACCTCTCGTGCTATCAATGAGAATAAATTACCCTATTCAATGGGGAAGAATATTTTTCATTCATTGATTCTTGCAGCCATCCAATAATCTGGATTGCCTCTTGCACTTAATCTTTCACTTCAGAAGGAGAAACTGTCCTCACAAAGGGACACCCACTGTGCATCTCACCAACTTTGCATTTGATTTATCTGTGGTAAGCCAAGGAGAAAAACTAGATTTTTCATCAAGTGTTGTCTTCAATCGTCTGAATCCTTGTCAACAACATCATTCTCGGCAAGGAAAAAGCAGTGATTTGATATAGGACACAGGCCTGGCTGCTTAGTAACGTCATCCTAATATCCTGTTGGGCTTGACCAGGTAGAACAAAAAGTTTGATTCACTTTTCTTGCCACAGAAGTCCTAGATTATTGGACTAGAAATGAAAACCATTTTTCTTCCTCAGTCAGGGAAAAAGAGGAACATTTGCCAAATCATTATATATAACAGATTGTTGCAGGACGTACTTAAGAAGATGCCCAAGGCGGGCAGTCACCACACTACACCAAGAAGGCAAAACTTACTTAACATGGCAAAGGAGATTTGCCCCATCTTCCCTGATGACAGCACCATGAGGATTTGCCTCTTAGCCAGCAAATGACATGTAAATTGGCATCATGGAAGTCCAGGGAACATTAATGCCTGCTGCTTAGAGCTGAGTTCCTACCTCAGTTAGGTTTTTGGCGTAGCAAGGTCTTCTGAAAAATCCCCTCCTTTGTAAATTCATGGCCCATGAGGCAACTAGATCTGATGGTTCCAGGAACAAGTTTAGGCACATGGAATTCTGGATTTCCAACCCCAAAGACCCTGGAGGGAGGAGCACAGTGAAAACAAGCCTGGATTCTGCACATCAAGGTCATGGGTGACAAAGGTCAAGCTAGTAGTTTCCTCCTTGGTTTTCTCTCCATGGACAGACCACTGGGACAGATCCTTTCTGCCTATCCAATTTGTGTATTCGATGATAATTAAATTGTTTTCCCATGTATTATTCTAGCTAGAACTCCAGCTTGATGTTATAGTTAACCAGGGTCACCTAATCATGGGTAAATGTGTCCTTCTTCCCTCTCTCCCTTCTTCCTTCCTTCCATCCCTCCCTTCCCAAGACCTTTGTGGCTTGCAGGTCACCAGCCCACATTCTTCATGGAGCAAAACGAAGGTGTAGAAGCCCCAGCTTCTGATGCTCACCATGCAAGTGACTTCACTGCCACATATGTTTATTTCAAATAAGGCTAAGAATTTTGCATGAGACTCTGAGGTGGTAGAGGGTGAGCACATCAGTGTTTTTGCTTGCTGGCACTTAACACAACACCTGGCACACAGAAGATGCTTAATAAATATTTCTTAAATAATTCTGTGTTTACCTCATTTCACGATGTTTCAGGAGAGCTAAAGTATATGAAATCACGTGGAAAATTTAAGAACACTGGAAACAATACAGTCATTTGCAGTTTCTGCAGGTAAGATTTGAGTCTTCACAGCAAAGGAGGGAAGATCTAAAGGCCTTAGTAGATCAGAAAATGTTATAATAGAAGAATCTATTTTAAAAAAGAAAGAAATTCACTTATTTTCCAGCTCCTGATTGTCCGGATAGATAAGAAAACCAAGGCTTGAGGAAATTTATTGTCATTGTTACCAGGAATATCTAATATTTATTGAGCACCTTCTATATCCCAGTGCTATGCTAAGTATTTTCCATGTGTCATTTCATTTATACCTCACAGCCACCCCAGAAAGTAAACACTTATTGTCATCCTCTCTGACAGAGAAAGCCAAGAAAGGATAAGAAATTTCACCAAGCTTACCTGGATAGTAAAAGGTTCAGCCACGATTCATGTTTAATCCGAAAGAAATGGAAGCCATGCCTCAAGTGAAAGTCATGTTTACATACGTTTCTGTCAAATCTAATTATCTGTTGGAGCTAGATTTTCTAGACCAACATAATTAGGGTCTACCAGTAATGGTGGAGTTCTTCAGCTCCTTTATGTTAGAATTTGAGACCCATGAGCAAGACCCCATCCATGTCAATCATTAGAATCAATTCCACGGTTTTCCTGAGAAAGAGATTATTTCCACAAATCCCACTTTCACAACCCAGTTCTGGACTTTGAAAGTCAGCTGTGAGGTGGTTCTTGATGCTGTTGAAGGAGAAGTCTGTCTTCTTCCCGGCTTTATAGTTGGATCTGAATGGAAATTCCCGGGCAATTAATTAAACCACTTGAAGCTGTTTCCTTATTTGGACGATAGGAATAAACACACAAAGCCCACCATGTTGCTGTGCAGATTCGGGGAGCTCATGTGGAAGCCTGTAAATGATATTTATGATAAGGAACCCGAAGGATGTCCCCGAATCCCACTTAACAGAGCATTTTGAGTTACTGGGACACGAGTTAGGCCTAGTGAGTGAACCCTTTTTCCACACAGATAAAAAAATTAAACAGTTTAAGGAAATACTGTTTCAACCACTTCAAAAACCTGAAGTATTATAAAATTATAGTTATTGCATATTTTTACCTTTTTATAACAGTGTTCAACAGCAATTACCTGAATATTCTCCATTTGAGTGGTTTTCAGCATACCTTATGACTGTATTCCAAAGGCATTTATTTTCAACCATACTAAAACGCAGGGTTTCACTCATTGAGGTTGTACTCCCCCACAATCCATTCAGATTACTGAGGTTTTAAAACAATCAAATAATCCTTAGGAGTACATCACCAACCACCTAGTGTGCACAGAGCAGGTGCCATATTGTTGACACAAACCTGGTGGTGTGCTCACCCAGACCCAGCCATCAAAATGTGCCATCTTGGCTTATAAGGCCAACATGGTGACATCTCATGGCAGGAAGTCTAAGAACAAATCAGAGCTTACACACGGGGAGAATATGTGGGAGACATCTCTGATTGTCATTTCTCAAGTAACTGTTTTCCTGAACTGAAACATGATACGAAGATTTTCAAAATTCAAGTAGAACACAGATAAGCAGAGTAAAGGAGGGCGCTTATTGTGATGAGCACTGGGTGTCATGTGTAAGTGCTGAATCACTATATTGCACACCTGAAATTAATATTACACTGTGTGTTAACTAACTGGAGTTTAAATAAAAACTGAAAAAAGTGTTTCCCATGAATCTGGCCTTCTATAACCAGTGACTACAGGTATTGTCATGTCTGTGTGTGTGTCTGTGTGTGTCTGTGTGTGCATATATACATTATGCAGTGGATATTTACGTATAGAGTGAATATATAGACACAAAGAAATGCAGGCATATTTTTATTTTTTAAAAAAAGCTGAATTATGCCATATAAACTGTTCTATAGCTTGCATTGGTCACTTAGAAATCTATCTGGAAACAGAACGTACTTTGATTCTGTGTGTTGGGATTGGGGGGCAGAAGAAAACAATCGGTTGGTTTTTAAGTTAGGTTTTTATGACTGAGTTGGTTGATAAGGAAGAGTTTGGGGGAGGGAAAAAGATTTGGAGATGCACAAAATAGAGAACATGAATAAGAAATTATTTTCGGGGTGCCTGGGTGGCTCAGTTTGTTAAGTGTCTGCCTTCAGTTCAGGTCATGATCTCAGGGTCCTGGGATCGAGCCCCACGTGAGGCTCCCTGCTCCACGGGAGCCTGCTTCTCTCTCTCCCTCTGCCGCTCCCCCTGCTTGTGCTCTCTCTCTCTCTCTCTCAAGTAAATAAATAAAATATTTTTAAAAAAGAAAAGAAATTATTCTCAACAAAAGATGATGTAACAGAATCAGGAAGAGAGACAGGATGAAGGGATTGAATAACACGCTTCAAAGCAATACATCAATCCCCCTCTCCACCCAGAATCCAAACGTGCATAAACCAGTTTAAAACAGTATCAGGGGCTTCACATGTGAGCTTTGATCTCAGCAAGGAAGCAACCAGGTGGCAGAAAACAGGTGCCATCCCTCCACCTTCCCCAGACTGGGACCATCACTCCAGCAGCAGATCAGATGGAGTGGAAGGGACTAGGGAAAGGAAAGAGAAGAAACTTGCCATTTCTTGTCAGTGAACACAGTGGAAATGGGTTAAGTTAGCTCAAAACAAAACAAAACAAAACAAACCCTCAAGTCCCTTCTGCACTAATTGTCTTTCAGTGTTGAGAAGGAGATGGAATTTTGTGGCTCTCTGTTGGCTTCCACTATTAACTGAAAAAGAGCCAGAGAATTTTTTTTTTAATAGAGGTTCTTCTGTAAAGAAAGTGGGGAAACAATAGCTAGCTGTCACAGCCAGCTGATATCTACCTTTGATCAGCCAAATGAATGTTGCAGGCATTTCTTATAGAAAGGAGATTGCTTATCGATCTATATCAAAATATGCATACTAATCCCAGGCAGCAGAGAGTATTTTCAAATGGAGTTAATAATCTGATTGCTGCCCTGTCTGGAGCAATTCTCTGAACTCGGAGCTCTAATCAGTCCAGGGTCCTGCAGTCAAATGTACTTTACTGTTTAAATTTGGATTTGTGACATTGATTGAGGAGCCCTTGTAAAGGTGTTGACAAATCAAATTGTTTGTTCCAGTAGTGTTTTGCCAGAGATCAAGTCCACAGTAATACGCAGTGAATTTGTTCATTACTAGTAGGGTGAAAGGGATGATAAAATCCACCTGTATCATTATCACAGACACAAGCCCAATAAAAGATATGTTCTGTCTGAAGAAAATGCAGGTTGGTGGGTATGCCAGTGAGTGCTACAAGGGGTGGCCCTTACAGACCTGGAGGATATTAGATATGTTTTAAGAAAGATAGGCAAATAAATGTATTCCATGCCTGAGATCAGGGCACTTTGTTTTCTTTAGTTGGAAAGCCAACAAAAAAGATGGGCACATAGACGTCAATGCATTCTTTGAAGAAGCCTTTAGCCACCCACACCTGTGCGGGATGGGGGCTTCATCCGCAGAAAGAGAAAGTGACAAAGGAGCAAAGCGGCCAGGTCCTCAAGGTTGGCCCCCACGCAGGTGAGGATTGGTGGAGCATCTTTACCTGTTCCCAGCAGGTACCTGGAGCCAGCATGAGTGGCACTAGCTCCGATTACTCAATAGGTCTTGATACCCCGATAACTGCTGTGAGGCCCACTTGGCAGGGACTGAAAACGTACTTGGCCCACAGGGGACCGTCTTGGGTCGCGTTCTCCCAGAAGCAACCCCTGGGACGCGAATGTGAGTGCAAGCCGTTGGTTTTGGAGATGATCCCAGCCAGCGCTGGCAGAGGAGGAAGGGAGCGAAACAGGAAGGGAAGGAAGCCAATACGGGGCGCATTAATGAGCAGGTCACTGCTGTGGGCACCCGGGGCTCAGCCGTGCTGGGGACTCAGGAAGAGCAGAAGTGAGGGAGAAAGAGAAGCTGACCTTCCGGGAGGCAGGAAGGAGCTGAGAGCGGAGAGAGGCTCCTCCCTGAGTCAGCCCTTGGACTTCGGTAAGGACACTGAAGTGGACATTTGAATTCCTGAAATGCTGCTGCTTTTGTTAATAGATGCTTCACTGGGGCTGGGAAAGAAGCAGCCCACTGACTGGGTCCATGCGAACACACTGACGCCGTTTACATTCCTCCTTTTCCACACAACCTTGCCCCAGTTCATAAAAACGCCGTTAATAGCAATATTAGCTGCTGACGTTGATTGCATAACTGTCATTGCCCTTTTTTATGTATTTAAATACACTATCTTAACGTTTTCTAATCTGCAGGCTGTAAGCCTTAGTGGGGCTCAAGTGAACTCACTGGGTTGCCTGTGGAACGGAAGAGCACCAAACAGATTAGAATTGACTGAGAGTGGAAAATATCAGCTTGTATGGATTTGTTTTATTTAGGGGAGACTTGGCCTTGGCAATGTCAGTTATGTGTGAGCACGTGTGCGTACGCACGCAGGTGTGTGGGCACACATGCACGTTCGGTCGCAATGTGCACTCTACTTCTCACCGTGAGTCAAAGACAGTTAGAGAAAGGCTGACTTTTCTCCTTGAAATCCTGTAGCAATTCTATGAGGTCGGGGCTGCTTTTGCCCCCATTTTACAGGTGGGGGAACTGAGATTCCAAGATGTGATATAACGCTGCACAAGTTCACGAAGCAAGGCAGTGACAGGGCGAAGGTTTGCCCTCCCCAATAGCAACCACCCCCCTGTCCACTCTACAGCAAAGAAAATGTAAACCCCGTAACTCTCCCCGAGAGCCTGTGTTGGGAAGCCTCCGAGCCCATCTGCTCCTCCAGAAGGCTTGCAACTGTTCTTTTCATGTTTGTAAGAAGAGTTTGGTAACAAAACCCATTAAATATCAAACTGGAAGACAGCAGAGTGCTCCTTGGCGATGTAGCATTGTTGATGTCACCTTAATTTATAACATGGCAAATGGTTAGGCAGATGGCATGTAATATATTCCCAGACATAAACATGAGGCTTAAGTTGTATATGGTAGATGTTCCTGAGCGTCCATAAACTCGGTAGGGGGTAAGCCCATCTCTCTCCCCTCCCCCTTCCACACATGAGCAGTGTTAACCATTCAGAGACACAGGCAGGACATTCAAAAGATCCCAATTTACAAGAAGAGCATCAGGGTGACTTAAAAGATGGGGTTTCCAGCTCTTCGCGAATAGCACTGGCCTGGACTGAAAGTTCCTGTGAGTCACTAATCTCAAAAGGCAAGGCAACAGTTAGCTACAGAATAGAAGGAGCCTGTTCTTAGAGTCTAGACATGTGGGGACCAGAATAGAAGGACCCTGGTCTTAGAGTCTAGACATGTGGGGGCCAGACCATCTCCTGCATCTCACAAGTCACAGAACTCTGTTTTTTTAATCAATGGACTATTTTTTTAGAATAGTTTTAGACTTACAGAAAAATTGAACGGATAGTGTAGGGTGTTCTCATGTGACTTCCCTGCCCCCCAACACACTCTCCATTTTCCTGTTAACATCTTCCGTTGGTGTGGTGCATTTGTTACAGTTAATGAACCAAAGTTGATACAGTATTATTAACCAAAGTCCACTGTTGATTCAGATTTCCTTAGATTTTTTTTTTTCTTTTTACCTGCTCTTCTTTTTCTGTTTCGGAATCCCATCCAAGATACCATGTTAAATTTAGTTCTCAGGTCTCCTTAGACTCCTCTTGGCTGTGACAGTTTTTCAGACTGCCCTTGTTTCTCTTGACCTTGACAGTTTTGAGGACTACCGGTCAGATTTATTATAGGATGTCCCTCTTTTGGAGTTTGTCTGGTGTTTTTCTCATAATTGGATTATGGTGAAGGGTTTTGAGGAAGAAGATCACAGAGGTAAAGTGCCATTTTAATCACATCATATCAAGGCTACATACTATCAACACGACTTACTGCTATTGATATTGACCTTGATCACCTGGCCCAGGCCGTGTTTGTCAGTTTTCCCCATTATAAAATTACTCTTTCCCCCACCCACCTACTGTCCTCTTTGGAAGGAAGTCACTATGTGTAGCTTCCATAAGGAGTGATAATTTATGCTCCCCTCCTTGAGGACAAAATCTTTTTGGAATTCTTATGCATGGGAGATTTGGCTCTTCTCCTCCATTTATTAATTTATTCAATTATTTATTTATATCAGTATGCACTCATAGATCTTTATTTTATGCCCTGGATTATAATCCAATACAATGACTTTTTTTTTTTTTTCTTTCTCACATTGTTTCAGCTTTGACCATTGGGCACTCTCAGTCGGCTCCTATGCCCCTTTGGCATATGCCCATCAAGTGCTAGGGGATTTTTTATTACTATTTCTTTGTTTTTTAGCACTTCCTTACTTTCTGTCCCTACAAGATGGTCCAGGCTCATCTTACTTCTCTCTCCTCCCTAGAATAAGCCATGGCTTTAAGAAGCCCTGGTTACTTTTATTGAGGGATGGTATTAGAAACCAAGATCTGGGCACTAGATGTGTTTGGCGCTACTGGGGTGTCGTGTCTAAACCCTCTGAGCTGTCAGAGCAAAGAAATATATGTGTATTTAGTAATCCATGTATATACACAGATCTATAAATATTTCTGTATATAACCATATCTATCTTAAGTTAAAATGAATTTTTACTGATATCCTCAACTCTGATCCATTACGCCATGTGCCATTCTAGTCTCCTCCCCTTACTGTAACATTGAGAAACCTGCCTCTCACAATCCACCATCCGTTTAATTGTTCAATCCCAATATACATGTATAGCATTATTAGAATTATTAACCTGTACCCCCGTGGAAAACAACTTTATCAATGAAATGCAGGGCTTATGTGAAGTTCCTTTTGCTCCTAGTCTTACAATCTCTATTTCCAAAATTCCTTACTTTTCCCCCATTCCCTTCAGTGGTGGTGTTTCCTACATTTGTGACCCTGGGATCCTCTGTTCTCCTAAGTATGGCTGCTTGTTTGTTTGAAATTTGTATACATTATGGTTGATTTTTTGTGCTATAAAGTTCCGTGGGTTTTGATACACGCATAATATCATGTATCCACTATCACAGTATCCTACAGAATATTTTCACCATCCTAAAAATCTCCTGTGCTTTGTCTATCCATTTTTCTCTCCTCCTTAACCAAACTCCTGCAATCATTGACTGTTTTATTGTCTCTGTAGTTTTACCTTTTCCAGAATATTGTATGCTTGGAATCCTACAGTATGCAGCCTTTTCAGAGTAGCTACTTTCACTAAGCAATATGCATTTAAATTTCCTTCATGTCTTTATGTTGCTTGATAGCTCATTTATTTTTATCACCAAATAATATTTTATTGTATGGATGAACCACAATTTATTAATTCACCTGTGGAAGGACATCTTGGTTTTTTGCATTTTCTGCTGAATAACCAAAATAAAGCTGTTACAAATATTCATGTGCATATGTTTTTGTGGACATAAGTTTTCAGTTCAATTGAATAAATACCTAGGAGTATAATTATTAGATTATATGGAAGACTATGCTTAGCTTTGTAAGAAACTGTCAAACCGTTTTCAAAAATAGCTGTACCATTTTGCATTCCCACCAGCAACAAATGAGAATTCCTGTTGCTCCACATCCTTGCCAGCATTTGGTGTTTTTAGTGTTTTGGATTTTAACCATCCTAATAGATGTATTGGGATATCTCATTGTTTTCATTTGCAGTTCCTTAATGATAACTGATCTTAAGCATCTTCTCATATGCATATTTGCCGTCTGTACATCTTCTTTGGTGAAGTGTCTGTTCAGATCTTTTGCCCATTTTTAAATGGGCTGTTTATTTCTTTTACTGATGAGTTTTAAAAGTTCTATGTGTATTTTGGATACCCATCCTTTATCAGATATGTGTTTTGTAAAAATTTGCTCCCAATTTGTGGTTTATCTTTCTTTCTTTTTATTTTTGAGAGAGAGAGAGAGAGAGAGAGAGAGAGAGTGCACGGGCAGTACTGGGGGTGAGGAGCAGAGGGAGAGGGAGAGAGAGAATCCCAAGCAGACTCCACACTCAACATGGAGCCGAAAGCGGGGCTTGATCTCACGACCCTGAGATCATGACCTGAGCCAAAATCAAGAGTCAGACACTTAACTGACTGAGCCACCCAGGCGCCTGTGTGGTTTGTCTTTTCATTTCTTTAAATGATTCTTTTGCAGAGCAGATATTTTTAAGCTTGAATAAAGACCAACTTAATTTTTCTTTTAGGGATTGTGCTTTCAGTGCTATATCAAAAAACTTATCACCAAAGCTGAAGCCACCTAGATTTTCTCCTATGTTAGCTTCCAGAAGGCTTGTACTTTCAGGTTCTTCTTTGAGGTCTGTGATACATTTTGAGTTAAGTTTTGTGAAAGGTATAAAGTCTGTATTTAAATTAAATTTTTTTTTTTTTTTGCATATGGAAGTCAAAATGGCTCCAAGTACCATTTGTCAAAAAGACTATTCTCTATCTTTTCTCCATTAAATTGCCTTTGCTCTTTTATCAAAGATTCATTGGCTATATTTATGTGGGTCTAGTTCTGGGCTCTCTCTACTGTTCCATTGATCTATGGGTCTATTCTTTTTCCAGTACCATGCTGTCTTGATTACTGTAGGTTTATAATAAGTCTGAAAGTGGGGTAGTGTCAGTCCTCCAACTTTGTTTTCCATTTACAGTATTGTGTTGGCTGTTCTGAGTCTTCTGCTTTTTCATATAAAGTTTTGAATTAGTTTGTCTATATCCACACAATAGTGTGCTAAAATTTTGATTGGAATTGTGTTGAATCTATAGCTCGAGTTGGGGAGAACTGACATCTTAACAACATTGAGTTTTCTAACAGGTAATGTTTTTAATCAGTTTTACTAGGGTGTAATTGACATACAATAAGCTGCATATACCTAAAGTGTACAATTTGACAAATTTTGATGTATTGTACACATTCCTAAAGGCATCACCACAATCAATGAGCAAATTTATCATCCCCCTAAATTTCCTCATGTCTTTCTGTAATCCCTCCCTTCTTACCTCCCATCCCCAGACAAAATATGATTTCTGTTACTATTGATAAGTTTGCATTTCCTATGGTTTGATATGACTGGAGCCATACAGCATATATTCTTCTTAGTCTGATTTATTTCTTTCACTCAGTATAATTAGTATGAGATTCATTAAGTGCTATAGCTCGTGTCCATAGTTTATTCCTTTCTATTACTGAAGAATATTCAGTTGTGTATATATACCACAATTTGTTTACCTACTCATCTATTAATGAACATTGGGTGCTTCCAGCTTTCAGCTCTTTTTTTTTTTTAAAGATTTTATTTATTTATTTGACACAGAGAGAGAGACAGAGAGAGAAAGCACAAGCAGGTGGAGCGGCAGGCAGAGGGAGAGGGAGAAGCAGACTCCCTGCAGAGCAGGGAGCCTGATGCGGGGCTCGATCCCAGGACCCTGGGATCATGACCTGAGCCGAAGGCAGTCGCTTAACCAACTGAGCCACCCAGGCACCCCCAGCTTTCAGCTCTTACAAATAAAGCTGCTATGAACATTTGTGGACAAGTCTTTGTAAGGACATATGCTTTCATTTTTCTCAGGTAAATACCTGGGGATAGAATGACTGGATCCTTGATAAGCATAAGTTTACCTTTTTAAGAAACTGCCACTCCATGCTCATTAATGCATTCATTTGTTACAACCTAATTCCAAGGAGCATTGTAATATTTTTAAAATAAGCATCTTCAAGCTGTTCTTTGACAGAAGAAGGAAATGGTATGACTCCAATTGGAAATGCTGGCCTCAGAGGTCGAGAAAGTTCAGGCTCAAATCAGACATTTCTTCAGGCAAGTCTTTTCTGTTCTTGACTGGGAATGTCTGTGATTAGGTGATGAAACGGAAAGGTTCTCTCTCCTGTGGTTCAGTCCCTTCCCTTCATGCCACAGATTCATAATTTTGCCATGGGTTTCTAGGGTTTTCAAATTTGTTCTCTTCTAATTTCAATGGCATGCCATTGAAAGGGTTGCTCCAAAGGCAATGCTTTTGGGAAACTCTTCAAATCTTTCAAAAGACACTGAGATTTCTGTGAGTTATGTCTTCTTTGAGAGGAAAAAAAAATGCATGCACTCCTCTTGCTTATGTCTCCTGTTGAGTTCTGGGTGCCTTGCTTCTTCTTTTTAGAGCTATTTCTTTTCTGTCCCTCTCCCCTCTGTCTCTTGGATGGAGGGTTTTTATTGAGAGCTTCTCCTTTCTCCTGTAAATCACTATCACGATAGTTTCCTGATAATGGGTTCACATTTTAAAGCCAGTGACATTTCTGTTTTCTTTTTGGTTCGTTCCTAAAAGAATTTTTTTTTTTAAATCTAGAGAATGTTTCCATTTCTTTCTAATCAGAGAGATTTTGAAGAGTGAAAGGCAGGAAGATCTTGAAATGGTGTTCCCTGCACCAGCATCACCTCTCAAGGACTTATAAAGTCAACACAGGTGAAGGTGGGCTCTGGTACCAGGAAGGACTGTGAGTGCTGTGTGTGGTAGGAACCATTCCTTCCTCTTTCCATTCCTTCCCCCACTTTTCTCCCTCTCTTTCTTTCTGAAACAACATAATTCATCTCTTTGAATCCCCCTTTTGGGGCTGAGTGTAGGGCATTGGAGAACTTTAGAGTAGGGATTGGCAAACCTTTCTTAAATGGCCCTATAATACATGTATTAGGCTTTGCCAGTCAAGAGGCAAAATCAAGGCTAGTAGGTAGGTACTCATATAACCATTTAAAATGCAACTATTTCGAAATGTAAAAAAAAAAAAAAAGTTCTTAGCTCTTAGACTGTAAACCAACAGGTAGCCAGCTGAATTTGGCCCCTATAGTTTGCTGACCTTGGCTCTACCAAATTGGATAAGATCTCTCAATTCTCAAGGAATTGGAGGAGTTTTTAACGTATGTAGAACAGCAAAGAACAATTTGGAAAATCTACATCCAAATCAACTGAACTCACCTCAGATCCACCTCTATCAAATGCTACCTGTCAAAATCTATGTAAAATAATTTTCTCTGCAAGTGAAGAAACTATTATTTAACTCCCCACTGAGGTGGGCCTGATATGTACAATGGGAAGATAGTGGCTGGCTAAATTGTTCTCAGATTTCCTCCTCATTCAGAAAACTCTCCAGCTCCCTCTTTCCGCAGTGTGGTCCTTGCATTCCAGTTAACCAATCCAGGTGCAGCCTCTTACTCACCCCCTCTTTCCCAGTGGCCACATCTTAACCATGATCTCTCTGTGCCTGAAGGACCCTCCCCACCCCCACAGTTCCCTCATCTACTGCCACTTGTGCCAAAGTAAATCCACTGCATTCTGAATGTGAGGGATGGCCAGAGACCCCAAAGAGTAAGAAAGTTGATTTCAGATATCATATTGGGGTAGGCAGACATCAAAGATGTCCTCTAATGATTTCTACCTCCTGGTATTCACACCCTTGGATACTCCCCTCCTCCTTGAGTGTGGCCTGGACTTACTGACTTGCTTCTAAGGCGATGAGATAGCACTTTCAAGATGTGGTTGGTTTCAAAAGGCTGTGATGTCACCTTATTAGCATTCCCTCAGTTTTATAGCTTGCTTAATTTAATGAAGCCAGCTACCAAGGTGTGAGCTGCCCTATGGAGAGGTCCACGTGGCAAGGAACTGAGGGTAACTTCTGGCCATCAGTCAACAAGGAACTGAGATCCTCAGTCTGACCACCTTTGAGGGCCTGTATCCTGCCAACAACCACTGAGTGAACTTGGAAGTGGATCCTTCCCCAGTTCAGCCTTGAGACCACAGCAGCCCAACCAATACATTGATTGCAGTCTCCTTGGAGATCTTAAGCCAAAGGACCTTCATATAAATATATATACCTAAGCTGCACCTGATTTCCTGATACACAGAAATTGTGAGATATTCAGTGTTCTTCTAAATCACAAAGTTCTGAGGTATTTTGTTACACAGCAACAGGTAACTGATACATATATGGACTAGGATTTTCATTCCAGTTATCCCATATTTATTATAATGTGTATTGGGAAAAAAGCTTGAGTTTAATAAGCATTTACCTTTCTTTTTCTTTTCTTTTCTTTTACTTTACTTTTCTTTTAAAATGTATTTAAGTAAAAAAGAATGAGTACAGGTAATAAATAGATATGGCAACATATTTCAAAAACTACAAAAGTTACTAAAATTTAGGAAGTGCTGTTTTAGCCAATGGCCTTGAATTTATCCCTACCAATAATTTGTCCCCATTTAAGACCCTCATGCCTTGCTCTTTTCTCCATCTTCATTTACCACCTCATTGCTTTGCAGTTTTACATAGATGCCTGGCAAGGTGTTGGCAAGGTAGGATGAGCTAAATGGGATATGAATAGAACACGTATAACATCTGGGTTCATAGGTTTAATATTTTAAGTGGAACATCAGGGCTTACTTTTGTGAATCAAGTTATACATACGTTGTGCTCTGTACATAAGAAGAGAGAGTGTGTGCAATGAAGTGGGACTCAGATACACATTCAGGATTCTGGGGATGACCTGGGCCATAAAGAGGAGTTGAAGGGATTCGAAAAGTCTAGAGAGACTTTGAGGGAGTTTTATTTCAGCCCCAGAAGGTGGGTCAGTTTAATACTCATCAGTGTTGGGGCACCTGGGTGGCTCAGTCAGTTAAGTGTCCTACTCTTGGTTTCCGCTCAGGTCATGATCTCCAGGTTGTGGGATGGAGCCCTGTGTCGGGCTCTGTGCTCTGCGCAGAGTCCGCTTGTCCCTCTCCCTTCCTCTCTTCCCCTCTCCCCACTTGCATGTGCGCTCTCTCTCTCTTTTAAATAAATAAATAAATAAATAAATAAATAAATAAATAAATAAACTCTTTTAAAAATTCTCATCAGTGTCTGCTCTAAGTAAGGCACTGTATAAGGCACTGTGCTATGTGCATCTTGTTGTCGTTGTAAAGGAGCAAACCACCCTGGTTTGTCTGGGACTAAGAAGGTTTAGGGGATGTGGGATTTTCAGTTCAAACACCAGGAAAGCCCCAGGAAAACCAGATTGCTTGGTGACCCTATGTGGTGACCTCTGTCCTCCGGAGCTCTGAGGCTGAGGATGGCCACAATTGGGCAAGAACTGTGAGAGCCATTGTGAAAGGCTAAACAATGGTCTAAACAGATCTCCAGCTGATCCCCCGAACCTTCCTTACATGGCAGAAGTGACTTTGCAGATATGACTTAGTTAAGAGTCTTGAGGTGGTGGGGGTAGGGGGTTGCCGGGGCGGGGGGGAGGTGACCCTGGATTATCCAGGTGGACTCAATATAATCACAAGGGTCCTCATCAGAGGAATGCAGGGGGTCAGAGTCAAGGTAAAGGGCAGCTTGACAATGGAAGCACAGGGCAGAATGATGCATGTTATAAGTGAAGGAAGGCGCCACAAGCCAGGGAACCTAGGTGGCCACTAGGAGCCAAAAAAGGCAAGGAAACAGATTCTCCCCTAGAGCCTGAGAAGGACCTGGCCCTGTTGTTGCCTTGTCTTTAGCCCAGTGAGACTGACTGCAAACTTCTGGCCTCCTGAACTCTAAGAAAATAAATGTATGTTAAGCCACTAAGTTTGTGGTGATAAGCAATAGCAGAAATGGTCAAGGTGCCTGGGCCCCTATAATGACTGGCCATGGGGTGCCCAGATTAAACACTGTTTCTTGGTTTGTCTCTGAGTGTGTTTCCTACTGGAATTAGCATTTGGGTGGGTAGATTCAGTGAAGCTGACCACTCTCCCCATGGGAGTGGGCCTCCTCCAGTCTGTCCAGGGCCTGCAAAGAGCAAAACACTGACAAAGAGGATTCCTTCCCTTCCTGCCTGCCTGGCTGAGCTGGGACATGATCTTTGCTCACTTGGGATTGGACTGGGATTTACACCACCAGCTCCCCTGGCTCTCAGACTCAGACTCAACCACCATCTTTCCTGCATCTCCAGCTTGTGGAGAGCAGGTTGTCAGACCAGTCTGCCTCCATAATCCTGTGAGTCAGTTCCACACAATGAGTCCTATCATAAATCAATCTCTCTCTCTGTTATTATAATAATAATATTATAGTAACATATTCTATATAACGATACAATATAATAATGTATAATATAATATGCATTATATACATGAGTATATATTCTTATATATTCCGTATGTGTATATAAATATATATACATAGTATTTCTTGGAAGAATCCGGACTAATTCACCTCCCTAGCCTAGAACAGGTCAGAATGAAAGGCATAGCAGTTAAATACTTATTTCCAAAGTAGGAAAAACTCAGAGCCCGAAAAACATAAAGAAAACCCATTTTTGTGTGTGAAGAAGACAATAGTGTTTTCATTTCATTTCATTGTTTTCATATGTCTGTTTTTGTGCCTTTATATAAAGTAGATAATACAGTCATCCATGCACGTAATTTGTAAATAAATAAATAGGTCTCGATGGATGGGCATGTTCACATATTTTCTTCACAAGGGGTGGGTGACAAAAAGTTTGATGATTAATCTCTGGAGGTAGGCTTGGGTTAACCCAGAGCCACCCCACGTACTGCCTGTGGGATTTGAGGATGTTGTGGAACTTCTCCCATCCTCCACATGTCCATCTGTGAAATGGGATGGTGATGGTGATACTATACTTTACCTCACAAAGCTGGGTGAGGGTGAAAGTTGATACTGCCCGTGAGAGCTGAGCCTCGGGAGAGGTAAGGAAGGGACTCCCTCGCAGGGTTGTGTAAGGCTGACACTCCACACCAGAGGACCTGTCTTGCCTCATCGGGTGGCATGCGGAGAGCTTGGCACGTAGCTGGTGCACAGAGATAGCTTGGTCACTGGTGGCTGCCAGCGTTGACATCCACTGTCAGCCCAGCCCCAGACTCTGAATCCCCGACTGTGACCCCTTCCCAGCGAGCCACAGATAGTGAGTTTCCCACACCCCCGATCCCTGAGGTTCAGAGAGGAGCTTGGTTGGCCTTTCTGGAGTAAAGGCTCAGCTCCCACCAAGCCTCGCACTGGAGGCCAGCTCTCCCCACATCAGGCACACTCTTAAACATCTGTCTGTGGTGTGATTTATTCTATTTTAAAATGAGGTTTTCAAACAACTCACTATCTTAATTTTAGCAGTTCAGCTCCTTTGTATGCTAACAATACCAAACATGCAAATGAGCTACCACTTTTCTTTCTAGCAAAAATGTTTCTGTGCAAACACTTGATTTTATAACGCACTTTGCAGCTTTCTCCTATAATTAGTTGTTAAATCTATATTTGACTTTGTCTAAATGGTTGCATTGCAAGGCTGTTTTTCCTGCCTCTCCCTTTGGCTAGTTCATCTTACCCCTGCCCACGTCTCTGCCCGAACAAGGGTATGGTTTGCTGGCTAGCTTTTAGACTGAAGACAAAAACCAGGAAACGTTCTGGGAGTCAGGGTCCAGCTCACCCGGACGCACAAATGGCTGCAAAATTGGGTCAGGTTCACACCACGTGTATCTCATCCTCTTTGGAGCAGAGGATTAACCAAGGTGTATGCTTCTCATGGTGACAGCAGGAGTACAAGAGGGCAAGGTTAACCATGCAGGTCATGTCTAGCCTCTGCCTGCGTCATGTTTCCTAGCATCCAAAGCCAAGAGATGCCAAGTGTATTCCTCTTACTGTGTGAGCTCCAAGTAAGTCACATGCCAAGTTCAGTAGCAGTCGATAGGGAAGTATATTCCTCCTATGGCAATGTGGGTGGGGAAGAGAGTGAACACTTTTGAACAGTAATCTGACCTTCCATAGATACCAAAAGAACCCTACAGGAGAATCTTAGAGCTAGAAGTGTTGTTCACTCATGTAGTAAAGTTTCACTGAGGGCCTACTTTACGCTGGTCACCGCAGGCGTGCTGATGTTATATGAATTTAAACAAGAGACAGCATGAACCCACCTTACAGTCTAGACTAAAGAGGTCATTGAGGCCAACCCCAAACCCTCCAATCTCCTCAAAGTGTATATTCAATTTTGGAGTCCTCATCAAGGGAAAGAGTGCAAAGGCACGGACACAACTCAGGCATGAAAGCAATGCTTATTTAGAATAAGAAATTGTGACCAAAATACAAATTTTTAAAAAGCTGACAAATTCTTTAAAAACCCACATCATCCAGAAAAATAATATTTTAATTAAGTGACTGCCTGGGGCACCTTTTTGCCTGCAATTTTGACTGTGCACTCTTTGCCTCTTCTTCTGATGATAGCATTGTCATCTTTTCTATAGAAAGAATAGAAAAATATTTCTATAGAATTAGAATAAAATAGAATAGAACGATAATTCCTCTAGTATGGTTGATCAAAATAATAAAAACATGGGGTGCAGAAAACATGCACCTTCAGGGGATAGCTGTACTTACTGAAGGTTTGTACTCTCCAACTACAATATTTCTGATAAATTATATTTCATGAGATTCTCATATAAATTATGGTGGGTTTATAATTATATTGTCAATAAAATGCTCTTTATTTAGTATATTCTGACAGGAAAGAGCTTCTATTTTGACTAGGAATTAATGTGAACAGAAATTTCTGCTTAAAACTGTGCACATCTGATGAATGTAGGATTGTCCCTAGCCTCGCTTCTGGCTCCCCACCTTTCGATCCTGTTTCATCTCGCCTCTTCTCTCCTCCCAATTCTGGGGCCAGGTACCATGGGACACATTCCTATCTCCAGGCAGTGTCTGCCTGCACTTTTATGTCTCAACGCAGTGACTTGACCCAGGGGGCCGAGGCAATATTCCCAAGCCCACACACTGGAGCAGCAAGCAGGAACTTACTATCCGTGGACACTGCGAGCTACCCCAGTATATCTTGCTAAATACAAGCTAAAAGGATCCCCATCTCCGTGTCCAGCTTGACCAGCTCCTGAACATGTCCATAGCCTCCCCACACATGGATAAGTGTCACTGAAGGGAAGCTAGAGTGGAGAGACAGCACTCTTACCCAACTGAAGTTAAGGTATCGAGTTGCAATTTTTACAGAAGTACATTGTCTCGTCCATTTGGGCTGCTATAACCAAACACCATAAACTGGTGGCTTATAGAGAGCACACATTTATCTCTCGTGGCTCTGGAGGCTGGGAAGTCCAATATCAAGGTCCCAGCAGATTCGGTGTCTGGTGAAGACCCACCTTCCAGAAGCCATCTTCTGACCTAACTTCATATGGTGGAGGCTTCCTCTGGCCTGTTTTTATAAGGACACTCATCCCATTTATGACCCAATCACCTCCAAAGCCCTTATCGACTAATACCATCACCTTGGGGTTTGGGCTTTACATATAAATTTCGGGGAGATACAAACAGTCAATCTCCAGCACCTGTGACCATGCAAACCCACTGCTAAGTATGCCCTCCTGGCCCTGAAAGGGGCCTGGGCTAGTGAGGGGCCCTGATGATCAAACTCCATCACCTTCATGATAAGTCCAACCCCCCTGAGATGTCCCAACACAGACTGCCATCCTAAAATAGCTTCACTCCCAGGAAGCATGGCTCCTTGAAGGAACTACTCCCGTGGGGTATGCTGGGAACCACAAAAAGGGAGCATCTAAAGCCTTCTTCCCCTTCATGGATTATATCGTATTTTAAGTGACATATCCTGGGTCCTCTCCTCTGTCTGTCTCTCTCCACTTTTAACCACTGACCTCCTAATTTATTCTCCCTTTGGCTTCCCTGTGCCCTCTAGATTTGACTGCAAACCCATGGGTTCACCGAGGAAAGCCTGCCTAGCTTGGAGCCCCAGCGCGCTCTCCAGAGAGGGCTTTGGGACTTTAGGACATTCTTCCTAGAGGAGACACTACAGGCTCCTAGCATATGGAAAAATGCTCAAGGGATGCCTGGGTGGCTCAGTCGGTTAAGCATCTGCCTTCGGCTCAGGTCATGATCCCAGGGTCCTGGGATCGAGTCCCGCATCGGGCTCCCTGCTCCGCGGGGAGCCTGCTTCTCCCTCTGCCTCTGTCTCTCTCTCTGTCTCTCATGAATAAATAAATAAAATCTTAAAAAAAAAAATGCTCAAACTCGATGGTAGTCAGGAAAATGCAGTGTGAAAACCACAGTGAGATAGCATCTCGGCCTCATAATATTGGCAAAATTAAGAAGATTGGTAGTTTCCACAGTTGGCCCAGTTGCTGGCAAATGGGGGTCATTACACGATATTATTATATTTCCTCTATCAGACTGTCAAAAGTTGTAATGTACATACCAACTGATCTATGTATGTTTCCAAGGGCCTATTTTACAGAAATACACTCATTTGCTTAGAAATACAATATGAGGCCTTTTTTTTTTTTAAAGAGAGAGAGAGAGAGCAGGGCGGGGTGGGGGTGAGGGCAGGCAGAGGGAGAGGGAAAGAGAGAGAATCTTAAGTAGGCTCCATGCTCAGCACAGAGCCAGCCATGGGGCTCGATCTAATGACCCTGAGATCAGGACCTGAACCGAAATCAAGAGTCAGATGCTTAACTGACTAAGTCACCCAGGTGCCCCAATATGAGGACTTTTTTTTGGAATAAATTTATTTAATCTGTCTGTAAACAAGGTGTTTAATAGTTATGGCGTTTTATAAATGCATGTTTATTTTTCTTTCAAGATTTTACTTAAATTCAATTTAGTTCACATATAGTGTAGTATTAGTTTCAGGAGTAGAATTTAGTGATTCATCAGTTGCATATAACACCCAGGGCTCATTACAACAAGAGCCCTCCTTAATGCCCTCACCTAATTACCCCATCCCCAACCCCCCTCCCCTCCAGCAACCCTCAGTTTGTTTCCTAGAGTTAAGAGTCTCTTATGGTTTGCCTCCCTCGCTGTCTTTATCTTATTTTATTTTTCTTTTCCTTCCCCATGTTCATCTGTTTTGTTTCTTAAATTCCACATATGAGTGAAATCATATGGTATTTGTCTTTCTCTGACTGACTTATTTTGCTTAGCAATACACTCCAGTTCCATCTATGTGTTGCAAATGGCAAGATTTCATTCTTTTTGATGGCTGAGTAATATTTCTGTGTGTGTGTGTGTGTGTGTGTGTGTGTGTGTGTTGTGTGTATACACACACCACATCTTCTTTATCCATCTGTCAATGGACACCTGGGCTCTTTCCATAGTTCGGCTGTTGTGGACATTGCTGCTATAAACATTGGGATGCAGGTGCCCCTTCGAATCACTATGTTTGTATCCTTTGGGTAAATACCTAGTAGTACAATTGCTGGGTCATAGGGTAGTTCTATTTTTAACTTTTTGAGGAAACTCCATGCTGTTTTCCAGAGTGGCTGCACCAGTTTGCATTCCCACCAACAGTGTAAGAGGGTTCCCTTTTCCCAATATGAGGACTTTTTTAATTGAAACATTAGAATACTGCAAAAGCTGAGGCAGCATAAATATCCTTTGATGGGAAACAAGTTAAACACATTATGGTTTATCCATACTCTAGAATAGTCTGCAACTGTTTTGAAAAAATGACTGCTCTGACGCAAACATCCCCAAGACACATTAATGTGTGAGAAAATCAAGTCAAAGCACCATGTGTGTGATATGGTCCCATTTGTTATGGATGAAAAACATTGAACAAATCAAATAACCTCTTGGAATCTTGGTTTCCTCATTTGGAGAGAATTCCTCCTACCTTCCAGGTATTATTAAAAAGTGACTTTGGATGTAACAGAACCTTATAAACTGTAAAGTTCTATATAATTCATTATGTAAAATGTATCAAGTAAGAGGGGGAATCACCTGGGGGTCTGAAGCCTTCCCTTCCTATAGGTAATTCTCTAATTCCTGAAGTCTCCTCGTGTCTGTGAAAGATTCTTACGAGGTCTGTGGATCTGCGTTCCTCGGGGGCTGATGGTCACGGACAGATTAAAGCATACTTAGGAAAGTGCCTGGCACACAGTAGGCGTTCAAAACATAGTTGTGGAATGAATGACTAAAACACTGGCTGGAAGAAGGAATGCCAGGACAGACTGGGTTAACCCCAAAAACAGCGCTGGTCTCGGAGGCCTGGGCCATGCCAGAATCACGCTCATGACTCCGGAACGAGAGATGAGGTTCACCTTGACGGAGTCTTGCGCCATTATTTACATGATCATCAGAGTGAAATATTAAGGGAAAAGAACAGAATACCAAAATAGAATGTGCACGAACATACACTGTGATTACAACTATGAGGAAACATTTGTAGGGATGAATCCTGAGAGGCAAACAGAAAATTGAAAACAGTTGGTTTGTATAGTGTAGTGATATTGTGAGTAAAAAAAAAAAAATTTTTTGTAATTCTAGGACTGATATAATATTTCAGACACATCCTACTTATTTAAAATTCCTTTAAAACTTCACATTTTTGAAGAAACAGACACTCATTATAGAAAATGAGGGATCTCGAGAAAAACTGGAAGGACAAGGGAAATCCACTCCCAGAGCCATCCCCAAACAGCAAGTGTTGTTAAAAGGTTGTGTCTCTCATTGAAGTCTTAACTACATGTTTTTAATATTTGGGGGGCAGATATTTTACATATTTGAATGTTATATGTACCATTTTCCCCTCATGCAACCCCCAAATATGGAAGAGCTTGTGTTCTGGAGCCATGGGATTCTGGTTCAGTCACTTCCCAGCTCCTGGGCAAAGTACTTCCTCTCTGAGTTTCAGGTTCTCCATTTGTAAAATGAGGTTATCCTTAGGACATGCTCTCTAAGTGAATTTTCATGTAAACTGTATAGTTCAATTCCAGACACACAATCAAAACTCTAGAAGGAGAGCTTTTGGAATAAAGAATAAGTGAACCAAGTAGGGGAACTTGACCTGATCCAGGAGATCAGGGAGTGCTTCCCAGACGAAGTGTCATTGGCTCTGGGATCTGAAGGATGAGCAGAAGTTTAGCAGGCAGAGAAGGGGACAGGGGACTGGGTGAGGGAGGAAGAGAGAAAACAGGGGTCATTCTAGGTAAAGGAAACAGCGGATGTGCAATTCATATTGGGAGTCAGAGACAGAAGGGACCCAGAAGGAGGTCGGTGAGAACTGGGGCCAGGGAGCGAAGGGTCATGTGTGATGCAGAGAGGCCAGGGAAGTCAACAAAGGCCAGACGGGGCATGATGAGGACCTGGGCTTGGCCCTCGAGAATCCTGGGGGACAATAAGAAGGTTCGAAGAAGGGAAAGACCTGGTCAGCCTTGTATATTTAGCGCTCCACCTGCAGGATGACAGGGCATGGACTGGGGAGTGTGGGCAGAAGGGAAGTGGGGAGGCCTCATCAGAAGCTATTGTCCTGATCCTGGTAAGAATGGCCCAAGTGTGAGCTAGTGGGTCCTTCAGCCACGTGTCTCCCTTGCGTGAGTAAACAAAACACCTGAACTGATTTTACTATTGCTTGCCGCCCGGGCCCCTTGCTTCCGACAACTCTTAGGATGCGCCTCATTCAGCCTACCTTAGAGTGTGCCAGCGTCCAGGACAAGGATGGAGAGAGTCAGGGGCAAGTTTCTGCCAAGGCTGAGAAAGGTACAGAAGCTCTACCACTGACAACAGAAGGCTGACCAACAGGCGTGCAGCAAGCGCCCTCGGTTTATATTTCCAGACCACCAGCCACTATAATTATGCATTCGCGGGCCTCAGAAAGGCACACTATAGATGCTCGCAGCCAGGGTCCCTGTTATAAAGGCCCTGGTCTCGGTTGTTATTAACTATACTGTACGAAGCCTCATAAACACCTTTTTACACATACAGTGCAACCTTTCAATACAACAATCAAATGCTTTTCAACAAATTACAGTCTCCTAGAAAAGGGACCCCTTGATTGCTTCCCAGAAAGAGGTGGAAGGAAACTTTAGACAGAACTCGTTCGAAGCCTAATGTGGAGAACCGTGTTTGCTTTGGGCTGGAAACGCTAGCCTGGAGTTCAGGCCTCACACAGCTCTGGGGAAATCAGTGCCTATTAACCCAAACCTGGCCAGAGAAGAAATGAGACCACAGAAATAATCTAACAGACCCCATCTCCTTTACAGATGAGCATAACGAGCTCAGACAAGAGCAGCCGCTGTCTCGGGTCACGGGGGAGCTCAGAGGTAGGACTGGGGCAGGGATTTCCGACCCAGCTGCCCACATCCTCCCTGGACCCGGCTGATGGTGGTGCTCTGATCTTTCCTTGGGTTAACTTTGTTGGCTCAGAGTCTGGCATCTTGGAAGTAGAATGTCGAATCCTTATCCCCAGCACTTTCTCCCGTCCTTAATACCTTTTTCTGATGCCTCCAATAGAGCAAATTATTTCTGCTCTTATAAAAATAGATCTTTAGGTTTCATTGACCAGTAAAATTTACAGACCTCGGGTTGCAAACTTTTTATTTTGCCAAGTAAGGACATCGGAGAAAACAAGCTAAAAAGACAATGACCCGGGAATATATGCGATTTGCAATCACCAATTTTCATGCAATGAAAGGGCATTATTATCAAAAGAGAAGGAAATGGGAAAGAGAGAGAGAAATACAGAAATTATATTAGTACTAACCTGGGGCAGGTGGGGGTGTCGTTTGACTGCAAAGGGGCAAGAAGGGCACTTTCTGGGAAGATGAAAATATTCTCTATCTTGACTGATGTGGTGGTGGCTATAAGAATATATTCATATATCAAAAGTCTTTGCTGTTCATTAGATGTTCTTTCTGAGGCAAAATCAAAAACAAGATAAATATAAGGACAAAAAAAAAAACAACAACCTGTATTCTGATCAGACATATCTTTCTTGGACACAGACTTGCCCCAGAGTTTGGAGCTGGACGGAGGCCCATGAGCAGGATGGATACAAGGGTGGTTCCCTAAAGCAGCTTCGCCCCTGTGCCCTCCCCCACCCTCGTTCCACCCAAGAGAACGCTGTGCCAGACGGTGTTTCTGCCCAGTGTCTGACAGAAACCAACTGAAGGCAGAGGCAAGAAATTGCTCTGTCTCTGCTCTGGGAAGGCCTCGGGAAAGAGACGTGACCACTTTTGACTTCAGGGGCCTCATCTGACCCTTGAAAAAGTCATCACCCTTCAGGTGCTGTGAGGCTCCCTAGAGCATGTGGTGAGAACTCAGGCCCTTCCAAGGTCAAGGCGAGCTAAGCAAAGCCATCGAGGCTATATTTGTGTTAGTGCCAACATTTCCTCGTTTGCTTATAAAACAGGAAGCGCGAAGGGAGGGGACCGAATGCTGACTGACACATCAGAAGGACCCCGGTGTGAATTCTGGCTCCGCCCCCTGCGAGCTGTGTGACATGGGACAAGGGACTTCATCCCGATTAGTCTCCACGTCATCTGCTGTAAGATGGGGATCGCAGTAGCGACCTTTCCGGGGATACTGTCGGGATGAGAATCAGGTAATGTGCCGAAAGTTGCCAACTCAGTGTCTGGCACCTAGTGAGTGAGGAGAAATATCTGGATATTATTATAACTTCTAGACCTTTCCTCATGCTTCCTAGCAACCAGCAGGAATAGGAGAAATTGCACAAGTTGGGATGCGGCTCTTGGAAGCGCTGTTTCCTTGGCCCTAAAGCGGTGAGGGTTACAGTGAGGTGATGTGCGTGGGATGCTGACCCCCCGTGTCTGGCACAAGGTAGGTGCTCACTAAAGGGACAGCCATGGCTGTAACTGCGTCAGTGGGTACAGGCTGGGCCAGATGTGGCTGTGGGAGAGTCACACGTGATAGCCATCACTTAACGGGTCACCTTTGTGTCAGTCAACGCGCATTTTCCTGAATTTTTTCCAAGGGCTAACTAGGAATGACTGAAGCCCTAATGCCAAAACAGGTTGTAAAATCAGAATTTTGTTTTCTTAGGGCTTCTCTTGGCAGGAACTCTGGTCTGCTGCTTTGCAGCTCTGCTCCCAGGCCGGGAGAAGTGTGGAGCATGTAACAGGTGCTCAATAAATGCTTGCCGAATTGATGAAGGAGTTCACGAAGAAAAGAATGAATGAAAGTAATGTGTCTGAGGCCTTTTGAGTTCTTCACTCAGCCAAGTATGATTATCTCTACCCAGCTAAGGCCAGGAAGCGATATAAACACTGTAGAGAGATTCTCAAGTGGGGGGCTGGAGTTACAAAACCAAGCTCGGGATTGCTTTCCCTAGAGACGGAGTCCCTCCGGTTTGGGTTTGGTTTGGGTTTTTGGCAGATGGAGGGAAGTCTATGCTACATCTCTGTAATCCCCAAAGTGCTTCCTACATGAGAACGTTGCGGGATCGAGGTTCCGCAAATGATAGGAAAAGGGTTACAACCTGGTTAACCGTGCCCCGCCCCCGCCCACACACGCTTAAACCAGAATGTAAAATTAAGCTCATGATGATTTGCAAAGAAACAGGCTTGCGACATTGCATAAAACCAAACCGAAGCCAAACAACTGACAAAAATAAAACTCAAAACTGGCAAGCATTTCTGGTGTCCCAGGACTCTTTCTTATTTACACTTGGGTTTTAAAACTCCACGAGACAACAGGAATACTCTAATTGGAGCCTGGGAGGAGGTACAGAATGGCCCGTCGCTAGTAAAACCGAAAGCATTTATTTATTATTTAATTTGTTTGCCCAGGAGACTTCGCTCCTGATGCAACATCTGGTTTTCATTGTAGCCCAACTTTTACCTAATTGTACAGCTGGGGAGATTAAGGCACGAGGGGTCACAGGCCGAGCCCAGCCGGGACCCAGCCCCCTATGAGAGCTTTGCTCCTCGCTTCGGGGTAGAGACCACACTCCTTGCCCCTGGTCCTCCGGTGGAGACCTATAAATAAGAAAGGAATGACTCTTTCAAGTCCCCACTCTCCCTCCTTCTGATTCTCATTAATGGTGGGGCTGGGGGTTGGAGGCGGAGGAGGGGTCCGGGGCCATGGAAGATGCAGGCGGAAGGGGCAGCAACCACAGAGCTTCCAGACCCCAGGCAGGGGGGTGGGGGTGCAGCGTGGCCGGAAGCTGCTTTTCCGGGGGTCCTTTCTCAAAGGCCTCCCTTTTGAGCCAGAGTGGCTGGCTCGGGGCAGGCGGGATCCGCTTCTCAGCCCCGAGAGTCATAAAGAAGAAATGGATTTCAGTGTAACGTCAAGAGGCTGGAATGGAAAAAGAAGAAATCCTCCTGGGGCCCTGAAGCTGCCACCAAGGGGCCGGGGGAACGTTCTTCACTGAATTCTACTCCCGGCTTTACCACCTCCACTGTGACCTTGGGCAAGTTGCTTAACCTCTCTGAGCCTCTGTTCCTTGATCTCCCGGGATTCTTAGGAGAATGAAATCAGATCATTTATGCAAAGTACATATTAGAAATAACTGATGCTTAGTAAGCACTTCAAAAAAGGGGGGGGTAACTAAACCCCATCTAAAAAAAATCACTCAAGACACCACACTTTATTCTGTGCCCATTTAAAGAAGTGAGGTCACCCTGAGGGTGACCTGGAGAATGTCCCGCCATGAACAAGGGCTGAACAAGGATCAGAGGGCTGGTGTGAGCCCCACACCGTATCAGCCATGGGGAAGAGGGTTGGGGTGGTGACACAGGCTCCTGAAGATATAGAATCAGATATAGAATCAAGGAGCTTAAGATCTGTCTAGCGAGACATTAAGTGTGCACATGGAACTGCCCAGTAATAATCCAGGGCTGAGTACTTGCTATACAGCCAAAAGCAAAGCAACCCAAGTCAGACTCAGAATCAGTCAGGGCTAAGATTGTGGGGCAGCACTTCAAAGAGGAGGTGGGACTGGATCCGGTTTTGAAGGATGGATAGGGGTTAGAGAGGCAGTGTGGCCCCAGCAGAGTGTGTCCCGGAACACAGCATAAGCAACAGCACAATGGTGGACTTGGGTGGACTTGGGCCAGAGATGGTGTAGGGCTAACAGCAGCCTGAATGGAGAAATGGCTGGCAGATTGGGCACAGAGAGCAAAGGGCTCTATTTTGGGGGGGTATTGAGAGCCAGGCCAAGGGATGTTCCTCCTAGGGCAGTGGGATGCTAGCTATGGGCTACTGTGCCAAGAAGGAGGAGGCTTCGGGAGTATTTGAGGAAACTCACATGCACGGGCAACATGGACAGGATGAAGACCAGAAACTGAATGCCCATGGGATCGTCTGGCCTTCCTACCTCACCAACGCTCATCCACCTTTCCCAGCACATGCGTCTTTGAGTCAGGGTATTTCTCTTCTTGGTGGGCCTGAAATCATGATCCACTTGTCTGCATTTCCTGTGCATCCCACTGGCCTTGGAAGGGGTACACCGCAATGTATCTATCCTGGCATCATGGCATCTAGGCCGGCTGTAACCTGAATGCCATGTGGCCCAAGGCAGCTTAGAGGGCCCCAACTGGTCCATTAGCCGAGACTTTCAAAACAATACAGACATAAAGTGAGAAAATCAGACTGGGAAGCAGATACCCCATTCAGCTGGCACGCATTTCCACTGTCTAGATTACAGATTGGAGCACAGAAAGACAAGACTAAGCCTGGTAGGGAGACATTCATTCTGGGCATTCAGAGCAAGTAGAGATATAAAGAGTCTAAACTCTTCATGTGTTCAGGGCCTCTCATTCTTCAGGATTTGGGAGAACTTTGTTTCTCATCCAGATGCTTTCTGGATTGGTGGAATAGAAAATGCAGGTGCTTTGGAGGGAGCAGACATCAGTGAGGATCCCGATTCTACCACTGGGCAGGTCACTGAACTCTGCCTTTCATTTTCCTTGTCTATAAGATGAAGAGTTTTTGTTTCAAGTGTCAAATTAAATCATGAATGTTAAAACACCTTGAAAAAGGATTCCTGGGGCACCTGGGTGGCTCAATCAGGTAAGCGTCCGACTATTGGTTTCAGCTCAGGTCATGATCTTGCTGTCATGGGATTGAACCCCACATTGGGCTCCGCACTCAGCGGGGGAGTCTGGTTCAGATTCTCTCTCCCGCTCTCTCTCTCAAATAAATAAATAAAATCTAAAAAAAAAAAAAAGAAAAGAAAAAGGATTCTGGAATATATGATGAGCGTCTGCTATATGCTGAGCATCGTGCAAGTTGCCAAGGATGAGGGGAGATGAAGGATTAAGACATGCTAATGGTGCATTTCCCAAAGCAGACTCTACATAGAACCAAGCCAAGGGTATCACCGGAACGCCCCTGTCCTATGGTCACGTAATGTATGATGTGCCGGATAAACAGAATTCTCAAAACATGTGATGTGCTTTGTACAATGGGGATATTGAAGGGAGGTAAAGTGTTTCTCATTTCTCTCATGGCACTTGCAAAGTAGAGCAATCTTTAAATGCAAAAGGGGATACTCACTTACTGTCCTGGGCAGTGGGATGCTTCTGAGATGGAGCCATTGACCTTGCCCAGAGCAGCAGCAAAGGAAACCCTCTGTCTTTGCTGACAAGCCTTAGTTCCCAATCCATTTCAGCCTAGTAACATTTATCTCAAGTGACACCCAAATATTTCAAATAGAAATAAATTTTAATTCAATTTAACTTACAAGAAAGGAAGCCATATGATCCTTCTTTTTTCAAATCATGATTTTGAGTTTTTAGTTGATCGGTGGCAAGAAAGTTGAAAAGGGCTCTCTAAGTCTTGCTGGTGTAGGGAAAAACTTCTGAGTGGGTCTTTCCTCTTTTTCATTTCCTGTTTGTATCCTAATCCCGCCTCCAGCCTGTGCAAACCCAGCAGTCTCACCAGGAGCAATCAACACAATTGTCAGCAACGTTATCAGACCCTCTAGGTCCAAGGGCAAGTCAGCTGTCAATGGAATCACATGGAACCGTCCTCCTTTTTCAGTAGGTCATGCTGCAGGTTGAGCTGTAGGTTTCACTGCCAAGTCCAGCTCCCCAGTCCTGGGAGCTTCATCTAATTTGCCATCAATCCACCTGGTTTCTGTGTAACTGCCTATGAGAAAAATCAGCATCTCTGGGTGGCCAAGATTGAGCCTGGGATTTCTCCTCCCTCCCCATCTTAAACAAAGACCAAGGGTAAGGGCTAGAGTTCCAGCCTTAAATATTTGATGCCGTGCAGCTCCAAGAGGGGAAAGGTTGAGCTGTTTTCAACTTCGCTCCCAGAAGGGCAAGGGGCATTATTAAACACATCCATTATGGTGGACGGACGAGGTGTGAGTTTCATGACCCTAGAAGAGAATGCCTCTGAGACATCCAGGAGACCAATGTCTACAAGTCCTGCTGGGGTCATCTGCTCTGGTCCCTACTACTCCCATATGCTTCAGCCCACTTGAAGGTAGTCTAGAGAATTAAGATAAATTCACAGAGCATGTATTTCCACTGCCCTTTATAAATGGAGTACCTAGAAGCAAGACTCTACCCAATCGAAAACACCCTCACCATCCTAGCACACCTTCAGAAGTCAGCGCCGAAGACTGCTCCTAAGAAAGTACATCTGTGTATGGGTTGGAGTCTCCTCCCATTAGGATGAGGAAGAACCTTCTTGTCTATCAGGATCTTGTCCTCACTCCCAGCTCACATTCAACCCAGCTCTGTTGCCTAAATCCTGCATCTCAGCCTATTAAACATGACTTTCCTCCTACTTTCCTTCACAGCTGACCCCTCACCCGACTCTGAACTTGAGCAGGCCCTGTTATCGTCTCAGCACCCACCTATTTTTTTCTGATTGTCTTGTATGTGTGAGGTTTGCCTCCCCGATCTTGGTTACAAGTTTCATAGGGTTGAGACTTAATCTCCTTGATACAGCAGGCTCTTACCAAGTACTGGCTACTTCTGTGGGGCTCAGATGGAAGTGATGCTAGTTACATATTTGTTTCAAGCAACAGAACTGAGGAGGAACAAAGGAAGGAGCCATCTTGCTCATTTGCAAACCATTTTCTCCATTACATAAATACATTACCTCCCTTCGCCTCTCAACATTGTTTAAAAATTTTCCAGAAACACATGTATTACATACATACCTACACACACATACACACGCACGCACAGTCACCATCCTTTATGTTTGTTTGCCTGTGCAAGCAACACTAAAGAACTTAGTTCTCTGATGCCGATTCTCAGACCAGACATGAGAAGCATAATGTGTAGATAACTAGTGTCTGATCACAGGAGGTGAAAGAAATCTGTATTCTTAACTTTGACGGTTCACCCTGCATAGGAAAAAGTGTCATGCATTTTAGAAAGAGAAAATGCTAAATCTGCCCTTCAGATAATACATCTCTGCTTAGGGAAGTGGAGATTGGGGGGCAAACACATTGAATCACTCCTTCTTTCATTATTTTTGACATTGATTTGTCATTAGGAAAATTTATTAGGCTCCAGATTAAATTGATTTGAAGAATCATTAATTCATGGGATGAAGCCAGAGCCGTTTGGCCTGCCCATGCTAAAATGAAGCAGTATTGATAAAACAAAGGGGAAAATATCAGAGCTGTTTAAAATCCACTTTTCCTACCTGGAGGAATATTCTGGACATTCATTCAGAGGGGATATTCTAATAGTCAACCTCACTGAAGCCTTTGCCCAAAGAGGATTTTTCTAATACCTAAATGAGAGGGATAGATAGATATTAATTTCAGAGAGGTTATTAAGGAAAGAGAAATTTACCAATTTACCTATTTGCTCAAAAATAGGGATTAAAACACAGTTCCCCAAAAGAGAACCAGAATCCAGCTGATCTGCACCCCAGTGCTGCCCCTTCCTAGATAACCCCCCTTTCCCCACCGTGATGACTTTCAGTCAAGCCAGTGGTAACTACCTCATTTAAAGGAGCTTATTGTAATGTAAGGCAGGACCATTGTTTGTCTGATTCCCTTTCCAACCCCTTAAACCTTACTGTGGAATATAAGTAGCTGTGGGACAGACCATAAAACACATGTTTCCCTACCTTTTCTCTTCTGCTATATTTTCAAAAGAAAAACAAGAGTAATATCTACCACGCCAATCATTGTATTCATCAGGACTATTGTTTGCAAATGATTAAAAAGACTTAAGAAAAAAAAGGGAATTTTTTGGTTCATGTGGCAGAAAAGTCCAGGATGTAATGGACTTGGGCAGGTATGGAAGCAGGTGGTCAAATAATGTCTTTGGAATACTGTCTGTCTGTCTGTCTCTCTCCCCCCCCTTCCTCTTACTCTCCATCCTTCACTCTCTCCTTCCCTCCATTTCTTGGCTCAGCCAGTCTGTCCCCATGTGCAAGCCTGCATTAACTCTGGATTTGCATCCTCTTTATAACTAGCAATCCCTGTGGAAAATGGCTTCTCTATTCCAAGAGTTCCAACAAAAGTCCATGAATTGAGTCTCTTTGTCTTGGAAGGGAACCTTTAATCTCTCATTTACTCACCCATCCATCCAATTCTCTTCTTGTCCATCTGCCCATCTCTATCCTACTCTTTTTCCTGTGCTAAGTTTTGGGGTCCAGACAGAGGCCTTGCCTTCAACCAACCTTCCCTTTAGAGCTAGTTCTTTCTTACTGACATGCAGCAAACACAGCCCACAAGCATAGCTGTGGCAAGCATCCATCCATGGGGCATAATGAATGTGGTTAAAGAAAATGTGGCCATTTTTTACTTCTCTAGAGATTCCTCAAAATGGCTTTCCAACCACATGCAGAAAGACCTGGAAGACAGGCATTGGCTTTAAGAAAGAGTGAAGAGTTTGGAGAGCTAAGTTTACAGTTCACTTTACCACTCTTTGACACAATGGCACTTGGGATCCTCTGGAGCGCAGAGAAACAGCCGAGGAGAGGGCAGCCCTGGAGGGTTGCAACGGACACTGGAGCTGTATCAAGTGAAAGCCCAAAGAAGAGTTGGAGACAAAATGTCTGGAGAGCAAGTAGGAAGAACTGCAACTTCACATACTCAACCTACACACACTTTGGAATTTAAATACATGTGGGCTGGCCCCAGGCTTCTGCCTATATCTGAGTGTATGTGTGAGTGTGAGTCTTAGATATTCTTCTGAAAGTTGGGAGACTCCAGGAGAAGGAGCCAAGAGGAGGCCCAGGCTGAAGGCACACAAAGGAGGGTGCAGGCTTGGAGTGATTACAGGATACCGATTCCACAAATTCTGCCTCCTCCTTGAAGCCCCGCTGGGTCCTTCCAGCCGCTTAGATCTAGTCCAGCCTGGTTGCCTTAGTGCCTGATTTGGCCTCTCTTCAATGTTATTTCACTACATTTAGGGGATTTGTTTTGTTTTCCCATGGAAGAGAAGGTCGAACACAGAGGACACTCACTGAATCTTTTCATCAGCGTATCCTTGAAACTTCTGATTTAGGCAAGAGTCACAGAACCATAGACACCATCACAAGTGCCCACAACTCCACAATTTCCACGCCACCTTTGCATTGATTATATCATTAGTAAATATCTCCATGCATTGAAAATCCCTGGCGATGAAGCAGTTGACCACATGCTAGTTGACTAGGCACCATGTTGAGTGAATTTTATTATATCGTCTCCTGTTTAATCCATCTAGCAATCATGGGAGAATAAATAAGATTATTCTCACTTGACGAAGTATCAAGAAAAGTTAAACAATTTGTCCAAGGTCACACATCTCGTGAGTAGCAAAGCCAAGATTCAGACCCAATCACTGTGCTCTTTCCAAAACTATTAACTCAATGCTTTTGACATAGGGGCACTGAGCAAAGACTTGTTGAATGAATGAATGAATGAATGACCGAATTAATGAACAATTTCACCGTGCCTCTTCCGGTTCAGTGTCTCCTGTTGTGTTCTTGACCGACGCATAGGTAATGTCGGGGGACTGGAAATTAGGGAACTCATGACTCTAGCAGATTGTCCCATCCCATTCTCTCTCTTAGGAGCAATTGACAAACCGGGTCCCAGGCATAGATCCTTAGCTGAGCCTCATGGATCTCAGTTGGGTTCATTAATGCCATTGTGGTTCAAAGACAGTCAATACTCTAGCTGCTGCCTCCGATCAGACTGCATGAAAAAAAGGAATGCAGCTTCTTCCTGTGTTTTGCCCAAGCACAGTATGTTGTGTGGGTAATTTCTGGTCTGGCCAGTAAAAACCTCCGGGAGCCTTCCTTTAGGTCTTTAATTATGAACTGTAGGGGACACCACAAAATAAATACTTAAAATGTCTAGACAACCAGTCATCAGAGTAGGATAATTAACTTCAAACATTCTAAATTGTTGGAGGAGTCGTTATTCACCTTCTGTAGTTCCTTTCTATATCCTTCCCCGGTCAGTATGTTTGTAGCAGCGAGGCTGGGGGACGGTTGAAATCTTCTGATACAAAGCAGCCTCTTTGCCCGGCTCTTAAATGACAAGTCACAAAAATGACCAGGGAACATACAATAAAGGAACATAAACTGAGACCATTAGTTTTTCCAAGGAAGGAAAATTCTCACCACTTTTTAATTACATCAAAACGCAAAACAGAAGCAAGGCACATTTGGGGAAGGAGAATTACTATTTTATTTATTTAGTCTATTTTATGGATTCTGTCTGAAGTTTTTTATTACTAGAAAAAATGAATCAAACCATCTTAATTCTTGATGAATGCTCAGTAAATTTGCCTTCTGACATGTACAATGGGATTAGGTTGCTGTTGAACTTGGGGTGTTTCTCCCCTTATCCATTCTCACCTCCCACAGACTTCCTCCAAGGAAGCATTTTTAGCATTGAGCACATTAATTTTGTCTTGATCCAAAAGCAAAACACTCCACGAAAGAGATGCGGATTTCATGGTGAGAACTTGCTGGGAATGTGTCTCAGACTCCTGCCCTCACTAAGGAGGGGATAGCGGGGGGTCTTGTTGTTAATCAAGTCTAAAACCTGAACTCAGCCTGGTTTGGGGCAACGAGTACATTTTAAAACTATGAGCCACGTGAATACAGAGCTGAGCCTGGCTCTGAGACCAAGGAAACTGTTCAAAGTGTCAACAGCTCATTCCCATCATCTTCCTAACAGATAAGCTTTTATAAGACACCAAATAATTAATAAGAATTCTCATTGTTTGGTTCCAATGTCATTTTCCTTTAAGTGAAAGAAATGCCATGTCAACTGTTATTGAATGAATATTTTATATTACTTTTATAATGACCATATTTAATTGCTACAGCTCTAATTAAAGGTGATATCTGATTGCATGCATGTACTTTTTAAAAACCATAATTGTCTTGTACAAGCCACTGAATAGATTTAAGAATCTTCAGTAACAAAATTACATTAATAGCATATGCTATTAAATATGATTGATGGCAAAATTGGACCCCTCCTGGTTCTCTACCACACAAAAGCACACAGTGCTTTTAAAGATGGTGCCTGGAGTGTCAACAAGGGAGCCAGGGAAAATAGACTGGTACCACCAAGGCCTGCCTCTACCTCAAGAAAAAGCAACATCTTGGTAAGAATAAAAGGTGTTTCTAGCATTCGAGCTCCGTGCCAGATTGGGTTGATGAAAATTTACTTGACTGGCTCTGTGTAACGACCCTGTTCCCTGTCAGAGCTGGAGGAGCTCATGAGAGAAGGGTACTTGGAGGTGGGCAGCATTTTTGAGAAGGTCCCTTGCAGATGGCCGTCTCTGGTGAGAACCATCACCTCGAGGAGAAAGCACAAGCCAGCAGCAAGACCGCACTTACGATGTACAAGTCAAGTGTGGAGACCGTATATGCCCCATCCCCACAGCCCAAACCTTCAAAACAGTCTTCATCAAACTGGAAACTCCAGTCACAGAACAGGCAAAAAACAAGAGGGGAGGAAGAAGAGAGCTGCTGCATTCTAAGATCAATGATATGAACCAGAACCAAAGTGATAAAGAATTGCTACAGAGAAGAGAGGAGGACGGGGACTGATGTCTGTGGCTGACTTCTTCCCCATTTGATCCTTATCATAATCTTCTGAGGGTAGAGATGAGGAAATTGATGTTTGGAGACCAAATAATGTTAAGATTCCAAATCCCACCGTCTTTCAACTCTAGCACAAATGCCTCTCGCAAGATAAAAGCGTGGATGGGGGCGCCTGGTTGGCGTAGTCGGTTAGGCGTCTGCCTTCGGCTCAGGTCATGAGATCGAGGCCCGAATCAGGCTCCCTGCTCAGCGGGGAGTCTGCTTCTCCCTCTGTCCCTCCCCCCTGTTCGTGATCTCTCTGTCTCTCACTCTCTCAAATAAATAAAATCTTTAAAAAATAAAGTAAAGTAAAAAAAAATAAAAGTAAAGTAAAATAAAAATAAAAGCGTGGATGCATGTCCAGAGACCTCTTGTTCTTCCGATTTAATAGTCTGTTTGGTTCCTTTGCTCCAGTTTCTGAGCCTGTAGAGAGAACTCTTCGTAGGGAAGGGAAAGGTAGCTAAGTCACTTTGGTCTAACACTTCGGTAAAGACTTGTTGATGGGCAGCTAGGATCAAGGCTCGGTGCTCAGGGAACATCGCTCAGAGTCTAGCAGCAGGAAATAGGGAGGCATCAAATAGTTCCAGAGACAGCACTGAAATGTGTGCTGTGATGAGAGCACGTTGTTTCTCTTGCTCTCCTCCTGTTTGGGTCTGGGTGGGAGGATAGAACACAAACGAAATGTCTGAGCCCTGGATCCACCTACAGGACGGCCACCCTGACTCCAAGTAATGACAACAGCTACCATTAATTGGGTTCTCGATACATGCACGGTACTGCTCTAGATGTTTGAAGACCTAACCTCACCACCTTCTTTAGGAAGTAGGGACTGTTGTTGTCATTCTCTTTGACAGGTGAAAAACCAAATTTCTAGAAAGTTAAGCAACTGGCACTGGGTCTCGTAGACAGAACCCAGGACCAGCTGATTTTGAAGATCTTGCCCCTAACCACAGAGCTGTGTGGTCTCTCTAGAGCTAGATGGCTGAAACCTCTGGAAGAATGACCCTTTTATCCAGCCTGGCAGGTGGATGGACTTTGCCTGAAGGGCCTCGTTGGTTAACCTGAAACTAGCCTCATAAATGTTTATTGATACAAGCTGGTTAATTTTCATTGTATTGGTTCTGAGTTGTCTGGGGAGAAAGAGTTCTCATGGTGAGTTTTTCAGTTCCCCTTCCTAGCTGCTCGGGTGGAAAAGGCTAGAACCACCTTCTTGCCACCGCCCCCAACATGATACTTAAGGCCCTGGCTTAATGCCCATCTGTTAGAGGCATGTGTCTCAACCTCCGACACACACAGACGGTACCAATATGAACTAGAGCAGATGAGATTTCTTGGTCAATTAAGCCTCCAAATATGAGACAGTAAAACCACATCACTGATGGGCCGCAGTGAGGAGGGTGAGGAAAACCTGACTCACGGAATATTCTTTTGCAGCTTTATTGAAGTATAATTGACAAGTGAAAATCGTGTATGTTTAGGTTGTACAGTGTGATTTTTTTTGAGGTGTTCAACATGATGATTTAATATGTGTGTACATTGTGAGATGAGGACCACAATTGAGTTAATTAACACATCCATCACATCATATAGTTGCCTCTTTCCTTGTGGTGAGGACACTGAAGCTTTACTCTCTTAGCCAATTTCAAGGATATGATACAGTATTATTAACTGCAACCACCATGCTGTGCATTAGACCCCCAGAACTTTTTCATCTTATCTCTGAAAGTCTGTGCCCTTTGACCAACACCTTCCCTTTCCCCCCCACCTCTCCACCCCAGACAACCGTCCTTCTGCTCTCTGGTTCTATGGGTGTGACTTTTCTAGATTCCACGTGTAAGTGAAAACGTAACAGTATTTGTCTCTTTCATGGTATGTTTTAAAGGAAGACAGTGTGATTCACTCTAGAGAGAATTCTAATGGCCAAGACATATAAGATATATTTCATCTCACTAGTAATAAAATCAATGTAAAATTGTAAAAGACGAATATATCATTGTTATCAGTAGAATTAGCAAAAAGATAAAAGAAATATAAATTACACATCAACAGAAAGGAACATGCAGTAACAAAGATGAATCTCAAATGTGTTATGCTAAATGAGAGAAACTCAAAAGGCTACATACTGCATGATTTTATTTATGTGACAGTCTGGAAAAGGCAAAACTATAGGGACACAAAACAGGGGTTTGGGGTAGGGGGAAGAATTGGCTACACAGGAATATGGGAGAATGTTCTAGTGGGACATGTTCTAGAAGGGACTGTTCTATGTCTTGCTTGCGGTGGTGATTTTTTAACTATAAACATTTGTCAAGATTTGGGGAACTGGACATAAAAAGTGCTGAATTTGGAGGAGGTAAATTTAAACTTTAATTTTAAAATAGAAAAAGTAATATAACCTCAATTTTGTAAAAAAGAAAATATTCTCACAAGTCATACACAGAATTTTAATCGTTCTTATATCTGGTGGGAGGTAATAGGTGCTCTTTCCTTTTTGATCTCCCTAAATTGTAGAAAATGCTTTAGAGTAGCCATACATTGTGTTGTTTATAGAGCCTGAAAAAATTAAATCGTCTTCATGTTCATTAAAAAGGAAGAAAGAAAGATAGTGCCCAGTGTTAATGAGCGGCTAATAAAATAAGCACCCTTATACACCACCCGGAAAAGTTTATATTAATGATGTAGCGATATGTCTCAAAGTCATCATGATATTGTATTGTTTATAGCAGGGAAAGTGAAAGTGTTGTTTGCTCATAGATATTCATTGAGTTGTTTATAATAAACTTTGAAGAAGTCTAAATGTCTAATGACAGGAGATTGGTTAAATAAATTATGATATAGCCATTCGATAGTGACTATAATCATGCACATTAATCTTGATTACAATGTAGATGATTTGATATGGAAAGATGTTCAATGACAAAGAAGCATATATATCATAAACGTGCCTAAAAGACTCCAGTTGCATATTTTCAAACATTAACTGTTTTTTTTTTTTAAAGATTTTATTTATTTATTTGAGAGAGAGAGAGTGAGAGAGAGAGCCCAAGAGGGGGTAGGGTCAGAGGGAGAAGCAGACTCCCTGCTGAGCAGGGAGCCCGACGTGGGACTCGATCCCAGGACTCCGGGATCATGACCTGAGCCGAAGGCAGTCGCTTAACCAACTGAGCCACCCAGGCACCCTCAAACATTAACTATTATTATGTCTAGGCAATCATGTTCTTTCAGTGCATTATTTTTTGCATTTTTCCCTTTTTTCCAACTAAATGATAAATTTTCAAGTATAGACAAGTATATTATTATTATATCATATTATCGGATTTTCTTTTCATCCTTTTTTCTTTATGCTTATTAAGGCTTTTTTGTTTCCAATTCTATATTGTCTTGTAAGAATATTCTTGTACCAATTAAAAAAAAAACCTCAAACTCTTCCTAGTGTTCTTTCCATTGCTTGATTTTTAACATTTTCATGTTACTTTATTTCAGTTTTTTGATCCAATTTAACACTTGCTACTCTTTAATAGATGAGTTTAACCTATTATGATTTACAATGTTTGGAGGTTATTTCCGTCAATTTACTTTTGTCTTCGATTTACAGTGCATCTTCTTTGTCCCTCCCCGCCTGTTTTCCTGTTTTCTGTGGCGTTATTAATGCTATTTTCATTCATCCTTTTTCTTATTTCCTCAGAGAATTTGGAATTTACCAAAAAACAGTGCATTTACTTTTTTTAGTGGCTCCCCTCCAAAGATAATTAAGCGAAATATAAGAATCTGTGTTGACCATTATTTGCCTCAGCACTTTGAAGATAGCCTTTCATGACGTGTCCAGGAGTCATGAAAAAGTTTACTAAAACTTTTTCCTTTGAGATCAGTGTAAGATTCACATGCAGTTATTAGTAGTAATACAGAGAGATCTCACGGACCTTGCTCCAGGCTCCCCCAGTGGTAGATGCCTTGCAACATCACCACTGGGATCTTGACACGTATGTCAAAAGGCCCAACATCTGTCCCACCTCAAGGATCCCTCACGGGGCCCTTTTCACAGGCACATCCACTTCTCTCCTGCCCCACCCCCTTTGTAACTTCTTGGAACTGCTAATCTGCTCTGCACCGTGCCTCGGACACAAAGTCCTTTGATAGGTAGCCCCCTGCCATTGGCTTTTCTCACTCAGTGTCATTCTCTGGTGATTTGTGCAGGTTGCTATGTGGATCAAGAATTCCTTTGCAGTTGCTGAGTGGTATTTCTTGGCGTGGAGCTAACACAGCGTGTTCAACGGTTCCCCTGCTGAAGGGCACCTGGATGGCTTCCAGTTTGGGTCTACCGTGAAAACTGCGAAGGACGTACATGTGCATGTTTTTATATGAATCAGTTGTCATTTCCTTCGGAGAAAAGTGGGGAGTGCAGTAGTTTGGCTTTTATCCATCATCTCAATAATTTAAGTAGTCTACTCTTTGAGAACTAAGGCCTTTCTTCAAATTTAGAAAATCTGCAGTCCTCATCATTTCTAATATGGACTCTTCACTGTGTACTCCATGGTTTGTCCCCCCCTTTGGGAACTACAGAGCTTCTCAAGGTACAAGTGTCGAACTGCCATTTCGTCCGTGTGCTTGTTGAATTCCCCAATTCTACACCATCCATTTTTTTATGATTATTTCCAGTCCAAGAGTATCCTGTCTTTTCAGATTTGATTTATTTTCAAAATTTCTAATTGCTTTCTTCACATGTCCTCCTTTTCCTCGTTTATTTATGCCCGTTTTATTTTACAAGACATTTAATTTCTTATGTAAACAGTGTGCATTTGTTTACCTTGTTAGTGATTCTTTTTTTTTTTTTTAAGGTTTTCCTTATTTATTTGAGAGGGCGAGAAAGAGAGAGAGAGAGAGCATGAGCAGGGGGGAGGGGCAGAGGGACAAGCAGACTCCCCAGTCAGTGGGGAGCCTGACGCAGGGCTCAATCCCAGGATCCTGAGATCATGACCTGAGCCAAAGGCAGACACTTAACCAACTGAGCCACCCAGGCACCCCTACCTTGTTAGTGATTCTAAGGACACTTACTTTAAAGTCATTTTCAGTTATTTCTATTTTTTTTATTTCACCTTAAAAAATTCCTTTTCTAAGTATTGATTTTCTTGTCCACCAATTTTCCATACACATTAGGGATTTTAGTCTGCAGGCTCATTTTGAGGGGCAATCTCTTATTTTAATTTTTCACGTTTGCCTCAGTCTGGGTCAGTCAGCCTTTTTCTCTTTCTCTCTCCAGATACTTTGTATTTATCTCCTGCCAGGCCCCTAGAACTCTTAGGCACCCAGTCCAGGCTTAGGGAATGTTCCTCACATGATCTGTGGTGATGAAGCAGTTTTCTCCCAGTCCCTCAAGGGCTGATGCTTTTGTGAAATTTAATAAAAATGAATTACAGAAGCATCATCACCTGCTAGTATGTCTTGACCATATCAAATTGCTATAAAAGTTATAAATGCTTACTCCCAACTTTTGTATTTCTCTAGTCAGTACCAGTAACAAACAGTCCACAGGCTGGTATCAGCTGGGGCACCATATAGCACCTTGAGTTATGGCCAAAGAACATCGGGGATTTTAAGATCCAGTCATGGACCAGGCTGCCGTCTTAACCTGGGAGTCTGCATGTGCTTCTGTCTACCTTTGTGTAGGTAGCTTTTGGAAACCACAGGCCTAGGAGAAGACACTGAACTTCTTTTTCAGCCTCCTTTTACAGGAGGGGACATCCTATCTGAGTCTCTAGTTTCAAGAAGTGAAGCTGATTTGGTTCTCAGCCTCACAGAAGTCAAAATGAATACTAGCTGACCAGTGCATTTAGCCCTACGCATGTCTCTGCACTTCTGGTTCTAGTCTGTGGGCATGTGGACGCCGTTTGGTGCAATAGTTATACCTTTTCAATCGTCTTGTTTCAATTGTGCATATTGTAGCAGATAATAAACAGCTGCCTTCTAATGTCATCTTCCTTCCTGCTTAAAACAGAACCCCAGTGAGGCATCTATCTACTCTCCTGCTCAGGGTCAGACTCTTCAAGGAGGTCTAGCTCCAGTCCCAGATACAGAAAGGGATAGTCATTGACTTAAATTTGTCATGTGACACATTCTAGCCAATGAGATGGGAAGAGAAATCTGGAGGTTTCTGGGAAAGCTTTCCTCTCTCAAAATGAAGCATCAGAAGAAACCATCTTATTTTTTATATAAGTCAACCTCAACACAAAGCCAACACACCAAAGAGTTCAGAGCCGAAAAATGAAAGGTCCTTGGTGATGCTCTTCAGTCATTGAACTAGCCAATCCAGAAGTCACCCTCTTTCATTACCTCCATGATCTGGTATGAAGAATTTGCTTATCCTTTGAGCTAATTTGAGTTGGGGTTTTTCTGTTCCTTGCAGCCGAGAGCATCCTAACATATGTATCTCTTATCGCTATGTGCTTGAAATAGGGTGAACCTATACCACCATCTTAACTTTAAATCACTTTTCATTTCTCATGTAACCTTTAGGATAATTCTTGGTGATACAAGCATAGGAAATAACTCAAAATTTTTAAATATCCAAATACTTTAGGAGAATCGCTTAATGGATTGATAAGAATTTTCTAATGAGTCTATTGAATTTGATTGGTAAATGGGTATTTCTGAAGTGTCCTCCGTTCTAGCTGACATTTATTCGGTGCCTGTTAAATGCCAAAACCCCACAACAGGAGGCATGGGGGTGATTAAAGAAGATGAAGACCAGTCCTTTGCCCTTAAGGACTCTAACTAGGGAGACAAGACTTATAATAACAATATGCAATAGAATGATCTGTCCACATGAGGAAGACATACAACAAATTATGTAGGGGGTCAGGAAAAAGAATAAGCAGAGTTATGTAAACATTCTCAATGAATGTTTGTTTACATTGATTGCTTGGTTACCAAATTCCTTCTCTTATCGATCAAGGCTAAATCCCACCCTTGCCCATACTCAAATGGTATAAATGCTGAGCTAAGGTAAAACAGACTGTTGACGATTTTCTCGATGTAATCCGATAAACTGAAGAATTATTTCCAACTAAACTCGAAGTCTCTAGTTAGCATGCCTTTGAATGCAAGGGAGACAGTTATCAAATTTGAAGAAATATTCCTTGGGGTGGTGTGTTCATTAAATGTGTAACTTTGTCAGAGTGCCACCACATTACGGGATTTTTTTTACAGCCAAGTGGTGAGAAAAGTACCTCTGGAATAGTTACTCAGTGACAACATATAAAGTGCAAATTGTGCGTGTTCTCAAATCTTTACACATTTCTCCGACTGATCATTGGTTCCTTAGAATGCTGGAGATTTGTGTGAAGCGTGCCTGCAGCCTACATATGTTAAACGTTAACAGGAAAATGTGTACCAGAAATCAAATGAAAGATTGTCTGAGATCCATTCTTCACTGTGCCTGCTTCTCGAGCTGAACAATTAGTGGTTTCCGTAGAGTTGAAAATGGACCAGCAACCAAGTGTTTGTGCGGAGAGAAAATACCGGCAGAGCTGACCCAGACCCATTCTGTGACTGTGAAGGCAAATGCCCATATTCTCATGTTATCTATGCTGCCTGCAGAGTAGTTTGATTCTTTTTTTTCTAATTTTTTTTAGGAAACTACTATTTTATTCTTTTAAAATTATAATAGAATTGAAAAATGAATATAGAGGAAGGTACACAAGGGATGAACATCCACATAATATATGGGCAGAAATGTATTTTAAGTCAAATATCTTTATAGCAAAGAGATTTCCAAACCCCAGCCAATAGCCACTTGATTTTGAGCAGCCATCACCACATCAGAAAACAGACAATGGGCAAAGCATCCTTCTGAAGCTGTTCGATGGCAGCTGAGCCGTCAGCTACTTCTCTGATCAATTACCTTTGTTTGCTCAGCACACCCAGCGCGGACCTTCAGCGCCATCAACACGAACGCCAAGACCGGAAGCAACTGGACAGAACAAATAAGGAAAATGGAGTCTGAAAAACCCACACAGGGCAAGATACAGAAAAAAAAAAAAAAGATTCTTTAAAGAATTGATAATCCGGCAGGAGTGGCAATTGGTATAATCACGTCACAGTGTGGTTAATTTGAGCATGTCTTGTAAAATTAAAAGTGTGTTTACCCTATGTTCCAAGGATTCCCTTCTCCATATTGATCCAAGAAAAATACATGTGGCAAGGGGTGCCTAGATGGCTCAGTCAGTTAGGCATCTACCTGTGGCTCAGGTCATGATGCCAGGGTCCTGGGATCGAGTCCTGCATAGGGCTCCCTGCTCAGCAGGGAGTCTACTTCTCCCTCTCCCTCTGCCCCTCCCACTCCCCACTCGTGCTCTCTCTCTTGCTCTCTCTCTCTCTCGTAAATAAATAAATAAAATCTTTTAAAAAAGAAAAAAAAAATATATGTGGCCAAAAACATGTATAGGGTGTTCATTGTAAGAGACCAAAAAAAAAAATATGGGCCATGAGTCAAATGTCCATCAACACAAGAATGGTTAAATAAGCCATGATTCATACACAGCAGTTAAAATATAATGAAGTGAATCTGTATTTGTCAACATGGAGTCATCTTTAAGACACAAGGATGAGTGGGGAAAAACATAATTTCAGAGTAATATATACAGCTGAAGGGCCTGTATGTTAAGTCAATAGATCATAAACAATACTATTTATTTTCCAGGTGTACATCATTTCTCTATACGCAAATCACAGAAAACTTGAAAGTTCATATCCCTAACTGGTTAATGGTGTCTATGTCTGTGGAGATAAGAGGTAGACCAGGATTGAAGAGAAAGGGATTTAAAGAGGTGTTACACCTTTATTCGTAAGGTTTGGATTTTATATATCCTTTATTTTTATATATGTTATATATGCATGACTTATAAAATTAAAATAGATAAACAAATGGAAAATAATGCAACTTTGTATGATTCAAGTTTAAACCCATCCAATGTATAGGTAGGATTTGCTCAATGTTCTTTGAGATTCGAGTCACTTGAGCTGATGTCATGATTCTGAGCATTGAGGATTCTTAGAAAGAGGGAAGAGTGATAGAGTGAAAGCCTCTTCCCACTCTCCTCTTCATGCCTGCACTGGGGCACAATCAAATATTCTGCAGAAATTTAGGTGGGCCCACTGAGCTCTGCTTCTTTAGTACCTCTTGGGCTTGAGCTGCCATTATGTTGTATCACATAACCCTTCATTACTCTCCTCAGGTCTCCTAGGTCAACAATGCATTCTTGAAGCATCCATCAGTGTTTTCAGATGGAACAGGGATTATGCACAGGCCAAGCTGGCAGTGTCAAGGAATGTCAGACGGACCAGAGGTCCATGGGCTGAACTAGGACTTCTCCAGTCCCCACCATGGGAAATCTTGACAGTGGAAGACAAATGCATTGGGAAAAGACCCAAGTAAAACATGGGATGGTTAGGAGTTTTTGAGACGAGGGGAGTTCTCTTTCCCTTAGAGTTTCTGAAATGATCGGTGGCCATGTTGCTCCTGAAAGGGTAGGGATATTGGAAAATGGAACCAAATACAGCAGAAAAATGAGACATGGCAAAGAAAACATCTTGACAGCCCGATCCTCTCTTCTGCATCTTCTCATACTTTAAGGTAGAAACACCTATGGACTTTTTAATTACGTGAGCCACTGATTTCCCTGTTATACTGAATCCTTTGCCCCCAGATATGTCTTTTCTAATACTTCCATCCTACTGAGGCCAGCTCAGAGATCTCTGAGGGCTGATGACATGGTGAGTGCAAGGTGAAACTCACTCTGGCTTTGTCTTGATTTAGTGGTGGGCCTGGACCAAATTTTTGATCTCCAGGGACCTCCTGTAAGGAAGGGACAGTTGTCAGAGTCAGAGGAGCTGTCCAGAGTGGGCTTTCTGAACAAAGCTGGAGAATGTCATTCTCAGTGTAGCTGACCAAACTAAGGTACACAGAAATCCAACCCAGACAGATCCTGGAGAGCCAAAATCTATGACTTTTTCTAGTAAGTTTACATTTAATCCAAGAGGAACTGAGCTCCTACCTCCACAACTTTGGTTCGTCTCCCCTGCTTCATAAAAGTTTTCTTTTCCCCTTTGGCAAAACACATGCTAGTTTTGAAAACATAATCTCACACCATACGGTATATGATGCTCTCACAGCTGGTCTGTAAAGGAGCCTGGTAGCAAATGGAATGAGAATCTCCTTTTTACAAATAAACTTAGGCTCAGTGGTTTTCATAAGGTCCCCAATTAAAACCTTCCCATGGCAACCCTCTGCACTGAATGCCATGGACACAATTGTCCCTGGTGTTCCTGGCTTTTTCTGGTTTGGTCCCAACAGCTTCCCCCCACCCCGTTGACCCAGTTTCACCACACCTCTTCCTCCAGCCTCCCTGGAGAAGCACCTCTTCCTCTTGCCTCAACACCAGCTGATTTATCATCTTGGTGCTTCGTACTCCTGATCTTTACCTGGCTAGCTCCTCCTCACCTTCCAGGTCTCAACTCAAATGTTTCTGCTGCCCGTACTTTCTTCCTCCTCGGGAAAACCTCAGTGCTGTTATTAAGGCCTTTCAGTTGATTTGATTGGATGAGACCCACCCAGATTGTCAAGAATAATCTCCTATAATTAAAATCAACTGATTGTAGATATTAGCCACATCTACCAAATACCTTGACGGCAACACCTAAATTTTAATGGAATAGCTGGGTCCTAAAACCTGGCCAAGTTGACACATAAAACTGACCATCACAACTGGGGCTTACTTACTGGTTTTCCATGCCATGGGAAAGGAGGCTCCATGAGGAGAGAGGTCTTGTCTCTCATGGGCACTGTTGTATCCCTGGTACTTTGTTGCATAAAGGAGTGCGGGACAAGCAGATATTTTCCTCCTGATAGTCCAGATAAACCCAGGTGACATCTCAGGGTGGCCACAAGGTGGCATCTGCAGGAGGGTTCCTGAGCAGATGTCTACTGCTCCCTAACTCAAAAGAAGCTGAAGCTTGGTGCCAGAGGTCTCCAAACAGCTCTTGGTAGACGTGGCCAGCTACCCTGTGGGTCCTCCTCGACCCTCGGTGAATAGAGTTGTACCTCTGCCGTTCTGGCTTTGGACCCCTCAGCCTCACTCAAGAGGTTGTCCCCAGACAACATCAGAATTTCTCAGAAAGCCTGCCAGGGTGGAGTCCTGGAAAGCAGGCTTTGAAGACATCAGGCTATTGGCCCAGGGTCACGTGGGAGTGGAAGCATCTAGGGCTGCTCCTTCGATGGAGGCAAGAGTGGCTGCTCTTTCCAACCGAGGCATCTAATAAGCCCTTGAGTAAGAATAGGTCCCTGTTGACAGAAGGCCCTTCTGCCTTCAGTGGCTCAGTGGCAGCACTGAGCTGCTCTGGGGGAGCGTGTGAGGGGAGTCAAGAGACAAATATGCCCAGCTGAGGCAGGTATGAGCATCTGCATTATCTGTAATACACTTACACAACTATTACTACTTATTTACATATTATACATCTTCCCCAGTGGACAGTAAACAACCTGAGAAGCGATATCTGGACTGTTTTGTTGAACATTCTGTCATAGCTGGAACAGTGCTTGGCCATAGTAAGCACTCAATCAACATTTGAAGAAAGAAGGAATGGAAGGAAGGAAGGAAGGAAAGAAGGAAGGAAGGAAGGACGGAAGGAAGGGTGAAAAGAAAACAAGAAAGAATTCAATTTTCACTGAACAGGCCTTAGAAGCTTAGGGATCCCTGAAATCTGGGCTCTGCATAGGTCAGAGGGTAGGTAGCAAGCAGGCTGGTTTCTGATCCCCACATCCGGGGAGTTTCTCCTCTGTCACTGGGTCAAAATGTTGCCATGGGCTATAACATGATCAGAACTACCAAAAACAAACTGAGCACTAAGCTAGATGGGTGAGTTTAGAGTGAATCTGGACACTGTGGTCTTTCTGGTTTTCGTCATGGAGGTCAGAAGTGAACTGGTAACCCTGGTTGTGGTTGGGAAAGAACAAGGGTCCAGAGAGAGAAGTGCATACAGTGTTCTGGTGATGGTCCCAATTCCGCACCAGTGATTCTTGGACAAACCTCTTTCCTTGCGTGCCTAAAATCACATCTTCAAAATTAAGGAGATGGAGAAAATCAGTGGTACTCAGGCTTTATTTTTAAGCAACCAAATCTTACAAGGACTCCCAAAGAGAAGTGGAACTTAATTAGTGTATGCTTATTCCAGTATATTCAAATGTCTAACATTTACTTATGCAAACAAGAACAATCATATGTCCTGATATAAACCAAATATTGAAATCCGAGGTAATGGAAGAGCTGGGCAGCTTTATATCTGCTATAATCGTCTGATTTATATTTAATTTTTGTTTTCATGGCAAAACAAGGAGATTCTCACAGACACTTACAAATGGTAAATGCTCATTTTACAATCCCAGAATCTCCAGTTGAGCCAAAATGGCAAGTTAAGCCATATTCTAAGGTCTTCAGAGAAGTGAGTTAGCCTTGGCAACACAACATGTTTGGGGTCAACCGATAGGCTAAAACACATTTTATTAATACGGTTAACAAACGTCCAAAAGAATGTTTGGAGATCCCGTGATACACTTCCAAGTGAACAGTCTGAACATCATCAGCTAGAGGATCTCCAGAGGTTCCTCTGCCTCTAAATGGCTCTAAGTCTGATTATGTGTTTATTGAGCACATACTGTGTGCTAGTCCCCAGAGATAAAGATGATGGTGACACAACAGTCCCTTTCATATGAAGCATTTTTCAGAACTTTCATTGTAAGCTGTTTTCATATATTATTTTATTTCATCCTCCCAAACCAACTTGCAATGTTTATACAATTATTGCCCTGTTTTACAAATGGGGAAACTGAGGCTTGGAGAAATTCTAGATTTTTCCAAGGACAACAGCTAGTAAGTGGCGTGCAGGGCTCAAACCCCCATCTGTCCTCTCTGGATTGCTTGCTCTTACGCATTTGGCACCAGTTTTTGGAGTTTGCCAAAACCCTGGATCAGAGCAGAACTGGTCCTGAGCACTTCCTTCTCCAGGAGGAAGATAGGGTGGTAGCTCGACCACCGAGGAAGGTGGTGACTAGATGCCTACAGGCCCTTGCTCCTCTGGTTTGCTCTGATCATGCTTCTCTCATACCAGCTCAGGGCCAACTCCGCCCCCAGGCTGCTGGCATGGCTGCCAGGTTCCCTCCACAGGGAAGAAGAAAGCCTCCCATTAGCAGGGGCTGCGGCTTGGAGCATCCCTGGGACGAGAAGCATCTGTTGCTGCTCCCATTGTTCCAGCTGAGAGCACGCTAATTGTCCTCTCCAAAGTTGGACTGCAGTCTCTTGCCAGAGGGAAATTATGGACCCTTTTTCTGCAGGCGAGCGTCCCTTCCGCAGCTGTCAGCTGAAAGGCCCCAGGAGGAACGGGGGCGGGAGGGGGAGGGGGGAGGTCTATCTGCATCCTGATCCACACTGGGAAGGAAAGTTAGCACAGCCCTGTGAGGAAGCAGGGCACCCACTGGAGAGACACCACCCCCAAAATCACAGGCAACAACTCCTCTTGACCATTCCACTTGACTCCACAGCATGCACAATGGCTACTGGTGCTATTAGATAATTCAGGGGCTCAAATGGAGGCAGCCTGATGGAGTGAAAGTGTAGAACAGGGTTGGGAGTCAAACTAAGGTGAGTTCAGATCCCAGCTTTGCCACTTATTAGCTTTGACCTTGAGCAAATCCCTTCTATTTATCACTCCACGGAACTGGGAGGAGGGCATAAGCCAGTAAATATCAAATATTCAGCAGATGCTCAATAAGTGTGATTTGTTATTATTACTACTACTACTATTTTTGTTGTTAAATAGACCTCTAAGTAGTTGATCACATGTGTGGAGATAGCCCACATACGGAAGGTCCCCTAAGTAAGGAGGTAAGAGGAGTGGACAGAGACAGAATAGTAACATCATTTGTGTATACTCAAAAAAATTCATTTTAAGTCACCTTACTGTGTTCCAGGTCCTGTGTTGGCTGCTGAGAGCATCTTCTGCCAACACAAAGATCTGGCTCTCTTAGGAAGTCCCAAAGGGTGGGTATCCTCAACTGGGGCTAGACAAGCAATCCATGTTCTCAGACGTTGCTAAGCTCTACAAATTAACTGATGTCCAATCCCACAATTGCAGACCATACCAGAAGGCTCTTAGAGTTCCTCTGTGCTGCCTTACCATGGGTCAGAGGAGAAACGAGGACTCAAGAAAAAGCCATAGGTCTTCAACAAGTATTTCTTGAGCTTCTACCTTGTGCTAGAAGCTGTCTTGATGCTAGTAACAGAGTAGAGAGCAAAACAGAATAATGTCATTTTACACATCATTGAGCTTAAAGTCTGATAGAGAAAACAGATATCAATCAAATATTCCCACAAATATATCATGTCAAACTGCGGTGAGTGCTGTGAAGGTAAAGTACATGTTAGCTCAAGGGTAACCAGAGGCCCCAATCGAGTCTGGACAGGAGGGGAGGTGGGGCTCGCCTAAGGAAGGTACCCTGGGAGCAAGGTCCAAGGATGAGTCAAGGAAATGACATCGAACTGCATTCCAGAGTGAAAAGGAACCCACACAGAAAGGAGGCATGAGCATAGGCCTGGAGAGAACAAGGGGCAAGCCATGCTTCTTTAGAGGATCCCAGAGGAGGCCAATGTCATTGGAACTCGGAAGCTGGGGTGGGGGGTGACTAATAGAATGGAGAATAAATAACAGGACATCTCTGCCCTGGTCATCTGGAAAATGGTCTCTGGCAAGGATGAAGATGCAGCCTGTACTGGGGTTGGGCAAGCCCAGGACGGTGAGGGTGAGGTACAGGGGGAGAGGTGGGGTATTGCAGTATTTGCTTTAATGCAGGAGCTACACTTTATCACACACCACAAAGTGACATGGCAGGTGGCCCCCTCCCCACTGGCTGCAAGGACGGACGACACGCTGGGGCAGGCCCCGGGACAGAGAAAGGGGGTTTATCTGCCCAGCTCTCTTTCCCATTTACCACTGGCCAAAATTATCACTTGCAGGTCACATCATTTGGCCCCTTCATGGCCACTCAGAGAGCCAGATCCCCCTCCCCAGGATGCAGTATTGTGTGCCAAACTGAAAGAGGAGGAGGGACCCAGCCCACTGGGGCACAGAGAGAGCAGAGAGGAGGCTGTGGTGGGAATTGGACTCAGGCAGAGAATGGAGTCCAGGGATGGCAGGAGAGGAGCATTCACCCTTATCGGTTGCTGTAGCTGCTAGTATTCATTCATATCTGACTCCTTGCCTCAATCCCACCTCCACCTGTTATATCCAGGTGAGAGCATGTGACAGACTCTGGCCAATGGAATGTAGAGACAAATGATGCATCCGCATCACCTCCAAGCCTGGCTGATAAACCTCCTGGAGACTCTCCCACTCACCTCCTCTCTGTGGCTATGGGACTAGAAGCAAGTTTCCCAAGGCCGTAGAAGATGGCCTAGGAGAATCAAGGGGTGGGAGAGCCTGGATCCTCAAGCCACACCTAGGAGAAAGTCATTCTGGAGAGCTGCCCCACCAGAAACACCCCATTGGACTTTTAGTAAGTGAGAAAGAAACTTAAATTGTCTTAAGGCACTGACACCAGGGGTTGTTTAATGCAGGAAGTAACATCACTCTACCCTAACCCATACCTGAGCCGTGATGTACAGGTGCTGCGCTAGGTTATCCCAGATCAACCTCATAACAACACTGAAAGAAGGAATTTTTATCCCCAGTTAACAAATGAGTAAGGCGAGATACAGAGAGGTGGTCGCTTGCCCAAGATCACACAGCAGGTAAAAGAAGGGCTTGGACATAAACCTAGTCTGTCCTACTCCTTACACTGAGTCTTTCTGCCTCCTCTCCTAGAGTGGGGATTGATATGGGAAGAGAGCATACAGAAAGGGACACGTCCTTCAGGAGGGGCCTATCCTGGCCTTGACTGGGCTGGCCCATCCATGCAGGAGGGGTCCAGATGCTGGTTGACCCTCACTCTTACTCCCGAGAAAACTGGAGTCAATTAGCAGGGACAGAGACTCCAGAATAATCAGTAGGAATGATTCAGTCCCCCAGAGTTTCCTCCCATGTGCTTCGTGGACAGAGTGCAGAAGAGATTGGGAGGGGCCTCGAAAGTAGCAACAAAAGGGGTTAAAGGAAAAAGAGAGAAAAAAGCACCACTTAACCACAGTCAATGAAATTAGATAAAATTATCTGCTAGTCTTTATGTAAAGACCTAATGCTGCCCTCTACCATAAAGGCTCTATATGGCTTGTAAGATACAGTAAAATTAATTTTATATTGGGCTGCCAGGTGCTGTTAGAATAGCATGTTTATATAAGCAGCCCAGAGCTTCAAACATTGAGTTGTAAAGGCCAAGTCTCAGTGAGTGGCTTACCAAAGAGAAACTCAAATCCCTGCATTCCCCCTGGGGCAAAGTCTCAGCAATCTTTATGGCTGTACACCCTGTTGGGTGTTTTTCCTTAAACAGTTCCTCCTGACAACACCTGGCAGAGCCCTGAAAGAGAATGGTGTGACCTGTCTCTGGATTTTTGCTCCACAGCAAGTTGGAAGGGAATTGGAAACGACTGTCTGTACTTAAAAACTTGCTGAAGATAGTACCTATATATAGAGAGATACAGATTGGACTTTCTCCAGCTTCGAGTAAAAGAAGCCAGGCTCATTGCAGGGAAGAAGAAAATGAGCTGAGGCAGGCTTGATTGGAAAAAATCAGGACATTGTTTGAATCGATGGCTCCCTGTCCAACAAAGGTGGTATACAGTTGCAGAGAGGAAGCCGTGGCCCTTTTCCCGCTTCCTTCATGTCTAGGTGGGATCACAGAATATCACCAATGGAAGAGGAGCAGAATCCATGAGTGGCTCTTTCAGACCTGCACCATCCCCCTTTCCCCTTCCACTGGATCCCTACAGAAAAGCACAGTCACCGGAAATCACACATTAGAGATGACAGAGCTACAATGTGGAAGGAGCCTGGGTCCTTGGATCACCACTTGGAGGTGAGCTATCGGCCAATTAAGAAGATCCATTTTGGACATGACGTGGGTAAGAAATAAACTTCTATTATGTTTAAGTCATTCTACTTGGGTTTGTTTGTTTGTTTGTTTGTTTTAGAGCAGCTAGTATTATCCTGATAGAGTGACATTCAGCCCTAAGACTGGGGAATAGTACCTTTTTTTTACATTCATTAACATGCAGCAAATATGTTACTGTTTTCCCTACTATGGCCATTGGATATATTGTTAATTGATTATAACATTTCTATCAGTCTTTATGTGACCTTGAAATCCTTAAAATTGGGGTTACAAATGATTAACGTGGGCATTCAAAATACCATCTATTTGCTATGCCAGCCTGACTATAAGCTTCTTGAGATAAGGATTGAAATATCCATCACTTAACTTAGCACATTGCCAACACATAGCAGCAGCTCAAAAACATTAGTTGAATGAATAATAGGTGTTCTACAAAGAAAATCTTATCTAATATATTTACTACCTTTCTTAGGCAGGAGAGCTACCAACAAACAAAATTATCAGAATAATCCAACTCAGGGATTCAGGTATTAAGGCTCCTGATAGATTTGGAGTAGCCGTGCCAGGCCGGTAGATCTGTACTCACTGATACTCTCTCACTCTTCATTTTACCCTACCTGCACAGAAAAAGCAATCCAAATTGTCCAGATCTGCTTGGAGATCCAGTGTTGGGAGAGGGGAGGTGGAAAAGTCCCAGTGTTGTGTAGATGATGTCCTGAATATCATAGCTAGATGGATTGTTTCCCTGGGGAGTCCTCCAAGAATACATGTGCTCAATGGTCATGATGGCCATCCCCTTTCTTTGTGTGACACCAATTCCAGCAGCAGGACCCCTGCACTCATAATCTTACATGATCATTGAATCTATTTAAATAAAGCAAGCAGAGAGGTATTTACTCATTTAACAGATGAATAGAGAATCCCAGATGGAATATGACTTAACAATATCACAAAATATTAAAGATGAGCTCCAGTCAAGATCCCAGGACTCAAGATTTCATCTATCCATCCATTCAGTCATTCACCTAATGTTCATTAAGCACTTACTTACCGAGCGCTGGTTAGCCTCCAGGTGTTGTGTTGCCTCGCACATCCTCATACTATGCTTCCACAGTGTGGAGACATATTTCTTCTGCCTGCCTAGTGTGTTGTAAAGCATGCCCCTTCCCTCCCATACTCTGCCAGCCTGTGATGGGCAAAATTGTGGCAGGAGTGTCATATGGCAAGAAAGCATTGAACCCCATTTATGCGCAATCTGGAATTTGGCTGAAAGTAGCAGAGAGATCATCTAAGTTCAAGAATTGGACAGTCTTTAATGGGTCCCCAGTGACCTAGAAGCATTCTCTCTCAGCGCCTTAGCCTGGGCTTCAGATATACAAATTGAGAAATGCAGCTTTCAGTTTAGAGCCTGGATCCATAAACACCACAGTCCAGCTTTACTGGCTGTAAGCCATCACAGCATCTGGGATAAACATGGAACAATCCCACATAGAGCCAGCATTCTTGGTCACTGCTACAGACATTGGGACACTCAGATTCAGAAGCCAGCTTCCATCCAAGAGTGTTTCCATCAAAGCAAGAAGTAAAACGTGAGAGGCTCTTCCAGAGGCCTTCAGTGGGGGCCAAGGATGACCATTGGTGGCCCAATCCTTCAACCCCCGCTAGTAGACCCAAATAAATGTCAATTCCTTGACTCATCCCCACAGGGAAGTAGGAATTCTCCTGGAAAGAGCACGATAGCGTCATGAGGTGAAAATTATCAGAGGGGAATAAGATTTTTGAGATCCTGGAGCACATAACAGTGTTAAAAAGGATATTAAAAAGTCCTTGAAAAACTTGCTTTTACAGTTCTCTAAGACTGCTCATCTAACCTTGCTTTCCCCTCCCCGCAAGGTGTTCTCCACTCTACTCTTCATAAACTCTCAAGCTTGCCATTTTTATTCCAGTGTCCCCAGCACTGCATCTTCCCCTACTATCTGTTTAAGCAAGTCTTGCCAAATTCAAGTTTGGCACGTAACCACTTCTTTCCCCCCTAACTTTCTTTATATATATATATATATTTTAAGATTTATTTATTTGAGGGAGAGAGAGGGGGAAAAAAAAACGAGCAAGTAGGGGGAAGGGCAGAGGAAGAGGGAGAGAGAATCTCAAGCAGACTCCTCACAGAGCATGGAGCCCAACGTGGGGCTTGATCCCAGGACCCTGAGATCATGACCTGAGCCGAAACCAAGAGTCAGATGCTTAACCGACTGAGCCACCCAGGCGCCCCTCCCCTCAACTTTCTATGGCCTGAAAAGAGGAGCCCACACCACACCATTCATCCTGTCCCCAGTGTTTCTCATTATTTTATGTGTGTTCTCCCATCTCTCCTCTGAGGTGATAAGCCTTGTGCCAAAGAGGCAGTATATCTTGTACTCTTTAGCCCATAAACTAAGCACTCAATTTTTTAAAAAATTAAATGCTGTTGTTACAGCGATTGATTTTCAGGCAATGGAGGAGGCCTTTGGCCTCACATAATAGCTGCTGTATTCTGAAGATATTATCCAAATTTTGGATCTAAATGGATTTGCCATCTGCTATGTAGCGTTTTCAGTAGTCAGGTCCCCCATGCAGGGAAGACTCTGGGCCACGGGACAGTCCGTACAAGGGGACCCTGTGCCTAGGTCTGGTAGCAGAAATGTTAGAAATGGTGACATCTTTGAAAATAACGTAACGTAAGAGAAAGTGAAGGAACTCAGTGTCCTCCTTTCTCAGTCACTTCTGGAGGTCTTGGAGGAGAGACTACCTGCTCGTGGCTCCCTAACCTCAAGGCCAGGCTCCACAAATGAACATGCACATGCGCCTGCTGTCCCCATCAACCGGTGACAGGCCCTGAATCAATTGCCCCAGCTCTTTTGCCACACCCCTACCCCCCCCCAAGCTGGCTGAGGGCCAGGCAGACCTCCAACATTAAAACTGGCAAATGAGATCTGAGCCTTGATACCCAGCCCCCACCTTTCTTTTCCTCCCTCAAAGAGGATTTTGGTGCCAGCACCATATGTTGAAAAGGCCCAAGCGCAATCCTATTACCATTGCAGGAGGCATTAAATAATTACATTAATTTACCTAAATATGGAAAAAAATCTTTACAAATCAGGGACACTTGGCAGATTTTCCGGCTGCACATTTTTCCCTTGGCACCGTGCACTGTCCTTTCGGGTTCCTATTGCTACTTGGAGTGTTTCCTTTAATTGTGGGGCACATGGCTTCTCTTGTTCTGTTTAATTTTCTCGAAGCTAGTTCCATATTCTGGCTACAAACATTATAGGAAAAAAAAATGCCCACAAAAGTATGGATTGTGCTGGAGTGTACCCTAAGGGGGAATGCATAAAAATAGTAATTTCTTGTATATGAAACCCTTCCACGGGGCGGCCTTTCCCTAGATTGCTTTATGAGAAACAAGTTAAAGGGATGGAAAACGGGGGTGTTGGAGGTGGGCCTTCCAAGTTCCGTGTGTACGAGGAGAACTGACCTGGAATCCTCTTTGGTGGGCGCTGCATAGAAACACCTCTTCTTTGGTCCATATTTTAGCTTTCAGTGCTCACTGTGTCTGAATCCTGCACCTCCATAAATTGCTACGAAATTTGAAGGCTGAAGTGAAGATGATGTCCACACAGCTTTCCCTCCTTGACGCAATGTGACCTCACAGGAAGGCCCGAGGGACTGTAACCCACACAGGCCAATAGCCGATGCCGAGGAAAGCGAGCTCCGGGCCCTTACAAGTGCCTCTGACCCAGAGACTGCCTGGGATTCCCTTCCTTGGGATCAGGTTTTCTAGAAGGTGCTTTTCAAAGGCTCTGTGAAGGGCCAGACTCTTGTCTTGTGTTTCCAACCTATTGCCGACAGATATAGATATATATAAATATATATATATATATATAATATATATCTATATCTGCATCACCGAACTTGGATGTTGCAGTAAAGTCAAATTGCCAGAAAGTTTTCTTTTTTTTTGTTTTTAAGATTTTATTTGTTTATTTGAGAAAGAGAGAGAGCACAAGCAGGGGGAGCAGCAGAGGGAGAGGGAGAAGCAGACTCCCCACTAAGCAGGGAGCCCCATGTGGGGCTCGATCCCCGGACCCTAGAATCATGACCTGAACCAAAGACAGACGCTTAACCAACTGAGCCACCCAGGCACCCTGCTGGAAAGTTTTCTAAAGGCTTCCTCGTGTGGGTGAGAGCCACGGTCCAGCCAGTGATAGCTCTGTTCTAGACCACAGGGAGAAGAGATGCGGCCAAGATGGCCCCTTCTGAGAGGAGGGGCCCGTTGACGTTGGAGGTAGATGGCAACCATCATATCCTTTCTCGGGGAGGAGACACAGAAGGAACAGCTGGGGCCCCTGAAGATAAAGCTTCCCAGCTGGCCATTGACCTTGGGCCCCTGTGTCTGAGGCCTTGAGGAAAGCCGGCCCTCAGATGGGCAGGGCAGCTGTAGAAACCTTAGCACTCTTCTTTTAAGGTGACGTGTACCTTTTTAAAAGGTGATTACATACAGTTAAGACTATAGTGGAAAGACTTTGGAGGAAGCAAAGAAGGGTGATTTTTTTTTTTTTTTTAAGTTCCTACTTCCCCACCCAAAATGGTTCCAGCCCCACCTCACAGAATATTTACTGTTCTAAAGTCAGGATCTGACAGGGCCTTTGACACGGGACATCCTAAAAGATGTCACTTCACCACTGCCCCTGTGCTCCTCCAGCCCATGGCATAGCTGATCTCTCTCTTCCCTGCTGTGAACTCATTAGCCTGGAGCCACTTCCTCCACAGTCTGTCAGCGTTCACCTCGCTGCCTGGGAGCTTGTTAGAAAATGCACAGTCTCAGGCTCCCCCCCACCCCCAACCTATTACCTCAGATTCCACAGAGTCCACATGTTAACAACACCCTCAAGTGGTTTCCATCCACATAATGCTCCCAGAAGCTATAACGATGACACATCACGTGCATTTAGCTCTACCCTCTGGCGTGTGGGAGATGGTGTGCTCAAGTAGGACAGCAAGTTGAAGGACAGGAAATCAATAAGGTAAAGCAGAGGGCTAGCAACTCAGGAAGCTGTGCCCCCCTCCCCCATAGACCTGAAGGGGCACAGAGAGGAAGTCACCAGCATCCCGGAAGAGCCCTCCTACAGGAGGGAGTGTAATTTACAAAGGCTGTGAGTTTCAGTAACCCTGGGGAAATAAATACATAGCCTCTCCCTCTTTCCTCCTCTCTTTGCTCTGTGATGGGTTGAATTGTGTGTCCCCCTCTCCCCCAAAAGATATGTGGAAGTCCTCACCCCCAGTATCTCAGAAGATGATCTTACTTGGAAACAGGATCATGGCAGATGTAATTAGTTGAGATAAAGTTATACTGGAGTTGAGTGGGCCCTTAGTCCATTATGACTGGTGTCATTATAAAAACAGAGAAGTATGGAGGCAGGCAGGAAGAGAAGACAGCCATGTGATGACAGGGCAGAGACGGAGTGATCTATCTTCAAGGGTTGCTGGCAAACACTGGAAGGGGGACGAGGCAAACAAGGGTTCTTCCCTACAGGTTTCAGAGGGAACCTTGAATTCTGATTTTGGGCTTCCAGCCTCCAGAACTGAGAGACAATAAATTTCTCTTGCTTTAAGCCACTTGCTTTGGGGTACTGAAGCAAGGCACCCTCTAGGAAAACTAATACAGTTTCCCATTTGTCAAACCCATTGGAGGCAAGAGGCTAAGGAAACCTGGTTAAAGCCATTACTAAGAGGGTGGGGAAAAATAGAGAATGGATCTGGAGAAATAGAGTATCCAAAAGACAGGGGCTATCAGTATACATTGTTAGAAAGGTATTAGGTTAAAAGAAAAAAAACAGAACAAAATTCTCTTTTGCAAGAGTCCTGTGGGTACTGGTCGTTCCCTTCTCTGGCTGCGTGAAAGAAACCCATCTGCATATGTGAGCATGAGGCCAGCATACAGAGGGGACAGAGTGTTGAGAATGAGACCCTTGGTGATAAATAATGATTTCGCTTAAGCCCTTGATCCAGCAATACCTGAAGCCTCTCCCCTCTTTCACTTGTGCTACTGTCTCCAAAGACCTAAATGCCAGAGAATGGTACTATATTTTACTTAATTCCATGGCTCTAATAAATGTAGGCATCCATATCGAGCCCTGGCTAATCTCGATATCTTTCCTGAGGGAAAGAAATTGACACCTTCCAGACAGGAAACCTATTAGGAGCCAATACATATGAAAGGAAGCTTTTCATAACCAAATATTTAGTTTCTTACAAATCTTTCTAATGAAAAATCAGAAACAACCTAGATGCCCAACAAAAGGAGATTGGTCAAATAAGTTTTCTACATCCATTCAATAAAATTCTCTTCAGGCAAAAATTATGACATGGAATGTTAGTTTTTTAAATGTCATCTACAGAACCCCAGGATTTCCTCAGAACCCATCATGGACGGAAGGGTGTGAGAGCACACCAGACTACTAATATCACAATCCTGATTTAACCAGAGCCTTTTACTTCCATCTGTTTTTATCTATCTGGCTTCCAGGTAGTATTTCCATTGAATAAAGCATTCTAGGCAACACCCATAAGTATGTCTGTTGGGTTGAGGATACCCATCATTGACCTTTTATCCACATGGGTAGCATGAAAGAGTAACAAGGCAGAAGAGTTAGGGTTGGATGACGAGCAGATCTGAGAATGACTGTGGCAAACTGGTGACTTGGAGCTCACGTAAAACTGATCCACTGGACTAAGAGGCCAAGTGCAGAGAGGAAAGACCCCAGACCGGGAACAGGGAGAGTTGGGTTCTTGGCCCCACTGTGTCACCAGCAGGTGATGTGCTTGGGTAGACCCAAGACTCTGGGCTAGAGTTTCCTTCTCTTTAAAGGGCAGGGGCTCTGCCTAGATGGTCTCTTGAGATCATCATGGACACAGCAGTGTTCTTCCATACTACAAAAAACCTTATGTGACGTCAAAAAGAAATTTCCCCAAATACCCATACTCATCCAGTCTGCATATCTATTCCTAACTTTGGCTTCTCTTATGTATTTGCAGCTCCTTCCTGAGACAGGAACCAGATATGTGGGTAGAAATAGACTGTGACAGGAACAATATTTTATTTAATCATCTCAATAGTCTTATGAACTAGGTTTGATCATTCCATATTCATTTCATAGAGGAGGAAGTTGAAACTCAGAGAGGGAAAGCAATTTGCCTAAGGTCTCGCAGACAGTACACGTTCAGAAGCAGGATTTAAAGTCCTAAGGAGCTTTTGGTTTTAGTGACTAGGTATTACAGACCCAAAGGCCTACAGAGACATCTTTTCAGACCTCATATTTAACAGATATGAAGATTTAAATAGCTATAGGTGGAGATGATATAGAATAATGTATATATACTTATATGTATTTTTATGTATTTATAAAACATATATAAAGCATAAATGTACATATAATTTAAATCTTTAAAAATATATTTAAGGGCGCCTGGGTGGCTCAGTTGGTTAAGCGACTGCCTTCGGCTCAGGTCATGATCCTGGAGTCCCTGGATCGAGTCCCGCGTCGGGCTCCCTGCTCGGCAGGGAGTCTGCTTTGCCCTCTGACCCTATCCCCTCTCATGTGTTCTCTCTCTCTCATTCTCTCTCTCTCAAATAAATAAATAAAATCTTAAAAAAAAATATATATATTTAAAATATCTGTACATCTATATATGATTCATAAACATATTTTCATATCATATATATAGAAAGATTTATCTATCTATGTATCATATATACCTGTATCTCCAGAGATATGTTTATAGATATATCTATATACACCCATATCATCTATATATAGAGAGAGACAGAGAGAGAAAGCAATCTATCTAGAGAGAAAGAGTGATCTACATCTAGAGAGATTATCTATCTATCTATCTATCATCTCTCATCTATCTATGAGAGAATAGACAGTTTTTATCCATTTTCACAGGACGGTAGAGCTGGGAAAGGGAGTAAACTATAAACTCAAGCTTATTCATTTCATTTCTGAGTCAAGCTCAAAAAGGAGATGATGTAACCAAAGTCACACTGTTAGTTGACATCCCATCCAATCCCCACCTAAAACCCCAAAATTTTAAATAAAAAATATTAACACTTCAATTGTCTACCTCACGCTATACCCCAACATGCACTTGCTATACTTTGTGAGGTCTCAAAAAGGTTGAAATAAACCAAAAAAAAAAAAAAAAAAGCCTGCCTCTGAACTTCTGCTCACCTAATGAGTTCATCGGATTTACCAGATGTACAAAAGTGAAACAAATCTGACGCACAATCAGTTAATCTTCCATCTTTCTTGGCGGGAGCTTCTGAAACAGCGGGAGGACAGTCCCCCAGCCTGCAGTGGTGTTACGGATCACAACGGAAGCATATTGTCATCAGATTAATTTTCCAACGCTCCTACCCCAACCACAAAATCCTGAGAGAACGAGTGTCAAATACACTTAATAATTGCATAATTATGACATCTGTTACTCTCCAGCACCTCTTAGTGGAAAATTAACTGAAGAAATAGCAGGTTCAAAGATGTGTTAACACTCTGATAGCAGATTTAATTGAAATATGACGGGGGAGGATAATGGAGATTAAATTAAGCTCTCAGATAATCATCTGACACAAAGATAATTGAGCCAGCCTCTGCCACGTTGATGAACGCTTCGGAGATGCTGTGCAGGGTGGCATTTCGAGTATCTTATCCTTCAGGCAAAATGGAATTCTTCTCCCTCCCCCCCCTTCTTCTCTCTGTCTTGTCATTCAACATTTGTATCCTCCAAATCGATAATGTGAACAGCAGCATAATTGGAAATAAAAGATGATCTGAAATCCACAGGAAATTAGGTTGAGGTGTGTGGAGGAAATACAGTTGCATCCTGGACACAGAGGGAGTTTTTATGAGTCCGCCGTGAGAGGAGTGTGCCCCGGCCCCACGGTCTCCCTGGGAGGGTTTTTTCCAATGCCTCTGTCCTTCGTGGAGAGAATTGCCCATGGGTGAGACAGGGAGGAGGCCATAAAGACCCCTAGAATGGATGAGACAGCAATCGCTTGTGCTTTTTCTCCTTGCCCGGGGAACATTCTCCATGCTTCATAGGGCAAGCTCAGGATGTCGTGTGTGATGAGGGACTGCCCCCCATGCTGGAGGGCGTGGGGTAACCGTAGAGGGCAGCAAGCTCAGGGTGGTTAGTAGTGAATTTCCTGCAGTGGGGTGGGGGAGGCTGGGTGGTGAGCTGCTGAAAGCTGGAAGTGGGAAACAGACTTCCGGTTGCTGTCATTGAAAGGGTCAGCCTCTGACAGTCCTAGAGTAGGTCCTCCATATGTCGCCTTCCTCTAACTCAGACAACACACGCTCTCGAAGGACTGTGAGTGTTAAGCCATGTATAGAAAATGAGATGGCCCCCAACTCTACCAGTGCCCCAACTACTCAGAGTTTCAGGATTACGATTTTATACCTGTGTGATTTATCTGCTTTACCAATGTGGATCCAAGATAACGTGGCCACATCCCCTTTAAGAGCCCATTTAAGTACCTCCATCACATGTCCCTCTTATTCACCTCTTCTCCGGCATCACCCCACCCATGAACACCCCAGGAATGCCCTAGTCCTGGCCACTCCCAATGCAGTGACATAACTCAGAGCCACCCCCTTGAGGCTGGTGGATGCCATTGACACCAGTCCCCTTGGAAGTGGACTGCCTAGCAGACAACCACCGGGGCAAAATGGGGCCCTAAACCTAACGTAGGGTGGGGATATCTTCCCCTCACTGGTGCAGCCAAGGCTGCCCCACATGGTGCCTGCCAGGACTGGAATGAGGGGGTCTGGACAGAGCATCTCCCTCCAAGTGCTCCCACATCCTGTAGTTCAGGTCCTGGCCTTGACAGGAAGTCCTTCAATGGACAGTGGAGCCTGACAACCAAGGCATTTCCTCCAAACTTGGTGGGAATATCCCCTCTCCAAGTAGGTGTCTTCACCCACACAGTGCCCAGGGCAGCTGGGGGAGGGTCTGGGGTCTAGGGCCTCACAGATGGCAAAGCCCCCCTTTCACTATCCAGCCTTCTCTTTCAAATCTCCCTGAGTTTTATTTTATGAGGCTCATTGTTCCCTCCTATTATTAGTCTCGGGCAGGACCTCAGATTCTGAAAGATTACTGTAATGCTTAAAGCTGGGGAGATCGATAGGGTTCTCTGTTCTCATCTCGTCCCTGCCAGAAGAGTTCCATAAGTAAATGTTCCCAACTGCTGGATTTCAGCAGTAAATTTCATCTCATGCAACCCCCAGCTAATCTATGATGGCAAAGTTTGGAAGATGGCTTTGTCCCATCTGCTCTATAATTTCTGTCCTAAATTGTTAATTTATTGAAGCATCAAAGAGCAAGGCATCTCATGAGAAGGCAACTGAAGGAATTGTTTTAATCACCCTCCTGCAGCCAGGTAATATGGCACCAGAAATTCCTTCCAAAGAGAAGATTCTTGACCCTTCTCTGACCTCCCTTTTTATCTGCAAGATGGGTGTGTGGGGCCCATAAATCAATGGAACCCACCTCCCTCTGCCCGGTCTGATGCTGTCACTGACACTGTTTGTTACAAAGAAGAGACTCTGCCCGGGGAAAATAGTAGAAAACCTTAATGTGTTCACAAGGGTGACATGCTACACCTCTTAAGAATTTCTACAGTTCCTTTGAAGAGTTGATTGTTTTTTTGAGTTGTGTCTCATTTTGTCTTCTTGGGCAAATTATACAATCAATGCTCTATTTTGCTGAGCATATAAATCCCTTTTACATATTTCAAAATAATATCTAATTAAAATGTCAGAGTTATAGCTCATGTGGCTGGAGTGGACAAGTCCCCACCCCCCTCCCTCAGCCTCTCAAAGTAACATTTAAAATATGTCCTATAATTAAGAGTAATTATAAATTCCAATTAAAAAGAAACCCACACAATTCTGAAGATATTTTTCTTTGATGTTCCTTGCTTTAATTGATGTGCTTGTTGCACCAGATTGTCCCAGCTTCCTCAGCCATGTTTCCCGACAGAAAAGGTTCCCCAAATTGCAGGGACAAAAGCAGACCAAGTCTCAGAAAAGTAGTAAAGTTCATTAAAAAGGGTTATTGCATCTATAACTTCTAGACTTGGTGTTCATTGATTAGAGATTAAGCATCATCCTTTGTACTACTCAGATTGGGATTTTTAATTAGGATGTCATTATTACACAGATATACTGAATGCCAAATTGATTTTTGAGACCTTTTGAAATAATAGCATTGCTTCTGCAAAATGAAAATCATAATAGATTATTGACTTCTTCAGGGGTTTTGATCCAAGGGCACCTCCCCAATGTCAACATTTTCAATATTTTTAGTTTCATTCAAAGAGACCCTCATAATGAGGCTTATATTAAAAGTTTGCACATATTGACTGTGATATTAATGCTGGTGGCATCACATTGATTACCCTTGAATGATAACAGCAGCAACATTGCTTGTTGCTGAATTGTTTACATACCATCTAGCCTTTGTCTATTGTTTGTGTTTAATTTAGAAAGTGTTTATACACACAATAAGTAGCATCCTTGATTCACGGGATCAGAGGTTCACCAACTTTCTCAATTCCTCCTACCCTTCGTGTCTCACTCACGTTTTCAGGGTGCTCCTGTTCAAAAGAAATGTCTAACAGTTCCATCTATACAATCGTCAGTTCCAAACAACTTCCTAAGTATTTATGTCCTAACAACTTCATAGGCATGGGAAAAAATACCCAGAAACTGAAAGAAAAAATACGTTCCCTTTCTTCTCGAATACCCACGACTACTTACTAATGGGATGTCTGCGTCTGTTAGTCCTGGAATCAGATTGGACCCCACACCTCCCTCTTCTGTTCCACATCGATCTTGCTTTTCAACACAGCAACTGCCGAAAGCCCCAATTCACAAAGATAGGAAGCCATCCAAAGAAATGTCGTGCGATCTAATGTTGAAACTAGGAACTCCTTCCAGCTCCTGGTTCACGCAGTGTCCTACAAATGGGACTGTGTTTTCCTCCAAAATTTAAAATATTGGACAGCACCCCTGTGAATTCACCGTGGCGCCTGGGTGCCCTGCCACACAGTTTGGGAACCATGGCACTAGATCTGACGTTTCCGGATGCTATGGGATCTATGTCGCCCATCTGTAGATTCTCAGTGCCCAGCACAGTAACACAACAGACACTGGTTAAAGAACAGTGCTTTGGTTAGCACTTTTTTCTTATTTAGATCATTTTAATTCAATGCAAGACAATTCGAGAGCATACACCCGGTACACGTATCTGGTTGCTGCCAACACATGATGATGTGTTCTCTCGCACATCCTCAGGGGGCTTTTATAGCGAAAATTGGTAGAAAGTGATCTCTACTTGAGATATCTCATAGATACTTCTCTATGAACAAAGGACATATCTCTGAGGCTCCCAGACTTTCTCTCTTCGTAGGGAAATTACCTAAAGAAAGAGATCCCATAAACTGCCGACTCCCGGGGCATTAAAACATACACAGAGAAGTGAGTGCTTGGACTATTCTTTGGACCACCTGATCTTATCCCAGTGGGAATGGAGATACCCATGTCCAAAATGGAGGCTTCTTACCCACCCTTCACCTCCCTCTGAGCATGGTGGGTTTTGTCTGTAGGTCCCATTGAAACCATCCATTGAATGAACCTGAAGCACCATCTCCCACACAATGAGATACTAGCTGAACAAGAATGCAATTCTGATAAAACATGGATGAACCTTTCGAGCATGATGCTAAATGAAAGAGGCCAAACGCAAAAGACCACATATTGTATGATTTGATTTATACGACCTATTTAGAATAGGTAAATTCATAGAGACAAAAACAGAATCGGGGTTACAAGGGTCTGAGAGGAGGGCACAATGGGGAGTTATTGTGTAATGGGTACAGAGTTTCTGTTTGGGGTGATAAAAATGTTCTGGAAATGGATGGCTGTGATGGTTTGCAACTTTGTAAATTATTACCACTGAATTGTACACTCAAAAATGGTGAAGATTGTAAATTTTCTGTGATGTATATTTTAATGCACTCACCCACGCAGCCTGGAGAATGTGATTTGCTTAAGAAGATGACACCAATAAATAAAGGTTAGAAATGCAAGAAGTCCACAGACACGGTGTCTCTTAAGCCATAAAATGCCCAATTTAGAACAAGGGTTGGCAAACTTTTTTCGTAAAGGGCCAGATAGTAAATATTTTTGACTTTATAGACCATACAGTCTCTATTGCAACCACTCAACTCTGCCCTTGAATTGCGAAAGTAGCTATAGACAATATATAAATGAATGAGCATGGCTGGTTTCCAGCAAACCTTTATTTGTGGACACTGATTTTGAATTTTATCTGATTTTCACATATCAAAATGATTGTTCTTATTTTGACTTCTTTTCAACAAAATTTTTTTTTAAAGATTTTATTTATTTATTTGAGAGAGAGCAGACAGCAGAGAGCACAAGTGGGGAGGAGTGAGGGGATAAGGGGAGAGGAGCAGAGGGAGAAAAAGAAGCAGACTCCCCGATGAGCAGGGAGCCCGACTCGGTGTTTGATCCCAAGACCCTGAGATCATGACCTGAGCCCAAGGAGGATGCTTAACCGACTGAGCCACCCAGATGCCCCTTTTTTCAACCATTTAAAAATGTAAAAACCATTCTTAGCTTTTGAGTCTTACCAGGCAGAGGTTCCAGATGTGGCCCCCAAACTGGCCCCAGAGCCAGAACCCCAAATCATTGAGACAAACCCTTACTAATAATATGTGAAATCCCTCCCGGGTTTAGAGGTGGTGTTCAATGGAAGGTAGGAAACGTCCCCCTTGGAAAATGTGTTAGTTCATGGCTTAGCCAGAATGAGGCATTCTGTGACTGAGTCAGACCTGGAGCCGGCTCTCATTTCCCCTTCCTGAAATTTTGTCCCGCTACTCAATGAGACCAGCCCAATGCCCCATAGAACAAGGTGGGGAGAAAATCCACTGGATTCACTTCAGAATGTGAAGAATGCCTTTTCACATCTTTTCCAGGGTTATTCTCACTAAAGCAAAGGCTTTCATAAAGAGACAAGGGTAAGCAAAATTAAATAAATAAAATAAATAAATACATAAATAAATAAATAAATAATAAAATTGTGGCGGGATTTATGAAAGGCATTTGCTGGGGAAGATGACAAGGAGACTTTCCAACGTTGCCAAAATAAAGTGCTAGTCATATATAGGATCAGTAATGGCAGACTTTCTAGAAGGGAATTTTAGGGGAAAAGGCAAGGGAGCTTCCCAACACTACTAAAAAAATACGATTCTGACGGCTCCCTCATTGCACATATCCCAGATTTGTTGGATGAGCAGAATTAAACTCAACAAATTTGAGTGAGGACCTAATTTAAGCTGACCTTTGGGCACTGGGAATACAAAGTTCTTTTTTGTTTCTGTTTTATGTGTGTGTGTTTGTTTGGGAGGAGGAGTTAGGAGAGGGGTAGCAGTGTATAAATACCCGAGTTTCTAGTGGTAAGAACTTCATTCTTATCATGGCTGTTTCTGTGCCCTGAAATCCTTCAGCAAGAGGAATTTCCTCTCATGCTGGCTTCTGCTGTTGGGAAATGGGGTCTCCTGTCGGGGCTCCAACATTGTGCGCTGGGCAGAGGACAGATGGGTGCGGTAGGCGGCACTCTGTCTATGTACTTGCCTAAAGCCCTCTTTCCAATGGTCCAGAGTATTCTCCAGAAAGTGAGGGCTGCTGAGGGGAGGAACATTGCAAGCCCACACGCCAGACTGCTGACTTGCATTTTGGCTTCTTCCTCTGGTTTTTTAACATCTCTTTGATTCTTAGATGGCTCCTCCCATCGCTGCACTGGAAGTTTCTATATTAACCCATGGTACCATTTTGTCAACACAGTGAACAGTAATCGGCTCTAAATAATTTAAATATTTGGTTACAATGAAGATGGCCACAGCCTGCATGTCTATCTGAGCTCATTAGTTCTAACTTTATTTCCCATAAAATAGGAGGCCATTTGAGTAAAATGATAGTTGGAAAACATTTTTAAACAGAACCAGCAAATAAACATGGTCTTTATGAGTTGTAACTTAATCCCCAGCTGATGTCATGTTTCATGTTTCAACTGCCAGAAAATGCCTGACATCTATATATCAGGCAGATTTATGGAGACTTCAGGGAAAGAGCTAAGAGGATTCCTTAAATAAGGAGAGTGTGTTGGTCTGGGGGTAATTTGGAGCCTCTGTTATCCATAGATTGAAATGTGCACATTTGGGTAAATTATAGGAATATGCCTTTTCGCTTGATCTTTTTTTTATGTTTAAAAATGCTTCAGATCAGGGCGATGAGTACATGAGAGGCAGGAGGGAGAGGGAGAGAGAGCGAGAGCTCAAAATATGGTTCTCTTTTGTCCCTATTTGGTATTGATGCTGCTCCGGCAATACTAGAGAGAAGAGAAAAGATCCTGCATTGCAGACCTCAGAATCATAAACCACACACAGGACCTCCCCACTCCCATGCTTCTCTTGGTGGCAGAATGGTTGTGTTGGCTTCAGGGGGTAACTGAGGATGCGGAGCCCTGGTGATTCCCTATCAAGACATTTCTGTTGGCTCTACTGCATTCCAGCAGTTACCCCACAAGGACTGAGCTTTCCAAACATAAACCTCTCTTCGTATCATGTAAGTTGGTAGCCAATTAACCAAGAAAAAATGATTTTGAATCAGTCCCAGCAAAAATGACTCAGTGTTAACATGTGTTGTCTATAGATTGACATTCAAGCCTCCCCATGGGGTCTACTCAGCCGGGTGGATGAGTAAGAGTAAGTCGTGCTAGCTAATACAGCAAATAGCCCCAAATGTCAGTGGCTTAACATGGTAAAGGTTCATTTGTTGGTTATACTGTAGTCCTATTGAGTGGTCAGAGAGTGGCCTTCTCCATGGTGACTCAGACGCTCAATATTCTTCCATCTTGTGACTTTCCCATCTGCAGAAACTTGGAGAACTCCACTGGATACTTAGCATTCACCTGGGAAATGGGAAAGATGGAGAGAGAGTCAGGAGAACTACATGAGAGATTTAATGGAGCCTGAGGCAGAGTCGGTCACATGGCTCCACTTAGCTGCAAAGGATGCTGGGAAAAGTAGACAACTGGTTTCCAGCCTCTATTTTGATCCAGAAGCCACAACACTGCACTGTGGCATGACGGTTGGGGTTTTCTCAGAGACCAGAAGACTTGAAATAAATAACAACAACAAAACTCATTTTCTTCCATTTATATTTCACGGTTGACAAGGGCCTAAATTTCACTCAGCCCTCACACTAGTCCTATGAGGGAGGCAGGGCAAATGTTGTTAGCCCCACTTTTAAATGGGGCTCTGAGTGAGACAGGGACTTGTCTGTGCCCCAAGTCATAAAACTAAGTGACAGTACTTGAATCAGAACCCAGGTATTCCAGTGTTAAACGGGCAGATTTTACTACTGTACAGAAATTGTAAGTGTTAATGGTACTTGGGAGGTGGGGTCAGGGTGGGGTCCTCAGAGAGCTGGCGGCTAGATAGAATCAGAAGACTAGTTCTGGTTCCATCTAAGTGTTGGTAAAGACTTACTCACAGGATATTTGAGGGATGGGACATAAAATTATTTCACTTTCCTATTTTGAGCCTGAACACCAGCCCAATCCAGAGATCCAATCCTTTTGTGCCCTTGTCTTTTTATTATTATTGTTGTTGTTGTTGTTGTTGTTGTTGTTTAAGAAATGAAAGCACAACTTTTCATGGCATTATGTTAATATAAAAATTGTAACGGTTATGACAGCCAGAATGGCAATGTGAGGAAAACATGCTATGACCTCCCATCAGTGGCTCAGAATGAATGAAAAAAACAGTTTAAAGGTAATTGAAATATTCAAGAGGGTTAAGGTCAGAATCCTTGTGTGTGTTGATTTCCACAGCTGGTACAATCCTAATAAAATGTTTTCATCCTTCATGCCAAAGAAAGAGTAGAGCTCAAACCCCTTTGCTCTGGGTATGCAACTCCAAAGAAATGTTGCAAGGCTTCATAATCACAATTTCAAAGAGGTTTGTGGAAATGTTTCATTAATTCTTATAAAGAAATCTTTTTTTCTTAATTTTTTCATTAACTTCAGACATTTACTTGCAATTACATTTGTTCAGTGAATACAATGACAGAAATTAATAATTCATAGCTTTTGTCAGGGAAAATTAAAAAAAAGGACAGTTGTTCAATCAAATGCAACTTTAAATGCACAATCTTTATTTAAATAAGATTTTAAAAAATAAATAATGGGGACTGTTATTGTACTTCTTATAAACCTCCTCTCTTCCAAATTATATCTATGCTCTACCCAGTGACATGAAATCTTGGGTTGTTCAGAGCACATCAGGAAAATAACAGGTTCAGATCTGATGTTCTGAGATGGGGAAACTTGACTCAAGCTCAGTATTTATGGCACTGCCTGGATCTTCTGGGGCCTTGTGGTTAGTGACAGAGAATCACCCCACAAGAAAGCTGAACGGGGCCAAAAGCATTACGCCTCCTGACAACCTCTCCTCTGACATTTGGGGAAATTAAAGTTCAGAAAGAGAGAGTGAACCTTTCAAGTTCATGCAGTAGTTAGCTGCACAAATGAACCTTGAGTGTAGGTCTCCTGACCCTTGGCCAAAACTCTCCCAATCTGCAATGCTATCTTCAAGTTACCTTTCCACCAGGACCTGCCTCACAAGTCGCTACCTATGGATTTTGGTTTAAGGTGTCCTAGGCAGACCAAACCTTTCGTCCCAGCAGCATACCTGAAATTCTACCATTTACTTTGGATTATTAAGATTTTTTTAAATAAAATCTTTAAAAAAAAAAAAAAAAAGGGGCGCCTGGGTGGCTCAGTTGGTTAAGCGACTGCCTTCGGCTCAGGTCATGATCTCAGGGTCCTGGGATCAAGCCCCGCATCGGGCTCCCTGCTCGGCGGGAAGCCTGCTTCTCCCTCTCCCACTCCCCCTGTTTGTGTTCCCTCTCTCGCTGCCTCTCTCTGTCAAATAAATAAATAAAATCTTTAAAAAAAAAAAAAGATTTTTTTAAAATCATGTTTCCCTTGTTAAAATGAAAATATTCATCACTAGATATCAACTTAAGTGGAAAGGAGTGATCCAGGCCAAAATTGGGCAGAAATAGGATGATAAGGGGAGCAGAGACAAATTCTTCAATTAAGTCTAAAGATAGCAGAGAGATGGCTACTTGATGTGTCTCCTCGCTGCTGGCCTACTCCCACCTATGAGCTGAAGAGCCTGGCTGACAAATCAACTCTACCTTTTAGTTGTTCCAACCAAAAAGATGACAATGGAGTTCACCTTAAAAGCAAAGAAAAATCAAACCCTGAGAAACTTCCTAGAAATTGCTAGCCCATCAATAAAAGGGTCCCTGGGAAAGGCAGTTCAGCATGATGGTTAAGAACTAAATGTCTCCAGGGGCGCCTGGGTGGCTCAGTCATTAAGTGTCTGCCTTCAGCTCAGGTCATGGTCCCAGGGTCCTGGGATCGAGCCCTGCATTGGGCTCCCTGCTGAGTGGGAAGCCTGCTTCTCCCTCTCCCACTCCCCCTGCTTGTGTTCCCTCTCTCGCTGTGTCTCTCTCTGTCAAATAAATAAATAAAATCTTAAAAAAAAAAAAAAAAAGAACTAAATGTCTCTAGGGGCTCCTGGGTGTCTCCATCAGTTGAGCAACCGACTCGTGATTTCAGCTCAGGTCATGATCTCATGGGTCCACGCTCAGCAGGGAGTCTGCATGAGATTCTCTTCCTTTGCCTCTCCCACCACCCCCTCAAATAAATAAATCTTAAAAAAAAAAAAGGAAAAAAAGAAGAATTAAATGTCTCTGGGTTGAAATCTTCACTGAACCAGCTATAAGTTCTATGCTTTAGGAAAATCACTACCAAGATCTCTGAGTTGTATTTTCTTTATTTGTAAAATGGAGATGTATCAGTTAGCTACTGTGCTATAACAAACTGCCCCAAAACTCAGGGGCTTAAAACAGCAGTGATTTATTCTAATGTGTCTGAGGGTTGGTTCTGGAGGCTTTGCCTCTCATTGCACTCAGTGGGTTCATAGGGGTGGCTCTGCGCCTTGTATGTGTCTGCCGTCATCTTTCTGGGACCAGCAGGTTCACTGGGTCTTCCTACAGTGATGGCAGAAATGCCAGAGGGCAGGAGGAAACACATGTGGCCTCTAAAGACCTGGACTCAGAACTGGCACTGATGCTTCCAACTGTGTATCATTGGCCCAAGCAAGGACACGGCCAAGTCCAAAATCAAGGGATAAATTCTGCCCAGAATGAGGCTATGGCCAGAGCGTGGAAGAAGTGAGGGATAAAGAATTGGTCTCCAAAATACTATTTACCGTAGGGGCTAATGAAAGTACTTTCTCACTGCATTGTTCTGATAATTGGTTAAGAAAGTGTGTGTACAATGCTTCGGTCTGGCTGTGGCCTCTCAGAGAACGGCAGGGGACGTAGAGGTGAGTATGCTTTTGGTCCTCTCCTGGGTGAAGCAGCAATGATGGATTAAGGACTAAGGATTTCCCTCTTTGATGTGGGCAGTTGTTAAAGAAGGTGTCTCCTGGAAGTGAGGAAACACGTGGTCTTCCTGGATCCATCAATTTCCTGCTTCTCCATACAGTATTGACCCTCATCTCACACGGAAAAGAAGCAAATGGATTTGATTAGCAAATACTTTCATCTACATCCTAATTGAAGTCTCTGGGACTTCCTTGTTTTGGAAAAACCCATTTTAATGCACAACACATCAGGTAGCCCAAAGAATCCCTTCTCCCTGTCCCTCCTGCCCTGTCCCTCCCAAACTAGGGAGTTTATCTGCCACTGTCCCCTTAGCCCCATCTATCTGATCCTAGACTGTTATATCCAGGCTCCAGGCTGGGAGATTCTCCTCCTGTTTTTGATTCATGCTGTGAATCACTCAATTCCGAAGCTCTTAAAACAGAGGCAAAGAACAGCCCCCAGCAGTGCCCTGGTCCAGATGTCCTTGCACTGTGGACCTTCAACTCCTCGCCAGGACTCCTGAGATGCAAAGCCCATGCTCCCTGGTAGACCGTGGTGCCGCTGAACAAAATTGCAGCTGAGGGGGCAACCATTTGGCCATCTGAAAAGTCTGACCAGTTGGCACATTGTTGTCTCCAAATGAGCCGGCAGGAAACAGGGTTTCCTAAAACTTGGTTTTAAAGCACTTAGAACAGGAAATCATTCCCCATGCATGTTAGATCTCTCTAATGACTGACTAACTAGAAACAGGCTATCTTAATACTCTGCCCCAAGGCATTACAAATGGCTTTCTTTCCAGACTTCATTAGAATATTTACTGCAATTTGGATAGAAGACTTTTGACACTGCAGTCATAAAATTTACAGGGGACCATTTTTTTTCAGTCTGAGAAGAGACCTGGAAGAAGCGGGGAAACCCCTCATCTCCCCCAGCCACCAATCTCATTCATTAGTGGTCTTCGTGTCTCGTGACCTCTAGTTAAGAAAATAAACATCCCTGCGGTAGTCCAACAAATTGCCTTCAGGAAAAAAAAAAAAAGAGCTAGATCTCTCTTTTGTCAACTACTGCCTCTTTCATATATATGTGGCCAAAAAGAGCAAATTCACAATGTGTGCCAGTTCTTGGGTTGAGCGCTCTTTATGTGATTGTCAATGACTCTTCGAAACCACGTGGCCAGTGGGCACCATCACTGTCCCCATGTCACCTCTGAGAAAATGGAGGTCCACAGTTACCTAAAGTCACATGGCTAGTGGGTGGCAGAGCTGGGACTGGATCCGTGTGCTGTTGAAACCCAGCTCCTCCCTTACCTACTTCACTATTTGCACCTGTGCTGGAAGCGGACCCGGTCAGCACAGGCGAAGGAGATGTGGACACACGTTCACCTTATTTTAAGTTTGGTGCATCTAGCACCTTCATAAAAGCCATCAGCCGGGACTCGACCAAAATGGATTCTAAGTCTCCATCCAGAGAAAAATCAATGGGGGCAACGTGTCGCGCTGTCTTCAGTAGTGCAGTACACAGCTGCACGTGTCATTGCTGGGTGGTGACAAGAGCCATGAGGGAGAATAAAGCAGGGGGGCTGCCTAGAGAGTGACATTAGCAGAGAGACCGACTTTGATGACTGGGAAGGGAAGGGTTCTAATGAGGGGGCTCAAATATAGGGACCTGAAAGGAGCCAGAGAGTGGGAAGCTGTGCAAATGTGTGTGGGAGTGATCTAGAGTGAGGGGACAGGAAGGACTAGAGCTCTGTGGTGGGTCTGATGCACAGCAAGTGGCCCTGGTTATCTCTCATGGTGTCCCTGTGGTCCAAGGTGGCAATGATCACGGGAGGTCTTCAAGGTCCCATACCTGTACTGCATCAGCACGCCTACAATCACGCCATGCCTTTGGTTTTTGTCACAGGACGTATGGAGAGTGCTTCTCTGCTCTCAGTCATGCACTGTGGAATGTACAGTCTCTGTAACACCCCACGGATTTACAGACAAGATAAAGCTGATCACTCCTAAAAACAGTGTGCTCCCTCTTAGCAAGGAATGAAGAGCACGTGACCTATCATGTTTCTCCCTTTTTGCCTTGATTCCTAGGAAGCTCGATGTTAAATTTAATATTCAATTAAAACAACAAAGTCAGCCTTCAAGGCTTTTGAGTATTTCGAATGCTTAATTGTATATCTGCTTTTCATTGCAAGCAGCCTCTAGTCCTTTTGGAAATGGTGTATAAGTAACACATGTATGTGAAATCATGCATGCCAAGAATATAGTAAGTTTGATGGACCTAAAAAATTTATATCAGCTCATTTGGATGCTTAATTCCATTTACATGGAGGCCAATCATGTGGCCAGATTGGATCAGAAAAGGAGAAAGAAACATTTCAACATTGTTATGCATCGATATGCTAATGTTCCCCCTGAATGAATGTATCAATGAATCACATCTCCAAGGACCCACATCCTTCTGTAGCCTCCTCTCACGTGAACGTGGGACTTAGTCATGTGACTTGCTCTGTCCAATGAGACATCAGCAAACAAGCGGCAAGGAGAAGCCTGATAGTAGGGTATGGATATCGGGGCTTGCCCCCTTGAAATGTTGCAGTCACCGTGGGTGACAGCCAGGTCCAGCCTCGTTGGAGATAATAGACTACATGGAGATCGAGAGGCCAACCATCAGAGCTTTCCTGATGGAGCCCAGCCCCACCATGATCCTCCAGCTTCATCGAGCTTCACGAGTGAGCCCAGGCAAACAGGCAGAGGAGCCATCCAAGCAACCCCAGAACCATGGGAATTAATAAATCTTCACCTCAAGCCTCTACATCTTAGAGTGGCTTGTTACACAGCAACAGGTAACTGATACAGATAGCCAAAGACCTCTTTTAAGGACAAAATTCTAGAGAATTGCTACCAAATATGTGGGTCCAATAAGCACTTGGCAGGTGCCTGAGAACCCCAGGACCTCCCTGAAGGACTTACCTTGCCAGGAAGTAAAATACATCAAGAAGAACACATATTTTGGAGAACCTACTGCATGTAAGGTGTCTCTCCTAGGCCAGGAGATGCATTGATAGAAACACATAGTCACTATCCTCAAAGAACTTGGTAGATCTTAAGGCCAAAATAATTTAGACAGTCTGGGATTGGCAGAGGAACAGGTGGAGATAGGGGGAAAAAAATAGAATAGAAAGTCCATAAAGAGCTCCTAATAAATATAAGCATGCAATATAACCCCCAAAGCAGCAAGCCTATCAAAGGCATATAAAAAAATTTAAAAAGGATTTTTCCATGCATGGTGCTAGAATAATAAGTTAGCTACTAGGAAAAAAAACCCTGAAATTAAGACCTCACATCATTCTGAATAGGAAATAGAGTAACTCACAATCAATGTATTATGTTCATACTGATTTTCACAAATGTTGCAAAGAGGACTTTTTTTTTTTTTTTTTGAGGGAGCTGGTGTCCCAGCACATCATTGACAATGTGAAAGATTTATGTACTTGACTACACATATATTTAAAATTTGTTTATGAAAAATCTAGGAAATGAAGTCAAATAGGTAATATAGTTCATTAATGCAAAAGATATACATGCATATAGAAAAGTGTCAAAAAGAAAATATTTCACCGTATTTTTCTTTATACCCGTCTGTGCTTTTCAAATTTTCCACAATGAGCCATGTCTTGCTTATGTTGTCAAAAAAGAAAAACAAAACAACAATGAACTTTTTAAAATTTCACTTTACTAAAAAAAAGTCAGAAAAAGTCCTTCCCCCTCTCAAATAGTAGAAATAGTTAATACTTACATGCCAGGCATTAGATTAAGGAATTGATGCTTGTCATCGAATCCTCTCCACGTTCCCAGTTTGCAGATAATAACATCAGAGCCTGGAAATGTGAAATGACTTGGTCAAGGTCATGCAGCCCATGAATGGCCGAGTAAACTTCTACATTTGCTGGTTTCAGTATTAAATTGTGACAGATGCTACAAGTCACTTTGAATCACTGATTCCCGTAAAATCCTATAAAATTCATAGATCCATAGGTCTCTCCAGCTTTCTCATAGAGGCTAATTTATTTTTATTTTATTTAGTATTAGATGGAGCACAGGGGGGTCTGGGTGGCTCAGTCGGTTAAGCATCCGACTCTTAGTTTCGGCTCAGATCGTATTTTCAGGGTTGTGGGATCGAGCTGAGTGTGGAGCCTGCTTAGGGCTCTCTCTCACTCTCTCTGTCCCCCTCCCTCTCTCCCTCTCTTTCTAAAATAAATAAATAGATCTTTAAAAAAAAAAAAAGAAGAATATGGAGCACGGTTCACACGGTCAGTCAGAACATGAAAGGTGCTAACTCTACAGATTCACAGGGAACAGGAAGACAACCAAAAGCTTAAGACTGTGAGCCCCTCAAAGACCAGGGGCTGCATCTCGTTCACAGTTACATTGCCTCTACCTAGCTTGTTGCTGGCCCATGGGAGGCTCTCAATACATGTTTCTTGGATTTTTTATAATTGCAAAACATTTTTTTTTAGTGTTATCAACTATAGTCATCACGTTACACTTTAGGTCTTCAGATCTATCTGTCTTATAGCTGAAAGTGTGCACCCTTTTCCTGACCTCTCCCTATTTCCCCCACCTTCCCAACCCCTGGCAACCACTTTTCTACTCTTCCTATGATTTTTACTTTTTTTCTTTAGATTCCACGTATGAGTGATACCATGCAGTATTTGCCTTGCTCTGCCTGGCTTATTTCGCTTAGCAGAATGCCCTCCGGTTCCGCCAACATCGTCGTCAGGGGCAGCGGGAAATGATTTGATACTGGAATCCAGTCTTTCCAATGGCACCTTGTATACAGTAAGCCCTCAAAAAATGGAAACTATAATAAGTGAATTAAGGACAAAATACATCTTTCAAAGTTGTATGGGGATAGTATTTTTTTTTTTTAATTTTGGAGCTTTATTTGAGTTAAAAATAAAATCCAGGCTCCAAAGCTCTGGCTAAAATGTTAACCTCTAATCTCATCTCAAATCCTAGAGCACGTCTGGGGCATTTATTATCTATGACTCAGTGAGATTTTGTAGGACATATGAAGGTAGCTAACTGATGTGTAAATGGCGATCTTTATTTGTGACTAATTTGTTGGAGTTAGTACGCGATTGTTTGACACCCAAGCTTTCTTCCTCTCCTGGGTAGGGGATTGCAAATCTTAATTGAATTTGCTGTGGGTTATTTTGATCCAAAGTTTAGGGAGCACTGACTAGGTAACTCCAATTCCTGTTTGTCATTTTCTTCAGAAATATTTGATCTCTTCCACCCATGTCCTTTTGATACCAGATTCAATAAACACACCGAGCAAACAAGCAAAACCAAAAAAATCCAATAAATCCCTTCAATTCAGAGCCATGTTTTAAAAATCCAAAATCTATGCCTTCTGACCCAATGATTGATGATCCACTCCCATGGCTGCCCCTTATTGAGCAAGCCAAACAGGAATTCTAGAAGGAGGGGGTTACAAGGAAGCCCAAACCTTGGATACATCTCCATGGCAGAGCCAGAAACTCTCATTCCCAAACCCAGTATTTGTAGATAGATATTTATTTTTCAGAGGAAAGGCCCCCATAAAATTTGTTGTGCCCTTTACCATAATTTCCAGGCTTGCTTCTACAATCCAGCAAAGCTCTGTAGTCTCCTTTTCAAAGCCAGGAAGGATCACAATATTCTACTTGTCTTTTCTCTCTGGTTGACCTTTCAGTGGAGGAGAAAAGGTGCGTTAGTTACAGAGACCCAGTCCTTTTTGTCAGAGTCACGTATTTACCCCTTCGTATGACTTTAGCTAGGTCCCATTCATTTCTGCTGGGCACTCTATCCACTCTTCGTTTGGACTCCAGTTTGGGCACAACGAACAAACAAGATACCCTCTTGGGAATCCCATCCAACTCCTGGTTTTTATGAGCTTCTCGTTTCTGTTCTTTCAAGACTTATTTTACAGCAGACTCATGGGTCTCCAAATCATACATTTCCCTACCCTAAAATTTTAACCAAGATTCACAACCCAAGACAGCCCTGCTGGTGAGAGAAATAAACCAACTACATTTATTTCTTTCTTTCCATGATGAAAAGGCCACAGTGCCTCCCTTGTTCTCAAGCTTGGCTTTGAAAAGAAACCTGTTCCCTCTGCTGACAAAAAGGGAATTTCAAGGGGGTTTCACAAGTTATTTACTCTTGCAGGAAGTCTTGTTGCTGTTCATCTAACATATTCTATCCGAAACCCATCCTTCCAGGCTTCCAAGCCCTCCTCCCCTAAAACGCTTGCCAGAATCCTCTAGCCTGCCCATCTCTCTGACTTCTCAGAGCACTGAACGGCCATTGTATTCATCTTGGTAACTGATAACATACTGTTTTATACTTATTTCTAATTTATTTCCCAAGTGAGTCTCTTCTGTGAATGCACGGTTGCCTGAGGAACTAAGTATTAAACTCCTCTGTTCTGCAGATACCCAGTGAATACTTATTCAATTGGATTTCTATCGTGAATGTTTTCATACATTTTACATATTTTCAAGTAAGCATCAGAGATAAAGAGAGGTAGAAAGAGAAACCAGATATTTTTACAGCAATTAATTCAAGTGAAATGATCACACGAGATCTTTGATTTAAAGACTCGTGGAATCATTAGAATCGAAAGTGCCTCATCGTATATAAATCCTCATCCAATCTTGAATTCTTACTAACCTCTCCTAGGAAGTTATTGAAAGAAGCATTTTTCAATATGTTAAGTATAACCACCCCCAAAATTTAAACCAGCCCAAAAGAGAGAGAGAAAGAGAAGAAATGAGCTATTCTTCATGATCAATTATAGTATATGTTACGCATATGTATTTAAAACCTGCCCAGGACGCAGTAGGAACCGCATTTTCTGTTACTTGCTCCAAGTTAAATTCCAAGTAATTGGTCAGTGAGATTAAAAGCACTAGGATACAGTGAAATTTTAATGGCCTCACACCTGCCTTCCCGTAAAGCCGCAACCTATTCCTGCTCTGTAACCTTTAAAGCTCACCACCAGCAAGTTACTGATGTAGCCAATTAGACAACAAAGGGGTCAAGATTTCAGAAACCCTTTCAGTGGGTTGTCATTGACCCCGAGGAGCTACCTCCAGCCTGCTGAGCTTCTCGCTGAGAACATTTGCGGCTCTCTTCCATGTTGGAGCTCCGTGGAATTCCTCCCACCTTCTGAAATTACTAGATACGTCATCACCAAGAAACGTGTCGCCAGACCATCAGGCAATCTCACCTTTTGTCCTCCCATTCTTATTTCGATCTGGTTACTTCTCCAGAGCAAGCATCTCCCCATCAAGATTCACATTGGCCACGATCAACACAGACCCCTGGCTCTGGCTCTAGAGCTCTAGGGCTTGAAAGAAACATGGGACTTAGGGTGACTTTCTCACCAACACACGTTGAGTTGATAACCATACAATAGTGATTAGATCTCTTGAACATCTTGATCCTCCTGGGTTTCTTGCTCTACTGCCATATTTTGGTCCATTTATTAAAACCTTACTTACCTCAGAATGATTAAGTCCCAAAGAAATCCAAGCACATAAGAGACATGAATTCTTCAATCATTCACTCAAGAGCCTCTAATTTTCTTGCAGAGCTGGACACTAAAGTTCACTGATGGCAGGGAATGCCCTTGGCCGACATAGACAGCCATCTCATGTGGAGCTGGGAGGGGAGTTCTCTGTGGACAAGAGAGCATCTGCCCTTAGATCAGTGAGTGAAGGGAAGAGTTTCATGTGTGCTGAAACTGACATGACCTACTTTTCTCATAGGAGCCATTTTTCTGGCAAATATGCCTGCCCAGCATTCATTTCCTTCGGGCTAATTTCATAACCACGGTCCACTTTTCACTGATTTCACTTAAAGACACTAAAAAGTAAAAGAATAAGAACCTTGACCTGATTCCGGGTAAATCTTGAACCAAAAAGGTCACTGATGATTTTGAAATAGATCTGTTCAAGGCTTTTATTTGCTTTTAAATCAAAAGAATACAGGTAACAGACCTCCTAATTAGATTTTTGCTTTTTCAGTCACTAGGAAGACAAAAATTAAAGCTCATGAAATTTTGCCTCATATCAATTGGCTGGCTTAAATTAATGAGAAATATCTATGTAATATTTATGCCAGAAGTGACTCAAGCTTTCAAGACACCTTTAAGATGTGATAAATTGGAGTTTGGATTATTAATGTGCTCATTTGACAGCTTCAGTTTCCTTTTATTTTAAAGAAATGAAGTAATTAGTCTTGCTCTTATGTTTAGATTTATTCTCTAGTGTGGCCCCGTGGGGGTGCATTTTAAGCACTTACTCTAAAAATGCAACAAACTTAAAATGACATTACAGATTAGTAAAAATGGAAGGATACATCCAAACCCCATTCTACACAATCTTCTTCTGTTGAATAGAAAACCTAGATCCCTTCAAAATTTAGCCCTCAAAACTTTATATGGCTCAAAGCAAAACATCCAAAAATATGTTTACATATAAAAGAAATCAGCAGAGGGGAGTTTATACCGGTAAATTATCTTTTTGCTGATTGTTCTTGTTTGCTTGCGGAAAAAATGAAAACTCAGTATTGGTTGCAGTTAAGCTGACTTCAGGATTATATGCCCCAGAAGAATTTTGAAGATTAACATTAAAAAAAAAAAAAAGATCTTTTACACCCTTTTCAAAATTGCCTGGGAAAAGAAAATGAACACAGGTGATGTGCTGATCCAGTTTCACCGCTCCGTTGAGAACTATCGAAAATTATACTATACAGAAAAGTTTTCCATAAAAAGAATTTTGAACACATTTGAACATTCAATTGCTTATGAAAACAAGAGAGTATTTGGTGCTAGAGCTGAATCCCTCCTAATCAGGATTATTTGAAGCATTTTCAGGGGGAAAACAAGAGACAGAAACCACACTGGGTTTAGACTCGCTAGCACCAGTGGGCACATCTCACTCGCCCTGGATAATTCTTCTACCCTGACATGAACCACCCTGCACACACACCAAGCCCCACCTCCCCTCTGCAGATTGTCAAAACCATGAGGGGCAGCATCTTTGAAGATGGAAAGCCTGGATTCCAAAATTAGCCAAGCTGAGTCTCCTTGGGGCAGGCTACTTTGCTAAGCTTCAGTGTTTCCACTTGCAAAACTCAAGTGACAACAGTGGATACCCACCCACCCCCTGTCCCGCGGACTGGTTTTAAGGACCGATTCAGGTAATTCACAAAAAATATTTAACGGAGGGCCTGGCACACCGGATGAACTCAATAAACAGTATTAACTATTTACAGCAGGAACACTACACGTGTTGGTGGGATTGGATCCCACGGTAGGCTGAGTGGGGCACGGCCAGCGCTAGCAAAATTGACCTACACTACATCTGATGAGGCCCCAGAACATTTTGCCTTTGGAGATTTTTTCAACTGAAAAGTGAGAGGTAAGTACTTGACTCCAGGCAGGGGAAAATGAGAGGAACAGAAGTGACAGGGGAACTGTCGCAGAGGAAGTCATTTGCAGAACATAGAGATGAGAGAGGAGGCTGAGTGGTAGCAGCAGAGTAGAAATTCTTTGCAGCTAGAAAGTCTGAGGCTCATTTACCATTCTACCCATTATTGATTGTATGGCCTCTCATTTGGTGGGTCACCTCTGTGCCTAATTCCTTATTCATAGAAGTGTTATTCAAAGTCATTCTAGGGGTGCCTGGGTGGCCCAGTTGGTTAAGCATCCAACTCTTGATTTCCGCTGAGGTCACGATCTCAGGGTGGTGAGATTCAGCCCCAGTGAGCTCTGTGTTCAGTGGGGGGGAGTCTACTGGAGATTCTCTCTCTCCCTCTCCCTCTGCCCCTCCCCTCCCCTTTCTCTCTCTCAAAATAATACATCTTTTAAAATAAAATAAATAAATAAAAGCAAAACAAAAAAGTTATTCTTTGGGGCACCTGGGTGGCTCAGTCAGTTAAGCGTCCGACTCTTGATCTCAGCTCTCGTCTTGATCTCGGGGTCGTGAATTCAAGCCCCGCATTGGGCTCCATGCTGGGCATAGAACCCATCAATTGGACTTGATGTGAGTGAAAAGTAAATGCGAGTTATAAATATTAAGCCACTGAAATGGAGAGATAATAATAATCGGATAGGCCTCTAAGGTGTATCCAAACTTTTTCTCTAGCCATTTTTATCCCCCCTGAAATTCAGTATGTGATCCAGCCTTTACCCCATAAGAATATTTAAAATTTTGATTCTATTTTTTTTTTCTTAAAATGTAAACAAGGCCATTTGTTCTTTGCACTTAATTAATTCTGTTTATGGAGGTAATTTCAGCTTCAAGGAAATTCTAAATAAATTAACATCAAAGCAGCTGTATGAGGACACAAATATTTAGGACATTAAAGGACCACCCTTACTGAGAAATGGGACAATATGAGAAATCTATGTTCATCCAAACGTCTCTATCCCAACTAAAAACTCAACACAAGGGGTAGGAAAAAAAACAAAAAACAAAAACAAAAAAAGCCTAACAAAATTGTAAATCAGTGTTCAATTTATACAATACTATCAAATACCTTTTTAGAGTGCTTTCAGAGATTGAAAATCATTTTATTATTTTTTCTCATCGTGAAAGGAATCCAGCCCTTAAAAATATTCAGCAAAAACAGAAAGCTGTAATCATGGAACACTATATCTAAAACTAATGATGTAACGTATGGGGATTAACATAACAATAAAAAAAATAAAAAAGAAGAACAAATTGGTAGGAAAAAAAAACAAAAACAGAAAGCTGTAAAAACAAGAAAGAGTCCAAATTATCTATAATTTCACCACTCAGAGGCAAGTCTACCAGTAAAGACCATAGGAGACTTATTCCCATCAACCCTCACTGACCCTGGATCACCTCATCTCTATATTCTGCCAAAGTGGTAAGGGAAAAGTATCACATCCTCATGTTAATTTTTATTTCTTTGATTATCTGTGGGTATAGGTTATGTGTATTTCCTGTGGCTTATTGTATATATTTCTTTTGCACACTTTTTTTTTCTTTTGAAATGTCCATCTCCTATAGGTTTTTAAAAGTTCTACATAGAATATGAATTTGAATTTTCTAAATAGAAAATAAATTTGAATATTCTCTCTTCATATATATACATATATATATATATATATATATATATATATTCTAAATACATTTAAATAGTTCAACATTTTGAAATAGATTTAGATTATCTTTGATGGGATTTCTTTGAGCCTTGGAAGATATTAATAGTTGTAATTTGCATAAGGATTGGAAATGTCATGCAGCTGGGTAGTCTCCCACTGCAGGGACCCAGGCTCAGACACCACGTTCAACTCTGAACATACAAGATCTCATGTAATTGGTGATGTAAAATTGCTCACAATTGGCAAGGAAAATGACCACAGGTTTAAGTGTTTGTTAATTGACCAGCACTGTGGATATTTGATGCAGTTTATTTTTTATTCTTAATACTCTTAAATGATAGTCAAAAAATTTTTGAGTAATCTGGTGATAACTAAAGCTGTCATTGTGTCTTACTTGAAGATTTTCTGGTCTGGAACACAAGACAGGATAAAACTCAAAATAACAATCACTTCTTTATTTGTACCTATACTTTATAAGGCTCAGATTGCTTTGAGAGCTATTATCACATTTGATTTAATGCCAGTCTTGTAATAAGGACAGCATTAGGGAGCATTACTTTGTTTTCATAGGTGGGACGGATCAAAGTTTTGAGATATTGCTTGACTTCTCTAGAATCACAGTGAATAATAGAATTAATGATATTTAAGATTCATTAGGTCCCTATGATGCAATAAATCAGCTTTAGCATGCTTAATCTCATTGAATCATAGCAACCATATCTTACAGATGAGGAAAAATAAAGCTGAGAGAGAAAAATAAAGCCCAAAGTCACACAGCAAGTAGATGGTGGAGCTGTGACTTCGACTTGGGCAGATTCTAGAACCTGGTTTCTTAGGCAGCACTGATTAACTCCATTGGAAAAGTGGCAAATCAATAGTAGCTGAATGTTGGTGTGTTGGTGGGGTCCGGAGCCGACCGCCAAGAAAGAATTCTTGAGACGTCTTCGTGGCAAAAAAGGTGGTTTTATGAAAGCAAGGGGACAGGACCGGTGGGCAGACTGCATGCTGCTGCCTGCATTGTGAGGAGCAACTGATTATGTACCTTGGGGTTGGGGGAAGTAAAGCTAAGGGAAGTTCCAAAAGGACTTCCGTATGCTAACGAAGACTCAGGATCCTGGAAGAATATTGTACTCGGCCTGCCTCAAGTACTGCAGATTACAAGGACATTTGATTTTATCTACATTTCCTTCTGCCTTTGTTTCCCACATCAGTAGCTACAGAACCAGAACCAAAGCCTAGGGCTCAACTCCAAACACAAACTTGGAATTTTGCTCTTTGCCAGTCTTCTCACAAAAGCATCTTGAAAGAGCTTCTCCTTGCAGTTCCAAGGCGAGGGTGGGGCTTGATTACAACAGCCAATCAATGAAAGAAGGGCGTGCCTCGCGGGTCAGACTCTTCCCAGTCATTGGCAACTGTAACTTTCCTTCAAATCTGTGATTATAGGATTATTGCAAACTCAACCTGTAAATTGCTGATTTTGAAGCATGCATGTACAGAATTCTGGCAATATCTGACCCAAACAACCATTGTATGCCTTCAAAGTGTTCAAGAGCCCACTTCTTAATTTTTGTACAAGGAGATCTTCAAATATTATAGAGGTGGTTCTTAGCATAGAAGGTTTTGGGAAAAAGAGACTCTGAACATAAATGCGTAGATAAAAGCTGTCTGATCTTCTAAACTCTGTTGCCTAAAACATGCATTTGTGTTATAAAAATAAATGCAGACATTACAGAGAAACGTTGGCAGGGAACTCTCCCACATTTAATGAATCCTGAAAACACTGTCCCCACTCCAAACCAGCGATTGGTTTCTTGTCTCCCCACTCCCAAGTTTAGACACTGAAAGTGGTAGGGTTTTTTCTTTTCTTTTTTCTTCTTTCCTACTGGGAGAACAGCACACTCCCTGATTCTTCATGTAAACTCTTCTCCGATGGAGATGTACTCTAGATAATAGGGGAATCCTTTGCAGGGGTGGTAAAATGCCCCAGCCAACCTCTCCTAGTCCCTTAATTTTGTTTAAAATTGGAGCTGGTGGGCACCTGGGTAAGGTGCAGTCTCTTAAGTGTCACACTGTTGACTTCAGCTCAGGTCATGATCTCAGGGTCGTAAGATGGAGCCCTGAGACGGACTCTGCGCTCAGCTCGGAGTCTGCTTGAGATTCTCCCTCCCTCTCCCTCTGCCCCTCCCTACCCCCTCATGTGCACACGCTCTCTCTCTCTCTCAAATAAATAAATCTTCGAAAATAAAATAAAATAAAATAAAATAGGGGCTGGAAGGCAACCTAGAAGTAATTGAAACCCAACAACACCTCTTTTTTCTAAACAGATGAGGAAACTATGGTCAGTGGAGGTTTAAAAACTTGCCAGAATCACACATCTCATTGCAGAGAAGCCATGGTTCCAACTCAGATCTGAATTTGTCTTTCCATATTCTTCTCCCCAGTCTCCATAGCACGGTGACCCCCCAGCTTCTTGGCACTGTCTCCATGACACCAACGTCTGGAAAGGAGGGATGGGGGAGGTGGAGAGGTCAAGTCTGCTGAGCTCTAGCTAGACCAAGAGGTAGTGTGGCTGCTTGATGCTTCAGCGCACACACGGACACCAGGGGTACCCACTTCCACTTTATCGGCTCAAGAACAGACAAGTCTTGACTGGTGTAGAGGAAAGTCTCATGGTAACCCAAGCACACCTCCAAGGAAACAATAAAAGCCAGCTCAGGCAGGGCACCCCAGAGCCTCTGGGGTCCTGCATCCAAAAAAGAGCATAAAATGGGGCCGATTTCTAGGGGTGCAATTTCTAGGCATCTTTCTGAATAGCAACGTTAGGAGCAATCGGAACCCGGGTGGGGGAAGAGTCCATGCTTTTGTTGGTTTGGGTTTTTTTTCTCTTTTCGAGAGGTCAAAAGCCAACAATCTGACACTTTTTATGAAAGTGTCAGCCCAAAGGGGAAGTCTCCTTGGAGGATACGCTAGCTCACCCAGCATGTATCAGAAACTGAGATTCAACACCACGCTTTCTTTCTCTTCTTTCCAGCAGCCTCTGTTGCTCGTGGCAGATTTAATGGTGTGATTTACAGCACTGAGAGACCTTTGTCAGGGCCAGTAAAATGACAAACAATAAATATATGGAGCAGTATGTTAACAGCCCACCACACAATACCTTGTCAGTTACAGCTTGATAGCGATACATTTTAATTTTGTCTTTCATAAAAATCTTGGCATGTATGCCTCGTTTGAACACAGGCTTCCAAGTCAAGTGTGTCATCCAAGCATGCAGTTTATCACCCTCTATATTTTCTGTCCTTTTCATTTAATGTCATTCCTATGGCAACAGACATCGCCCTGGAAATCATTTTCAAAACAGCTTATTTGTTGAAAGGGACTGGGTGAGGCTAAAATATGTGTTTGGCTGGGAAGAATGTCAGAGTGTGAATATGGCTTAGTTACATTAATCATATTCTTTGAGGACTTTGTGTAATCAGATACTTGAAGGAGGCGTATTGTGGGGTGGATTTGACATCCCCACCCCACCCCCAGCTTTTTATGGTTTTGCATTTCATAAGGGTAAAAATAAGAAAAGCAAACTTGCAGTGCACTTTGCGTAACGCGGTATACACTTGTTTATAATGCAAGCCAGTCTGTGTGTTTGGGGGCTCGGGTAGATGGGTGGGTTATAACTCTAATGTTAATGCTGAGCTGCCATTACTCTGAAGCTGATTATACAAACCCATTTATTCAACACATCTTTATTGAGCATCTACTAGGTATCAAGCATTGTGCTGTGAAATCAGTAGTGAATAAAACGTCGTCTCTGTTCCCATGGAGAGAGCATGGGTAGAGCTCAGATTCTGGTGGGGAAGACAGATGGCAAACAGGTTAAGAAACACATTGGCTAAGTAGAGTTCTCTAGAAACAGGGTCTGAGATGACGATCGTTCTGAGGTATCAAAGACTCAATAAGCAAGGCTCACATGGCAGAAGAGGGCAAAGCTAAGTCTAGCCTCAGCCTGATCCCAGGGGAGCTCTGAAGTGTGAATGACCCAAGAGCTCACCCACCTCAAGGTGCGGCTTTTAAACTCAGTAAGGAGTCAGCCATTGGTTGTAAGCTGCCTTGCGGGCTCAGTGGGGGCCATCCCAGCCTCCTAGGCATCCCAGGCTAGGTGAGTCCTGTTGGCCAAGAGCAATTCTAGGAAGAAGTGTGCAGCTGTGGGCTGTTAGCAGTGAAAATGCACAGCGGCTGGGGATTGGGCAGCCCAGCGGGCCAAGAGGATCTAGACAGGGCCCACAGCTTCTAGTACATGTACAAAAACCTACAGTCTGTTCAGTTAGTAAGAATGCTAGGAATAAAAGAAAAGAGGATGGTCAGTGGTAGAGGACAGGTCATGAAATGCTTCCCTGAAGAGAGGACATCTGAGCAGATACATGAATGACAAAGAGAAGCCAGCAGCATGAACATCTAAACACTCTCTTTTGGGGTAAATGACACAGCAAGGGCAAAAAACCTGTGAATTTTGGGCAGTGGGGGGCGCCTGGGTGACTCAATCGGTTAAGCATCTGCCTTCGGCCCAGGTCATGATCCCAGGGTCCTGGGATCGAGCCTGCTTCTCCCTCTTCCTCTGCCCCTCCCCCTGCTTGTGCGCTCTCTCCCTCAAATAAATAAATAAAATCTTTAAAATAAATAAATAAACAAACTTGTGAATTTTTTTAAGGGTGACAAGTTTAGGATAATGAGAAGCAGAAAGAAAGTTCAAGTAGATGAAGGGCCATGAGCAAAGGACGGTGTTGTGGTAGAGGATCAAGTCAAAGAGACAGGCAGGGGTCAGACCTACAGGGTGTGGCAGGCCATAACAAGGGGTTTGGATTTTATTCTAAGCTCAGAGGAGGGCCTACCTGCATTAGCCAACCAGCATTAGATATCCCAATCTAGAAATTAAACAAGTAGCCCGCATTCAGCCCCTCCTAGCACTATGCTGGGTACTCTGAGCTCCAAAAGTACTGAGTACATACCGTGCACACGAAGATCTTTTGGTTGTCGATTCACAGAGCAGCCCGCAAGAGCTTCCTTAATCTGTGTCTCGGATGACCTGTAGCTCTGATGAAAATCTGGAGCCTTTTCACCATGCATTATCCCTATACTTAGGATTTCAGGAACACATTGTCCCCAAATTAGAACCTAGTGCATTTCCCACAGAAGCAACATTCCATGTGGTAGGTAGTGATAGAACACTGAGACTCATAGCGTGATATGTAGACCACCGGGGCACGGGCATTCTGCTTAGAAATGCAGACCCACAGGCCCTACCCCAGAATTACTGAACCCGAATCTGCATTTTAACAAGCCCCCCACTCCGGGTGATTTGTATGCACATTAAAGTTTGGTAGACTGTGGTACAATGTTGTTTCTATAGGAAAATGTGTCCTGAAGTCCAATAACTCACCTATTAACAAACACTTGGAAAATACAATCAGTGTGTGATCTGGCTTCTGGTTTTCTGAGAAAAAGGTTGAACTTGACGACATAACCAGAAAAGAGAAAAATGTATGAGTCTTTTTTTTTTTTTACCATCATTAAGTGATTTATACTTTATTTATTAGGGGGTTTTTTTTTGCCACTTTCCAACTATCCAATTTGTTTGATTGAAGTATGGTTGACACTCAATGTTACATCAGTTTCAGGCGCCCAACACAGAGACTGGACACGTTTATACGTTATGCTGTGCTCCACCCCAAGTGTAGCTACCATCAGTCACCATACAACATTGTTACAATACCATTGACTATATTCCCTGTGCTGAACCTTTCATCCCTGTGACTTACTCATCCCATTAAGTGGAAAACAATACCCCAACTCTCCTTCACCCATTCTGCCCATCTCCCAACTCCCTCCTGGGAGTTTGTTCTCTGTATTTATGGATCTGTTTCTGCTTTTTTTGGTTGGGTTGTTGTTTTGTTTTGTTTTTTGCTTGTTTTGCTTTTTAGATTCCACATAGAAGTGAAATCATACGATATTTGTCTTTCTCGGTCCAACTTATTTCACTTAGCATAATACCCTCCAGGTATCACCATGTTGTCGCAAATGGCAAGATCGCACTCTTTTTTATGGCTGAGTAATGCTTCATTGTGTATATATACACATCTTCTTTATCCATTTATCTATCACTAAACACTGGGGCTGCTTCCATATCTTGGCTATTGTAAATAACACTGCAGTAAACATAAGGGTGCATATATCTTTTTGAAATAGTGTTTTCATTTTCTCTGGGTAAATACCCAGTAGTGGAATTGCTGAATTTGTATATTTCTGTTTTTAACTTTTGAGGAGACTCCATACAGAGTGTTTCCCAGGGTGGCTGCACCAATTTACATTCCTATCAACAGTGTATGAGGGTTCCTTTTTCTCTACATGCTTGCCAATACTTGTGCTTTCTTATCTTTTGGTTCTAGCCATTCAGACAGTTATAAGGTGATTGTAATAGTCCTTTCCACAATCACTGTCATATGCATGGACACCAGGAAGCTTCGTGGAATCTCTGCACAATTCAAGAGAGACCCTGCATGCAAAGAGATGTGAAGAAGAAAAGAGTGAGGAATACAGTGTTGATAGATGGTTTCACAGGAAAGGAGACGTCAGCCTCAGTCTAAGTGTATCATAAAATATTATTTCTAGGGGGCAAATCTTCCAGAATGATGGAAATCTGAAAATCTGCTCCTCCATAAAGGACACAGGCAAAATGATCAAAATCAACTTTTTCGGAACCCCCAAAATGAATGAAAGACTTGCAACAATCCAAGGAATATTTATTCAAGAAAATATTAGTTCTACAAGATGGTAATAGGCATTACCCAAAGGAAGATTCGGTAGTCAAATGAGAAACACTGGGCTGGCTACGGTCAGTTTCTCTGCTGCAGGACTTTTCAGAGCCTTTGACATGCTCAATATGCATTATATGGTGTGCAGATTTCCCCAAAACCTAATTGACCATAGATCCCTTTTATTGTGAGCTATTTTGCAGTTTAAATCTTGAAAAATACACTTTGGGAGATACTAGGTAAGACTTTGAGGTGAGATCTGAGAAAAGAGCAGGAGTTTTAGACACAGGAAGAGGCAGAGGGTGTAAGAGAATCATGCATAAGACAGTCCTTGCCCTGGGAGCCCAGATATCTTTCTGGAAGGTGTTTAGAGAAGAAACTAGTTCCCAACTAAAGTGATGGGATTTTGGAGTCTTTAAGGGTTGGACAGAGTAATTCAGGTTAAAGAGGAATTTCTTAAATAAGTTACACAAAGCACAAGCCATAAAATAAAAGGATGATTAATCTGATGTCCTTAGAATTAAAATTTCTCTAAAACAACAACAACAGAATTATGTTAAACCAAGTGAAAGGACAAGCCACAGCCTACAAGAAGATATTTGCAATGCACATAACCAACAAGGATAAGTGTCTAGAAAGTATAAAGAGCAAAGGATATGAACCAGTGATAAACAGAGGAGAAAACCTAAATGATCTGTAAATATGTAAAAAGATGCTCAATCTCCTACAGAATCAGCAGGGAAGGACAAACCAAATTAAAACCATAATAAACTGGCCAAAAAAAAATCTAATCTTTGAAAAGACCAACTGCTAGTGGAGAGGTAAAGCATGAGCGAATTCTCCTATATAGGCTCCTGCTGATAGAGCAATAAACTGGGATAGCCATTTCAGATTTGGCAAAATTTAGACAACTTAAAGATGTGCCTACACCCTACAGAAACCCGTTTGTACGCACAATGGGACTAGTCCAAGAGTGTCTGTTCCAGCACTGTTTGTGAAGGCAACCGAAATGTCCATTAATAGAACCACAGATGAATATATTGCTGTATGTTCATATAATAAAATATTACACAGTAGTTAAAATAAATGAAGTAGGGCGATAGGTTTTCACACTGATAAATCCTAAGGGAAGGACACATGGAGTATGAAATCATTTATAATAGTTTCTTAAAATGCAAAACTGCTGCATATTGCTTATGGGTTCCTTTGCCGGTGCTAACAATATAAAAAGTTGCATGGAAAGGATACATACAAATTCATCATGATGATGACCCCTAGGAAGAGAGAGAGGGGAAGGAGGTTGTGGAGGGACCCAGGGACTTCAGCTGCATCTATAACATTTGGTTTTCCAACAAAAGCAATATGAAGCAAATACAGAAAAATGTTGAAACTTGACTAAGATGTGCGTGAGTAAGTAGGTGTTTGCAATATTATTCTGTCTGTATTTTTATATATAATATTTGTTATGGATTGAATAATATCTCTCCAAAATTCAAACGTTGAAGTTCTAACCCCTCCATACCTCAGAATGTGACCTTATGAAAATAGAGCAACTGAAGGTACAGTTAAGATGAGGTCATCCTGGGGTAGGACAGCCCCCTTACCCAATATGACTGGTGTCATGATAAAAAGGGGAATATTGAACACAGATACAAATACAAGGAGAATGGTATGTGACCATGAAAGCAGAGATTGGAGTGATGCTTCTACAAGCCCCAAATTCCAAAGTTTGCCGGCAAATCAACAGAAGCTAGAGGAGAGACGTGAAGCAGATTCCCCCTCAACCCTCAGAAGGAACCAACCCGGGTGACACCTTGATCCCAGACCTCTCACCTCCAGCCCTGTGGGACAATAAATGTCTGTTGTTTCAGCCATCCATTGGTATTTCTTTGTTACAGCAGCCTCAGCAAACTCATAGATTTTAAAATATGAGACAACTCTGAACAAAGGGGCACTCTTGAATATGAAATCTCTTCGAGTTCATGAACAGAGAGCAGAAATGACAGAAGTCATCTTTGATGTTCCTCGGCCTGCAGACGCCTCGCTCCAGTTTCTGCCTTCAACTTCACACAGTGTTCCCTTTCCAGATCACTGCCCTCTTTTCTTCTTACAAGGACATAAGTCATATAGGATGAAGGCCCGCTTATCCAGTATGACCTCATCTTAACTAATTAGATCTACAAAGACCCTATCTCCAAATAAGATTCCACCGCAGACTCCTCCCCCAGCTACTGCCAAAGTTGCATCAGAGGCAGAGAGAGAAAGGGAGAAATACCCCTGCTTCTCCCTTCTTCCTGCCCTTCAGTCTCCCACCAATGCCTGCTACCTGCCAAAACAGCTGGAAAACAGCTGACAAAGGAGACTGGGAAACTTATCCAACAAAAGTCAGCCCCTACCCCCATGTCCAGAGCACAAGGCCCAAGGTTGGATAATGTCCAATTGCAATTGTTCGAAACCTGTCAAGGCCTGCCTAGAACTCATCACCCCAGCTGGAACAAGAGGTGGAACTGAGAGGGTTTTGAAGTGGTGACCAAGAAATACCCAAACAGAAAGAAGAATGGGACAAACAAGGTCTCTCTCCATGGCCACTTTGGTCTAGGAGATGAGCGATCTATTAAATACAATTTTAATTCTAAACTTCAGTAAGTGTGATGAAAGGTAGAGTGAGTGATGGAGGATAGCCATAGACCCCAACAGAAAGTGGTGATTCAGGCAAGGCCACCTTGAATAAGTGACTTTTAAATTCAGCATGAAGTAGATATTTGATCTACTCCGTACTCCTCATTTTGTGGGATTGACCACTCACTTTGTAGGATCCTGTTGTGTTGTCCAGTAGAAGATTTATAACTTAGACAATAGAGTTTAAAGAGAGTGATAAGGGAGAAATGCATGGAAGAATGAGCAACCCAGTTGGAAAGACCCAATAATATTATGGAGCCGTGAAAGCCACTTAAAAAAAAAAAAAAAAAAGGAGACCCAAACATGGAATATGCCCACCGTTAAGGCATAGGAGAAAGAATTCGGACTCTGGAGCCCCACAGATGCGGGCTGGGTCTGGCACCTACCACTATGAGATGTGGATTCTCAGGCATTTCATGGAAACTCCCTCAAAATCCATTTTCTCATCTCAGGGCGGGAGGGTTGTTGATGATACCTAAGTCTCTGTTGTAAGGTTTGACAATGATATTTGTAAATTAGGTAGCACTTAGTAGGTATCCAAATAATAATAAATTAATCCTAGACATTAAGAACAATTATAGTAACACCCAAGGTTTCATAGAGACTCAAAAAAGTAGGGGGAAAGAAAAGAGGGACAAAAGGAAACACGGTAGACTGGGAGAAAATGGGACAAAAGAAAGAAGAGATGACCTGAGAGAGCACAAGAGGCAAGACCAGACAATCAAATCTTAAGGCTGGATGATTTCTAAGTCTCCATGCAGAAAGCTGTTCACAGCCAGAAGCAACGCCCGGTGCCACCACCCCTCCAGGAGAAGTGCCAGCCACGTGAGGTCAACCCCTGTGATCTCATAAAGAATCCGATATTCTTACTCAGGGGTTGGAGCACCTATAACTCCCATGCAACCAGTGCCCAGACAATCTGATGCTCAGTGTGCAAAGACGGAACGCAGCTGGACCACTCCTAAGTGAATCCTTTCAGTCCCCCTACCTCAGTCAAGCACCAACAGTGCACTCAACTCTTGGTCACCGTGGGGCTCAGCCTCCCGGGGTAGCCATGCAGCTCTTTGCCTTCCATTTATAGGGGAGCTACAGAGGGACATCAGCCAGGGGCAATAGGGAGAGTGGCCCACACTAGGATATGGACACCAAGTTTCCATTTCTGCCCGGCACCTGATGAAAGTACTTGCTTTTGAACCATAGCACCCCAACAGATGGCAAGCAACACATGAAAGGAATTCCAGCAACTTTCCAAAGTTAGCTGAAGTGTGGCCGCATTGTTGGCACTCCCGGGCACGAAGACAGGGAGAAACATGCATCAGAGGGAATTTCTTTCTTAAAAGGGAAGTGGATCTGACTTGAGATAATTCAGAAGACGGATAATTCTGGGGAAGCCTGGTTGTTGGTTCCTTGCCATCATCCTATCCTCGGTGGCCTTATTGAAAATTCCTTCCCCCCAAACAGCCCTCAGGGTGCACCATGCCCACATCAGGGTGGGGCAACTTTCTATGAAGAAAATCAAGGTTGCAATGTTTGGCATATTAATTCAGAGCATATGGTCAAAAATATTGTTTGCTATGGCTCGTGGGCTTATGATATTTAATTTAAAATAGATTTTCCTAAATAAAAAAGAGACTTTATACAGATGGCCATTAAAAGCAAACCGTTTTTGCTGAGCGGCATTGTTAAAATACAATGTTTTTAAAGCATTTTATAGAACCTTGGCCCTTTGGCAAGTAGGAGGTGTTCGGGAAAGATGGAGGCTTGGCACAATGACAAGATGGCCTGGACGCCATTGTCACAAGCCCTATCCCGTGGGCCATTCTCCTCTCCGTCGGCACCATTTTCTTTTCATAGAAAGTTGCCTCCTGCGATCCTGAAGTTTTATGCAGAGCCGAGAAAGTACCACTCCCGAGATCAAGGAGCTGTGGTGATGGCCGTGAATGCTTTATGATGTCATTTCTCATTAAATGCGAGCAGATTGTTTCCACAGCAAGCATCTAGTGAGGACAAGGCCAGGTGTTTTCCTATTTTCCATGTCTCCTTTCGTGTTAACGGGAGTATTGTGGGCTTTTCCTTTTTTTCTCTTGTTTCGTTTTCCTTTGACAATGAGGCGAGGTCGGGGACTGTCCCAGAAAAAGCGTCCTGGAGCTGGATGTCCCCGGAAAATGTGGCTGGTCTATGCAGACAGCGTGAGGAGCCCTTGTGCTTCTTTTGCTGATCAAGGCTCTGTCGGAGCCGATACAAAATGAAAAGACCTTCTCATTCCTCTCCCCGAGGACCCTGCCACGAATTAGGTCAATCCAGCTTGCTCGCTTCCACTGGTTCATGTTCAACTTCAGTGGAAGGCTGCAGACCCAGCGGGCTGAACTCACTTAAGCGGCTTAACCACGAAAACACAACAGAAAAGGACGAGGAGCAGAATCGGTGGTGTTAACTTACAGGCTCCTGCTCCCGAGTGAGAACAGGAACGGCCCCTGCTTCCATGTTCCATCCTCCCCTTGAAACCAGCAACAGACAATATTCTGCGCTGGAATCTGATCGGGAGAGAGCACAGACCTCAGGGTCAAAGCTAGGGAGTGTGCTTTTATGGTGCAATGTCAGCCACTCAAGACTGTTGTTGGAAAAGCTGATACTTGAGAAACGGTTTCATATTAGTCCGGGATGGAAAAGAAAGCCGATAGCAGTTTCTAGATTGTCAGTAATCCTTTCTTCTGAGTGGCCAGGGAGAAGCAGCCCACTTCCTGGTTGGAGGCTCAGAGAAATGTTGAGGTACAGAAACAATTGTTCTAAACACAGTCTCGTCTGTAATTAGGAATGCACCAACCATGGCATGGTTTGTTTTTCTAGTTCAGTAACCTTTAACAACACTTGTAATCAGTTGGGTTTTAAAGAGTAAGGGGGGGCGGGGGGCGGGGGTGAAGGTGATGGGAGAGAGTTACATTACACTCAGCACAGTGGTCCTAGGGACATGCTCGGTGCTGGACACACCTTTCTGCCCGGGTGGCTTTCTGGGCCATTGTTCCAAGGGATATAAACAAAGCTTAGGTGAACACACGGGAGAGCTCCGCAATCCCATGGGGTAACTTTATAGGGGAGGCTGTCTCCTTTGTCCACAGAGTGAGGGATTGGGTTTGCAAGCGGCCTGAGGCCTGCAGCCCTGCTTTGGGGGAGCTTCTGGGGGACAGTTATTTACCTGGTCTGCACCTGGATATCAGTTGCTTCAATGAGCACCAAACCTGCCAGGGCTTGAAAGAGTTAGAATAGGTACCTGGCAGAATTCACAAAACCGGAAGACACCTCTGTTGAAGCCAACAAGGCCCAAAGTGGGGGCCTTGGCAATTCAAGTTCAGAAAATTCTTCAGAGGGGTTATCCATTAGCATATGCTGCCAGGGAGCAGGAAGGTAAATATTGATTGGTAAAGTTCCTATCTCAGTGGCTGTCTTGGAATGAACTCCCCGGGACTGACCCCTCTTGGCCAGGTATTCAAATGAAAGAAAAAGGGGCCTGAGATGTTTTTCTTGTTAAAATGATTTCTTCTCTGTCTATAAAAAGCCCTCCATGTTCCGTATAGTGAATTAGGAGGGATAGATAATACAAATAGGAAAATTACCAGTACTCATAATCTCAGCATCCAGCATTAGCTGATGTTAACTGGTATATAGTATATAACATTTCGAACTTGAAAAATAAATATACGATTTCCAACAAAAATCACGGCAGAGTGTACATACCAGTTTGTAATCTACTTTTGTCACTTTCGAGTCTTTATTGTAACCATTATTTGAAATTGATAAATTTGCATCTACATCATTTGTAATGACGGCCTAGGAGTATATGTCATAGATGTACAAAAGCTTATTTAATCGATCCTTTGTTTTTAGACGTTCAGACTGCTTGCAGCTTTTGTGTGTGTGTGTTGTAAACTGCTTTGGTGAACCACCTCCTGGGTAAATATTTGCGTTTAAGTGTTATTGTGGTTGTTGTGCAAACAGAATAACTTGATGATGCTTTAGAAAATTTTCTGAGAGCTAAAATCTAGGCAAGGAGCTGACTCCATGAGGCAGTGGCCTTCTAAATATGCCTGAAGAGAAGATGTGAATCAGGGGCACCTGGGTGGTTCAGTCGGTTGAGCGACTAACTCTTGGTTTCAGCTCAGGTCATGATCTCAGCATCGTGGGATCGAGCCCCGCATCAGGCTCTGCGCTCGGTGGGGTGTCTGCTTGAGATTCTCTCTCTCCCTCTGCCCCTCCCCCTGCTCTCTCTCTCAAAAATAAATAAATCTTAAAAAAACAAAAAAGAATACGTGATTCAAGTTTCCTTGTAGGCGTGACGGAAATAGTTGGAAATTCTGTAGAAATACCAGACATTAAACCAAATCGTACAGGGCTGCCGATGACCTGTTAGATGTCTGTCATCTCTAATTTCTAAACATGCTATTCTAGGAGCCTCTGTTTTTATAACACATAAATGCATGTGGCGTCTTCCTGGGTTATTTGGACCAAATACTGTAATTCTTTAAGCTCAGCAGACTGTTTTAAGAATGATGGAAAAAAAAAAAAACAACCTAGTTCACATGGTGATACAGAACTGGGGGCAGATGTCAAAATGATAGTGGGGAAGGGCAAAATGCTAGGACACACCAGGTCTAAAGTTGTCGTTAGTGAACTCAAAATATATGATTTGATAAAAATAATCGTAAACTCTGCTTTCAAAGAGGGTATTTATAACCAGCATGGGCTGGTTCAGAAACTCAGCAGACGGCCTTGGGCATGGAGGGCAAATATGTGGCACGGCTGTCACCACCTCCTCTCCGGGTCCTTGGGTACCAGATGCGGTTAAGCGATCGGACCACCCCTCCCTGACTCGACGGCAAGCCTTAGGTCCCTCCAGCCAGTTCTCCAGGCAGCCATGACCAGCCCACTGGGATTGGCACCTGTGGTTGTTTTTATCGCTGGCCTAGTGGATTCCCACAAATAAGGGATGGGTTGGAGGAAGGAGGAAGATTTAATTTGTTAGGAAAGTGGGATATTGATACCTGGATGGAGGGAACTAAGAGGCAGAAGGGTATTCTGCCGAAAAAGCACAGAATCTATCTGAGTGTGAAATGATCCCAAAGAGGCCTGTTATTCTTCATGCGATTTGAAATTACAATCCACAGATTTTCCTGCAGTATTTGATGGCAGCTTCCTCCGCTAGAATCAGCGGGCTCCTACAAATGGCCCCATCGCAGCAAATTGCAAGCCCTCATTTCTATGTATGGATCCTTTAATTATTCAACATTTATTGAGTTCCATTTGTCATGACTTGGTTTCGCCAAGTAGCAAAAGCCTAAGACAAGGGCTTGTGTGCAGCTGATTTATGATGGGACATGAGCTCAGGAACCCTCAGTGAGGGGCTGGAAAGTGACACAGGAAAAGAAAGAAAGCTGACGTGAGGATGTCTTATCAGGATGGTGACTGCCTTGGGCTTGATTCCTCTAGGAGAGTCTGAGGAGTTTCTGGAAAGTTTCTGCACATATGTGAGTGCCAAGTGGGTTCCTGCAGGTAGACCTGAAGCAGAATATGAGATACATCACGTGCCCTGTACCCATGACGCTGGGGCAGGGCACTGTCTGATTTCCCACCCCCCGGGAAGGAGGTTGCAACAGCCATGGCTAGTCACATGGCACATTGCTTGTGACAACGCATCACCTGGTTGTTCCAAGGAAAGCTCAGGGCCAGGCTGCTTCCTCCTCCGAGAACCTGAGGTTGCAGGGCTGAACCATGGTGAGCCCAGCGTGGGTGAATCACCCTCCAGGCTTCCTCCAGGGACTGGGGTAGAGTTACGAGCCTCCTCTATAGCCATGGGAAGAGGTGAAGAGGGAGGAGTGGGTGTGTGAAGAGGCGGGATGCTCACTGCCCTGAACCAGGAGCTAACTTATAGGAAAATCAAGGGGCGGCCATCCAAAGGCATCAACCCCAAGCAGGGAGAGCCTTCTTCTACAGGAAAAACCAAGTTCCCCTACTCCGGATTTTCAAACTAGAAGGCTTCAGGAGAAGGTTCACCACAGACATGGTTTATTTGGGTCTGTTCGTTCATTTCAGTAAATTTACTTGTTTTGTTTTTATTTAAGTCCCAGTCAGTTAACATATAATGTGTAATATTAGTTTCAGAAGTAGAATTTAGTGATTCATCCCTTACATAGAACATGAAGTGCTCATCACAAGTGCCCTCCTTAATCCCCATCACCCATTTAATCCATCCCCCAGCCCACCTCCCCTCCAGCAACCCCCAGTTTGTTCTGTATAGTGAAAACAAAACAGATGAACAGAGGGAGATAAAAAAGAGAGAGAGAGGCAAACCAGTTTTGTAAATTTTCAAAATGTGTTGCCAATTTAAAAATCTGGATGGTCTCACATAAAAACCGAGGTTTATATTTTCTTCTTCAAAATAAAATGAAGTAAAAATAGCCCAGCATTGGCCAGAATCAGCTGGAGCTGAATAGTAACCCCCTCTTTAGATGAGCGTGCACCCTCCAGTTTACCGCAGTCCCCACTACTCCGTGTTGTACATACTCCCATCACTCCTACTACCTGACTGGCCCCTGTAGATATGAGTGTTTATGACTTCTGTTCTGATTCCAGTTTGTCATTGCTTTAATTATTTAAAAACTCCGGCTCCCAAACACTTAAAAAAAGAGTGGAACTTTAAGTGATTTCCAATATTGCCTGGTTCCATGCTCTGAGATGCAGTCATATTCTCCCGAAACCATTAGAATATGACTTAGAGTTATTCTCTGCCTCTAAAACTGGCTGTGGGCCTTGCAGATTCACTTAACTCCTGTGGCCCTTAGTCTTATGGCTCCTGTCATGGTATAGCCATCATTTCCTGCCTTCCAGACCCCACGTCCTGGCCTCTTAAGATTGTGGAGAGTGATTACTTGTAGTCAATGAACTGTGAGTAGAAAGGACATGTGTCACTTCTGGGCTTAAGGTTTAATTGTGGGTATGTGACTCCTAAAGCTGCCTCTTTCCTGCTGGCAGAGTAACCAGCAACATTCAAGACGGTGGCTGCTCCAGCAGCCTGGGTCCAGGAGGGGCAAGGATGAGAAGAGCCCTCTCTCACAACCCATAATGGACACACATAATGAGCAAGAATTACATCTGTGTTATTTTAAGCCAGGGGTTAACATATTTTTTTCTGTGAAGAGCCGGATAGTAAATATTTTAGACTTTGTGTGGCATAGCTCCATTACATATCCTTCTTTTTAAACAATGCTGAAACATGAAAATTATTCTTAGTTTGTGGGCCATACCAAAATAGGCGACAGGCCAGATCTGCCCCATGGGCCATAATTGGCTGATCCATTTTAAGCTGCTGATATTTGGGGATTATCTGTTACTGTAGCCTGTCTTGGCTGGTACACACGGACTTCATGCCCTTTCCTGAGAACTAGATTCAATGGAGACTAGAACTTCTAAGACAGGATCTGTATATTAATATGATTCTTTTTGAGTTATTGCCATATGGTGTCCTTGACCTTTCTTAAATCTTTTCAAACTTCCAAACTTCCTACATAATGCAAGTACTCTTTTAAAACACAGCACAAAGCAACCCATAACCACAAAACTATTATTATTCTTTTTATGGGATTGCATCTCATCTTTTCCTGTGGGATGATATACAGATTTAGATATGGACACAGATATAAATATCTTAAGCCTGTCTCTTTTCACTAAACAGTAAGTCTTTGATTTTTTCTCTCATTATAAATTCTCTTAAACATCATTTTAAAGTCTATACATTATTATGTTGAAAACATAGTTGTTTTATTTGTAGTCAGGTGGTTTCCAACTATTTCTTTTCATTCATTCATTCATTAGTTATTCACTGAGCACCTGGTATGTACCAGGGTCCCCTCCAGCTGGGAACAGAGTGACAACAAGATAGACAAAACTCTCTGCCTTCATGGAATTTACCCTCTATGGAGGGAGACACCAAAATAACTTAGGAATAAATATGTATCATAATTTCAAATAGTCCTATGTGCTGGAAGGATAATATGGCAGAAAGGGGAAAGGGACCATAGAGGGAAGCAGTTTCAAACAGGAGTATTAGGGACAAACTCTGAGCAAGTGCCACCTGAATGAGGGTGGGAACAAGCCTGACAGTCCTATGGAAGACCAAGTTCATAGGCACCAAGGCCAAAATGATCTTGGCATGTTCCAGAAGCAAAAAGTCCAAAATGACAAAAGTCAAGCGAGTAAGGAGAAAGGAGGTCAAAGATAGCAGATGCCAAGCTACAAAGGGCATTGTAGACCATGAGAAGGAGTTTGTGTGTGATGGGAGACACTGGAGTTTGCAAGAAGAGGAATAACAACATCTGATTTCACTTAAAACAAACAAAACAAAACAAAACACCAACCCAGTCTGGCTGCTGAGTGGAGAATTGACAGTGGGAAGGGCCAGCCGAACAGCAGAGGGAGGAGTGAGGGGGTGATTGCAGAAGCACGTGTAACAGACAAGGGTTGTTTCTTCTAGGACAGTAGTCTCCAAACATTTTTCTCTTGTTCACCCAAAGAAGGATTTTGACAAACCCTGAGCTCCTTCCCACATTATTAAGTTAACATCTTAAATGTTTCAACCTAAGTGTACATAGTTATAAAAAAGGTAATTTCTGCTTATTGTAAATGTTGACAGTTTCAAATAAAATTGTTATATGTCACACTTTTCAGTATATTCAATTTACTCTAAATACCATGACTTATTAAATACCACTTAATGCTTGCATTCATTTAAAAAGTACATGAAAAAAGCTTTTCCAAGACACTAGTTGTTTATTCTTTTTTTATCTATTAAGTCATATTTTCATTACATTTCTGTATAGATTTTTATCCTGATGTAATATATTTTAATGTTTGAGGTCTTTTGTTGATTATCCTAGCATATTGCTCAGCATCAAAAATATGTGTAAAAACTAAAATTTGTTGGTTTTTAAAAAAAATTCCTGTGGCTGTAAATTCCTGGCAATTTTTTTCTGATTGAATTATCAGAAATTCTAACATGCAGTTGATCACAATAATACACAACTGATTATAATAGCATAAACGCATTATTAACACACAATTGATTGCAATAATATAAACACATTTCAAATGCTATTGAATAATGATTAGACATAAAAAACTAAAGTTTATTATAAGTGCATCTTTTTCATGAGGTTAATGGGGCTCTTTTTTCCTTGGATGGTTTTTACTTACTGCTAGGATGAGACAGAGCTCAACATCAATTCTATCCCAATTGTCATTTTTATTGATGTATGTGCTTAGAAAACTTATTCCCCAAAATATATAAATAGAAATGACAAGAGTTTTATTGTAGCAAGATGTATCAGTGATCTGAACTCCTGAGTTCTATGCCAAAAGCTAACCTGTGTTCAACATGTGTTCAAATGATGTATCAGCCCAGGTAGTTCTTCCTTTGTTGTTGTTGTTGTTGTTGTTGTTTTGTTTGTTTTGTTTTGTTTTGAGCAACTGATGCTTGACCAAGGATGTTTGCCAGTCCTTAGATGCATCCCTCTTTACTCCTTTCACCAAGGAACCCAAGGGGCTTCCACCCCAGGGCAAGGTGCCAGAGCAAGCTCAGGAGTGGATGCTGGGCAAGCTCTTCTGTTGTAAAAAGTGGAGAAGGTAACTTGGAACAGAGAAGCATCAAGACATGAGTGAGCTCAGCATCGTTCTCAAGTATGCACACTTGGGGAAGGAGAACAAAGAAATCAATTGCCTTATACTAGCTGTTTCCCATACCCCCCGGGAAAACGTTCATGCAACCCCACAGATGTGAAAACCCCTCATTTCAAGTCCACTCATCTGTGGTTTTAGCAATGAATATAGTGAGAATTACTGGAGTTGGAGTAAATATGAAAGGTTGAGGCTCTGCACTTGCTGATGGACTGGCCATGGGCTCTGAGTATATAGAGGGAGTCCCAGATGCCACCTCAATGCCTTGGGAGGAGAGGTAGTCATAAAGGAGTCTGATACACAATCACAAATCAACTTTGTAATCTCAGTGGTTTGAGAAATGAACATTTGTCTATTATTCAGGAAAAGCCTGCTGTGGGTTAGGACTGCTTCTGAGATCCAGGATTTCTCCAAGACATGATGCTGTCATGTCAATACTTGGCTCTGCAAAAGGGTTCTGCAGAAGGGAAGGAGAGAGGTGTCTCAGATTGTGATTTCCTTGTCCTGGAATGGACTCTGGTCACTTTTGCTTACAGTCCATTGGCCAAAGCTAGTCACCTAGTCCTAAGTCTATTGCATAAGAGGCTGGAATGTGGAAGACCACATGAGCGTCTTGAGTGCTGTCTCCATCCCACTAGGTTTTGGCCTGTGAAACTAGATGAATGATGTTTCTGATTGGGAAGGCAATCTATTTATAGGTTCATTGCAAACTAGAGCTTTAGAGAAAAGATAATAGTTTTCATCTAGAAGAATAAACAGGCAGGGCGCCTGGGTGGCTCAGTCAGTTAAGCATGTGCCTCTTGATTTCAGCTCAGGTCATGATCTCAGGGTCGTGGGAAGGAGCCCCACAGTGCTCAGCGTGGAGCCCGCTTAAGATTCTCTCTCTCCCTCTGCCCCTCTCCCACCTCTCTCCCTCTCCAAAAAAAAAGACAGAAAGAAGGAAAGAAAGAAAGAAAGAAGCAAGACCAGTACAGAAAAATATGGGAAAAGACCAGTGAGAAAGACCTTGCCCAACCAAATATTGAACTGTATTATAAATCTAAAATAATTACAATGGGCAGTTTCAAAAGAATGGAAAAGAAAGCCCTGAAATAGACCTTAGTATATTTAAACTCTTAATGTATGATGAAAATAGCCTCATGGGACACCTGTAACACTCTTCTCACCATTACTAAAATAAATTACAGGAGAATTGTAATGGAAATTTCAAAAATTATCTTGAGATCATTTAAATAGTGACTTACATTTTTCTTTTCTTGAAAGATAATGTAGGTGTTTATTTAAGTTATTTCAAAATGGGCAAGGAATTCCTGAGGATAAAATCAGAAGAAGAAATCACGAACGAGAACACTAATACCTCTGAGGACTTTTTTTTACCATTTTTTTCGTCAGCAGGGAATACAAACAAAATTAGAAGGCACATGGCAGACTGGAAAGGATATTTAAATAAGCGTCAAAGTGTCAGCAATCTTAATTTAAACAACTCTTCCAAAATTGTGATACCACCAACATGCCAAATTTTAATGGCAAAAGATAAGAAAAGATAATGCGCACTAGACATGCAAGTAGCTAAGAAAGACAATGGCATGCAACTTGAAATCATCTTTTTGCCCACCAAACATCAGATATTTTAAGGTGTTAAGAATCAATGCTGGCAAATGGAGCACTGGGTGTTATGCACAAACAATGAATCATGGAACACTATATCTAAAACTAATGATGTAATGTATGGGGATTAACATAACAATAAAAAAATTAAAAAAAAAAAAAAGAATCAATGCTGGCAAGCCTTTAATAAGAAAGATGATAAAAATGATGATATCCTGCTAGAAGAAGTGTGAATTTGTTCAACCTTCCTGGAAAGCACTTTGTAATATGCAATCAATACTGAGATGTTAAGATGTTCATGCCAACATTTAAAAAAAAAAAAAAAGATTCATTTATTTATTTTAGAGAAAGAGTGGGTACGCACACGCGCGCGCACACACACGAAAGTATGGGGGAGGGGAAGAGCGGGAGGAAGAGAATCTCAAGCAGACTCCCCACTGAGTGCAGAGCCCCACACAGGGCTCAATTCCATGACCCATGAGATCATGACCTGAGCTGAAACCAAGAGTCGTGTGCTTAACCCACTGAGCCACCCAGGCGCCCCCATGCCAGCATTCTATATCTGGTGAATACATGTGTAAATATTAATGATCCATACAGGAGCTATACTTTGCTCTGTATAGATTATAACATCAATTTAAAAGAAGGGGGAAAGTTTGTGATGTTTATGTTCTGCCTAGAATTTTTTTTAAAAGTTCATGCCTTTAACCCATCAATTCCACTGCCATGGGTTACCCTAAAAAATAATAAAGTATAACTTTTAAATTGTGTGTAAAGATGTTCACTACAGTGTAATTTATAAGAGTGAAACAGAAAAAAACGGCAATATACTGTTGACCCTTGAACAACAGGGATTTGAACTGCGTGGGTGCACTTACATGCAGATTTTTTTCAATAAATACAGTGCTGGACTGCAAATGTCTTTTCTCTTTAGTATGGTTTCCTTCACAATATTTTCTCTTCTTTAGCTTACTTTACTGTAAGAATACAATATGGGATACGGTATAGAATACATATCACATACAAAATATATGTTAATTGACTTTATGCCATCAGTAAGGCTTTTGGTCAACAGCTAGTTTCTGAAGAATCAAAAGTTATACATAGATTTTCAACTGTGTGGTACAGGGTGGGGGGGTTGGTGCCCCCAATTCCCTATGTCGTTCAAGTATCAACTGTACTGAAAAATAGGAAAAGGGATTTTTAAAATATAACTTTTTAAAACTGGAATTATAAGCATCCATTAAATATCAAACTTTCTAGGAATATTTTGTTAAGGTAATGACCACAACATGATGTTCAATAGTAACCCAGAATAAAAAACTTGATAGGCTATAACTTGATCCCATTTTTAAATATATTTATGTGGAATATATTTATATGGAATATATGTCTAGGAAAAAATGCATAAAAATATGAAAATAATAATAGTGATTATCACTGAGTGACTTATTTTCTCTTGCTCATCATTATCCAGTTTTAAGTAATTACTATTAAATAATGATGATTGTTATAATTAATTCATAATTAATGTTAGTAATACAAATAGGAAAACAATAAAGGTTGTATCTTAAGCGCAGTCCGAGGAGGCACTTCTGCTCAGAAGCCATTGTCCTCGGGCCTTTGAGAGAAACTCAGCTTTTGCCAAACTCATAAAATGATGAGGAGCCCTGGTTCTCTCCCCCGAATCTAGGCTCCGGTGCAGTGCTCTGCAGAGACAGCATGTTGGGTTATAAGTCACGGACTCACTTCTGAGCCAGTCTTTACACGACTGCTCACCAAAGTGATTTACAACAAGGGCATCTTGAAACTCAACACAGCCTCTGAAACACTATAGGTGAAGAGAGAACAGAAAAGCTGGCTGGATTTTGTTTGTCTTGCTGGAGAAAATGTATCATCTGGTCAAGTAGAAATCACCCATCATCACGGGCTGTTAACTTGCAAGAATATCTTTTTCTGCCTCTGCTGGCAGCCCCTCCGACACCCCCTAGCCTTCCACTGACCCGAGGTTGCAAGAGAAGACTGATGAAGGCAGACTGCCTGCCCGAGAACCCATCTTCACTTCCTTCTTGGCAGCACCCTGAGTGTGCTTGCGGTCTGGCTCTAGGGAATGAAACATGACTACTGCAAGTCTTGCTGGCCATCCCATTCCTCCCTGGCAAATACTCTCTTTCCCTGCCTTCCTTGCAGCTGGAAGCAGACCAACACAAGAAGTCTAGCTTTTCAGGGAAAGCTTCTCCTCTTAGATAAAAAGACAGAGGTTCATGAGGGAACAGAATTTCCCTCTGCCTCACTCTCGCACTCAAAGGCAGCCATGATGGCTGGAGCCACTGCAGCTGTGTTGGGAGCATAAGAGAAAGTTTAAGAGAATTCCAATAGAATATCCAATAGATATTCTATTCCATAGAATATCCAATGCTCTGACATTGTTCACCTGCTGAACCAGTTTTGAAGTGTCTACGTCTATTAAGTTCTTGAGATATTCAGCCTTTGATGCTTAGTTTTTCTTACTTGCAGCTAAATGCCTTTAATTAGATATAATGAGACTTCAGAGATGGCCTGATGTGCTCTCGATCTTGTTCCTAACTTCCCAAATACAGGACTTGTAGCTATTTGTGACAACTGCAATGGGGTTTCCTAAACATTTGCATGCGTTCTTGCAAACTAACACAATGAGTGAAGAAGGCCATGCCAACCAATGGTCACCTGTGAGATCAGGCACGTTTTCATTAAATCTTTCAAATTCAGTGATGCTTGAGACCTTCATGATTCCACTTGCCCTGGTGTTTATCATCTTCAACTAACCTGGCTGGTGTCCAATGTTCTAATTTTGTTCCCTGGCTCTACTGTTTGGGAGAAGTGCCATATTTAGAAACATCTCCCCATGCTGCTTACAAATATTCCTATTTTATTTCCTTAATTCCTTGGTTTGTATAGTTACAGCTAGCAGAGTTGACAAACAAACCAATGGGAGATTTATTCTTATTTAAAACATATCCATTGGTATCGTGTGATGAGCTTCTTAGTGAGAGTCTACCTTACCCCATAAGAGTTCATCTAATAGCAGAATTTTCGGCCAGGTGTCTTAAAATAAGAAAATTCTGATATCCATGAAAAAGACTACCCCTTCTCTCAGTGTATATGTCCAGCTTGAATCACACTCATAGGGTTAAGGAGAGACACGCATACCCCAAAACTCATACGTAATCTGAACTGAAGTACATAAACAAAGGAACTTTTAAAATGATAACCCACCTAAAGATTTTAGAAAATATGCCATGTTAACACTCGCTCCAGTTCCTAGCAAGAATGACCTAGACTCAGTGTTCCCACTAACTGACAACATGTAGTTATTTATTCTGTGCTCAAACACTACCGGCAATGTGGTAAAGGAATATTGCCCTGGATATCAGGACTTTGGACCTAGCTAATCGTCTTTCTGCCAAAAATTCACTCTGAGCTCCAGACTGCTTTCAGATTCCCCCTTATGGGAATGTAAGCAAACAGAAAAAAAAAAAAAAATGCCCTTCTTTCTGTGAAAAGATGCCCAGTCTCCCACCTGTATGCCTGAAAAAAAAAATAATAATACTTGGAATGTCAATGTTTACTGAGCACTTATTATGTGCCAGGTGCTGGACTGAACAACTCCCATGTATTAGCTCATTTGATCCTTAAGAGAAGTGAACATCATCACTCCCATTTTGCAAAGAAGGAAGCAGGTCCAATGGGGCTCCCGGATTGTGCCAGATCTCTGATTCCAAAACCCAACCTCTTCACCATCACACCACCCAACCATCCATAAGGAATTTGGCATGCTCTGAGCAGTATTGAAAACAACATATGAGCTTAACTGCAGAAAAGAACAAGACTCAAGGTTCTCTTGGTTTCTGTCTAAAATTAAACATGCATTTCAGTAACTGTTGTGTTTTATATTTTTTGGAGGCTGTGTTTTGGATCCCATGGGAAAGAGGCATCTGTTTGAGAAGGGGCGGCTTAAGGGAAGACGCTGTTAAATTTGATCAGAAGAATCACGTGAGACCTTTACGTCCTGTCATGATTTGGGTGCTCATGAGTTGTTGTCACTGAATTCCATAAACATCCCTTGTGTTCAGTGTATTGTCGCACTTACGGTAAAGGTATTGTTAAAACGCTGAGTAAAAACACACTTACCCTCCGCAGGCTATAGTTTGGCTTTGAAATCTCTGTAATTAACACATTCTCATTTCGGGCACTGGTATTACTGAGTTCAAAGAAACAAAGATGTATTTCTTTTTTTTTTCCCCCCTACCGATGATTCATCAATTCCACTCCCTCCGCCTCCAGACGTCTAAATTTCAGTTTTCTGAGAAGCTACAAAGCGTGAACTGGCATCGACGCACTGAGTCAGAGGACACCAAGTGTTAAACTATAATACCGCCAACAGTTCGGTGTCAACCCTCTTAACCTGCTTTCCGGTGTAGGCGTCATTAACAATGCTCTTTGCCCTTGGGCACTAAAGGGGAAAGACTCCGGTAACCTTACACCAGCAGATCCGCTTAAGTAACTACCTGACGCAGAGTTATCTTTCCAGGCTATCCGGTGAAGGGAGTGAAAACATTTGCTTCTGTATCCCTCGCAAGCTGGTTAGCTTAGACACTCCCGGCTCCCTGAGGCTCAGTCCCTGACCCGTACATGAATTTGCACACTCGTGATCACCAGATAACACTCGGGTTTGTGTCTGCTGGCCACAAAACAGCACAAACATCAGCATGTCCACTTAAAACACACGCGCACGCACGCGCACAGACATGCACACGGTATAACATTTAAGAGGAAATATTACTCCACATTGAAATGCCTTACTTAATTTTCTAGGTGTGTCCACACTAATTTAAAATATCATCCCTAGCAATCCCCAGATAATGACTTTAGAAACTTCCTCATCAGTATTTTCTTTTTTGATGTTGTTCATATTCATTAATATTTTCTTTATTTGCGCCTGTAAATATATTAAGCATCCAAATAGTCACTAAGGATTTGGTTAAAAGAGCTGTAAGCATTTTTTTTTTTTTTAATGTATTAAGATTGCCCCTGGCTATCTTCTTTACTCCTGACTGGTAGGTGCAGCTAATTAGGTTGAATATTCCAGATAAATGGAAGTCCCTGCAGAGAGAGATAATTCAAGCCATTCCCTATTTCATAATGAACACTGTAAAAAATGATTTCTTCATTAACAGAAGAAGGGGCTGCTTGAGGGGATGGAAATCCACAGAAAGAGCTCTCCCTGGGTTTTGCAGAGGGAATATTTTCAATAGGCATATCCTCAACATTTAAAAATGTTCTTCGAGGATCAAGTAGTGCAACTCTTCAAGCCAGTCAGTTTTCCACCCAAGATCAAAGGTGACATTTTAAAAAAGAGGCCGATAAAGAGAAAGAAGAAAAAATTGCTACAGTTGAGAAATTCTACGGTCGCATCGAGTCGGATGTAAGCAAGTTCTGTGTATCCCCTCGTGCTCATCTATGACTCCGAGCTGAACTCTCTGCCGGGAAATCTCTGTGGCCACCTTTAAAGGAGATGTGGCCCATATTGCCTATATCTCCACTGGCTCTGAGCAGCACATAGTGCATTTTTGTCCCGGGGTGAAGACAATAAAGTGACCTTTATTTGCAGGATGCAAGCTGGCTTTTGATGCCCACCCTTTAAGCTGACCACTTCCTGATGGATCATGCTCTCAGAACTTTTCACTGAACAGGCTGCCCTGAGCATCTCTCTTTCTGCTCAGAGTCCCTGTATTTTGGTATAGACAGCAACTTTGTCCCCCTCTGCAGAGATGGCAGAGTGGGGTGGTCTCCCCCAAGCATCCACAAATATTCCAAGAGGCCCCAGCCAAATTTCCAAAGTTTCGAGTTACTTTTCTACCTCGCTGAATAAAAAAGCAGGTTCCAAGTCAATCGGTGTCTTATCCTGAGAAGTAGTATCACCATCTTCCTCTTCTCCATTTTAAGAAAGCCTTTCTTTATGTCTACTGTAAATTTCCTGCCTCATTATACACGCAGCCTGGAAAGCTGGTTGCTCACTGGTCATCTTCTGCCACACTAGGAGCACACTTTGAATCTGAGCACAGACTGCCTTCAGCAGGTTATAGCCATATCCGACCCTCACTGCCTACTGCACCAGTCCTGATTCTTTTGCTTAATTTTGAAGTATCTCTAGCATCTGGCCGCAGACTATCTAATCTGTGCTATATATCCCCATTGATCAATTACATTAAACCCATTGCCTCTATCTCTTTGCTTTTCTTACTATCCTAAACTTGTTGTACTTGTGCATACCTCCATGGCTTTGTGCCTATTGTTTCTGACACCTGACTTCAAATGAATTCATGCTCATAGCCACTGATAATGGTTTATCGAGGGCTGGATATGTGCCAATTACTGTGCTAGTCACTTTGCCTATGGTATATTATATTACCTGTATAATGCCCAAGGAAGATAAGTATATTTATCCCTGTTACACCAAAAGGGAAACTGAGGCTCAGAGATTGTAGCAGATGCAGAGATGCCTTCCAGAGAGCTGCCCCCATTTTCAAGACAAAGGCACTCATTCTCTCTGCTGTTGAGGGTGTTGATTGCTGACAGTTCACACTGTCGCTCCTTCTCCCCCGAATTGGAAGGGTGTTGTTCTTCCCTGCCAGGGGGCAGCCTATACCCTATGACTTCTTGCTGAAAGAATATAAAGGTCTGGAACTCTCGCCTTAATTTGGGACATTTCTGAAGGACCATCCCTGTCCAGAGCTCCCCGTGGGGTCAGCCAAGGTCTCTTGGTGTAAGTGTATCATGGCTTGACTTCTCCTTCTGCCCAGTCCTGCTTCCCACAGCCCTCACTGGTGGTGCTTCTGAGAGCCCTCCCCGATAAAACTCTTGCACACAACCTCTGTCTCAGAATCTGCTTCCTCGGGAAACCATCTTGAGAAAGAAGTTTGCTTTCTTTGCCCCAAATAAAGATCAAGTGAATGATACATGTGGGATTTAAACACAACTCTCTTTCAAAGACCATGTTCATTTTTCTTCGCTGCTCCTTCTCCATCCAAAGACCACCCGTCTTTCCCATCTCAGACGGGCTCCGGGCACAGGGATGCTTACACACCCCACCAGAGGAAATTGAGGCAAAGATTGGCCTCTGGGAGAGTGTGCGAGCACGTGCATCTGGCACATGGAGGTGTTTTGTTTGTCCTGTGTTGTCCTAAAAAAAAAAAAAAAAAGTGTCAGCATTTTACAACTCAGCAGATTTCTCTCTCACACACACACACAGAGGGAGAGAGAGAGAGAGGGATTTCCTACTTCTCTTGAAAAAGAGCAGCAGGTCATACTAAGCCCACTTTGCCACAGCTGAGTAATGCCTGTGGTTGGGTAGGGTCGGTCCCTGTAGAAACTTTGCAGTTTGTTGCTGTCTGCACCATCCCCAAGCAATCCTTGACGCGGAGCCTGGAGACAGTTATCATTTGCCATTTATCATATTGTAGTCTATTTTTATTCCTTTCATGGAGAACTAGTTCTCTATATGTGTGTCCCTACAAAAACAAACAAACAAACAAAAAAACAAGAAAAGATAGGCCTAGAAGATCATATATTTTGAGAGAAGAATGAGCCAAAGCTCTGGGGAAGGAGGATGAGTAAAGCTTAATTCTACCTCTTTAACATGTAAAGGGAAAGGATGAGTTACAAAAATCCATCTTACATTGGCCACTTCATTGTCTTCTGGTACCTACAGAAATTATAACAGGTGTTTATTTTTTTTTAAGATTTTATTTATTTATCTGAGAGAGAGAGTGTGAGCGAGAGAGAGAGTGGGGGGGAAGAGGCAGAGGGAGAGGGAGAAGCAGACTTCCCGTTGAGCAGGGAGCCTGATGTGGGGCTCGATCCCAGGACCCTGGGATCATGACCTGAGCTGAAGGCAAACACTTAACTGACTGAGCCACCAGGTGCCCCAGTACCTATGGAAATTAACGTTTGGGTCGCCCTGGTCTATGAATAAGATCAAGGAATGATATTATCAGTCAGGTGTTGTACACGGTCTAGCAGAAGTAGCCCCAGATTTGGAGGTCATAAGAAAAGTATAAGAAAGGAGACTGGTCCTACGTCTGCCATGATATGGTCCTAGGGAAAAACCCCGAAACCTGACCAATCTCAGACACTATGCAAAATGAGTGCTGTACTAAGCACTCCAAGATTCTGTCCAGCTGTAAGCTCAGATCTGTGATCCATTTGCCTATTGTGCTGTACAATTAAGTTTGCCAGAGTAATAAACATATGAGGGCACGGATTATATCAGTCATTTCTTTATATCTCTTCCCAGTGTAAAATGGGAAATATGCTTTGTATGCACGTCGATTGATTAAATGACTGCTCTCCAAAGCTCAGTTAGAACCTTGTTCACAACAAGGAGAACCTAATACAGACCACAAACATCCATCTAACAAGAAAGAAAAAACAAAAAATCAAGCCATTAACGTTGGGAATAGTGGGAGCTGCATACTGCATGCAAGAAAAGTAACCACAGTTCACAAATGGAAAGTGTCGTAACAATTCTGGAGGAAAAAGAGTCAAAAATGAGTTTCCTCTAGTACTGCGATTTCTCATGAACAGAAGGAGCCCTTTGGACAGAGTCTGGAGGGAATTGAAACTCACTACTCTGGAAAATTGATTCATCAGGATGAGAGAAAGTCACAGCTTTCTACTTGAGATCTCCCTCCCACTCTGGGCTCTGCTTTGTTTCAGAAAGGGTTTCGGGGGGGAGGGGTCTGAGACTGATGTGAATCACCCAGAGTTTGACTAAACCTCCGCTCTTTCTTTAATTTTTTGCAATTTCTCTGGCATAATTGTTTTAAGAGGATTTTTCCTGAATTATTTCTTCAAACCAATTGCCTTCTTGGTTTAGAGGTATGCCACATGGCAGCCTCTGTGTCATTTTCCTAAGGAAACGAAACAAAAAACAAAAAACAAGCCCAATCACTTGATGGCTAATGAGTTTGGTAACTTTCCCGAAGCCTGAGGACGTTTGGAGAGGCGCCATATTGCACCACAGAGCCTTTTGCCATCTTGCTGCCCCCGACTCCTTTTGGGCCCCAAGGTCTTCCAAAAGCCCATGTTCCCACCCACATCTCTCTCTGGCACATATCTGAGAAGAGTAGCTTTGACCTTCTCCCTCAACTGCTTCTTTCTGGGGGAAGAGCCCCTCCCAGCTGGCCTGCCTAGAATTTCCATGTCCCTGGAGTTGTAGTGAGCAAAAATTTCTTCATCTTGTTACACTTAAATATTTTCTTTAAGCCTCCCAAAGTACCTGGCACCCTGGGCATAGCATCTATATATTTTCTCTGCCTGGCACCTTTGTGTGATTCTTAGTCTAGAATATTAAACCTCGATGATTATTTGGTTCAACTCCCTCATTTCATAACTGGGGAAATTGAAGCCCAACGAAATTAAATTCCTCTAGAATTCCTAAATATAAGTAAACTACTTTAAGCAGTGATCAACTGAAGAAATAGCTCTTTGTTCCACACACCAGCTTTGTTTATACCCCAAACTATATATATATAGTTTGGGGTATATATATATATATATATATATTCTATTATGTGTGATATAAAGAATTTCCCAAGGTAATTTTACCTACAGTTGATTTTTGCCCTAGACTTTGATTAGAACTTAATGCCCAAATAATGTGGAACCCCATGTATATAATAAGTGCTCCAGCAGAACGTCTTGATGGGGCAATGAATATCACTGGGGACCAGCAAGTCCCAAGCAAAGTATGTTATATTGTAAGGTACAAGTACTTTGTGGGAAATTCCCAGAGCTGTAGGGATTTTTGCATGGATGGATCATGGGTTAGATGTGGTGTAGGAAGTGGATAGCTTGGTGACCAGAGGGAGAGAGCATAGTCTTCCATGGAAGCTAAGGATTTTATATTTTGTCTTATGGGTAGTGGAGTCACTGAGGTCTAAGGAGAAAAGAACTTGGTCTGTTTTTGCTTTTTACTTCCCCAGGAAGGTAGAAAAACACTTGCAGAGTGGTAATACGGGGAGCCAACAAGATTTTTAAGAGGCTCTTGCAAAGATCCAGATGAGAAATGATGGCCAGAAGAGAAGATAAGGGAACAGATGGAGGTATATTTAGGGAATAAAATCAACAGAACCTGAGAAGAAGTTAGATATGGCCGGTGATTGACAAAAACTAGGCAGTTGAAAAACCTCTGCCCCCAAAGTCACTTACTTGGTAATTATCATTCAAATCATACAAGCTGGAGTGTAATTTTTATGTTTGGACTGCAAATCCAACTAATAATCGGACACTTTTAGCTCCAAGTGCTACAAAATACCTTGGCCAAATTTAAACACAAATTAGTCAATGGTGCTCCTATTAATTCTTTAGTCCTTAACTTAATCACATATAAAATTTTCCAGTAGTTTCAAAATCCAAGAGTCATTAAGGTCTGAGCCTTTTAGAGAGTAAGAATTACCACTGTTTCCTCTTGCTCACAAGGCTAATTTTAAACATGACCTTTTGATATGTCATAAGTTGTTATTAATGCCACAAACATATATAGATCAATACCTTAAGGATAAAAGAGACAACAGTGAGACAATAGACTGGTTTCCGATTTCGGTAAATGTCAGGCAATGCTATTGACAAACTAAACAGTAGCCCGGGGTTACGAATGCAAATACCTGCACGGTCCAGGTCACTAGCCTGGTGAGCATATGTGCACGTGAGGACCGCAGGGAAATGGAGAACACACCTCTAAAGAGGCATCTCCTACCCTTCTCTGGTCTTTTTGTTAACCATGCAAGAATACCTGTCCAAGGTCACCAGATATTCCAGAGTTTTTTAAAGGTAGGTGAAAATAAACGGCAGGGCCAACCAAACCACATTTGTAAGGTACATCCAGCCCCTGACTCATCAGTTTGCAGACATGGCTATTCAAAGTGTGGTCCAGGGGCCAGTGCCATCAGCATCCCCTGGGAGCCTGCTAGAATGCAGAATCTCGAGCTCCATTCTAGACTCGTTCCATCGGAATCTACACTTCTAGAAAGTCCCTGGCGATCGTGTCCACATTCAAGTTTGAGGAGTATGGGTCTTAACCTCAAGCACAGTCCTGTGGAATTTCTCCCCCTGTGACCAGAGCAGACATGCGGAAACTCTTCTGTTACCAAAGCAGCACCCAGGGTGCTTTTTGGAGATGATAGAGGGAGGATCGCATTCCCAACAGGGCCACTCGGAGTTGATTCCAGAAGAGCGACACAAGATTTCTTCTCGGCAGCTGAGTGGCTCATTCGGTTAAGCGTCTGCCTTCAGCTCAGGTCATGAACCCAGGGTCCTGGTTTCGAGCCCCGAATTGGGCTCCCTGCTCAGCGGGGAGTCTGCTTCTCCCTCTGCCCTTCACCCCACTCGTGCTCTCTCTCTCTCGCTTTCGCTCTCTCTCTCTCTCTCAAATAAATAAATAAATAATCTTAAAAAAATATTTCTAGAATCCATTGCCTCCTATTGTTCAGACTTGTTGTCCCTTCAAAGCCACTGAACAAAATGCATAATTTCAAATCTATAATAATACATTCAATTAAAAAAAAAAACACTTTTCAAGTTAGAAAACACTCCAACTCCAAGAGAGTTCGGGATGCTCCAGTCAAACAGACTAATGCACAATAAGATATATTTATTGGTCTTGGCTGTAGTACAGCAAAGAGTCTACCAGCCTCCACCTCTGGCCCCCATTTGTGGAAGCCGAACCAGGAGCTAGATCTACCATTAAAGCATGAAGCATGGCTTTATTCTTCTGCTTTGACATTCCAGTAACTTTAGAGGGGGAATCAGGCTGGAGGTGAGGCCAGGGCAAGCCCGCATAGACTAAAATAACTGGGAAGCTGCCTGGCATGTCTCTTTCACACACGGACTTCCGTTTCAGGTCCAGAATCTGGAAGTGCCCCCGAGGTACAGGAAAGACGAAACTCAGAGTTGGGAATGAATGAATGACCGCTAGGCGTGTTTCAGTTCCTGTCTGGGAAGCAGCAGCTGCTGAGAACGAGAAAGTACGAGCTTTGCTTACCGACTCTGCAGGCTGGAACCTGGAAGGGAGAGCTGACAAACTGTGCCCCGAGCAATTAACTGGGGAGGCAATTCCTCAATATTCCCATGACATTTGTGTCTGTTCGACTCATGCGGAATGTCTTCTAGCAGGTCCCATTGCGAACAGGCTTCACGAGCAAGCAGGTGAGCTAGGGGACGAAGCGCCTGGGCTTGGGATATGGTATCAGAGCCTATCTCGGCCGGTGCTGGCTAAGTGATCTTAGCTGAGTGTCTGCATCATCCCTAGCCTCAGTTTACCCATCCTTGCAGAACAGGGATGAGATCAGGCCGATGAAATTCTTTCTCGTCTATGTCTTAGCATGGAACCTAAAACCTAAGAGGAGGCACAAAGCATCCTTCCCAACCACCTGTAAGATTCCAAAAACAAACAAACAAACAAAACCCAAAAACAAAACACCCCCCCCCAAAAAAAAACCAGGTTTCCTTCTATTGTACCCCTTGGCATTCAGCAGTAACTTACACTTGCATGGTAGGCTTAAAGTTTCAAAACCCTTATATGTGTTTTAAAACCATAATGTGTGTTGCCCCAGCATTCCAGTGAGTTAGGCAAGGCAAGAATCATCATCACTATTTTTTAAAATGTAAAAACTGGAACAACTGGTAGAAGACAGGCCTTCTGACTTCAATTCCAATAATATTTCCACTCCTCTGCCCTCTCTATTTTGCAAATAGTAAGGACTCAATAAATATTTGTTGAATATACAATTTCAGGAACCCCAGTGAAAAATCCAAAATACAGATGCTCTTATCCTACAAGCAGAAAAAAAAGCACAGTGTTGAGGGTTCCCCGCCCCAGGACAGGTTTTTAAGGTGTTCCAGGTGAAAGAATTTGTCTTTATGTCTCTTGGAATCCCCAGGGGCACCAAGAAGTGTGCTAACATAGTGACCCGACTTGATTTTTTTCCCGGTGATTGATTTGTAAATGATCATCAATGTATGGGTATTAGATGTTTGCACAGGAGATGGAGGGCCACGTCTTCATAAGTAAATGAAATGGAAAATGCACTCATGTTCGTATCAGTTGTAATTGTAGCAAAGCGTTAATGTTCACCCAGAGCACATAACCTGCAGCCACCAGCGGTCCTCCCTATGGGAGGGTTTTGTTCTGTTAGCTGAAGTCACCTCCCTTCTGCCTGCGCACTCAGAGCTTGCGGAGTTCATCTTTCACAAACACGCTAGAAATACTGAAGCCATTCTATGGGTCAGTGCTGAATTTAAGGAGCCACGTATCGACTTGAATCAGCCTGATTACAACTCCTCTGAACCTAATTGGCAAAACCTAACTGCATTCATGTTTTATTAAAAGCAACTTTCATTACATAGGGTTTGCTGTCAGAAAAATAAAATCACATCTGCAAGTACTTAGGTATAAAATTTTGCAGATAACTTCCAGTCGTCGGTAATTTTATATTAGAAACTGTTTTTCCAATACATGCTAAAACTTTGTTCATCAGTATTAAACACGCTTTACCTACCACTCTCAGAATATTTATGGGATTTGTAATATAACCTTTTTTTTCCTTCTTCTTTAGAGATGTAGTAAACTCGTTTCTGCCAACCTTATTTTTGGCAGCCTCCCTAGGCCCTTTGGAAACTATAAATTGGTTTGCATTTTATATTCCACTGTTTACCATTCTCCCCACGCCCCCCTCCTTAGAATAAATTCCAGTCCATTTTTTAAAAATTAGTAGTAGGTGTTGGCTGCAAAACGGATGGGTTCTGCTTGAATTCCCACTATGGGGAGTTTTTGTTGATTGTTAGATACAGGATTCCCCACTAGTTCCCTTCCCTTAAGTGTACCCCTAAATTCACAACAATATGATATGGCTATATTTATCACCACCGCCATATTCCAAGTTAAGATCTTTGTGTTAACATCAGAATGCTTTTGCAAGCAACGAACATGGACTAACAGTAGCTTAAGAAAACAAAACTCTTTATTTGGGTATACTTTTATTTTTTTAACTAAATTTATTTTTAGAGAGAGTGTGCAGGGGGAGGGGCAGGGGAGAGGAAGAGAGAGAATCTGGAGCAGACTCCCTGCTGAGCACGGAACCCGAGGTTGGGCTCCATCCCATGACCCTGAGATCATGATCTGATCCTAAATCAAGAGTTGGACACTTAGCCAACCGAGCCACCCCAGCTCCCCAGCAGATACTTTTAGAATTAGAGGAGCATTGGGACACCTGAGTGGCTCAGTCAGTTAAGCGTCTGCCTACAGCTCAGGTCATGATCCCAGGATCCTGGGATCGAGTCCCCCACCAGGCTCCCTGCTCAGTGGGGAGCCTGCTTCTTCCTTGTCCTCTGCCTCTCCCCCTGCTTGTGCTCTCTCTCTCTCTCTCTCTGAAAAATAAATAAAATCTTTGAAAAAAATTAAAAAAAAAAGAATTAGAGAAGCATTGGCAGGCTAGCACAGAGAGTTCCCATATACCCTCCCCCAGCAAACTCTAATGATAACACTTACATAACATGATACATTCATCCAATATAAGAAATTCACATGGGTACAATGCTATTGACTAATCTACAGACTTCTTATGGGTTTTCCAAGTTTTCCCACTGATGTCTTTTTCTGTTCCAGGATTCAGTCCAGGATCTCACACTGCATTTAATTTTCACGTCTTCTTAATCTCCAATCTATGATAGCTACTTTGTCTTTCTTTGCCTTTTATGACCTGGAACCTTTTGAAAACTGCTGGCCAGTTACCTTGTATAATGGTTCCCAGTTTGCGTTTGTACTATGTTTTTTCAACCATTAGATTAAGGTTATACTTCACTGGGAAGAATCCCATCAGGGGGAACATGATGATGTATATCTTATCCCAGGTGATGTTAACCTTGACCTCATGGATAAGGTGGTGACTGCCCACTTCTTCCACTCTGAAATTTTCCCTTTGCAATTAATAAGTATTTATATTGTGAGAGATGTTTTAAGACTATGCAAATATCCCATTTCTCCTGAAATTTTTGCCCACTAAAATTTTAATATGTCTCAGTGGATCTTGCCTACAGTAATTTTTCCTGGATTCTGATTGCAGTCTTCGATGCTCTTTCTTCTTTCTATCTACTCACTGAAACTCTCGTGTAAGAAAGACGTGCCCTTTCCACCCCATCCTTTATTTATTTAATTATGTATTTGTCAGTATGAATTCAAGGATGTTGATGTACTCTTTAGGTTACAGCAATCATATCATTATTTATTTTATGGCTTAAATTTTCCCCAATGCTTTGGACATTGGGAGCTTCTGAAAGTTGGCCTGGGGTCTTTTACCATATACCTCTTCCGTTTTTTTCTTTTCTTTTCTTTTCTTTTCTTTTCTTTTCTTTTCTTTTCTTTTCTTTTCTTTTCTTTTTAAGGCACTTACTTAGTTTTTGGCACCACATTATGCTCCAAGCTCTTGGATTTTACCTGCCCCAGCCCTGCAGTCAATCCTTTTTCCAAGGAGCCTTGGTTCCTTTTACTAGAGAAAGAGATTTAGGTACTAGGAGTACTTATTGATACAGGAGTTTTTTTCATGCCTTCTCCAGAGACAGAGCTGGGATCTGTATGTCTAGTACGTCTACAGGTGCATACTAAGCCATGTGCCCACATATATCTGTGTTTATTTTTGTATCTACCTATCTGCATGGACATGTTTAAAACCCTGAGTTTATACTGATACCTCTGACTCTAAAATTCTTCATTTGTAACTTCTTTGGACAATGAGAAACGTTGTTTCTCATTATCTACAATGTATTGGCTGATGAGTCCCACCCTAGTATACATAGAAAGTGGTTGCAGAATTGCTGACCCTTCCTCATGAAGAAAGACTTTACCAACTAGAGGACAGTGTTTGCAGACAGTTCTTTTTGGCCTTGAGCCTTCTGGTGTCGAGTCAGAACACCATTATCCAGAGACAGCTCCTTGTTGCCCCACTGCCCCCCGGGAGACCCTCACTCATTTGCAGCAAAGTTTGATTCATTTGCCAGACTGCATCCATCTTGGGTTCTCCCCACGACCTGGCTGAGTTTTCCCTTACATTTATATCAAGAAATATTCGCTTCTTGTACTGTAGAGTTCAACGGGCTTTGGCAAATGCCTGGCATTGCCCACCCACCACTTATGGAACAATTCCACCACCCTCCAAATTCCCTCAAGCTGTGCCTTTGTCTTCAACCCATCTCCCCACCCTGACCATATCCAATCTGTTCTCCGTTTCTACAGATTTTGTTTTGTTTTTTCAGAATGACATTAAATGGAATCATCCAGTATATAGCCTTTGAGGTTTAGCTTCTTTCTCTTAGCAAGATGCATTTAAGATCCACCTATGTCTTTGTCCTAATCCAGAATTTGTTCCCTTTTTATTGCTCAGTAATAGTCTATTGAATGGGTGTATTACATTTTGTTGACCCACTCACTAGTTGAAGTTCACCGAGTTATTTCTCCCGTGCCTCACACATTCAGTGTCATATCTTAAAAGCTCTTTATCTATCTCAAGGTCACACATGTTTCCTTCTACACTGTCCTTCTAGAAGTTACATAGTTTAACATTTTAGATTTAAACTATTCTATGATTCCTTCCAAAAAAACTGTCCACAGGGGTTTGGGTTGCACTTCTCAATAGCAAATGTGGAAAGTCATTTGCTGGTCATCTCAGGAGCAGAAGTAGGAGCAGCAGGTCTGGCGTCACAGTTCAAGAAGGCTAGACTCTTCTTTCTCCCTCTGGAAGCTTCCAAGGAGACGGGACTGCCAGCACATGGAAACTCCAGGGCAGAGACCCAGCTCTCCTTCAGCTCTCCTTTAGCCACCACCACTTCAGGACCAAGTACCCTATGTTCTCAAATAACTGCAGGCAGGACAGACACTGACTCCAGCCCCTTGAGCAGAGAACAAGGTCAACAAAATACCGCTTGTGACAAACAGCATCCTCAGGATATAACATGCGGTTTAGCACAAAGAGTGGGAAGAGGCAGGGTTTCCGAAGTGGCAGAACAGGGGAAGCCAAAAAACCTCATCATTCTCCCAGACGCATCTCCCTCCTTCTACCCATATCCCAACTTTCCCAGGGTCCCCCAGATTTGACTTGTAATACACCTTAAATCCCTCTGCTGCTTCCCATATCCTCTGTAAACCCTCTGGTCCAAGCTACCATCTTAGTAATGCGCGAGAATCTGTACGGCCCCATAACAAAGCACCACTGACTGGGTGGCTTACGACCACAGAAATTTATTGTCTCACGGTTCTGGAAGCCAGCAGTCCAAAATCAAGGTGTCAACAGGGCCATGCTGTCTCTGAAGGATCTAGGGTAGAATTTGTTCCTGGCCTCTGTCCTGCCTTCTGATATCTCCTCGGTTTGTGGCAGCAAAGCTCCAGTCTTCTGGCATTCTCCCCGTGTGCCAACACACCGATGTCTGTGTTAGTCAGGGTTCTCCAGAGAAAAAGAACCCACAGGAGAAAAAATGGAAGCTATATATGTGGAGAAATATATATATATATATACATATATATATGACTATTATGCTATATGCATACCTGCACACATTTGTATATAGAAAGAGAGAGAGAGAGAGAGAGGGAATGAGATTTTAAGGAATTGACTCCTATGGTTGTGAGGGCTGGCAAGTCTGAAATTTGTGGAGCAGGAGGGCAGGCCAGGAATTCCAGTAAGAGTTGATGCTGCAGTCCTGAGTCCGCATTCCACCAGGAAGCGTCTAGAATCTCAGGCAGGGTTTCTGTGCCGCAGTCCTGAAGAGCATTCCTACTCAGTGGTCTGGCCTCGTCCACTCTTGCTCTTCCAAGATCCGTTCTCCACACAGCAACCCCAGTGAGTTTTAAGACACAAACAGGATTATGTCACACCTCTCCTTGGAACACTTCCGTCACCCCCCATGGCTCACAGGATAAATTCCAAGCCCCTACGTGTGGCCTGAAAGGTTGGGCCACAGACTGTCCCAGAGAGCCCTGGTGTGGGTACACTGTCTTGGTTTTCTATAGCACCCTCTTTGCTCGAACGTGTTCTGGGAAGGTGATCAACCATGTGGTTGGCCTGTCTAGGGCCTTATGTGGTCTAGCACCCGCAGAGTCTCTGACCGATCCCACGCCACTGTCCCCTCCTTCTCCTCACTCAGGCCACGTGGACCTCCGGTTCCTCCATCCATCGGGCGCCCTCCTCCCATGAGGCCTTTGCACAGACTAGTCCCTCTGCTGAGAAGTCTGTCCCTTCTAAGCCTCCTCCACGTCTTGGTTCCATATCTTTAATCTCAGCATGATTGTCCTGTCACCTCCGCCCTGAATGTTCTTGTCAGGGTTCTCCAGAGAAGCAGAACCAACAAGAGACAGACACACAGAGAGAACTGCCTCACGCCATCCTGGAGGCTCACAGGTCCCAAGAGATACAGTCAGCGAGCTGGAAACTTCCACCTGATGATGGAGTGCCGCTCTACACACCCAGGTTGGCTAGGTGGGTCAGACAACACCCAGTTCATGATGGGCATCTCGGGTCATGTGGTAACTAGGTGGCACATGGTTAAGTGTTCAGTCTCTACTAAGGCCCAAGAGCAGGCCAAGAGCTGTTTCATGAAGGGGGAGCTCCTCACAGAGGAGGGCAAGGCTTTGCTCCCCAAATCCTAAGGACCTGTGCTGTGATTCACTGAGAGGGGCCTGCCAAACCTCCACACAGCCTCCCCATCCACCGGTGACAGAGAGACTCCACTGGATCTGCTGGATCATCCTGTGGCCCAAGTGGCAGAGTAGCTGGCCAGACGTCCTGGGCCTCTTAAAAAGCCTCTCTTGCTTGGGGCCCCACGCAAAACCAGCCGCTTTCTGGATCACTTGGTAAATGGGCCAGAGCCACCTGCCTTAATGCGAATAGATTGATTCCCAAATGCAAAGAGGCCTACTAAGCACTTGCCTCTTTCTTGACTGTAGGAAGAGCCAGATGCAGCAACCTACCCTCCTCCTTAGAAGAGGTACCTTGACACGCCCCATACCACTGGACCCCTAGAAATGTCACTGAGGCAGAAGGCATCTGAATTCTCATCAGATTTCTTTCCCACCCTCTATCACTCAACTGTCAGACCAAGAAGTCTTAAGTAGTTGCTGCTTCTTGCTCCCAAGATCCAGTCGGCAGAGTACCCTCGCTGTAATGGACCAGTGTGACACCTTGTGGAGGGGGAAAGGCCACCAAGCTCCCTGTGGACTAAATCATACCACAGGGCTGGAGAGCTGATATGCCCCTGAGGTAGGACAGAGAAAATGCATTGCCGGCTTTGCCAGCTAAAAACAAAGTGCTTCTGGTGGGTCTTACAGACCGGGATGGAGGAAAAGGTATTTGTTAGAGCCCAGAGTTGCATCTCAGATACCAGGTTATGTGTTAATTTAATCAAGCCAGGGAACCACGGCTGGCACAGCAACTACAATTGGAGTCACCCCCTGGTTAAGCTCGTGACCATCCATGGGATTCTCCAAGCGTCTTCCGCACAGGCCAGACAGACGAGTTGAACCGGGCCATGATGGGATCGGCAGCCCCCACCGCAACCATCTTTCAAGTCTTCAGTGATGGCGCTGATCCTTGGGATCCCTCCAGGAATGCGGTGGGGCTTTTGGTTTACTCTTGGCCTAGGTAGAGGCAGTTCTAGTGGCTTCTGCTTGACCTGTCCCCCCATAAGAGTGCTCACTCCACAAGTCAGGGAACCTATGTGGGGATTCTGCAGGCTGCTGAGTGTGTCTCTTCTGATTATACATTCTGGAACTAGAGAAACAACTACAGGATGGATCCAGGGACTCACTGGGGCCACTGCAAGAGGGACCTGAGCTAAAACTTCATTGGTCACCTGGCCTCCCCAAGCCCCCACTCTGCCTGGAGGGCCACAGGGACCTTTGCGTCTCCTGGAATTAGTGTCAGTTTGGAGCTGGGGTCCAGTAGTCCCCAAAAGGGCTGATTACTTCCTCTGCCCCAATACACGGTAGCCTGGTGAGGGGTCTCAGGGCACTTTGGAAAAGGCTGGGAGAAGGAGTAACAGTATAAATTTTGACAGTATTGGGATCTTTCCTCCAAGGCCTTAGCCTCCCCTCCCTTCAAGGTATTCGGGGCCTGTAAGTGGCTCAAATGTGGGGATTGATTGAGGGACCCTGACTTCGTGTTTTTATGATAAGGTTAGACGTTTGTCCACTTGATCTAGAACTTTCCTGCTTATACAGATCAAGGAAGAATTTAGTGGGCTTCCTATTTCATTTCTAGGAACACTCTGGTCAACTAGCCAACACCATGGGTCTGCATGCGTCGCACTGTTCTGATTGCTATTTTCTATTTCTGCTGTCCACTACAGCAATCATGACCACTTGGCCTTTGGTGGTTGAGTGTCACCACTTGGCGCGTGCCCTGGAGGACCCAATTACCCCCATTGCATTTAGGTTTCCCAATTCACTGGCCACAGCTCCCACCACAAGGCTTGGCCCTCAGAGGGGAATGACCACAGAGCTCCTCAAGGACGCTGGGGCTCCCCTCGCAGATTTATTTCTCTGAGTCGTGGCAGAGGGCATGTCTGTGTCTCCCCTGCCAGGCTCAGTCTCACCTCTAGGCCCTCAATTACAACCTTTTTGGGGATCCCTGCCCTCCACTCCTCCACAGAACCAGGCCCTCTTCATCGATGGTGACATTTTATTTTTTAAAAAAATTTTTTAAAGATTTTATTTATTTATTTGTGAGAGAGGGAGAGAGCACAAGGAGGGGGAGAGGGAGAAGCAGACTCCCCACTGAGCAGGGAGCCCGATGCGGGGCTCAATCCCAGGACCCTGAGATCAGGACCTGAGCCGAAGGCAAACGCTTAACTGCACCACCAAGGCGCCCCTATGGGGATATTTTAACTAAAGAACTAACAGGAACTAACTGCATTCTGGCCTCTGTCCGTGTCTACCCAACAGTCTTGTGTGCTTTGTTGTGTCCCTTCCCTCCCAGAAGGTAGCCATCCTGACTTTGGGTTTACCTAGTTTCTGTGCGTGGTGCCTGAAAGCTACCACCTACCCAATATGAAGATGGAAATTCGAGAACAGAGGTGGAGCAGATCAGCCCCCCAACCCCCTCCCCGGAGTGGAAGCAGGCAGGCTTCAGGACGTGCCTTCCCCTGAGCTCTCACCAGCCACTTGGAGAGAAGCAGGGCCGGCTGTGGACTCCTCTGGTCTCTTTCCATCCTGTGAAACATGCATTTTCTGGTCTTGGCTTAATAGTGTAGCTGTGATGCGGTGGGATTACACGTGTGCTGCTGGGAAATGTGAAATCAGAACCAGGCAGGACCTCCCCTGAGAAAGGCTGCCTATAAATCGTAAAACCCTTAAATGAATAGCTTAGAGGCACAGGGTTGCCTTGGGTTAGGGTTAATTGGGTCGGGTACAAAGGGTTTTATGTTCATAACTTACTGTCCATCTAGCCCCTTCCTGATTTTCTGAAAGTTATTTTGTTCTGGAGCAAATTTGTATTTGCTTTTCTGACAATGAGTGGTCTGCAGCTCGGCTCCTTTCAGCTGTTGGGAACTTGTAACCTGCTCAATATCTACCAGATTTTCTCTCTCTGATGCATCCGTTTCAGATACGTCGAAAGGGAGTTGGGGGGTTTCGGGGTTTTTTTGTTTTTTTTTAAATCCTCCTTCTCCATCCAGAAAATTGCTTCAAACTTACTATTTTTGCTTTGCTCTTTTAAAGCCCTCAACACATTGTTTTTCCTTTTCTGACCATGCTCTAGCACATTCTCAGCTAAGACTCCAGCCTCTGTAGGCCTGTGTTAAAGCTAGAAGCTGAAGTCCAGTGGCCAAGAGCCCAGATCCTGTGTTCAGCTAGATTTGAGTCCAAAGGCCTGCTCTGCCACTGAGTTCTCAGACTTGAGGTCTTAATATCTTCATCTGCAGGATGGTTCTGACCACCAGCCATGGCTTTTGTGTAGACTTAAGGACATAATATGCACAAAGGTCTATGATGTGCCAGGCAAGTAATTCATACACTAAGAGTCATCACAAAATGCTAACCGGTGGAGTGGTCCAAAGCTCGGGCTATGGAGCTAGACTACCAGGGTTCAATTCCCAGCCTTCCCTTGGTCAAATCGGGTAAGTGCTCTGTGCCTCAGTTTCCTGAGTTGCCAAAGGGAAGCCATAATTGCATTTCCACATTGGATCATCTTGAGAATGAAATGAGCCAATATCTGGGAAATGCTGAGAGCCATGCCTAGCACATAATAAGCAATCAAAAAAGTGTTAGCTATTAAGATTATAGAGCAGTAGTAAAAAAGAGTTCCCAGCTGCAAAGCTGTCACTTTCTAAATAACCTGCTCATAATAAAATTAACTTTTCTCTTGAAATGAAACATACACATCGTTCTAATCCCTCCAGTTCTCCCTCTTCCTGCGAAGGCAGCTTGCCTGGGCATCCAGAAAGAATGATGAGAGACGCCACGGAATGAAACCCTGAGAAATGTCGAGGAATAAGTTGCAGCTTACCCCATTCATTGCTTTATAGGCAGGGTGACCCAAATATAATCGCAACCTGGTCTGGATGAAAACACGGCAAAGTCATCATGCCTTCCTGGTATAGCTAAAATTTCTCTCATTTGCAACTAGAGTACTGAGCCATGGACTCTATGGAAAGAGGGGGGCGGGGAAGATGTCATAGAGAGAAGCCCAAATTAGGCATCATGGCACCCTGGAAGAAAAGACTGAAGTGTTTCTGTCTGACTTGCCAAGTCCTGATTCTTATCCATTTCTTGTTCTGGGAGCTACCCTTGTATCCTTTCGATAGTATCTCCATTGTGCTTGAGCTGGTCTAAGTCAATTTCTAGTCCTTGTAAGTAGCGATTCTGGAGGAAGCCAGTTTTCAGTATGAATGTGTTGGGTAGGACTGCACGGCCATCTCTTCAATCCCTAGAAGACATTCTAGCTACTCAGTCCTTCCATGAATGGTGGACACCGCACCATCACGCACGTGCGTGCTCACAAAGGTGGAATAAGGCAAAGCTTACATGTGCAAGAGCCTGCTGAGAATTTTCCCCACCAAAAATATTATGGCTGTAGGGGTTTTTTCCTTGCTTACTCTGGCTGACACACCTCTAAATGCCTCCATGAGCTCTAGCTCTGGTATTTGTGTAAATGGGATGGGTGAGGGGTGAGGGAGCCTCTTCCTCCACCCCCCTGCCTCCTCCGGCCCTCTCCCCCCTCACCCCCTTGCCAAAAATCAAGACAACCAGAAAGGGGTTAGCCCTAGGAGACAACACAAAGTGCTCTGGTTTACAAACATTTCATTTCTTGGAATCCTTCCCTCATTCCTCAAAACCAGAAAGTGACATTTGTTGGTGAGAGCTCCTGGGAAGGCAGAGCCCCAGGATTAGCTCCCACCATGAGTCACACCCCGGAAGTGACAAGGGAGGGGCAGCATGACACAGCAGAAAGAGCGTGGCTCTGGGTGTGGGGCCATCTTGACTTGTGGGTAGGGGTCCCCACCATGTCACTGTGGAACTTTGGGCCAATCACTTCCCCTCTTTGATTTCAGCTTCTCCCTCCCTGAAATGAGGGGCTGGCTTCTCTCAACTGTCTGTGCCTCAGAACCCCCTCAAAGCCCGGGCTCTGCCAGGACTCTTCTGGATCAGACACTGTAGGGCGTGTAAGAACTTGGACACTCATCTGATTTCTAAAGTCTCCTCCAACTACGTGCCTTGTCCTAAAACAATCAGCTCAGAGGCCACTTAGTTCAGCCACTGATGACATGAGCTGAAATGAGATAAAATACAGTTGGGGCAGCTCCTTCCTGCTGAGATTTTCTGCCATTTCCCCTGTCTTATTCCTTGGACATGACGAGAAAGGAATTTTTCAAGATTCAAGCACCATTTCTCAGTGTGTAATTGTTAATGATTGCTTGAAATTTAGACAGGCGTAGCTTCTCATCCCAAACCCTAACACGAGCCCCTCGAGGCCTTTGACTTTGGAAAGTGATTTTTGCCTCCCTGAGCCTCAGTTTCCTCGTACACACAATGGGAATATTGAGGCCATGCCTTAGAAACTTGTTGAGGGAGATAATTTATGCAAAGGCTTTATTCCCACAACAGTAATGCTCAGTGCATGTCAGCCAGCATTACTTTCTTCTTCTGAGTCTAACAGAGTTCCTCGCTGACCCCACTGAGCCCTCAGAGTAAGACAGCCGGAGGCTGTTTGGTGTGGGCCCCTTGCTTTTGCTGAAAAGCGAACACCTTTCCCTGACTCAGAAACACCAATACACACTCTTAAGACCCGTGATTTGAGTCATGGGAAGAAACACTGAAGCTACTGCTTTGTTTATCTCCAAGCCCTTATGCAATATTTTTCCCACTATTTTTAAGCCTTCTGTCCCCTTTCCCCTCCCCAACCTCACCCTTCCCCTACTTCAACCCCCTACAGCCCAGCTCCTTATTCAGCTCAGCTATTTCAGTTTTGGGTTGAATGGTCTAGACAGGAACCAAAAAATGCACAGTCTGCATACTGGTCCCCCTCTGGGCCTCACGATTATCCAAAAAGAGCATAGGGACATGGGACTGATTGAGAGGAACCTCAATTCAATGAGATAATCCCCCTGAAGCATGCACCACAGAACCTAGCAAGTAGTGGTGTGCAATAAACTGTCAAAATACAATATGATGATTCTCTTGAGATATTAATTCCTTTGGCTTTTTTCTATTCTTAAGAGAACGTTCTGGAACCATGACCAATCCCTTAGGTACCTTGGAGCAAAATAGGAAAGGCAGTTCAGTCTGATTTGGGTGGGTTTCTGCAGCCCTTGACATGGTTTTGTCATACAACACTGCATCCATTCTCTGTAGCTGTGTAACCCACAACCACCACATGACAGTTGCATAGAGCGGGGATCACTTACGCAGCTCACATACCTGTAGGTTGGCTGATCTCATCCTCCTCCTGGCACCAGGGAGCTACTCAGAGCATGATTTTTGTATAATGATGGTGGACATGCAAGAGTCTTTACTGAACCCCACAAACACATCCTGTCTCTGACATATCCTATCCAATCAAATCTCATTGGCCAAAATAGGTCAGGTGATCATGCCCAAGGTCAAAAGGGAGGAAGCATGCTCTTCTCATGAAAGCACAGGAGAGAGAGAGACTATTTCTGAAAAGAAATTAATCCACCAACACACTCCAAATTCCATCAACCCCTACACACCTCTTTGGGGTGCTCATGGGTGATGCTTTGTGGGGTAAATACAGAAAGCGGGAAATGGTCCTTCTTTGGCCCTCAGCCACTGGAGGAATTCTTTCTCTAAACCTCAGTGTTGCTATCTTGTTTTCAGTCTCCATGCAGCAGCTCAATAATCTGCCTTTGTATATATGGCCGCTTCTCATATCTTGCTAAATTGAGAATATCACTTGACAGCAACTGAGGCTTCTAATACTTTTGTTTCTTGGAGAGCTCCTGAGTGCCTTTCAAGACGTTGCCCATTTTATGTCTTCTCGGATGGTTCTCCAACAGCCCCATGCCCACTGCCAGAAATTTAGGTCCCTCTTCCATGTTCCTGCCCCATCTTTTCCAGGCCTCGATTAGAGCATTTCCCACCCTTGGTTCATCAGTCCATGAAAATAGTTTTTCCAAAGGTATGGCTAGTCTGTCCCTTAGATCAGAAGTTTCTAGGTGCCTTACAAAATGCAGGTTCCCATGCCCCATTATCAGGAGTCAAATACAAAATATTTAACAAATAGTAGAGAAGGTTCCAATAGGGCAGAATGCTACATGTAGCACCAGCAGGGGCTTGCAGAGTACCCAACTCTGCAAGGCATAGCTCTTTTGTTGACCGATTATGGGGACCCAAGGGGTCCAGGGTTAGGGTCAGGGCAGTTAGAATGGGTGCAGTGTTCCCCAGGAAGGTGGGGAATTTGGTATTTACCAACAAATAAAGAATATTTTAATATTTTGATGATCAGTTTAACCATCCTGGTGTGTTCCTCTTGAGCCAGACCTACCACCCAAGTCTTATTAGTCTTAGTCTCTGGGGTGAAGCCTCGGGAGTCTACATTTTTAACAAGCTTCCCAAGAGCTTTAGAGGCACATTAAAATTCTCAAGGCGCCGAACTTGTGTGTCAGCCCCTTAGAGATCGAGGTTACATCTTTCATGTCTGAATTCCTATGAACTGTCTAGCACATGGCTGTTCTAGTTGGTGCATAAGTTCTCATAGAATAGCCCAGCATAGGTGGCTCACCCTGATATGACACTGACTTTTAGGTTTAGTTTAACATGTAACTGGCAACTTCCTCCATTTTCTCAACGCCAATTTCCTGGGGAGTGTTGGGCTCATCCTTTAAAACTAGGTCACACCTGTCAAGATGGCCGAGAATGAATGATCGCTCTTGGGATCAGGCAAATGGGAGGAAGAGGAGCCAAAAGAAATAAGGAAGAAATCCACACAAAGAGGAGAAAGGTCATAAGGTGGAAACGAGCATGGCATGTTTAAGGATTAAAGAGGGACAGTGAGGTTGGAGCTTTGAAAGCAAGTTGGAGGGAGAGCGCTGTAAGACATAATGGAGCAGTAGGAAGGGACGAGATCTCACAGAGCCTTGTCAGTTACGTTCTGAGATCAAACACCAGCGCTGCCCCTTCAGAAGTTCCATCATTTGGCTGCGTGACTTTGGACGAGTCACTAACTTAAGCTCCAATTTTGTCATCTGTAAAATAGGGATAATAATACCAAATTCTGGATTGGGAAATACTTCCAAGTCACTGCTACTTAAAAACTCACTTGAGAAAAGTGTTTAAAGTGTTACCAAAAGAGAATACAATGTATTCAGCCCTACAAACTAAACCCTAAAAACACAAATACCAGGAGGGACAGGGTATGTAACATTCCGCAGTGCAGAAAGGTCAGAAAAGAAAAGACTCTGAGAAACAAACTGAAGGTTCTAGAGGCGAGGGAGGTGGGAGGATGGGTTAGCCTGATGATGGGTATTAAAGAGGGCACGTTCTGCATGGAGCACTGGGTGTTATGCGCAAACAATGAATCATGGAACACTACGTCAAAAACTAATGATGTAATGTATGGGGATTAACATAACATAATAAAATAAAATTTAAAAAAAGAAAGAAAAGACTGTGGGTTGCTAGATAACTCACACCTCGTTTATAGAAGGCAGGTGCTGCCTAAATCTGGTCGAAAGTTGCCAGATATTCTATTTTTTTCTATAAAAGTTCGAAATCTAAATTTTTATATGGTATCTCTTGACAAAGCATTAGCAACTAACAACAACTAAAAGTTCTAAAACACATAGAGACCAACAAGACACCTCAGCAGGCTGGATTTGGTGGGAAAACTGCCGTTTTGTAACTTCTCCATTGTAGGCTCCCAAACCTCTCCACAGAGTACTACATACTAGGTCCCCTGTGTCCTGAACCCCTACAAATTTGCTTTCATTGGACTGACTGCACTTTGGTATTTTACCACCAACAAATGTTCAAGGACAGCATTAAAAGAAGCCCAATGAAGTTCATGTGTTTGCTGTAAGGATATTGCTGAATATTTGTTTACTTCATCCCATGGCATCTTCTTTAGGAAAAAAACATAGTTAAAATAATACATTTTCTTTGTCTTTAACCCCAGGAGTAGTTGTACTTATCATGAGCCATGAGATTCCGTTTTCAAATTGGATAGACATCAAAAGTCATGCAGATATCATAATGCTTATAAACCTCTTTGCATTAACCGCTAGAAACCTAGGAATAAAGATTATTACTTGCCCTTAGAAAGTGGCTCACCTAGTAGTAGTTGGATGGGGACATAAGCCTAGTTCTGGCCAGTGAGTCATGAGATGTGTGCTACCTCTGAGCTAAGGCATTTCATTGCTGGCTGAGACCCTCCAGAGCTCTCTTTCCCGTGTTAAAGGGACACTTGGGAAGGCAGTTGCTCCACAGGGCTGAGTCCTGGAGTGCAAATGGGAGAAGCAGAGCCTCCAGTCACCCCTCTGTGAACACAGGCACAAGTAGGAAATAAACTTGCTGACTTCATTCACAGAGATCCTCGTTTTCTTTGTTAGTGCAGCAAAACTTACCGTATCCTGACTGGTTCATAGTTAATAGTTAATTAAGGGTTTAAACCCAGCGTTGCCTTTCTCCAGTGCCCCTAGCCCCTGCCTAATATATGATAATCATGAATATCATCCACTGTACAGATACAGACACATGTAAGACTCTAGATAAAAGCACTCTGTGATCTGATCATTTTATAAAGTTTTATAAAAGCAAGTGATATTGTCAAGGTTAACGATATTGATCTTGCCCCCTTAAGAAGGCTGTAAGGTCTTTAGGGGAAGGCATTCTGTCCTTCAGTACTTTGAGATCTTAGATATTATAGGGCACCTTACAAGTTCTTTTAAGATTTCTTCTTGAATGACATTTAACAGGTGATGCAAAGGATCAAGAAAACAGCTTTGTGATAAAGAATCCTCCCCCCTCCCTTCTTTTTTTTTTTTTTTTTTTTTTTCTGTTCCTCATAATAATAGGAATTTGCCTGTTAAAACTTTGGAAGCAAAACTGCTTGCCTTTATAGAAGACAAAAAAAAAAAAAAAAAAACCCCACAAAAACCCAGGAGGTTTCTAACCACTAATGTTTAGTTCCTGAGGAAGGTGTGAGAGGAAGGATGGGGGTCAGGGTGGACTGTTCCTGGCTCCAGGGATGAGAGATGGAAGTAAATCATGAATGTGATCACCAGTGAAGCTGAGAAAGAGCCTATTAATGTCATGTAATCAATTTCAAAAAGATACAGTTGCACTCAGGGTACTTAAACCTTGGAGGTTTCAACTACATCATACTTGTCACATGCACACAGTATCACTAATGAGCTTATGTAAATATTTAATCTTCTCTATTTGCATTACCCAGCCCAGCCTACCTCTCCCGCCTCTTGTCCCAGCCTTCTCTAAGGCCAACATCCAGCCTCAGAGAACTACTTGCGTTTCCGGAACTCACCATGCTCTTTTATGTCTCCACCTTTAAATATGCATCTGCCTCTGTCGGGACTCCCATTCTGCATTCCCCTTCTACCTGCTAAGCACCTACACATCCTTCAAGACTCAGCTCAAATACATTCCCCCTTCTGGAAGCCTTGCTTTGCACCATCTACAACTCCCCATTCCCATAGAATTTTTAGTTTCCTCCTCTCTGCCCCATTACACCTTGCTAACATTCCATAATCCTGAGACTTACATCTATTTATTTAACAAACATTTATGAAATCTTACTTTGTGCCAGTCATGGGGCCAGTGCTGAGGATACAGAGGTGAATGAGAAATTATAATTATTTGTGAGTTCACTGACAACAAGTGTCTTATTCATTTTTTAACTTTCAAGTTCCATGAATGTGTAGGCTTAAATAAATACACAATGTGTTCTCTTTATATCTGTGTCCACAGTCTGCTTCTATGCATCAGGACTGTTTGGGAAGTGAGAGAAATGCAATTCAAACCAGATTAGTCACAAAAGGGGAGACACTGGCTCATGATTCCAGGAAAGTTTGGCCATCCAAGCTGGGGCAAGGAGGTTTTTTCCCCCCAGTAAAATCATTTCATTTGGATTTAATATCCATCTCCAACAGCTTGAAATAAAAATTTCCATGGTCTTCAGTTGAACTTTATTTCACTTTTTTAGAATGTCCTATTTTCCATTAAACAATTTCTAAACTACTCTATGTGTTTGAGTTTATGTTTAACACTCAGATATGGGGTTTTTGGAAAGGCCACAGTCACCAGCTCCCTGAAGTGGTGAATTGGGGCCTTGGGACCTAATTTTAGGAACAATAAAAATAGCAAATAGTGATTTGAATGCTGCTCAGAATCCTTCTCTGTTTTACATTTAAGCTTCTCTTTGCCTGTCCTTTTAATCTTCATGATTTGTAGACTGGCTTCTTTTTCATGGCGAGAGGCATGGCCACCAAGATCTCCCAGTTTTGGTATCTTACGGCTTTCACCACTGATGACAGATTGCTGATCTTTCTTAGTTATAGATTAAAAAGTCCCAGGGAAGGATTCTGGTTGGCTCAGCCCTGACCACGTGCCCAATCCAGGAGCTACCTGGCACTATCAGGAGATTAGAGAACTGTAATTGGTGAGGCTGTCTGTGATGTCCAAACAACCAACTAAGGCTGAAGGGATTAAGTTTCCCAGGAGAAAAGAGAGATGGTAAGCAGAAGGGCCCAGTTCTCTAAGCCACTGATTGTGTCATTCATTCAACGTTCTTTGTACACTTGTTATGTTTAAGGCGTTGTGCTAAGATGTGCTGGGAAAAAGAAACAAAAGACATGCCATTCCTAACTGATCATCTGGGGGGACAGGGTAGAGAAGCCTGGTGGTAAAGAACTTGGGATCTGAGGCCAAAATGCCAGGAGGAAAATCCTGGCTGTGACCTTGAGGTTCTATGATTTCAGTCCCCTCATTTGTAAAGTTGGGATAACAATCACATCTATCTCAGGGAAGAGCCGTGCAGTTTAATGAACCCCACATGACACACGGGGCATGGTGCCTCAGACGGAATCAATACTCCACCAATGTTAGGGATTATTTGTGCATGATCGTAAGTCAGGGCAGACGGCATGATGTTTTGAAATGAAAATACATAGAGCCGAAGATCCAACAGAATCCAGAAATTAATACTGACAGTGGGGCCCAGAGAAGGCATCAGAAAGGAAGAAGCATTTGTTTAACCCTCAGCAGTGGGTAGCATTTTAACAGAAGGGACAGGAAATAAATGGCATTCAAGAAAGATGGACAATTCAGGAGGAAGAAAAACCGTGGGCTAAAATAAGAGGATGTGAAATCAACAGCAGGACCCAGAAGATCCAGAAGTTTTTATTTGAACAGGATTTCTAGAGCCTAAGGTTCACAATATGTAGGCCAGGAGACGTGGCTATAAAGCAAGTTTGGATTGAAGCTATGAAGGAATGGAATGTCAAGCTAAGGGGTTTGGACTTTATTCAGTAGATAATGGGGAGTCATTGAAGGTCTTGGAGCTGGGAACTGAATGACAAAATCTAATTGCACATTTGTCATTGAATAAAGACTTTTCAAAGAGCCTTAATGGCTAGAAGAATAAATTAGAACTCTCAGTTTCTTCTATTGTTCCATTTTTGTTAGACATGGGTAGAGAAAAATATTTCTCCATCATTAGAAAACAGGGATGCCTGGGTGGCTCAGTCTGTTAAGCATCTGCCTTCGGCTCAGGTTGTGATCTCAGGGTCCTGGGATCGAGCCCCAGCCCCACATCAGGCTCCGGGGAGCCGGCTTCTCCCTCTGCCTGCCGCTCCCCCTGCTTGTGTGCGTGCTCTCTCTCTCTTCAAATAAATAAATAAAATCTTAAAAAAAAAAAGAATACAGTATCATAATGGCTATGACTCTGGCACCCAACACTCAGTCTCAGTGTTTGGGAGCAATAAAGAATAGTGAGGATTGTAGCAAATTAGAGACGTGTGTCCCTCAAAGGGGGACGGCCACTTTTCAGGCCCGGCATTAGTAAATATTCTCAAAATATTAAAAATATTAATCTAGAAAAGCTTAAAGTCTAGGATGGCTTAGTTGGTTAAGTGTCTGACTCTTGGTTTCAGCTCAGGTTAGGATCTCAGGGTCCTGAGATTGAGCCCCATGTGTCAGGGAACACACTCAGCGGGGAGTCTATTTCTCTCTCTCCCTCTCTGCCTGTCCCCCCCACCCTGAGCTCACTCATGCTTTCTCTCTCAAATGAATAAATAAAATCTTAAAAAAAAAGAAAAGATTAAAATCTAGATTTTTGCATAACATCCCTGTTTCGTATTATTTTTTTTTTCAAGTTGGCTCAAATTTTTATTTCTTTATTTTTTTTTTAAAGATTTTATTTATTTATTTGACAGAGAGAGAGAGACAGCAAGAGAGGGAACACAAGCAGGGGGAGTGGGAGAGGGAGAAGCAGGCTTCCCGCTGAGCAGGGAGCCCGATGCGGGGCTCGATCCCAGGACCCTGGGATCATGACCTGAGCCGAAGGCAGACGCTTAACGACTGAGCCACCCAGGCGCCCCTGGCTCAAATTTTTAAAGAATTCTATAGGCTAAACAAAACATGTCTGTGGACCAAATTTCTCCTAAGGGCCATCAGTTTGAGCCCCTTGGATTCACAGTGATCCAGAATAAATATTGATCTGGATACCTTTACTGTATGACCATTCCATAATTTCTGCTAAAGGATTCAAAAATGAAAACAAGGAAGGAGAATGCCATGCACTAGAAGTGTTCTCAGTAAACCAAAAAGGGGATTTGAAGAGCTGAAGTTTCAAATGTAAAATAAATAAATAAATAAATAAATAAATAAATAGAATAAAAACAAACAAAAAGAGGTATCTAGAAAGCTCATAAAGCCACAGATTTTCCTTTTTTCTTGAGCTTTTATTTTAATTCCAGTTAGTTAGCATACAGAGTTATATTAGTTTCAGGCGTACAATATAGTGATTCAGCACTTCCATACATCAGCCAGCGCTCATCACAAGTGTCCTCCCTCATCCCCTACTTCCCCCATTCCCTCTCCCCCCATCCCTCTGATAACCATTAGTTTGTTCTCTGTAGTCAAGAGTCTGTCTCTTGATTTCTGTCTTTCTCTCTTATTTTCTTCTCTTTGCTTGTTTGTTTTGTTTCTTAAATTCCACATAGGAGTGAGATCGTATGGTATTTGTCTTTTTCGGACTGACTGATTTCGCTCAGCGTAATACCCTCTAGCTCCGTCCACATCAGTGTAACCACAGGTGTTCACATTTTGACCCATAAGCTAGGAGTCTGATGTTTCATTCAAGATGACATTTTTCACTGATGTTACTTAAAAAAAAAAAAAAAAAAAGACTGAAGTCCAGGCTTTGGAGTTTGAGAAATCTGAATTAAAATGACTAATTTTGACAAGAACATTTATAAGCTTGTAAGTGCTACGTATGGAAGTTTGTATCACTGAACCTTTGCCAAGGAATGCTACATAACAAACAACTACAAAATATCAGTATCCGGCAACAATAAGCATTTATTCCTTATACAGTCATGGTGTTTAGCTGAGCTTGGTCAGGCTCATGCTTTTTTGAGTTTACTCTGTTCTACGTCTCTCCCATCCTCCTCCTTCCTTGAGCAGCCTACCATGCCCACGCCTTTCTCGTGGTGATGACAGAGGTACAGGAGAGTAGATAGAAATATGCAAGGTCTCTTGAAACTTTAGCTCACACCTGGCATACCATCACCTCTTTTTATTAGCCCAAGTCAGTCATTTGGCAGAGGGCATGGCTATAGAGAGGCGTAAGAATATTCACACTCTACTAAACATACCCAAACCGGAAACAGCTCAGATGTCAACCAACTTAGAGTGGACAAATAAATCCGGATACAGTCCCAAAATGGAATAGATTGCAGCAATAAAGAAGAAGAACGTACCTTGGCTTCCCTGGGCGATATGGATGAATCTTACCAACCTCGTGCTGAAGAAAAGGAGAAAACCAGGAACAAATAAACACAATATGTACCTATTCCTATAAAGTTCAAAAAGAAGCAAAACTCAATTTTATTGTTTATAGATACTCACATAGGTGGCAAAACCATATAACACAGGAAGAAAATGAGTATCGGAAAAGTCAGAATAGTGGCTATTTCTATTCTGGGTGTCCCGATCAGGAAGGAACAAAAAGAGAGCTGGAGATTTATCTCTCTTGATCTGGACTGTCCTTACTCAGGCAGCTGCTTTGTAATTATTTGTCACATTGTGCCTTTATATTTAAAGCTTTTTCTGTATGAATGTTATTATTTCCCTATAGTTGACTCTAAAAAGTCTATAGAGACTATGGATGAAAAACATCTGATTTTGCTGCTTTTAAGTGATATGATGGTCTCCGTCAGAACCTCCATTTATCTTTGGCAACATCAGGAAGACAGTAGCCCCCACTCAGGCCTGTCCTGAGGAGTAGCTGAGACAGTGTGTAGGAGAGGGTTTTTTCTTATTAGTAAGAAATAGTTGCAGAGGAGGAAACTGTAAGTCTTTGACATCAGGAAAAGGAGAGGAAGACTGTAAATGTTCCCTAACTGTGTTTCTTGTATGTTCTCATTTCTTTACAAAGGAAAAAAAAAAAAAAAAAGGCAGGGGAGGGACTTATACTCAAGTCGACATGATCCGAGGGCAGGAGGGTCCCAATAACCATAAAACAGCCCAAGAGAAGCCACAAGGCAGTGTGGGAGGCCCACCTAAATACAAAGTGCTTGGATGATTTCTCAAGCTCACTGCCCCTACTCTTCGTGTGTAAAGAAAATGAACTTCTTAGTGCATAAATATGACCCCTCAGACGGTGATCACCTACCCTGAGGACACTCCGGGTGGCTCTGAGGTCCTGAAGCTGATGTGGGAGAGGAGCTTGGTGTGGCTGGCCACTTGACACGGTGACTGCCAGATGGGTCCTCATGGGAGGTCTGTCCCCAGAGCAAATGGTTATCTTTAAACCCATCCTTCATTTTCCCTCTTATCAGCAGAGGAATGCGGGGAGGCTGTAGGCATTAGCTGTGTCGGCATTTGGGATTTTGTGAGGGTGAGCGTGTCAGAATGGGGGGCTTACTGGCCTTCAACACATTCTCAAATTAGGTGAGTGTGACCTGCCACAGTGGGATTCCCTGGGCCAGAGCAAAGTGTGAGCCTCTGAGACGGCACAGATACTATGAAAAAGAACGAGAGGGTTTTTTGAGTCCTTGCTGTTTGCAAACATTGTCTTAAGAGCTTTACATGAACGACCTCACCGATCCTCAGCCAACACTTATAGCCACTACCAGGTACCATTCTTACCGCCCCCACCTTTTAACTTAAGAGAAAGTGAGGCAGGGAGAGACGGTACGGGAGTCTGAGGTGACAGGTAGAGCAGAGTAAGATGGAGATGACAGGTGTGCCCTCGTGGTGGGCAGCCTTGATCTGAGCAGTGCCCCGAGAGGGTACGGGGACAAGTGTGTACAGGATGGTGCCCGTGACCAACTTTCCAGACCTTTGTTCAGTGGCTTTGTTGTTTCCCAAACATCACACACACACACACACACACACACACACTTTCACACTTAAGTAGAAAACCCATTCCAAAACCAACTATGCAGAAGCGAGTCTTTGATTCTCCACTGTTTCAGATCATTTGCTCCAATATTTACTGTCTTCCGGGCAGAAAATAGAGAAATTGACATGCAGCATTTGCTGTCAACCAAGGTTACTGTACCATTTTCTGGCCACTTTGGGCCGGAGAGTTGTACTTCATCTGCTCTCAAAGCTGCCCCTCCTTGCTCGAAAGAGGGTCGTTGCCATAATGGTCGAGAACAGGTACAGCCCTCCTGGGCGCCTTTCCCACCCCTCCCCCACGGCCGCCACAGCTGCGGGGGCCTGGTCGTCTCCACTTTATAGAGAAGGGGAATTCCAAGGAGAACGTCGGGCTGGTTTATTTTTAATTGTTGACCTCCAAGCCCTTCTGTTTGCATCTGTTTATTAAATTGCGAGCTCAGCTGTGAAATGCCCTTTATGATGTTGTTTTATTGGTGGGCCATTCAGGGACCCAGCGCCACACAAACAGGATAAATATTTTTCTTTGCAGCACACACCCCACGTTGGGGGCCACGGAACAAGGGAAGCGAGGATCGTTTGTTTATGAGCTCTGATTCATTCATTACTTGGCGAGGAGCTGTGAAATGTAAATCTCACATTCCGCAGGACAATCCCTGCGCCAGCTTGAGCTCATTTGGAGGTGTGATGTTCCACTCAAAAGGAGGCTGTTAATTTTATTGACCAAATTTGGAAAGTGGGAGCTCCAAAATTAAATAGAGCCTTTGGAAAAGAAATGAACATTTAGGTTTCTCAAAGACCTGCAGAGGGGTCACGTGGTTTGGGGGTTGGTGTTTTGTTTTGTTTTGTTTTGTTTGGTCCCCCACCCCCAACCCCACCCCCACCCCGGAAGGAAATTTCAAATACCAGTGCTGTTTGCAGAAAGCTTGAAATGAAATTGCTGTCTGCCTCATCTCCTAGTTTCAAAAGATTTGATCTCTCTGTGATAGGTTTGTCAGGATTAATTATAGCAACCTTTATGGAGCGCTTAGCTCCCTGCTTTAAATATATCATCTTGTGTAATTCACACAGTCACCCTCAAAAGTTCGTGTTATTAGTGCCCCCCATGTTATAGCTTGGAAGCTGAAGCTCAAAGTGGAGAAAGTGTTTGCCTGGAGACCCGAAGTCAGATCTGCCCGGACTCCAGAACCCGGGTCCCTCAACCACGCAGCTCTCCTGCTCTCGCTTTGCCATCTTTGTGTTAACTAAAAAGTTGAGTTTCCTGGTGCCTTAGGAAGAGCTAAAGTTTCCAGCAGTTACTAAGCAGCTACGGGCTGCAGATTCTCTCCGTTTGTCTCATGCTCGGGACAAGAAAGAAATCTGACTTGCCGAACGATTTCAAGAGCCACTCACGATCCGCACTGCTGGTCTGCCCCCCATAGTCGGGCACAGGGTCCAAAAAGTTACCTTTAACTCCAAAAGTCATCGTTGGGGTTCCTTGGGCCCCCTTGCGCACTCTCTCTAGGTCTGGCCAGAAAGGGTAAATTCAGATCGAATGAGGCAGGGTTGCGCACTCGGTCTGAGATGGCGCGGAGCATTTGGGGCTCCACTGGGGTGTTTACCCACAGAACGAATGGGCCCATGTCAATATTTGGACTTGGAGACGGCCCGATTTATAATTGTTCAGACTTGCCTCTGAATTGGGCTTTGAAACACCCATTTGCCATGTCCCTCCAAGGCTTCATTCTTTTTGTCGGGGGAGGCTATTTAGGGAGATTTTCTTTAGAAAGGTTGCTGGGGGCCATGGAGAAAAAAGGAGGGGACAAGTTCAGAATGTGATATGAAAAATCACAATGTGATTTGGAGAAAAAAATGTAAACCATGTTACAAAAGCTCTGCCATCAAGAAATGTTATTGTTGGTTGAATGGTAGGAACCATCTGGGTCTCTTTTAATGGCTAGGGGCCCCTCTGTGGATGGTACAGATGCTTCTTTTGTTATTGGTGCGATCTTGTAAATAGTTAAAATATTTACCAAGGCACCTCCGAGCTGGAGCTATCCCATTTTATTATTTATACCTTTTCAGAGCGACAAAAATGGAGGTGTCCACTAAACGTGATGGATTAGGTTTATAAACAGCCATTATGGCCGTCAACCCTCGAATGTCAGCTTCTCCTTTGTGTCTGCGCATTTCTAAGCTAACCAGTGATCCATGCATAAGATAGGAGGTTAAGAACGCAGAGAAAAGGAGTGTTGGCTCCAAGCAAGATGTATCTTCTGCTGATTAGAAATACAGCTGTAGAAAGTGAGGGGGACCCTGGGCAGAAGGAGGTGAGAAAAGGGGATGCAAGGGGGGCTTCTGCGCGTGTGTGTGCGTGTGTGCGTGTGTGCGCGTGTGTGTGTGTGTGTGTGTGTGCAGGCAGAAGAAAGGGAGCTAAGAAGTGCTGAAGTCACTGCTCCCAGACATGCAGCATTTCAGTTCTCACAATCTGAGACTGAAAACCTGTAAGACCTCTACCTGCCAGCATCCTTCAGCTGTTTCCTTAACAGACTGCAGCTGGCTTTTGTTTTCCCAAGATAAAAATCAGGAAATGCAAAAATTAAATAGGATTGGAGAAGAAAGAGGATGGGCCCTCCTGGGAAAGAGAGGAAAGAGTGAGCCAGCAGGTAGCAAGACCTTGTGGAGAGAGGGAAGATTCCCATCTTGCGGTAATTAAGTAAAACATCTGAAAAATGGGGTGGGGGGCCATCTGTGTTGCAGATGACCTGTTCCCTGTCTGGGCTGCCTCACTCCCAAAAGTTAGACCCCCAATCCTAGGCACCAGTAGGTTTAAGAAAGGGGGATTTTGGGGCGCCTGGGTGGCTCAGGTCATGATCCCAGGGTCCTGGGATCGAGCCCCACATCGGGCTCCCTGCTCCGCGGGAGGCCTACTTCTCCCTCTCCCACTCCCCCCTGCTTGTGTTCCCTCTCTCGCTGTGTCTCTCTCTGTCAAGTAAATAAAAATCTTAAAAAAAAAAAAAAAGAAAGAAAGAAAGGGGGGATTTTTTTCAGCCAAACTATTTATAATTTGTAATAGGATACATTGTCAATCCAATTAATGGGAGGAAACAAAGTAACTTTTCTTGCAGGTAAAGGGGGTAAATGTAAATTATATTATTGTTGGCCCACAGCGGCTGCACGTGTGGGGAACAGTTTCTGACCAAAAGTGGCTTCCATTATATTTTTACTCTTGAATCCCCGCTCCTTTAATTTCCCAGAGTTTGTCACTGATTTCCTGCCATACCACAAACCATGTCTGCAACTCTGTGCCTCGCTCTCTGGAAGGGAAGCTGTAGAATTAAAAGGCAAAGGAGCTCGGGCTTGCGTTTGAAAGGGTCTGGCTCCGAGCAGCTGAAATAGCATGGAGCCACACGAAACATAGGCTAGAATGAGAGTTTTGGTAAAATATTTCCTAGCCGTCTCCTCTAGGACTTAATTAAGAAATTGTGGCCTCATTTATTTAGTTATTCACTTATTTCTTGGGGGGACTGGGATGAGAACTTATTGATGGAACAAATAGAAAATTCTATGTCTCTGCAGCTTGGCAAATAAAAGAGAAAAACTTTTGGGAAACACTAAGAACCCAACAAACTTCCTCCTCGGACTAGTGAACAAGGGGCTGTTCCCTCCTGAGGGTCCCTCCTTTCACTACCTCCTGGAGAAATAGCTCTCTCTCACACACACACACACACACCAGTCAGGCCGGTGTCTACCACATTAGTATGCTGGTGCATTAACTAATTTGCCTCTGTAAATACTGGGATCTGAATCACACCACTGTTGTAGCTACCGACTAGATAATTTCTCTCATCACTGTCTTTGGAGAAAAAAGAAAGAAAAAGACACACAGATACACACACACACACACACACACACACACACACACACAATTTTCTAAACAGCTTTCTCACTCAGGCTATCCCACTCACTTGCAAGCCCAGAGGATGATGATTTGGCTCAGTGGGAAGCATCCTCTATAAGCCAGAGACTCTTAATAAACCTCCTGTAAGACAGTAGCTTTTACTTTGTATTCATGATTACAAGTAATACTAATAATTTTTAATGGCCTACCCTCACGTACCAGTCACAAAAGCCTAGCTGGACTCGCTCGATGGTTCCCTTGGCAAATTCCAAAATACAAACGCACCCTGCCCGGCGTTTGATTCCCCATCCATTGAATCTCACCCATTCATGAATGAATCAGAACTTTCAGTAACTCAGAAAAAAAAGTTAACAAAGCAAAAAAGAGCTTGGAAAGTTCCAAGCCATTGTCCGAAACAGTTTAACCATTTGGCTAAACATTCCACATGTTTACACAAAAATGAAAGGCATGTATGTGTTACACATCACATAGTTCATAGGACCCATCAACACAGCCCAGATGTACAGAAGCCATTAATTGTATCCCTCCCATGCCCTTGCTTTCCTAACACACACACACACACACACACACGCCCTAAAATACTATATTGAAGCCTGAAAAAAAAACACAAAAATCTCCAGGAGACTTATTCTTCTGTTCTTTAGACTGCCGTGGACAGCTACTTTGAGAATGGCCCTCACTACCTTTATAAGCAACAGGGAGACTTGTGTTCTCATTGACACCCTCTCTCTCTTTCCATCGACTCTGGAGCTTTTGGATATTCCTGTGAAGAACCAGTTCCAGAGGCCCCGCTGACCTCTGTCCACTTTAGGGATGCAGGGCAGCCAAACAGAAACCAGTGAGGAAAATGCCCAAGGAGGGCTATCAGATTTAACAAATCAAAATACAGGATGCTCAGTTAAATTTGAATTTCAAATAAGCAAGAAAAATTGTTTAGCATAAGTATGTCCCCATGCAATATTTGAGATGTACTTATACTTAATTGGTAAACCTACCCCAAGAGAGCCTGAGACCAGATATAGAATATCTAGACCTAGGAAGGGGCCTGGAGCCTCATGACTGATCCCAGGTGTCTTACTTCTTAGTGATTTTAAATAAGAAAGAGGGTACTGAGTGAGGTCACAAATGGCCGGGTTTCTCAATGACACAAAACAACTCTCAGAGGGAAGTGTCCCCATGCAGGACAGGAGGGCAGACACACACCATTGGAAGCTGTCACTATAACTAACCAGGGCGAACATGTAGTCTAACCTGTTAATTCGCTATTCCTCCCAACAGCGCAATATGGTAGAACTTTCATGATGCCCATTTTACAGATGAGGAAATCGAGGTACAGTTGCCAGGGCCACACAGCTGGGGAACAGAGATTTCGACGGAGACAGTCTGGCTCCAGATCCTATGCTTAAAATAAAATGATACCAAACCATAACATAAACAATTTAATTTTCAAAAGGATCTCAACTGTACACATATGCTAAAATGAAAATGGCTACGCCTTCATTTCCCTCCCCCCGCCGCCCTGCCACCCTGTCCCAGCCTCTGCCCCTGCTTTGTTAGTGCCCCAGACCATGCTTGGCCTGCCCAGCGAGGAATCCAGGGAAGGAAACAGGGGTGTGGAGGAACATGTGTGAGCCTCCGAGAAGAACAGGACAATGGATGGCCCCTGATGTATGCTGCCAGAGTCCCCCACCCCCACCCCACCCCATTTCTCCCAACCTACGGGGGCAGAGAGCATGGAAAGTATTGTGACTGCAGGCCCAAATGGGGAACTCTGGCAAAAACTTTTTCTAATTTAAAGACCACCCAGGTGTGTGCTGGTCTGTCCCCATTTTAAGGTCTTTGCCTCTTGCTTTCTAGCAAGAAAAGAAACAGATGTGATGCCCATTCATGCCTAATGGAGACAGAAGGGGAGGGAGGAACTGAGGGCTGGCGGTGGGGGGGAGTGGGGGGAGTTGGGTAGCTCAAGGCTGTCTTTGGCCTGCAGATTCAGTCTTAAAGGACAGGGACATTAAGTTCCACGAGGCTTAAGCCTATGGCTGTCACCTGTCAGCTCGAAGTCTGGCACGCAGTAGGCGATTGATACATGTATGTTCAATTCAATTAAAATTAAATAATGCGATCAAAAGTCTTAGTAGTGCCCAGGGAATGGGTTTAGGCCTGGCCTGGTCTTGGGAGTTGGAGGCTCACCAGATGAGTTTCACTTGGTTAGAGTTGCCAGTGGACGGGGTGGGGGTGGGGGTACTGGTTTCCCTGGCCTGGGCCAGCTCAGATTGTCCTAAACAATTATCCCTCAAGGGGTGGGAGTGGGAGGGGGAACCCTGTTGAACAAATCCTCCACTTTTGTCTCCTCTGGGGCTGCAGACCGTGGTCCCTGCTTATTCAGCCCCCCGTCTCCCCCCATCCTGTGCCTGAGATGTTCTGTGGTTATGAGTCAATGATCAGACAGGGAAAGGGCAGGCTTACCATAGGGGAGGAAGATTCAGTAGGGCTCTGGGCTTTGACGCTGGCCCTCCTACATCCTGAATGCATGAAAGGCTATGGGAGGGAGAGGAAGAAATAGAAAGGCAGAACGGAGAAAATGTTATTAAAAAAAAACAAAAGAAGAACAAGAAGAAGTTGAAGGAAGGGGAGAAAAAGTGCCTCGTTTGAAATATTGTATCATCGACAAATCTCTCTGGGAGACAAAAGCCAGTTAAAAACCGAGTCGAGATAAGCCATCTCCTTCAGTGACTCATCTTCCCGGGGAATAATGGCAAAGAGGCGGTGTTTAGGAGGGAAGTGATGTGCAAATAGCAGTGTCCGTGAAGCTGGGGTTAATTACAGGAAGGACTTCCAGGGGTAATTGCCGATAAACAACGCTAGGAGCGGAACTGGGCATCACAGGCTCGGAAGCCAACTCTCTGTGATTTGAATAGGATCCCGAAACACTGTTCCAGAGGCAGGGCCTGGATGGCTTCCCAAATGGCCAGTTCGGAGGAGCCTTGGGCTGGGGCCCCATCCTCTCTTGGGCTGACCCAGTGTCCCCACTGTCTCATTCCAAGACGGCTCCCCCTTCAGATCAGCCCCTGAAAATCCATTTGTAAAAAAATATATATATGTGTGTGTGTGTGTGTGTGTGTGAATAAAAGCTGTTCACTACGCTGTTAGGAAGTTAACAACCTTGGCTTAAGGAAAGGCAAGAAGCACCCCTACACCATCAGCTAAGTCCAGTCTGGCTTTGAAGAACCAGGACTGATACCTCTAAAGGGTTTTTTGAAGGAGCAAGTTTCACCAGGATGTCCCAAAGGAGCTTTGTCTTTGCATCGTGCGCCTGATTTCAGAGATTAATACATGCATTATAATTATACAGTGAAAGTCCAACTTGTGATCATTAAGCCCAGAAACCCACCTCATTCTGGGGAGGCTCGTAACGGGGACAGGACCCAGCAGAGACCGTAGAGACTGGGAAGTACTTAGAAATGTCGATGAAGAAACACCTCCACCCACCTGCTGGCTCCCATGTAGTGGATGGCTTCTATGAACCCATGCCTTTTTTCATAGGATTTTGAAAGAGCACAGCTTCCTTGCTCTTCCTCAGAAACAGCCCAAGAATGGGGGTGGGGAGCTTTCCCCACTCTGCAAGTCCCTCGGGGCTGTTCTGCTAGGACAGGTCCCCGGAGACAGACATGAAGCAGATTCTCAGTCCAAAGGGCCTCCAGCTAGTAACTATAGGGAAAATGACCCAGGGCTGGTGTGCTGATAGCAGCCGCCAACCTTCTGATGTGGGTCTCAGTGCCTCCACCCGTGAAATGAGGGTGTAATCAAGATGGCACCTCAAGGCACCTCTAGGACTCACCTCTGATTCTCTGAAACCTGGGTGCTCCTCAAACAGCTAATCCAACCTTGAGTGCAGGGACCCTATCTCACAGTCCCTTTTCTCTTTTCTACCACCGTGACTAATGCCTTCACCTTGGAAAGAACTCAGTAAATAAACGCGTTGAATGAATTTATGCATGCACGATGGGGCCACTGCTGTGGCTCTTTGTTGAAAACAAAATGTTTGTGGGTGGGTATGGGAGGGTCCTTCTTCATCCTTCAATCCTGTAGAGTTGCTTTGAAAGGCCAAATAAGAATAAATAATAGTAATCGCTCACATATTTTGTGCTCAAACACATTACATACTTTTCCTGATGATTTCTCAAAACATCCCTGTATAGAATCAGCTCTTACAATCCTCGCTCCACGGAGCAGGAAATAAGACCCAGAAAGATCAAGTGAGGAGATATTTAGTGAGACGATTCGGATGTCAGGCTCAACCCCTTTTGGCTACAGAGCCCTTCTGTTTAGAATTTCCTTAAATGCATGGAGGGTCTGACGGCTAGCTTGCTGAATGCCCTTGGGCAAGTCATTGGCCCAATCTGGTCACAAGGTACTTTCTCCTCCTGAACTAGGGGAATCCTTGGTTTCTTCAGGAGTGGCCTTTCAGGCTTCTGTTCGTCCCTCAGTTCTCTGGCCAGAGAGTCCTCCCTTAGCAAATCCTTGCCAGCCCCCACCGTGGCCACTCACTAACTTGGATCCCCAACATAGAATGCGCCTTTCACTTGAGTTACATATTATTGGTGGTTATTGGATTCATGGTTCCTTTTCCCCCACAAGGGCCATAAGCCCTTTTGGAGTAAGGATCATATCTGTCTTGTTTATCTGTACCCTCTCCCCAGCAGTGTACCCCCAGAACAGTACCTGACCTGAAGAAAATGCTCCAAAAAATATCTGTCAACGTTTGTAGGGGCTCCAACATGAGCTGTGAAGATCATGTGGGGTCAGCTTCTGTGCCATAAAGAGATTCATAACCTTGACCCCTGAGAAGAGCAATCAAAGCCCCACCGGAGCTTTAAAAGAGGACTTTGGCAGTTAAAAATAAGGCAAACCCCAAATACCTTGGACATCTCTTGCTTAGGTAAGGGATGAGCAATACCCATCCAGTCGGGGATGAATGCCCTACAGAGATTCCCCAAGTATGGTGAAAGGGACAGCTACAAGCTATTCAGTCTTGTCCTCTTTTCCACACACTCTTGGGTGCAGGTGGGACTCCGAAAGACGTGGGATCCAAATGTTTGAGGCTTCGGTAATGGAGCAAACCAAGTCTGCCTGGGAGGAGGGGGATGCCATTTGGGATGCACACAAGCCCCCAGGAACAGATCGCAGCAACCGAGCATGCCTTGAGGAGGGGGGCGCCTTTCTGGTTGTACACAAGGGCCAATAATAAAAACACAATGAAGAGGCCTCCCTCCCCAGCTGGTTGTGCACGCCCCATTCAGTTGGCGGGGATGGCCGTCTCCCTTTCAAGTGGGCTCTGGTCCCCCTCCACTGCCGCCCGCTCCTCGCTTGGTCTTTCAGTCACATACCAGACACGTCTCACAGAGCAGACCCGAAACCCCAGGTGGCAGGATCCCAGTTTCATATAAATTAGGCTGGGTAACGCGGTTCAGACACATTTTTTGTCTAAATCATGCAAAAATAGGATTTTCTCAGGGACATAAATCTGGCCCAAATCTAAACCTGAATGTGCAATTGACTGGTATAGTTTATAGTGCAAACATAGAATTATCTGGAAAACTTCTGCTTCCAAAGAGCATGGCCCATTTTTTATCCAATCTGAAAGAAATGATTTATTTGCCGTCTAAAGACTCCCGCAAGAGTCAGTGCATGGCAGAAAGGGCCAGATGCAAGCCCTGATTCACCAGAAAAATGCACCATTCCCCCTAGTAGACAGGCATCGCCTGGCGCCATGTGAAGTGACTGATCCAAACGCGAGTCCCGCTATCATGTACCCAGGGCACAGAAATTTGGGCATTTAGCCTCATTAAAGGTAGATGTCTATTCTATTTTCCAAAGTAGGAAGTAAGGACAAAGAAGAAGGAAGAAAATTGAGGGCATCTTAAGAAAAACAAATAAAGAATTTCACAACATGGTCAACAAAGAACCTAATGCCCTCCGAATAACCCCTCCGAAATATGGGACATTATCTGTTATAATAAAAGCACAACTTGGCTGAAATCAATTAAGGAGAGTTTCGCCCACACTTCTCTTCGCTTATCCCGATCCTGTTTTGTCCCGATCCTGTGGTTTTCAGAGTCATCAAGTCAATAGGATGCCCTTGAAGTTTTGACTCTAGGGGGAGGAGAACTGTCTTAGCTCCCAAGAGTTTTACACGGGGATTTAGAGGTGTGAGGGCCCATGAGGGACAGTCACCAGGAACTGATACCTGTCCCCACCATTCCGTGCCATGGCCTTGGGGAATTTAAAATGACAGAAAAAAATAATAATATTCTCTCTCACAAGTTGTTTAAATTCTCGTGGCAGTTTGCCATCAAACATCAAATTTATTCAATTCACAGTGACTTCAAAGAGTGCAGAACAATAACCTGAGGGCTGCATTTCTCAAAAAATATGTCAGCAGTAAGGAGGGGGGAAAAAAACGTTTCCTTAGGTGGATATAAAAGAAAATGACACTAGGTACCTAAACCCTAATGTTTGCCAGAAGGTTTGATTTACGGATAAGCTATTTTTTTAAAGTAGCAGGTTCCTAATTCTTATTCACTGACAGTTGAATATTGGGCATTTAGGTGTAAAAAGAAAATACAAGGGGGAAAGAAGTAGAGAGAAAAGTAAATTAGAACCAAAATGGGACCAGAGTTGGTGAGAGGTGTCAGAGCTGTGAAAGCAGCCAGAAATCTTTCTTTATGTCCTTAGAGAGAGTGAAGTCAAAAGATAGTCATCTTTAATCTAGTAAAACGCTGGAGAAAATGAAGTCGGCTTGGTGCGGTGTTGGCACTGTGGGGATGAGGATAAGAAGTATGTGCTCGAGTGGTGAGAGCAGCTTCTCTCAAGGTGGCCCAGCTCCCTTCTTGCCCCTCCCGGTCAATCCCATCACGGCGCCATGTTTTTCATAGGCTCATTGGATCAACCACACGGCCGTGCCCACTGATCATCCCTGGGGGGCCCATCATGCCTGCCTTGTTCTAGCCCCTGCCTGCCACACCAGCCTCTGCTCTTGTCCCCTACCCAAGAGCATACAGAGTCTATCCTCCAGCCCTAGGAAGCTGCTCCCTGCCTTCTTCCCCTAATAATGCTTACTCTTCCTTCTAAAAGCCACTTCTGGAAATCTTCCCTAACTTCTGAAATGAATCAGGACCCCAGTTATAGGTGAGAATGCGAATGGCAATCCCCAAACCTCATGCCAGTCAAGTCTTGTTCTGTTTTCTTTTTAACTCAGTCTATATTTTTCAAATGTGGATATTTCAAATAAAAATCCAGATGACCAGTTTTTTGTTTTGTTTTGTTTTTTTAAATCACAAGATCTCCTAATGTTGAACAACTCACCACCCCCAGAAGTTTGGCAAGAGGGATGGGGGAAAGTGATGGTCTCCCTGGCCGTTTCAGGAAATAGTCCCCAAAAGCAACATTTTTTTGACAATTTCTTAAAGAAAATATGGTAGCATGACTATGATTTAAATGATGCTGGAATCAAGGCTGAAAGAATCTCTGCTTATCAGTCATATGGCAATAGGTCTCTGTTGTGATCGAGGAGGAAGCAAAGGGACAGGGATTTCCCTCGGGACAGGGAGGCCTGGGCTCTTCACTGGCATGGGGTGGGGAGTTCTGTTCCCCATCACTAAGTACCTCCAGAAGCCCCAGCTCACACCTATCCTGGTCACTGCTGAATCCCTAGCACAACTGTGTCAGAAGGGACATGCTCTCCAGTCTAAAAGGTTAGTTTGAAAATCCCTTGTAAATCCAGCAACGCTCTTTAGGACAAAGGGCTAACTTTGCCCCTTACCTGCCCTCTGATCTTGACTGAGTCCTCATTTTATAAATATGTGTAGTGATGATAATGATAATGATAACTGAATGACACTTCTTTCCCTGTCCATTCTGAGCATTAAATGAGAATGTCTAAGTAAAGGTACGCTGTCAACACAAAATGGCAACACAAGTTTTAGATATTCTTTAAAAAAAAAAAGATTTTATTTATTTATTTGAGAGAGAGAGAGAGAGAGAGATCATGAGGAGGGGGGAGGGATAGAGGGAGAAGTAGATTCCCTACTAAGCAGGGAGCCCGATGCGGGACTCAGTTCCAGGACCCTGGGATCATGACCTGAGCCGAAGGCAGACGCTTAACTGACTGAGCCACCCAGGCGCCCACAGGTTTTAGATATTCTGATGATTATGGTAACCAGAGAGTATCTACTATCTTCTGCATACTGTGCTAGCCACTTTTTAGGCGCCATCTCACTTACCCTATGAGAAGGCACTGAAAATTATCCATTTTACAGATGAAGAAACTGAAACTTAGATTATATAATGTGCCCAAGATCATCAGCTGTTATAAGGCAGATCCAGATCTAAAGCCAGCTCTGTTTACTGTTTCCAACAACATCGCAGTGCTTACAAATATTAAAAATCACAAAGTGACCATTTTAGTAGCAGTGAAAACCATTATTTATATTGAACTATTTCTCACATTAATAGCAAAGCCCTATGTTAATTACAGCCCATGTTTAGTTCTTTGAACAGCAATCACGAGGTAGGAAGCTATTTTATTCTCTACGTTCTTGGTTAGTGGCTATGACAAAATATTACAGGTTTTATTGCTCAAGAGGAGTGATGACAAGTTGGAATTAACCAAAGTGGTTGAGTTGCTGAAAGTTTACAACTACGTTACAGGTTTGGATCTCCACTGTATTCCTAATGTTTAGCCCAACACTCAAAACACAGTAGAAGCTCAGTTAATTTCTGTAGGCATCTGTGACTGATAAGTGAATGATGAGTGAATGAAGGACAATTACTGACTTTTAAGAAGTGTTGGAAGTATGACTTGACTGAAAACATACTTACTATTGTGTGTAGTATTGAACATTTCACACTATGCAAACTTTGCTTTAGCCTATTACAGAGACTCTTCTCTACCTTCCAGGTTCTTTGCTAGAATAAGATAAAATTCCCCAGGATCAAATCCTTTTTAACCCAGAAGTCTTTCTGCAATCAATACGGGCTTACTATGTATGAGATACATGCATTTTAACACCAAGAAATGCATTATTACCATGATTCCATTTTTCTGACAAACTAGAAGCTGAGAAAGACTACGTAACTTGCCCAAGATTTCTTGCTACGTTAAGAGAGGAGCTAGGATATGAATCCATGTTTTGCCTGACTTCAGAATCAATGCTGTTGACCAAAATGCCGTAAGTCTGTGGGTTGGCACTGCTCTCAAATCGGGTTCTAGAAACTTGAAAAATTGAAGTTGTTATATACATGGGCATCTGACTGTACAAATCTGAAGAACTTTCAAAACAGATCAGCTAATTCCCAAGCTTACTTTCAAACTTTTGGGGGAGAAAAGTAAAGCATTTTTAATGCTTTTCTGTATTTGTGAATATTCTTAGGATTATAGCAGTGACACCTTGTGATGACAGTTCTGTTTCTAGCTTCTATTCAGTTCGAATTGCTTTGGGGTCAGACATGACTTCTCAATATCAGTCAGAATTTTCAAAAATGCTCATTTGTGATTGTCTATTCCACAGTTTTCTATGGCGGGGGGATGTCTTTATAATTAATATAGTAATTTTCCAATTATTCAAAATGGCTTACTTTGGAATTGGTGATAGTTCATAAAGAATCTGAGCAAGTTTATTTTCTTGAAAAATTTTTAAAGGCTCATAAGCATATCACTAGTATAAATATGTTCATAAGAGGGGCATACAAGTCCCTTAAGAGAGCAAACTATTTTAAGCAATTTAGAGACACCCTGTCATTAGGTTGGTGTGCTAATTACAAATCATTCTAATTGATTCAATAGTCTCCCAAAAGACTTCCATAATGTACTAGGCAAATGCTTTATTAGCCAAGCTGAATTACTGTAGGTTCTTAAAGGAAAGAAAGAAGCTTTCTTGAAAACAATATCAAGTCAGAATTTTTCACTGTTTGAGAAGGGCCCTTTCTTTAATTTTATTCTCAATTGGTGTTTGTTTCACTGTTTTGACTTCCTGTTTTTATTTAATGAATGCTAATATGAGACAGACAGAAAGAAAATGGACTTGGTTTCTTTCCCTACATCCATCTTATCTCCCTTTGTAGAAAACATCTGTTCGTTATTGCGCAGGATCCATTCGCCCACCCCCCTTTCTTTAAGTCTTATTTGTTTGTTTGTTTGTTTGTTTGTTTGTTTTTGAAGTTGTTATTTTTTTCTTTTGGGAATCACCATATGTTGACTGTCTGTCCATGTAGATTAGATAGATTGAGCCCCACTTTCCAGGATGCAGGATGCACGTATGACACAAGGCTGTCTGATCACCATGTTCCATACCTTTTTCATAATGATGGATCCAGGATAGGCACATGTCTTGGCAGGCCAATGAGAAGACGTGCTGGTTGCACTAGAGTTTCTAAGCTGGGAGAATGTTGGCTTGAGGGCCACCCCGTGGAAGGACTTGCCTAAAGAGCAAAACCAATACAGCTGTGGAGACAGAGAGGTAGGGAGACTCCTGATAATGTTATTTGAAGCTTTGGGGTAGATTGTGCCTGAAGTCATTTGTACCCCTGGATTTCCTGCTCACATGAACTAATATATTCCTTTTTTATTTTCTTTTTTCTTGCCCCTGTTCAGGCTGTTTTTATTCACATGAACAAATATAGGAGAAGTTTTTTCACTTAAGGAATCCCTTAACAAAATTTCCATGTGTGTAATTTTTTGTCCTTAGCACAAGACTAACTTCCTCTAAGATCGTTCAACTTGAAAAGGCCAATAGTTCATTTATATCGGAACTAAAGACTACCCATCTGCCTTTTGATCCAAAAACCTAGTTAAGCAAAATCGTTCATATATGTATCTTCCATCATTTGAATTTTGATTCTGAGCCTCTATCTCTTCCTCCCTTAGTCCATGGAAACTGCTTTTTAGTCCCTTGACTTGAGCAGGCCCTTGATCCCAATACCAAAGACTCCTCAATGAACATGAGATTTATAAAATAAAAACCAGGAAGCTCTGTCTTGAACTACCCCAAAGCCAAAGAAGCACAGAACATGCTTCTTGCCTGATGAGTGGAAAGAATTATTCAACAATTAACACAAAGCACATGGAAAAAAATTCAATGCAAAGAAAAGTTTCGCTGCCGCTGCCTCAGAAAACTAATTTTAACCCAACAATGAACCGCTTGAATGCAGCAGGTTGGCTGCAGATTCTGCAGAAAAAGATGATGGTAATACCATTAAGAAAAAGACAAAATATTTGAATCCTATTCTATTGTTGGGTGCAAGACCATAATGGCCATTTTCCACTTCTGGGTCTCAACTGCGCCATGTGTAATGTGGGGATAATCACACCTACTTCTTCAAAAACATAGCAAAGATACAAGAGCCCCTATCTACATCCATGGCCACAACAATTATGTAAGAATTTGATCCAATACCCAAATCAAATCAATCTCCTAGACTGGTTCCTAAGGAGCCATATTTTGTAAAGCTTTCTAGGTGATTCTAAAGAGTAAGCAAGTTGGAGAACCACTGCTTTGGAGGAGAGGAAGCATTAATGCTTTATGAAAGTGGTGGCTTTCAAAATGGTCTAGATTCAAACAGTATATAAAAATAAATGTTCCTGGGTCATAACTCCAGGCCTGCCAAGAAGAGGCCCAGGAAATTGCTTATCTGACAAGTAACTTTGGTGACTCAGAGCCTAGGTTGGGAACCAGAGCCATAGATGACGCTCTAGAACACCCTCTGTTCCTATTTGCTGGCTTGCCCTTCACTATTCTAAGAAACTCAGACCTCATAGAGTAGAGACACTCTGGGCTGCCTCAGGAAATCTATCCCAGAGACCTGGGCTGGTCATGTTCACCATCTGTGGGCCAAACTGGTCTGCTTGATCTTCTTCAAGAACACTGAATTAGACACTCTGGTTTCCACAAATGTGAAGTAGCAGAGGGTTGTTTTTTGCATTTTGTTCTTAAAGTGAAGGGGCATCTTCTGGTTGTCTTAGACCTGGGGAATGGGGGAAGGGAGGGACTACTGACATTTAGGGATTGCAAAATGCCAACAGTGCTCCCATTGAGAAATACTGGCCAGTGGCAGGACCAATGTTCCCTATCTAGAAATGAAAAGCTCAGAGGACAGTTATACTCAGTTGAAGAGAATCTTTGTTTTCTGAAGATTCAATGCAGTATTCAAGAAAATACAGTGTAGATCTGGTAAAAGGACATCAAAAAATTGAAAGAGCTAACACAAATGTATGGTCTACCAGTGGATTTGAGAAAGTACACTGCTGTTCCTGCCTCCTTCGTGCTCTGGAGTTCTGTCCAACATGAAGGACAAGAGCAATGGTGATCATGGAAAGGCTCCACCTTGCTTTGCTTTAGTCCAGAAGTTACAGACCACAGGCTGCATCTAACCCCCAGTTTTTCAACTAAGTACATGTAGTTTTTAAACTAAACACACACAGAATTCTAAACAGTTCTTAGATGAGCTGCCAACACTTAGAATCCTTGAGATTTCTCATGAAAATCCACATCTTGAGCTTCTGTTGAAGAACACTCAGAGACTTAGCAAGCCGTGGGCTGTCTTTCTGTGCAGCCAAGTTGCTGATGCTGAGCCACTCTTGCCCCTGATTGAGCCCCGTAACCTTCGGTTCAAGCACTTCTGTAACCACCTTGGCCTTGGCAGCATCTGGATTTCTGGGCTTCACATGGTGACTTCCCTCTTCAGAACAGCATGGATGTGATTCTTCCATGGGATCCCCCCCAACAACCTGGTGAGGCAGGCGGAACCCAGCAGTGGGTGTCCCATTTCACAGACAGAGAGACCAAACCTAGGGAGGATAAAGGATTTTCCCAAGATCAGAGACCACAGTGACCTCAATCAGACCCCTATCCCCTTCCCTCAACACACCCTCCACCTAGTTCCAAAAGAGGTTCTTTTCCCCAGCTCAGTTCAGGTGTTCCTGGCTCTGAGCCTCCATAAAAGAATCGGATTTAGCTCTGTTTGGCTTCCCTGTCCTCTTCCTGACAGCGCTATTTAATGGACAAACAGTTTGTTTTATTTATCGGACAGGGTTTCTTCACATTGTTTGGGGTTATCAGCCCTCCCCTGCAGATCATATTACAGCTTGTGCTGGGGTTCGACCCTCGGAACGGTTCACTCTAAATCAGATCGTTATCATTACTGCCGTGATAAATAGAGAGGCAGGGAAGCCCACAGCCAGGTTATTTATTTAGTACCTCTGTGGATCATGTTTTATACAGCCGGGCTTCCTGGCAGGCCTTTACCCATCCAGCTAAGGTTGCATTCAGGAACTAAAACCCAAAGCCCCTTAAATAATGTTAACTTAATAGCTGACATTTTTATGAAATAAGTCTGTGTGGAAGGGGCAGAAAGGGGACAATGCAGAAAGAGGACTGGAGCTGGGTTTCAGTGTATGTATGTGTGGGGGGGAGATGAGAGGAACGAGAGGGGAGGACAAGAGAGTAGGGCTTTGATTTTCAGGTTTATTTCAAACTAATAGAGAATACTTTGCTTTTAGGCGAGGTCTCTCTTGGAGGTCTATGGTTTTTAAAAGGAGAAGGGGCAGGGGTGGGGGGGCTGGAGAAGCTAGATTTGAAGGATGATGTTTCTTGGGGAGGTGGGCAAATTAGGGGTGAGGTAGGCAAATTAAGGGTGAGGTCTTCCATGGGAGGGGGGTGTTTGTGCCATGGAGGAGAGAGGACGCGTTCTCTCAGGGATGCATCTTAGACAGAACCATCTGGGGTGGGGAGGAGGGCACGGAAGCATCTTGCAAGAGCCTCATTTTCATCCTATTCTTCAAATACAAACTTTTGACATTATCCACAAATGGAGTCACACACACTATCATATTGTGTATGTGTGTGTGTGTGTGTGTGTGTGTGTGTTAAATGGGTTATTTTGCCAAACGTCGACATTTGACATAACCTTTTTTTTTTTTTTTGCGATGGTCTTATGACATTTTTTTCTTCTTTGAATACACTAACATAAGCCTAAAAAAATGGAAGTAACATAAGCAGCTTTGAACCTTCAAAGTCCAATGGGGACGTCTGGCTGCCTTTTCTCTTCGGGGTTCCCTGGGTCAACACCGGAGCCCTTCCAGCTCCCCCCCCCCCCCCCCCGCCCCGGAGCTAGAGTTTGTGGGAAAAGGTATGGTCCTGTTTAAATTGCCCCCAAACAGCACTGTACCTTCCAGTTGAGGCAGGAAGAATAGCCTTTTGATGTGTTCCACAATTGGAATGCAAATTCCCTCCCATCTCCTAGATACCTGGGCCTGTCCCCATTTCTCTTTACTGTAATCTGCTTAGCTCGTGCATAGAATGACAAAAACAAAGAGTCTTTCTGTAAAGGAAAAAAGAAGAGGGAAGAAAGTAGATTCTGTACCCTCATTCTTAGTCCCCACTGAATCCTTGCTCCTGGGCCTCAGTGGGTGGCAGTGTTCGGGAGACAGGCAGTCTATCCTTCTGTTTGTTATTAACCACGGAAATGATGGGACCATTCCCGGAGTTAGGCCTTCAAGCCAGGGGCTGGGGTGTCCTTGGCAATGCCTCCCAGGCTTGGGATCAGGGAAAATCCCGGGACTTAGGGCATCCTGATTGCTCTTTCAAAGCAATCCTGTCCAACTACAAAGTGCAAGATGATCTTGGGGCAAGGGGTGGAATAAGCCCCCTTGCTGAGCCAGGAAGCCTGGCTGTGAGAATTCCCGCATCTAAACAACATCCATTCGTCACCAGAGTGGACTAAGGTATGCCTTCCTGAGGGGAAGGTTGGTCCCAGAGGTGCCATGGGGGTGCATAACCAGCTCAGGAGTCTCGAGGTTTGAGAAGCTGGGAGGTACCATTCAGCGTTGGTGCTCAAGGACACAGAGCAGACAAAAAGGTGAGGCTCTGATACACGTGAGAAGCATCTAGAAGACACTTCAGCTCGGCTTACCAGCCAACAGGAAGGACACAGTGGCAAAGGCACCAGTTGCTGGGAGAAGGTGGGGCAGGAGGCCATGCTTGGAACCACATGTAGGTAATTAGGAAGAGAAATAGATAATTAAAAAAGAAAAAGACCATAATGTCATTTGGGTTTCTAAATTTCTAAAAATTATGGTGGTTATGGATACTGAAAAGAATTCAGTTATTGTCAATGAATGCATTCCTTTACTACGTATTAATTTTATTTGATACCTCTTATATAAGTACTTATTTTATGCCAGGCACAATTCTTTTTTTTTTAAGGCATATATATAAAATATATATTTCAATATATATAAAATATATATTTCAATATTTTATATATATTATATTTATATATTTATATAAAATGTTTATATAGGGGCGCCTGGGTGGCTCAGTCGGTTAAGCGGCTGCCTTCAGCTCAGGTCATGATCCCAGGGTCCTGGGATCGAGTCCCGCATCGGGCTCCCTGCTCAGCGGGGAGTCTGCTTCTCCCTCTGTCCTCCTTACTCGTGCTGTCTCTCACGTTCTCTCTCCCAAATAAATTTTAAAAATCTTAAAAAAAAATTTATATATATTTTATATTTATATAAAATACATATTATATATTTTGTATTTATACATATATATTTTTAAGATTTTATTTATTTATTTGAGAGAGAGAGCGTGAGAGAGAGAGAGAGCATGACCAGGGGAGGAGCAGAGGGAGAGGGACAAGCAGACTCCATGCTGAGCACGGAGCTCAGTGAGGGGCTCGATCTCATGACCCTGAGATCATGACCTGAGCTGAAATCAAGAGTCGGACGCTTAACCGACTGAGCCACCCAGGCGCCCCAACCAGGCATCTTTCTAAGTATTTTGCAAGTATTAACTTATTTAGGCCTCGTTACAACACTGTAAGCTAAGCACTTTTGCTCCCTTGTCTCTTGCCCCTTCCTGCTCCTGATCCGTTATGGTCCTCAGCCTCCACTACCGGTCTGCAGATAATCACTGTCTGATGGGTACCAGATACCCAGTGAATGCTTGTTAAGTGAATGCATAAGTGAATAAATGACAAACAAACTAGGCCTCTGCCAAGTACCAAGACCCTACACATCATCTCCCTTGGCATACTCCTACTTGAGACCGTTGTCCAAGCATATTAATACCTGAAAGAAGCAGGAGCTAGGTCATTACTTAGAGTAGGAAACAAGTCATTAAAAGTAGCTATTTCTAGGGCACCTGGGTGGCTCAGTCGTTAAGCGTCTGCCTTCGGCTCAGGTCATGATCCCAGAGTCCTGGGATCGAGCCCTGCGTCGGGCTCTCTGCTCAGCGGAAAGCCTGCTTCTCCTTCTCCCACTCCCCCTGCTTGTGTTCCCTCTCTCGCTGTGTCTCTCTCTGTA